>NW_024429191.1:21396224-22051939 GCF_017639785.1 Mesocricetus auratus
GCCTGAGCAGTCTATGGGGCCTCTGGTAGTGGAACAGTATTTATCTCTAGTGTATGAATGAATGTTGGGAGCCCATTCCCCGTAGAGGGATACTCTCTTAGTGTAGACACACAGCGGACAGCCTAGGCCCTGCTCCAAATGATGTGACAGACTTTGAATATCCCCCATGGAAGGCCTCACTTTCCCTGGGAAGCAGAAAGAGCATGGGATAGTGGATCAGTGGTGGACAGGGGAGGAGGGGAGGGAGAGGGAACTGTAATTGACATGTAAAACAAGATTGTTTCTAATTTAAATTAAAAAAGAGGAAATTTTATAGTAGAAATTAAAAAGTTAGAATTTAAAATTTAGTATATGATTTTGCTTCCATGTCCTTAATTGTGCAGGAATTCTTAACCTTGGATTTAATGGATGTTAGACTACTTAGCTTTCTGTTGCATGAATATCTCCTTGAGGACTTGTCCTGTGCATTGCAGGATTCTTAGTGACATTCCTTAATTGAAAGTATCAGATGTCATCAGCAGTCAGCACTTATCAGTAATACTAAAGTCTGGCACATATCCTTTTGAGATCAGACTTACCACAGTTTAAAAAGTACTGAGTAAGTGGGATTTATCCACTAACCTGTAATTCACATTTGTTCAGTAAGTGGGCTACTGCATGTGGATAACAGAGTTGATATCTGTCTTAGATAAGTTTTCTACTGCTCTGAAGAGATACCATGACTATGGCAACTTTAATAAAGGAAAGTATTTATTGAGTCTGACAGTTTCAGAGGTTTTTTTTTTTTGTTGTTTTGTTTTGGTTTTTGTTGTTGTTGTTGTTGTTTACAAGACAGGGTTTCTCTCTTGGAGGCTGTCGGTCCAGCCCAGCCTGGAACTCACAGAGATACGCCTGCCTCTTCCTCCCGAGTGCTGGGATTAAAGGTGTGCGCCACCACTGCCCGACCAGTTTCAGAGGTTTATTCCATTATTGTCATGGTGAGAAACACGGCAACATGAATGCAGACATGGTGCTAGAGAAGGAGCTAGGAGGTTTGCATCTTGATCCACAAGCAATAGGAAGAGAACTGTATACCACACTGGGCATAGCTTGAGCATGTCCAAGAACTAAAAGCCTGCCCCGCCTGCAACAAGGCCACACCTTCTCCATAACGACAGACATTCTAATAGTGCTACTCCCTGTAGGCCAAGCATTCAAACACATGAGGCCAAGGAGTTCATACCATTCAAATTACCACAGTATCTTTGAAACATATTGTAATATTTTCAGAAAGTAGCTGGATGGTTGCTTTTCAATTTGTGAAATGGCTCAAAGGATGTAAATGAACTGAAATTGGACAGCTTTCAAAAGATAATTAACTATTTTTATCCCATAGAGATGCAAGCACAGCTTTAATAAAATAACTTCTATGGTTGGTTTAAAATGCATTTGAAAGGCATCCATCCCACACAATATAGCCTAAAGGGACTGGAGAAATTACTCAGTGGTTAAGAGTATGCACAGCTCTTACAGTAGACATGAAGCATATTCTCTGGCAAGCCACAAGTCTACCAGGAGTCCATTATTAAAGACAATTGACTCTCCCTCTTCCAGTAGCTATAAAATGCCAATGTTGTCTCATTTTCATGAAGGAATTCCTTGACCAATATCCCCCTTGATTTCATTTGGCTGGAACTTACATAATCTCTGAAAATTCTTACATTATTGTGTTCTCTGAGGCCAGATTCACTAAACCATTCCGTCCACAAGAGTATATAAACAAAAATGGCTGCTTGAGAGTCAGACTCAGACTGGCCAAGCTACAAGATTTGCACACAAGCCCAGCTTCCTGGAAGAAGCAGAGAACAGCTGAACTGTCTAAAACAAGCGCAAGCAGCCAATGAGACTCAGATCAACAAAGGCATCTGTGAAGTATATTCACCAACCTGCTGTGCTGCGTGTTGGCTATGTAGTGTTCTCCAGGTTCCCAACTGTTGTGAGCCATCTCCTACACTGGTATGGTCTTTGGTGATAAGAGTTGTCATTGAGTCATTTATGATCCTTTACTAACCTCTCATCTGTATTTCTGGAAATAGCCCAATAAAACTCATTGGTTTACCAAGTTGAACTTTGATGGTATCCATGTTTGGTTGGTTGTTTGTCTCAGGGGAGAATATATGTCACAATGTATGGACAACTGCATTTCTGTCCAAAATCTGGTTCTACAATTATTTTATCTTGTTAAATTGATTCTATTATCATTTTATAATGGCCTTGAAATACATACATATATGCATACATACACACACACACACACACACACACACACACACAATTTTGGGGCTATAGCTCTGACTAGCCTGATGACTGTGTAGAATAAGTTGAACTGGAATTCATAGAGATATGCCTGCTGCTGCCTCCTTTGCACTGGGATTAAAGTAGAGCAATACCACATCTGGCTTTTCTTTTTGTGACTTTTGATTTCAAGACTATTACATTTGACACATCATGTATCTCCCACTTGCTCCTTAACTGCATTTGTAGGAAGTGACTTTTTCCATCTTTTCAACCGGTGTTCATCCTTAGAGGTGAAGCAAGTCCATTCCAAGGAGCACAGGTACATGCAGATAATTTTTATTTCTATATCCACTCATTTATTTACTCTGTTATTTAATTAGTAAATTCTCTCTGCTTCTGCTTGGAGATGTTTTTATCCTTCTTTTATTTCTAAATGACCGTGTTTTGTGTATATGGTGTTATCACAGTATTGTTACTGTTTTGCATTCAGTACTGGAAAAAAATCTCAGTTTATTTTCTTCTAGTATTGAGATTTATACCAAGAAGTTGGCTCTCAGGCAATCCTATGTGTTTCTTATATCTGTTGTCTTGGATTCTGACAACAGTGTGTGTCAAGATGTTCTTCCACAGTCAATGGTCAGGGAAAGGATTTGTTGTGTGCTTTAGGTATTCTATAGAATGATTCTGTGGACACATCCGTATCCTTAGCCTGAGTGTATAGAGCCTTTTTGTGCTCAAAATGGGCTGGAATTGGGGTACGGAAGACAGTTCCTTGATGTCAAGCTCAAGCTTTCAGACACCTTGTGTATAGCATTGAGCGCATGGTAGAGGCCATGGACATCTTTCTAGTACCACATTGTAATATTTCATGCCTGATCCTAGGTTCAAAATCTTAAAATCTAAGTTTAATTTCCTCTCTATATACACTAAGCAGGTTGTATCTGTCTGCATTCTGCATTGCTTGGAGTTGGGGAAAAATGAAACAGACAAGTCTCTCTTTCCTGGCTCCTCTGTCTTTGTTATTATGCGAAAACCATGTGCTAGGACCCTTTATTCTGACTACACTAGCTAGATTTTGTGAATACCCTACTGTGTGTAAGAGGTGTTGCTGCTGGAAATTTTTACTGTACCATCATCATTCTGGGAATGTAAGCCTTTTCTGAACTTGCATTATAAAGTATTGTTAGTCTGATTTTTAAAAACAAGGAGGTATCTTTTACCAGAATGCTAATTTTTGCCTACCTTTTAATGAGATGATTACTATTTTAGACAACATCTGATTACTCCCCCATAACCTCATGATGTTTAGCATCCAAAATTACTTAAAAGAGTCTAATCATAGGACACTTTTAAATATCCCTTCTTTTGTATTTTACATGCCTTTCTCACTGTATTTTCCATCATGGGTAGCCTTTTGGTGGTTATATGAATAGATTTTTAATTTGCATATAACTATTTTGTTAAATGAAAGAAATTCTTTGCATCGTTAGTTATTGAGCACTCTCCATCTGTGTTTATAAAGTGACAAACTGCAGCTATTTAAACCTAAAGTGATTTCCACCTTACTGAGCTTCAGTGAAGCTTGAATAATTAATTTTTATAAGGTGCTTTGACAGTTTTCATTAGAAATTATGAACCTGAAAGAGAATTTTAAGTTTTCGCTCTTTTTTTCATCCTTCTTTGCAAAAAAATATTTAAGTGCCCTACTTGAAGTAAAAGTACTTTCCACCAAGGCTCAAGGACTGAATCATGTTCCTAAAATCTAAGTGATGGAAGGAGAGAATCAAGTCCTTCAGATTGTCCTCTGACAGTCACATACTTGCTCTCTTTCCCTCTCTCTCTGTCTCTCTCTCTCCCGCTTGCTCTCTCTCTCCCTCTTTCTCTCTCTCACACACACATAATAGAAAATAATACAATAGGTTATTTTCTATTCTTTCTATGATGAATTTGCTTCATATTAAAAAGTTATACATATTTAAGTCTTTTCTTAATGTTACATAAAAACAGTACAAATATTTGGAGCTCTGTACCAAAATAACAAACAGTGATTGCAGAAGTAACATAGCATTTAAATTATTTTTCCTGCTCCTAGTAACTCAGGAAATTTTACTAGCACATTTTCCTAAGTGATAATACATTTACTCAATATTAAACATTTCGGGCCGTGATGCATAATGACTAATTACCATGCTGCAGGTATAGTAAAAAAGAAAAAGTATGTGCTTGTGTTTGTTTAGTGACATTCCTTTTATATCATCTTTTGCACCTACCTTATTTCATTTTCTTTATTTAAATACAAATTGACTAATTAAATGTATTCATTTATTTTACATCCCAACTAGAGTTCCCCCTCCCTCCTCTACTCCCATTCCTTCCCCCATTTCCCCTCAGAAAGGGGCAGGTCTTCTATTGGTGTCAACAAGGAATGGCATATTAAAGGACTAAGCCCCTTCTCTTTTATTAAGCCTGGTTAAGGCAACCCAGTAAGAGGAATAGGTTCACAAAACAGCAGAAGCATTAGAGACAGCCCCTGCTCCTACTACTAGAAATCCCACAAATAAAGCAAGCTACACAACTGTCACTCATATGCAGAGGGCCTAGGGTTGGTCCCATGCAAGATCCCTAACTTTTGGTTCAGACTTTGTGACCTTGTATAAGCCCAGGTTAGTAGTATCTGTTCTTATTCATTTATTTCATGTCTTAACTATCATTTTGTTGGATATTTTCTACTATGATACTCATCTGTTTTCTCACCAATTTGTAAGAATTAATGCATTTTAATACAGAAATAAATTATTATCAGAGAATTAAAAAGCATGGCCACATGAAAACATGCTTTCAAATGGTCTTAGTTTTAAATCCAACTATCAATATACCAGATGATGTATTTTCAAAGCATACCCATCAAAAGTGTAAAAATATTTCCATGTGACAAGTTGATCAAATCTTAGGAATATTAGGATCAGCATATGTAGTTACTCACATCGATTAATAAAACAAAGCAAAGTTATCAGGGGTGTTATTAAAGATCTCTAGAGCAGTGGTTCTCAATCTGTAGGTCATGATCCCTTTGAGGGTCACATATCAGATATTCTGCATGTCGAGTATCCACATTATGATTCATACCAATAGTAAAATTACAGGTGTGAAGTAGCAGTGAAAACACTTTATGGTTCAGGGTCAGCACTAAAAGAAAAGTATCGCTCTGAACCCCCAGGACCAAGTTCTCAGCAAAAAAGGAAATTTATTTGCCCCAGAGGGACAAAGTGCAGGGAATAAGAGACAAAGACAGGAGATAGAGGACAAGGGAGAAGTCTCAGAGGGACAAATGACGCCTCTGGATAGAGAGGAAACAAATGTGGTCTGTTGGAAAATGAGCGTTTATAAAGTTACAAGAGGAAACCTGTGCTAGGTTAGGTGATTAATTTTAATTTGAGCATGTTAATTAGGTGAGTCGAATGGAGCTTTTGATGGTTAGACTTCAATACTTTGATAGCTGGACCTTAATAGTTGACCTCAGGAGGAAGAAGTGGCCTAATAAGTGAATAGACCTAGGTGGCTAGCTTTCAGAATGTGATTTAATGGTATTTTAGCAAGGCAGAGAGAATTGGAGAGAAGGACAAGGCCTGCTGGAGCCATGCCCCCAACACTCAAGCTGGCCAGAGTCCATTCAACACAACATGAAGAACTTCATTAAAGGGTAATAGCATTAGCAAAGTTGAGAACCACTGTGAGATTAGAGTGAATTAATTACACATTTCTGAGGAAACCCTGTAATGGGATATGACAAAAAATTATTTAAAAATAATAAATAGTTTCTATATGTAATTAAAACAACAAAGGCAGCATGTTAGCTTAGTATCTAAAGGAGGGATGCCCAATTATGTGGCACACTTTTCTTATCAGAAAACTTAGGTATCTTAAAGGACCTTTTGTGGTTATTTACAGGGCGTATAATCGGTCTGTTCTCATGGATTCTAGTGCATCTCTGAGATGATAGTGAGTAAAGGAGATGAAGCCATGAAAAATTATGAGCATATGATCCCAACCAACGATTTGGTACCTTAATATTCTCTCTCTCTCTCTCTCTCTCTCTCTATATATATATATATATATGTATATATATATATATATTGTAAATATGCATCCAATTAGAGGAAACCATATCTCCATATATTATATATTCTCAGGTCCTTGGCTCTTCCAAACTAGATGTAAGTAGATTCCTTTTTCCTCTTGGCTGTGGTATGTGGGGACAGTGAATGGGACTTTTCAATAATACTTTTGAATTTTTATATATATGTCAGCCTTAACTGAAAAACCTCATAACTAGAATCTCTGAGTCTAACTTTCCTCATTCTTTTACTTTAATAATGTACATCAGTTGATTATCCTGTATAATTCTCCTTCCTTTTTTTTTATTTGACTCAAGGTTCTTGTTAGCACATAAACATCTTTACATTTCAGAATTCGCATTCCCTTTCTCTTGTGCATACCTGAGAGTTCACCATTATTTAAAGCAGCAAATCCATGCTTAGATCACCATTGCTGAGCTAATAAAGAAACTGGATGTACCATGTTATCTACTGTCTCCAAGCCAGGAAGCTACACACTGCATTTAGTTTTCTTTCTTTTTTTTTTTTTTAGTTTCTTTTTTCTTTTTTATTTTTTTAAATTTATTTTTCAGTTTAAATTTAGATAAGAAACAAGGTTGCTTCACAAGTCAGTTCCAGGTCCCTCTCCCTTTCCCTCCCCTCCTCCCGTGCTCTCCCCCCAACCCCCCCCCATTATCCCCTCATTTCCCCAGGGAGGGTGAGGCCCTCCTTGGGGGTGTCCATAGTCTGTCATTTCATATAGGGCAGGGCCTAGACCCTTCCCCAAAAGTTCAGGGTGAGAGTGCACCTCACATTGTTGGATGGGAGTCCAAAGTCTGTGTGTATACTCGGGATGGGTACTGATCTGCTGTTTTCTATTTTAATGTCATTTCTCTTTTAATGCCATGACTTTGAAAAGAGTGATGAATCAAGTTATAACTTGGCAGAAACATGTCAGACCACTCTGGATAACATGAAACATAAAGTTTACTTATTTTTTGTAAAGGTGTGAAAGAAAATGAATATTTTATTATCTTTTCTTCCACAATCCACTGTTGTCAGTTAATGCTACAGATATATTACAAAGCTTATTGCTTATTTGTTTGGACATGTTTCTGATCTGAATTAACCAAGCAAAGAAGGAAAACGAATATCACTGAATTTCAGGACACTTTTATGTAGAACTTGAAAGTTGATATAACCGTGGTTTTTTTCTGTGATTGTGCTATAAATTAGATTTTAGTCTTTCATGATAGGCTTGTGATTCAAACTTAATAACTTCTCCTTTTTGACATGCAACTGTCTTCATTGTATAAAACTACATGATGAATTATTCTGCTATCAAAATGAACACATTTTTACTTATATCTGAGGGATAAAGAGAAGGAAATACTACAACTGGAAGCTTCTTTTAGAGCCAGAGACTGCAGAGTTTTGGAAAAGCACATAGATGTGAAGATGACCTGTGAAAAGAATGGGAAACAGTCCACAGAAGGAGAAGTCAACATAAGCTCAATAATGACCAGAGTGAAAACTTGTTTCACATGCTAAGAATAAAAGAAAAGTTGCAAGTTCAAGAGCGACTACAAATGGCATATAGAGTGATTACATTTATCTACCAAAACTTTGTTTTTACCAGAAAAGCAATATGAAGAAGAAAAATATGAAAACTTCAGTATGAGACACATTTAATGAAGTTCCGTAGACAAGAGATATCTAGTGTTTCCATGATATTTATACTTTATTCATTAAAAATTTCTAACTGATCAAAGCATTCTGTATCACTGCAATTGTGTGATTTCAGATAGAAAGAAGATGGCTTTTTTTTTGTTGCGATACTGAGAGTTGTCTATTTCAATAATTCAGTAAGGAGAAATGCTGACAGAAATTGTAGTAGTTAAATTCCAGGGAACAAAGTAAAGAGGCAGAAGACGTCTATTTCTAAACAAGAGAAGGAAGAATACTTAGATGTGAGTTGGATGTGCTAAGAAGAGAAAAGAAGGAACAGTAAGAAGCAGCCTACCAGGTTAGCAAAACATGATACACAACTATGTCAGCCCTTTAGATAAGCACTCAGACATACACATGTATGAGCTTCTTTTTTTCTTTCTTTTTTTTGAGGCAGGGTTTCTCTGTATAGTTTTGGAGGCTGTCCTGGAACTCACTCTGTAAATCAGGCTGGCCTCGACCTCACAGAAATCTTCCTGCCTCTGTCTCCCGAGTGCTGGGATTAAAGGCGTGCACCATTTCCTGGTCATATATGAACTTCTACAATCTGGAATTACCCATCCAAGTACATGATAGTTATTATGTCTAGGTACAGACCAACTAACTGCCCTACTGAATTCTTGGGCTCTTTGAATTTGCTAAAGTTTTATTAAAACAAGTGAGAAAAGTAGAGGAGAGAGAAAAGAGTGGAGAGTGGGAGGGATCATTTCATAGACTGGTTATGAGAAAAGTGGGAGCAGGAGGAATCACTACATACAGAGTGGTCCTCTAGGTTGCTTCACATACTTGAAATATGCAAAAATATTTACTTGAGGACAGGCTTGAATTTCTGAAGGTTCTGAGACAACCACTGTTCATTATTCTTGGTTAAGGGTTTCAGATAAGATTATGTAGAGATTGTGGATTTTCTAAAGATGAGGCAAAAATCTGAATACCATGATTTATAGCTATCCTGGAGAAACAGACATATTGTCTCTGATGACTCCTTCTGATTCTGCAGTAACATATAAAAGGAAAATAAAAAAAGATAAGAATGATCTATCAAAGGAAGGTTATGATTCCATTGCCATAAATTGGAGAAGCAAGGGGGAAATTTTTCTTAGCAGACAGGTAGCTTTGGTTCATTGACACAGCATTATCAAACAGTGCACTTTGCACCCAGTAGTGACAGATACCTATATTCTTCTATTCCACAATGGACTCCTTGCAAGAGTGGCCATAAATGTGTCAGTTTGGTAGAGGGTGTTAAAAATTAGCTATGGTGCATGTAATGTGTTGAGGTATCTTATTATATTTCCAACATTATTCTATACTTAAAAACCTTGTCCAACAAATAAATGTGAGCAAGAATTCAAGATCCCAGGCAGCAATTTCAGTTCAGTAGCTGATTAGCTGAAAATGACTTGAAAGATTTATTAGAAACAAAATACACATTTTAAATGGATGGATCATTTGACAAAGTTTAAAGGTCCCAAGATTCTTATGAAGTCTAGTTTTCAATATTCTTTTGTTTAAAAATATCATCCCAGGATAAAAATACCAGCATCAGGATATAACAACCAAAAAAAAGCAGGCATCAGCTGTGAAAGCAAGAGGTTGCTATTATCAGTCTGGCCCTTCAGACTATGGAGCCAATGACCTCTGACTTTCTGAGTGGTCCTAATTGTGTTGATATTCCTGACCCAGAAGCAAATTGGATATGAGTGTGACAAGCTGCTCTTCCATCCTAGGATATTTCTCAAAAGATTTCCCTGGGCACTTCTGATCTTAAATAAAAGCAATTTTTATTATGAGAATAGGTTGTGACTTGAAGTGCCTGTTCTTACTCCACTGAGAGCACCAGAAAGGCAACTAGCTGAGTGATCCCTGGGTTTACTTCTTTTGCTTCCTTCTGTTCAAATACTACTGCAGCCTCCCCATAGAGAATATGCACTTCAGTTGTATGGCTGTGATTATGGCTTGTCTGTTTTTAATAATTGTATCTCATGACTGATGAAACAGGACTTGAGAGTGAGAGCACAGCTTAGAAATCTAGTTGTAATGTGGTGTTAATGATCTGTGCTGGTAGCCTGAAGCTTTCTGAACATTTATTATCCAGAGATACATTAAAACCAAAGCCCCAAGAGAAAATAGAAATGGGGAGTAAAGCAGCCACCAAAAAATACTGCAGTCTAAATTAGGTTTTTATTTGGAAGATTTGTAAAGATCAACTTGATCTTTACACAGTGGCATAGGAGCCTCCTGTAGGAGTTAGATCTCTTGGAAAAAGGCATTAAGGTGTGTATAAGATTATGAAGTCATTAATCCTAAGGAGCCCAGTGGGAAAACTGTCAGGAGATCTAAACAATCTGGACTAAGTGGGACCAAATAGTAGGATATTTAAGTAACTTAAGCTAAATCTATAGGCATAAATTGTTTTTGACAAATCCTGTAGATTAATTAGTTTCACCAAAACCACAACCAAGTCACTTTTCAAATTATTTGCTGCAAAACATGAAACTGTTTTGAATAGAAATAGGGAAGCAAAGTTTGCTAAACTTATAGCTCGAATTTATTACACAATGTTTTAAGTACTTTGTACATGAATTTAATATTATGGTCATCCTATAGACTCTAGTGGTATCCCCCATTTAAAAGGTGATACCTCACTGTTCATTGAGTGAATTAAACCTTCTGGAGACAGAGAGAAAAACTTAGGAGCCAAACTCTCCTACATACTCTAACAATCCCTAACTAAAGCAAAATAAATCAGATAATTAAACCTGCTGGTGTTGGTACCAATGGACTATCAAGGAAATCTTTCTTAATAAGTTTAGCCCATTTGAATATCTCTAATCTATGATGATCCCCAAACACTAATCTACAGCACAACAGTGGTGGCGCACACCTTTAATACCAGCAATTGGGAAGCAGAGGCAGGTGGATTTCTATGATTTTAAGCCCAGCCTAGATTACAGAGTTATTTCGAGGATAGCCAGGGCGGTTACACAGAGAAACCCCATCTCAGAATGAAAAAATAGACAGTACAATTCATGACAGACTCATTGGTACTTTCAGATATAACCACTTTATTTTCTGCAACAATTCTCTTTCTTGTTTCCTTAATAGTTTCCTTAGAAAACATGACAGAATTTTGCTAATAAATCGTTTTAATTTTATATTTTTAGTTTTTGTTTTTACATCCTGACTGCTGTTTCCCCTCCTTCCTTTTCTTCTAGTTCCTCCCTCCCACCTTCCTTCCTCAACCTCCTGCCATTCATCCCGCATCCATTTCTCTTCAGAAAAAGGGTCTTCCATGTGTATATTAGCTAGTCATAGTATATCAAGTTGCAGTGACTAGGCACATCCTCTCCTATTGAGCTAGATGAGGCAATCTGGTAGGAGGAAAAGGTCCCCAAAGTAGGCAACAAAATCAGACACAAACCCTACTCCCACTGTTAGGAGTCCCACAAGAAGACCAAGCTACATAAGAACTATATGCAGAGGGTCTAGATTAGTCACTCGCAGGTTCCCTGCTAGTCAGTTTACTCTCTGTGAGTCCCTATTAGCCCAATGTAGTTGAATCTGTGTGTTTTCTTTTGATGCCCTTGTCCACTTTGGAGCCTACAATGCTTTCTTCCTTTCTTTACCAGGATTCCCCCAGCTCAGTGTAATGTTTGACTGTGGGCCTCTGCATCTATTTCCTCCAGTTTCTGGGTGAAGCCTTTCTGATGACAATTGGGCTAGGCATCAATCTATGAGTATAGCAGAATATCATTGGAAATCACTTCATTGACATTTTTTCTCCAGTCATGTTTGGTTCTATCCTAGGTCTCTGGGGTATCCTGCCTCTGAGTCCTGGCCCTCAGGGGTGAGCTCTCTCCTAAGGGATGGGTTGAAGCTAGACAATTCATTGGTTGGTCACTCCCACAAGTTCTGTGCTACTATTATCCCAGCATATCTTGCAGGCAAGACAAATTGTAAGTCAAAAGTTTTGTGGCTAGGTTGGTGTCACAATCTCTCTACAGGAAGTCTTGCCTGGTTACAGAAGATGGCCAGTTCGGTCTCCATATTCCTCATTTCTAGAAGTTTTAGCTAGGCTCACCCTCCTGAGAGTTTCCATTGAATTAGGTTTCTAGTTCTTCTCACAGATGCCTGTGATTTCAATTTTCTTTCCCAGTACTCTCTCCCTCCATCCTCCCCCAACCTGATCCTACCGGTTCCCATCCCTAGCCCTCATCCAGACACTTCTCACCATCCACTGGCAATGTCTTTTCTATTTCTCATTCACACTGAGATTCATGTGTTCCCTCTTGAGCCTTCCTTGTTACTTAGCTTCTCTGAGTTTGTAGATAGTAGCATTGTTATCCTTTACTTTACAACTAATATTCACTTATAGGTTTATCTTTCTGAATATCAGAAAAGATCTCCCATGCTCATGGATTGGTAGGCTTAGCATAGTAAAAATGGTCATCTCACAAAAAATAATCTATAGATTCAACGCAATTCCCACCCAAATTCTATCATAATTCTTTACAGACCTTGAAAGAACAGTATTCAACTTCATACAGAAAAAACAAAACAGAATATTTAAAACAATCCTGTACAGTAAAAGAAATTCTGGAAGTATCACCATCCCTGATTTCAAGTTGTTCTACAGAGTAACATTAATAAATAACCATATAGTATTGACATAAAAAGTGGACAGATAAACCAATGGAATCAAATCAAAGACCCAGACATAAGTCCACATAACTATGGACAACTGAGTTTTTACAAAGAAGCAAAATTACGCAATGAAAAATAAGAAAACATTTTCAACAAATAGTGCTGGTCTACCTGGAAGAAAGATTTAAATACACAACTGTCAGATTTTGAACTGAGCCACCACAATGATCACTTCAACCAAAATACCATTCCAATGACTATGCAGGCACACTAGAAACCAACATAAAAATAACAGTGTATGATGAAATAATTAAGTAACTTTGACTACTCCAAATTCACTCTCAAAATGCACCCTGCATTTTTTCAGTAGGGATGCAAATAACTCATTTGCATACACTGACCTTTCTCATGGAATTCCTACTGAAAATACTTAAGAAATGCATGACCTTACTTGTCATTTTATAACTTAATTTGAGACAAAGATCAGCATCCATTCAAAAAGTTGGCACTTGTGGTCTGTAAACAGTAATAATTACTACTCTTGCCACACTTTTGACACTTGATGTATACTGTCTACATTTTAAAATCATACCTGCTACCTTTAATTAGAAATCCAGATGGAACTATATTACATCTTTTTTCTACCCTTAGGAGAATATGCAGCTTAAGTTATTTCCATGATTAAGGGTACCCTGTTCATCTGTGGAGCTACATAGTGCATAGTGGCATCTAGTTTTTAAGCTCTCCCTTTGTTTAATGCCAGCCCTGAAACCAGTATCTTGAGAGCTGGTCCATAGATAAAAGACCATCTCATCTGTTCACATTCTCTGGATTTTACTCTGTTACTCTGTATACATATAAGGAAAATATTTGAAATTTCAGTAGTTGATGCAGTTCTTAGAAACTAAGAACTAAAGCAAATCCTTAGAATTTTATAAAATGAGGGAATTTTCTCCCCTCTACCCACTGTCTGTAAAGTATCCTTCAAAAACTCTTCAGTGTGAAAGCACACATCTAACAACATATGATTGTTAGAAGTGATTGAAGGATTGAAGGGTTCATACTAAAGATAGCAAGTAACACCATTTGCAATTCTCACTTAGAAAAAAAAAGTAGGAGATTAGCAACTCATTCTCAAACTCCTCTTCCTACAAGGTAATTTATTTCTTGGTGTTGTTGATGTGAATTTATTTTGAAAATATTATGTGATGACTGTATTTACATCATTTGTATGCCTTTTTCCTGCACACCTTGGAATTACAGCATGCAGTCTCAAAATTATGATTGCCTAAACAAGACCTGCTTAATGACAATAACAGTTGACATGCCACAAGACCCACCCCTAGATGAAGAGTTACAGGCAATCAATGACATCTGAGAAAGAATTTGGATCTTCCAAGACTAAAACAGTTTATTCGATCCCATGTGGTCAGTCCAAAGTACATATATACACATGAACATCAGTATATGTTTTTAAAGTACTCATGAATTTGAGCAGGTTTCAGGGAGGACATAGGGAGTACATTTTTGTTTTTTAGAGTGTTCCTCACAACATATGGTGTTCAATAACATTTATGTTCTGCTTAAATTTTTACTAATACATTTTATTAATTAAGACATTTCATTCATGAGAGTGACATAAAAGGAAACTTATATTTGAAAACACTATGATATTGCTTTTCCAAAGGAAACACTACCCTACTAACATTGTAGTAATATTTTGCAGTCATGCAGCTTTGAATTTAAAGCTGCCACTCAGCCAAATGCTACCATACATTTTGCTACCATTGTGTCCTACTGCATAAGCCTCAGAAAAATCTGAATTTTAGTGTTCTCACCTGGAAAAATGAGAGAAAGGATATGACAAGCCAACTCTCACAGGATCCTTGAATTCTCTTAAATGCCTCAGTATGTTATATAGAGTTCTCTGTTCATCAGCAGACATCTTATCAAAATCATACACAGATGGGGCCATTAAAATCAGTCTTTTCTACTTTTTATTAGTTTTCAACTTCTTTCCTCCCCTTGTTTACCTGTATAGCAAATATGAAGTATTCTGCAAGTGAACTCAGAAGTCAGAAAGCCTCAGTTTCACCTCTGATGAGAGTTAGTCTCCCAGTAGTAGAAAATTGTTGTTATTACAGTAAAACTTGTCACATGAAGTAGTTGAATTACATATGAGCCCTGTTCCATGGAGCCACCATATTTCTCTCTTACTGCAACAGAAACAAGAGTAATTATCAAACATACCCTTGGTCGTGGAGCCAGCCAGAGTATAGGGACTCAGGATTTCCATAAGCATCTTTGTGAACAGTTCTTAGGACAGATATTATGGGAATTACAGGGAGAGTGAGTGGCAAAGACCTGGAAAAAATAGAAATGTGCTTAATAGCAGGAAGTGGCAGGGGGAAAATCCTTATCTGTGTCTTGTGAGATTAAGTCTGATTTTATATCAACAAATGCAGTTGGGCGTTGGTAGCCCAGCCTTTAATCCAAGCACTTGGGAGGCAGAGGGAGGTGGATCTCTGTGAGTTTGAGGCTAGCCTAGTCTACAGAGCGAATTCCAGGACAGCCTCCAAAACAATACAAAGAAACCCTGTCTCGAAAAATCAAAAAAACAAAAACAAAAAACCCCAAATGCTTGCATTCCATAAATCTGCATTAAGATATTCATGTTGCAGGCTTTTACATATAAAGATTAACTGACTGGCACAAGCCCACACACCATTTACGTGGCTTTCCTTTTATTTCTCATTATTCTTTCTTACTAGTTTTACAAATTACCATGCTAACCTCATTAAGGATTAATACTGACTCAGTAAGTGTCAACCAGGAGTTGGGGTTATTTATTTCAAAGAACTCTTCAGCAATGCTGATTCCCAGGCTAGAATTGCCAAGCCAGCTCCTTATACAAATCATTAACCCCTACTCAGCCTCCATTTGTTTCTTCAGTATGATTTGTAGCATAGTTGAGTACTATTTCATTTAGTGGCTCACATGTTGTTTGTCTATGGTCTCTAGATTACAAATCAAACCATGTTACACTGTTGACAGCATTGCCAGTGATTAGAATCTTGTAACTACTCAGCAAGCAAACTGAACAAAATATTGAGAAGTACCTTTTAAATTATTCTTGTCATTATAGTTTTTACCCTGACAGTGGTTCTCAAATGTTCGCCTATATCAAAAAATTTTTGAGGGATTTGAAAGAACATAGATAGCTGGACTCTCCAAAGAACAGATTTTGGTTCAGTAGTTCTGGGGTATAGCTAGTGAATTTTTCAATTCTAAAAGTCCAGGTTCTGGCTACTGGCAATCCAGAAAATTCACTTTGGAAAGAGCTTGTGCTGAAATAGCAGTTATACTTCTGAAAAATAAAACTAAAGTTGTTTAATTAGGCACTTATAGTGTTCTATATTCACTTAAGCAGAGTGAATATACAATATATACTTAAGTAGCAATTGCTGACTTTTTAATCAGGTACTATATCTTTGACCTGAGGACAAAAGAGGCAAGATTCTGTGCCTGCATTGAGTCTACTTATGAATTGCAGTCATGCAAGACATGTTCTGTAAGTCCCCAGTGATGCTGCTTGCTCGCTGCTTTCTGACATTTTGCAAGCATCAAGGCTAACCCTTGAGAACATCCACTCCCTTTGATTTGCTTCACAATAGCTCAGAGCCCAGCACAACTTCTCTTTGCTTTCTGCTTCTCCTTAGTTTCTTAGCATTCAAAACCATACTTTCTTGCTCAAATTGTATCTTTTCTTTCCTATTTTCAATGATGAAGCACCACAGGAAAATGGAAGAGACTGAGTAATTGCTATACAAGCTTTCTAGTACATTGGTGTCATTACTGTAAAGTGCATTGTGAATTTTAAGAAGGACTGCATGATGTCACATTCTTTCTCTAATTATTTCCATCAAATGGTACATGGGTAAAGAAAATTAGAATTCTGGTCATAGGCAAGTTACTAATATGAAACAGTATTTTTATTCATTTAAATATTGATTAAGAAAAAGGTATGTATTAAAGGGAATTTGGACACTTATTTAATATAAAAAGGAGGAAATATCCACAAAAAATTTTACTCTGGGTATTTTAAGAGATGCCAAGTTAATGATTGATTTAAGGATGTCAGAAATAACTCAGTGCATAAAAGTACTTTAAATAAATTCAAGAAAATGTGGTATTTTCTCAGAGTGAACACAAGAACAATGCAAAATAGCTATTTTTATTTTAAAAGATTAATATTATTGTTTATATGATTTTTATTAACATTTGTAGATTGTAAACATAAATAGTATTCAATCCAATACTCCAGGATATGAGGTATACTGTTCAAGAAAGAGGAAATTAACATTTTCTCCTCCTTATGATTTCTTTATGTTTTGAGCCTTTGGAGTTCACATCTTATAGATGTTCATTAAATATGTAATAGATTAGTCTGAACTGCAAGTCATACCCTTGGTTATGAAACTTGAATCTATTCCTTCTTTTCAGCTGTGTTTTGGTACTTATTATTCAAACTTTTCAATGTTTTAAATTTTGACTGTTATCTTTTTAGGAAAGTGTTCTTCTCTACCAAGATAAAAAATGATGGGAAAATGCATTGCTCCAATTATTTGCTGGAGCTGAAAATCAGCAAAGTATAAACAGGAACTTCACAACTGTATTCAGTTCTCTTTATCTTTTTCTGTTCCTCTAACTTCTCCCTTTTTTTCATATGTAATTTTCTAAACCATTATTAGAATAACTCTGTAGAAAAGGCCATAATAGATTGAGAACATCAATTGTTAAGGTTTTATAAACATAATGTCAATCTAAGAAAATATAACTATGACTTACCTTGAGCACTTGACATTTATCACCTTTTTGGAAGTATTACACTGCTTTCTATACTTTAAGAGCAGATGTGACATGGAAGCCAGAAGTTCTGTGGTGTTGCTTCCGGTTTAATGGAGCTAATTGGAGCAGTGTCACCACATTGGTTTTCAACTAGTCATCTTCTGGAAAGTTCACAGAGCCGCCAGGAAAACCTGCCAGGGACAGTTCCAACAATGTTGACACTCTTTAGTTAATCTCTGGGTAATGTTCCAGATCACTCAACAGAGGATATGGGAAAAACAATATTTACATACAAGGTCTCTCTTGCACTAAGGTTTTCAGATCTGCTTAATATAATCAGTATACAGACCGACCTGCTCTGAAAAGGAAAACCAAGATCTCTTTAAAATCATAACAGGTGCCTATGCTTTTGTGCATATGTGCCTTTCACAGATCATAATGTCCCAGATCCTCATGCACATTCAATTCCTGTAACAGTAATTCTATCTATTAGCAAGGAAAGAGAAACAGGATTTTTATTAGACAAATTAATCATGCCGTTGAGAGAATTCTAAACCCAAGAAAGAACCCGTTTCTTTACAAATTAAAATATTTATGTGTATTTCAGTTATGCTTTCTTCTTGTTATTCCTCCTCCTCTTTCTCCTCCTCCTCCTCTTCCTCCTCCTCCTCCTCCTCTTCTTCTCCTCCTCCTCCTCCTCTTCTCCTCCTCCTCCTCCTCCTCCTCCACCTCCTCCTCCTCCTGAAAAGCACTACATAGATGAAGCAGAGGAGACAGACCTTAAAAATTATTTCATGAAAATTATAGAGACCCTCAAAGAGGAAACGAAGAAATCCCTTAAAGAAATAGAAGAAAAAAACAAACAAAAAAAAATCCATGAAATGGGGGAAAAATTCAAGACATAAACAAATCTCTCAAAGAATCTAAAGAGTACCAAGAAAAAACAACCAAATAAATTAAGGAAACAACTCAAACAGTTGAAGGATTGAAAGCTGAAATAGAAACAATAAAGAAAACACAGAATGAGGGGATGCTGGAAATAGAAAAGCTGGGTAAACGATCAGGAACTACAGATGCAAGTATCACCAAGAGAATACAAGAGATAGAAGAGAGAATCTCAGGTGTTGAAGACTCATTAGAGGATATACAGTCATCAACCAAAGAAAATCTCAAAACCAACAAATCTCTAACACAAAATATCCAGGAAATATGGGACACCGTGAAGAAGCCAAACCTGAGAATAATAGGTATAGAAGAAGGTGAAGAAATACAGCTCAAAGGTACAGAAAACATATTCAACAAAATCATAGAAGAAAACTTCCTTAACCTAAAGAAGGATATGCCTATGAAAATACAAGAATCCTACAGAACACTAAATAGGCTAGACCAGAAGAAGAAGTCACCTCACCATATAATAATCAAAACATCAAACCTACAGAATAAAGAGAAAATATTAAGAGCAACTAAAGAAAAAGGCCAAGTAACATATAAAGGCAGACCTATCTGGATTACACCTGACTTCTCAATGGAAACAATGAAAGCCAGAAGATCCTGGACAGATGTCCTACAAATGCTAAGGGAACAAGGATGCCAGCCCAGACTACTATATCTAGCAAAGCTTTTAATTAGCATAGATGGAGAAAACAAAATATTCCATGACAAAGCCAGACTTAAACAATACGTATCCATGAATCCAGCTCTACAGAAGGTGCTAGAAGGAAAACCTAGATCCAAGGAAGATAACTACACTCACAAAGACACAGGCAATATATAATCCCACCATACAAAACACCAAAAGAAAAAGGGAGGGGAAACTACACAAAATAACTTCATCGATGCAAAAATACTCAATAAAATACTAGCAAACCGGATTCAAGAACACATCAGAAAAATCATACACCATGATCAAGTAGGCTTCATGCCAGGAATGCAGGGATGGTTCAAAATTAGAAAATCTATTAATGTAATCCACCATATAAACAAGCTGCAAAAGAAAAACAACATGATCATCTCACTAGATGCTGAAAAAGCCTTTGACAAAATCCAGCACCCCTTCATGATAAAGGTCCTAGAGAGATCAGAGATAACAGGAACATACCTGAATATAATAAAAGCAATATACAGTAAACCAACAGCTAACATCAAACTAAATGGAGAAAAACTCAATGCAATTCCTCTAAAATCAGGAACAAGACAAGGCTGTCCACTCTCTCCATATCTCTTCGATATTGTACTTGGAGTTCTAGCTACAGCAATAAGACAGCAAAAGGAGATCAAGGGAATACAAATAGGAAAAGAAGAAGTCAAGCTTTCACTATCTGCAGATGATATGATACTTTACATAAGTGGCCCAAAAAACTCTGCAAGAGAACTCCTAGAGCTGAAGAACACCTTCAGCAAAGTGGCAGGATACAAGGTAAAGTCTAAAAGATCAGTGGCCCTATTATATACAGATGATGAAGTGACTGAGAAAGAAATCAGAGAAACTTCACCCTTTACAATAGCGATAAACAGCATCAAATATCTGGGGATAATGTTAACCAAGGAAGTAAAAGACCTGTATATCAAGAACTTTGAGTCTTTAAAGAAAGAAATCAAAGAGGATACCAGAAAATGGAAAGATCTCCCATGCTCTTGGATTGGTAGGATCAACATAATAAAAATGGCAATCTTGCCAAAAGCAGTCTACAGATTCAATGCCATCCCTATCAAAATTCTGGCACAATTCTTCATAGACCTGGAAAGAACAATAATCAACTTTATGTGGAAAAACAAAAGGCCCAGGATAGCCAAAACAACCCTATACAATAAAGGAACTTCAGGAGGCATCACCATATCTGACATCAACCTCTAGTATAGAGCTATAGTCCTGAAAACAGGTTGGTATTGGCACAAAAATAGGCAGGTAGACCAATGGAACTGAATTGACAACCCTGATTTTAACCCACACACCTATGAACACTGAATTTTTGACAAAGAAACTAAAACTATACAATGGAAAAAAAGAAAGCATTTTCAACAAATGGTGCTGGCATAACTGGGTACTGGTATGCAGAAGACTGCAGATAGATCCATGTGTATCACCTTGTACAAAACTTAAGTCCAAATGGATCAAAGATCTCAACATAAATCCAGCCACACTGAAACTTTTAGAAGAGAAAGTGGGAGATACTCTTCAACGAGTTGGTAGGGGAGAGCACTTCCTAAATATAACACCAGTGACACAGACAATGAGATCGACAATTAACAAATGGGACCTCCTGAAATTAAAAAGCTTCTGTAAGGCAAAGGAAACAGTCAACAAGACAAAAAGGCAGTCCACAGAATGGGAAAAGATATTCACTAACCCCACATCTGACAGAGGGCTAACCTCCAAAATTTACAAAGAACTCAAGAAGCAAGTCTCCAAAACACCAAAGGATCCAATTAAAAGGTGAGGTACAGAACTAAATAGAGAATTCTCAATAGAGGAGGCTAAAATGGTCAAGAGACATTTAAGAAAGTGCTCAACATCTTTAGCAATCAGGGAAATGCAAATCAAAACAACTTTGAGATACCATCTTACTCCTGTCAGAATGGCTAAAATCAAAAACACGGAAGACAATTTATGCTGGAGAGGATGTGGAGAGAGGGGAACACTCCTCCCCTGCTGGTGGGAGTGCCGACTTGTACAGCCACTTTGGAAATCAGTATGGAGATTCCTCTGGAAAATGGGAATCAATCTACCCCACGACCCAGCAATTCCACTCTTAGGCATATATCCAAAAGAGGCAAATTCATACAACAAGGGCATCTGCTCCACTATGTTCATAGCAGCATTATATGTAATAGCCAGAACCTGGAAACAACCTAGATGCCCCTCAACTGAACAGTGGATAGAGAAAATGTGGTACATTTACACAATGAAGTACTACTCAGTAGAAAAAAACAATGGAATCTTGAAATTCACAGGTAAATGGATAGCACTGGAAGAAACCATCCTGAGTGAGGTAACGCAGTCACAAAAAGACAAACATGGTATGTACTCACTCATATATGGATTTTAGACATGGATCAGGATAGTGCCAGTCTGCACTTCCACTGACAGACAGTCGGGGAAACAGGAAAGTACCTAAGAGATACGCATGGTACCCAAGAGAAGAGGAATGAGGCAAGATCCTCTGAACAGATGGGGAACACGGTGAGGGCTGGGGGGGAGTGGGAGCTGGGAAGAAGAGAGGGGGAGAAGAGGGAGTAGGTCATGGGGGAACAGGAAGGTTGAGTGGCGGTTGCAATAGGGGAAAGAGGGAATCATAGATAGAAGACAGATCAGGAACCATTGTGACCTCTAGTGATCTAAAGGGATGACACCAATTGCCAAGCTAAGCAATAGAAGAGAGACCACCTCGAATGCCCATTCCTGATAATGAACTTGATGTCTATACCTATCCTAGAGCCTTCATCCAGTGACTGATGGAAGCAGAGGAAAACACCCCCAAACACTGAACTGAACCCAAGGAACCCAGTGACAGAGTGAGAGGAGTGATGAGCAAATTGGCAAAGAATGGGCTGGCAAAACCAGCAGAGACAGCTGATCTGAAAAGGGGAGAGCTCTTGGACCCCAGCCGAACAGCTGGGAGGCCAGCATGGGACTGATCCTGACCTCCCAAATGTGAGAGTCAGTGAGGAGGCCTGCACAACCTATGGGGCCCTGAGCAGTGGATCAGTGTTTATCCCTGGAATACTAACAGAAATCGTGTGTCTATAACACAAAGAGACGTGCTCTCTCAGCCTGCACTTTTTTTTTGTTTGTTTTTTCGAGACAGGGTTTCTGTGTGGCTTTGGAGGTCAGCCTGCACTCTTAGGAGAGTGCCTGGACCCTACCCTGAGTGAAAAGACAGACTCTAGATATCCCCTATGTGGAAGGAATTTGCAATAGGGTGGGAGGCTGGGGGGGGGGGATGGTGGGAAGGTGTGGGAGGAGGGGAGGGAGAGGGAACTGGGATTGACATGTAAAACAAGCTATTTAAAATTAAAATAATAAAAAAAGAAAATAAAAAAGCAACTTAAAATCAAGGGTATGCGACTAAAGTATATGATGCCACCAATGATTAAAGATAAATAAAAAATAAGCAAATGAACATTATTAGCCATGGAAATTAGGACATGGAAATTAAGACCAAAATGTTGTGTCTTCTGATTCTCTTTGGAATGGCAAAAATAGCCAAGAGAAGTACTGTAGAGTCCAGCTTCCTATAATTAGTATTTAGGCATTTGTACTGGTCAGCCCTTAGAGTTCTGACAGGATAAGTCCTCAGCTGCAACTATTGAGCACCACCTATTTCCTATGTTCCTGTCCAACTCACATCTCTCTCTTTCTCTCCCTTTCTGCTCCTCTCTCTGTCCTCTCACTTCCCCTCTCTCTCTGCCTCTGCCTCTTTTTCCTATCTCCCACTGATCCTGTCACCAGAGGTTGGTCTCTCTCCTCCCCTTCCCCCTTTTACAACCCGTTTCCCCTAACAAAAATGCCTTCCACTTGAACTCTGCCACAGAGCATCTTTCTCTGTTATGCTGATTTTTAAAAATTACAACAGTATGGATCACAACACCATCAGACCACATAACTATATGTGAAGGCCATGAAAACTTGATAACAGTAAAAGGTTTCAGAACATGCAACAACCAAATATTAATTTGAAATCAAATGCACAGAGAACCTCGCTTTCTCCTCTGTCTTCTTTGTCTGGGAAGGTACTTAGAGTTGCCTGGTGTTTCCCCTTGGGTTTTACTTTCAAATGCTAATAAAATTGTCTTGGGTTTCTTTTCTTAAATTCTTTTATTAATGAGAATAAGTAGGGATTACCTATTGGACCTATTTCTTCAGCATTTACATTTTCCTTTGTTATAAATGGTAAAATTATATGTATAAGAAAACTATTTCTTAAATGATTGGCTACCAGGAAATATTTACTTATTTGTTTTATCTGCCAAATACCTGGGCCCCAATAAACTTTGATGGAATAAATAGGCATCATGAGAGAAAAGAGGTGAAGAGATCTTGCTTCAGAGTTAGGAAACCAACCTATGTGTTTATACTTGAATGTTGCTAGTGGAGATATGAGATGACGAATGAACATACATAGCAGTTTCTACTGAGCTTAGAGGACACTTACAGTTCATCATCTGGGTATTTTCTCTAGGAAAAAAAATAGTTATATTTATTTACACAGAAATCTTTGCTGATAGTAGCCTTATACGTAATTATACCAAATTGGACCAAACTCCAAATGTTTACTGCCCTGACCAGCAGGGCTCAACGGTGTTCGAGCCCATGGGAACCTGGAATGAATGAAACAAGAAGCACGAGAGAGATTGAGAGTATGACAACATGGCTGATCGAGGTGCATTTAATGAGAGTTTCGTACAGGCTTAAATAGGGGAAATGAGGTAGGGGGATGAGGCAGAAGAATACAGGACAGTGAGGGAGGGGTCATTGTCTAGTGACCAGGCCACTGAAGGTAGGCAGGTAACAGGTGTTTGCAAGGTCAAAGGGTCGCAGAGGGAGGGGGTTAAGTGATCTAATTGTGGAATGTTTCCTTCTTGCCATCAGCTATTTCCTGTGAGCTTAAGTTCTATTCATTAGGAAGCTGGGGAGAGGAGGGACTGTTCTTAAAAAAGACTGACAACATTTACAAGAGGTTCTAAATAACAATGATTGCTCTCAACAGTTTTCAATCAAGTAAATAACAAAAACCAAAACCCTATGATCTATCTATGAAAAAATTAAGGTTTATTTTTACATGCATGAGTTTGCTGGCATGTTTGTATGTGCACCACATACATACACTGTCAGAAGAATAAAGAAGAGGGATACAAATCCCTTGGAACTGGAGTTTTAAAAGTTTGCCAGTTTGTCTACCCCATGTGAATTCTAGGAACTTAACCCAAATCCTAAGCAAAATAATAAGTGTTCTTAATTGCTCAGCAATCTCTCTAGTGTTGGACCCTTCCCCCATAGGGACTGCTGACCATCTTGTGACTAGGAGCAAGCATATCCTGTTCCCCTCCTTCCGATTAGGCCTGTATGCAAGTTCCTGTTTCCTGCCCATTCTTATTGTCTGAATTCAAGTTCCTGTTATCCGCCCATCCTTATTTCCATAGGGCCCTGGGAACTTGAGCTTCTGACCTTGGTAGTTTTCCACCATGCCTGCTGACTAGTATTTAATGCTCCACTCTTGTTAACAATAAGTGCCATTCTCCTTGCAAGAATGGGCTGTTGTCTTTTTTTTTCACTTAAATCCTCAGGCCCTCACCAGGATCATTGAGAAGTGTAGCACCAGCACAAGCGCTACACTTCAGCTCCCCAAAGTCAATTTCTGTTTTTCTTTGTAATGGTTGCTATGTGATTCAGATAGATTTTAAATGAGTATGCAAAATATAATATATATATATATATATATATATATATATATATATATAGGAAGGTTTATCTTGTGGTGGTATTGAGATGGGATAATTGAAAGTGTGGGGTCTTGTCTGAGATAAATGTGTTCAGGGCAACATCTTGGAAAATATTGATATGTTTTTTTCAAGTGAGAGATAATTCTTGTGTGTGGGGGGTCGGGGGGTCATGAAGTGAGGCTGCTGCCTGAACTTACTTCTGTGCACAGTCATTTCCAATTGTTTGCCTCTTCCAGGTCGATCTATATTAGAGTCCCACCAGATGCAGCCACCCATATGTAGACTTTCATATTCCTAAAATGTGAGCTAAGCACACTTATTTCCTTTATGAAAAACTGAGCATTAGGTATGCTGTTGTTTCAGTACTAAACAGATTAACACAATGGTTTAATAAATAAAACAATTTGTATTTATTTTTGTTGTATTTGAAATTTTACTACATTTTTCTGTATGTGCACTTTCATATACATACGGATCTGTACTCTCCTAGCACCAGGTGGGTCCTGAGGCTTGAACTCAGGTAAGCAGGAGAGTCAGTAAGCACCCTTACCCACAGAGCCATCTCACTGGACCAAATTAAGAAAATAATTGAAAAGCACCTTACATGTTTTCAGAATTAAAGCCATATATTTTATATATAACCTGTCTTCATGGGCCACAAAATGTCATAATGCCTGTAGTTGAAACTTAGCTAGCTATTCAAGGCCATACCTAGTCCCAGGAGAAAAATAAACCATATATGTATAATATTATCAGTAGCCTGAGAGTACAGCTTTTCAAGGTCTCCCCCAGGGTTTGAGGAAGAAGTCCACAGTGAAGCAAAATGGACTTAGGGTTTTTCTAATCTGAGGGGTTACAGAACAAATTCACTGTAATACCCAATAAACACATACTGTATACGTCATGTTCTATATTCTTCTGTCTATTTTTCTGTCCTCTATTTTTTCTAAGTTCTAATTCTTTCTAGTTCTCCTTTGTTTCAATTCTCTGTTGCAATTCTCCCTTGCTTTTCCCATCACCTAGCTTAAATACATTTGTTTAAACAGGAGGCAAAAAAAAAAAAAAGAAAGAAGGGAAGGAAGAAAGAAAGAAGAAAGAAAGAAGGAAGGAAAGAAAGAAAAGCTATAAGAGTTACATCTTATTGGGCATAGCACATTCCTTAGGATAATGATAAGAAGCTGAGCCATTTACCATGACTACAAAAAGTTTCAAGGTTTCTGGTGTAGGACTATGATTAGAGGTGGAGTGGGGTGGGCCAGGCAGGGTGGAGATGGAGTGCCTGATGAGACAAGCTGTAAGACACAGGTCTTTATCAACCAGACTTGGCAAGCAAAGATTTGGCATGATTTTTTAGGTTGCTTTGTGTTAATAACTTTGCTGAGACTTCTGCAACTCTGACCTTTGCATATCTGTAAAGTTTTAAACTTATGATTCATATACAGAAATATTTAGTCTAGTTTGAACTTGCTCTGAGGTTAAAAAAGAGTTAATTGTGTATAGTTTGAGTTAAAGGAACAAAGTAGGCTTTTAAGTGTCTTATAGTCCTCATGGATAGATCTAGTTATAAAGCATATTTTTCTGTTGAGGATCTAGAGTCTTTAGGCCAAAGCACTAGTATTGGCCTCAATAAGTTTCCACTTTCCAGGTCTCAGTAAGTTTCCATCTCTCAGCCTAAAGTCATTTCTCAGGTGACCTCCTGCAGTCAAACTATGCACCAAAGATAAACCATTGCTTAACTCTTCCTGCCTTTAACAACATCCTGCATTCCTCTGGCCCATCCTGCCTCGTTCCCCTATATAAGCTGGTATGGATTTTTTAATAAACGGAGCTTTATCAGCCATGTTGTCTTGCTTCCATTCTCTGTGTCTCTTGTCCCCTATTTGTCGTCCCCCATGATAATCCCCATTGACTGTGTCTTGCAGGAGGGGACATTTTTCTATATATCAAATTATAAAGCTTAATGAGAAATCATTTTCCTGACCATCCATGGATATATGTGCCCATAAGACTGAGATGCAATCATGAGATTACACATACATATCTTATAAAATTAAACACTACATTGTAGGTATTGGGGAGATGCCATAACTGCTTTTGCACAACAGTTTTCAGAGTCATTGTTCCCACAGTCCTATCCAGATGGGATTTTCCTTCATTACAGAATCATTCCTCTGGTAGGTTGACATTAGTTGTCACCTGATACATCTCCCATGGCCTCTGACCTAATGTAGCAAAATGCCTTTAAAATAAACCCAAAGTATTTATCAGCAGGAAACTGTAATTTTTGTTTTATATCTACATGTTTTTTTCTACTTCTTATACTTCTAAAGTACATGGATAGTACAAGGTATGTCATTCATTCTTTTAGTTCAAAAACCTCTCACTTGGAGAAAAAAAGATGTATTATAAGAATGGAGATGCAAAGATGTTCAAAATTATCCTATAAGGAGAAGGAAAGAAGACAAGAGACTCATGTTCCTTCCTTGTTGAAGACAAGTTTCCAGATTTGTACAGCTTTAGTATTTTCAGCTTTGATTTGCAAATATCTCTAATGCACCCTCTTGCTCTTATCCCTAGTCCAAAAATTTCACCAACACCAAACCATTCAATTAATAGTTCTGGAATCAAAGCCGAAGCTGACTCGATCTCAACACCTTTTACTTCCTCTTCTGTTAAAACCAGTGACTAAATATAGTAGATGCTTGCATTTTTCCACCATAAAAACATAAATGAAAGCCTCCAACAGAAGTACTTCACAGAGTTGGAACAGCCTTCTCTGGAGTACCTCTGGCTTCTGTATGTTAAATGATCTCAAGGTTTGTACTATTGTTAGCCTTGCCGTGGGGAACCATATTATCCACCCTCCCTATCCATATATCTTTCATTTTTACTGGAAAAAACCTCATAATTTATGTGCTTTTTTTGTTTGTTTGTTGAATTTTTGTGTTTTAAGGTCTCAAGGTGTAGCTTGGCCTGGCCTTGAACTCACAGAGATCAGTATGCATCTGCCTCCTGAGTGTGGGATTCAAGGTGAAACTATTATGGATAGCTTTATGTGGTTTTCTAAACCTACAGTAACTTGGAAGTTTATAGTATTTGTAATATTATCTAATTTTGCAAAAACCTCTCGCACTTCCTGGGGGGAAAGAAATGGAGATTATTGTTTCTTAGTATGATTTCCTGGTGCAGGAATCACGATGTTTCTGGCTGGTACTTTCACATCAAATAGGTGATGCCTTGCAAATGTGAAGCTACTTGTTTTATTTTTCCCTTTGTACATTAGAATTTATGCATCTTTATGTGTTTGCTCTTAATGCATCTTGGGCAGACATTCTCAGTTCTGCAGTTTTGAATTCATCACTTTCTTCTGAGCTTACAAAGAATGATTTTAATGCCTCCCACATAGAGCATTAATATTTTTAGTTTTTCTTTGTTTTATTATGCATGAATATCTTACCATACCAGGATTATAACATGCTTAAGATAGGCAATTGTATATTAATCACTTTTCCTTGCCTTAATTTCACTTTTGGAATAAGGTTCAGCCCCTATACATAAAATAGATAAACATTCTCATTTCTCTGTTATATTTGGTTTAATGCACCTCACATATAAGTTATGCAATGAATATTTGCTCTCTAAATAAATATATGAATGAGTAGCAGGCAGATTAACAGGCTAGGGAGTGCGGGAAATGCTACCTTGTACATTGCAATTACAGGAAGATTATCATTAGCAATAATGTGTTGTTGCAAATACCATTCTGCCTGATCGGATAATGTCAACGTTTGTTTATTGTGCACCTGCACGTGCCATTGAAGGTTGAATTATATTTTCATCCTATCATTCACTTGCTTAGAAATTCAGCACCCACATGTGTTTCAAAATGAATTTAGAGCTTCTTTTTTCCTTTTTTTTTTCTTCAGTATTTGGACCTTTTAATAGTTTTGCTCTTCATCCAGTGTGCCAGCATGTATTCAAATACATGAACATTCTGTTTCACAGTATTCGTTATAAATTCTCCTCCTTTCTCTCTCCCTTCTTTTCTCTCCCATCCCATCCTTTCATTTTTCCTTCTCTTCCATCTAGTGTCTCTTTCCTCCATCATTCTTTTCTGTTTCCATCTCACTCTCACTCTCTGACCATCCTTTGTTTCTTTCCTTTCTCTTCCTTTTTATCTCACTCTCTTCAGAAGTTTTTAGCTAATCGTATACTTCATATTGATCTCAGAAACTCACAAACTCAATGACACATCTATTGCCCTGTGGAAGCACAGGATCTAGAGCAAGCCAAATAAGTTTTCCTCTTGCCTAATCTTACTGTTTTCTTGGTAGATAAACAACTGGGGCATCAGGTAACACCTGTAATCAACTCCTTTGTTTTCCTTTTGTCTGTGTCACTTCCAAATGGAGAACCCTTTTAAAGCAGCTGACCTGCATCCAAAATTTCCCACTGCACCTTTCTTCTGTAGACTTACTCCTTATGGTCAATCCATCCTGTCTTTTGCTGGTTGTTTCATGTGTACTTGTGACATGATCTTCAATCTTCAAGCTTTTTAGGCAAGTTTTCCATTAGTTCTTACTACTCTTAGCAAGTGTACTCATGGAAAATGTGGGTAAAATTTGAAAAATGCAGGTATTCATCTCCCAGTGACAGGGAGGGAGGGAGTTAAGGAGGGAGACAATCAGTGGTGGGGAGAGGAAGAAAACAATGAAGGAAGCAAGAAGCAAGCAAAGAAAGAAAAAGGATCCTTTTTTTTTTTTGAGCTAAAAAGGGCTTGCCTGAAAACCTTTGTCAGTGGATGCTTTAGCAAAATTGTGTACAGCAAACTCTACAAGCCTAGGCCAGTATATAAGAGACACTGTCTTATTAATTATAGTACTATTTATATATTCAAATAAATATCTCTAAATGTACTATTTCTGCTAAAACAAGCAATTTAAATTGAACACATATTCACCTTTTTTGTTATGTACAGTGTTATCAATATCAAAAAATTAAAAAAGAAATCCAAGTGGAATTTGAACTCAAAAGCAAAGTCACATATGCCTTCAGGGGATATTTTAAGTTATTAATGAGCCCATAGAAGACAGATACACATGACTGCTTTTAAAGAGATGTTCTATGTGGTATCCTGCTCAAGGGCATTATTATTCACTATTAGACAATAGAGGGCAGTAGAATAATGGCTCATAGAACTTACTTTCGACAACACTTACCAAATCCTTCATTCCAATCCCTAGAAAACATGTTCACAGCAAGTCTGATATGTTGATAAAAGAAGAAAGCTAACATCATCACTTTTGTTTTACTTGCAGAAACTAATGTTTACTCTAAGAGAGGCAAGTGTAGCTTAGAGGCATGTGGCTTCTGTAATCTTTCTTCATCCCTGTATTGGCTTACTGGGCTTTGAGGCTTTTGTTTCAACACCAGTGCATGGCTTTTATGGTTTCCATTGATCTCTAAACCAAAGCATATGTTTTCATAAGTGATTTCAGAGAAGAAGAAAAAGATAATAATTTAATCTGGTTATTAAGTATTCAATAGTTGCTGATAAAATAACACCTTAAGTGACTCAAATTGTGTTTCAATATGCCTGTTCATATTGCTTATTTAATATTGACTTATTGCAAACTCTTTGAATGACAGAGTGTAACCCAGGAAGATTCTCATTAAAGAAGCTTCTTCCATTTTCAACTCATTGTCATCTAAAGAAAGCTATCAGTTAAGGACATTTTCTCCTTATTTTAGATGAAATAAGAATGAAAGAAGTTAAATGATACTTTTCTGAAAATGACTTAACTGTACCTGAAGTTATCAGTTATCATGGCTGTTAAGAATGCATATATATATATATATATATATATATATATATATATATATATGAGAGAGAGAGAGAGAGAGAGAGAGAGAGAGAGAGAGAGAGAAAGAGAGATGAATAGAGGAGAGCAGGAAAAGAGATACCATAATAGAGGGGGCCATTATAGGTTTAAAGAGAAATCTGGCACTAGGCAAATGTCCAGAGATCTACAAGGATGACCTCACCTAAGCAATAACAGAGAGGCTACCTTAAATGCCCTTCCCCTATAATGAGATTGATGACTACCTTATACCTGGGTTCACAGGAATAGCTGATAGCAATCTACAGTTAGGTTACTCAACCATCCTCCTTGCAATTAGTCTACTTAGCACTAATACCTCTTCATATTCTGCTGCTCAGCCTCAGTGCCTGTCTGCCAGCACCCCTCGTATATGACCAAAAACATACTCCTGGGTACATGACCAAGAACATTCCTTAGCCGATTAATAGGCACTGACCCCTCCTGTAGAGTGTAGCCTTCCTTGCCAACTGCCTATGCCCTGCCACAGTTGCAATCCCCAAATAATACACAAGACACTATATTAATTATGCAGTTGTTGGGCATTTGCTTGTTGCTTATTGGCTAGCTCTGACATAAGTATTTAATCCATAATGTATGTATTTCTCTTACCGGAGAAAAGAGTTCAGACCTCTTATTCCTCTGGCGGCTACATCGTGTCTATCTCTGCCTTTCCTTCCCAGAATCCTCCTTGACACCTAGTCCCACCTATCTTGCTTCCATATTAGCCAACAGTGCTTTATTCAACAACCAATAAGAGACAGATTTACAAAATTACATCTTCCATCATCTTCTCTTTTCTGTCTAAATAAAAAGAAAGGTTTTAACTATAATATAGTCAAATTATATATAACAGAACAGTTATCAAGTAAGAACATAGTTACAATATTTTGTACATTAACATTTAGTAAGATTTAAAGAAAATATCATCTATCCTATCTTTATGAGTCTAAAGTCTTATATGTAGCTTATCTTTTATCATTTCCATAGAAAACTGTAACTTCAACTGTCTTCAACTCCATCAAAGACCACAGAAGGATAATACATAAACATTAGAACTGACAGAGACATCTTGCTACCTGAACAGTCAGCCAAGTTCCTCTGTAGTGTTGGGTCATCCATCTTCAGCCCATAGCCCACTATGTGTCTGTCAGAATTCTCAGCAAAGCAGGAAATTTCAAACTCTCCATCTGCATTGGTGTCTGTCAGTCATTTTCTGTGTCCTGCAGAAAGTCTGGCAGACTCTTCCATGAAGCAGGAACCCTTTAAGACTGTCCAAATTCAGTCATGACTTTTATGTGGGTCCTGCATGTCCAGATTATACAGCAATAGTCAAACAGTCTAGGCAAGAGCAGCTCCTTGCTGAAATGTCTAATCTTGCCATGTTGAAAATCCATAATGAGTTTCTTCGATGCCCATCTTCCTCTCAGACATAATTGGTGCTGCCAGGAGCAGACATTTCTCATTGTTAAGAAAAACCCTAAACCATTTTAAATGCCATTTTTTGTAGGTCTTTGAAAGGTTTGAAGACTATCAATCTCAAATACATCTCTGTATATCTAGAAAACATAACTATAAGTTCTGACTATTATAAATAACTATCTATAGTCTGTATTTAATTATGTATTATGTTTTAAAAGATCAGCATAAGTACAATACTTGATCAAGACGAGAAATATACATATTACAAAGTTGATCTTGAATTTGTATCAATAAATGAAAAACCATACCAATACTAAGTATTTATTTCCATACCATAATCACCTTTTACTTTTAAAAAGAGATTGGGTGTGATCATTAACCAATTATAAGCAACCCCATTCAAACGAAAACAAAGATTTATAAACAATATGGGAATTTGGACGTTGCTCATTCCAAACTGCTTCCTGCTGATAGGAGGCGCTGTCCATATCATGGGAATCATGACAAAACTCAGAAACCTGGCTAAGTCCTTTTTTTGTAGTCCTTAAGGCTGTATCATCTCAACTGTCTTAGATGTTGGATCGCCTTGGACATTGCTTCAGGAGGTCTTACTTCATCAAACTATATTAGTCTGGAAGGAATCCAGAGTTTTCATTTTCTGTGGAAACATAAATGCAATCTCTTTTCCCAAGTAACCTGTTCTAATATTTAAATTTTAAAGTCAAAGCATTGTCAAAAGATATAAGTTGCATTAATTCAACAGCATTTATAATCAAGTGTACTTGAACAGTTGTTCCTTCTTTAGCAATCAAAAAACTGAAAAACACAATTGCATACAGTATCCAGAATCTCTGTGTATTTTCCATCTTTACATGGCTTATATTACTGTATTTTTTTTACTTTTATTTATTTTTTCTCTGAGACAGTGTATCTGTTTGGAAATCTACCTGCCTCTGCCGCTGGAATGCTGGGATTAAAGGCATGTGCCAATACACCCAGCTACTCTGTTTATGTTTTCCTCCCCAGTGTTGGGATTAAAGGTGTGTGCCCACCACACCCAGATACTTTATTTTTATTTTTTCCAATATCTTGTTTCTTTTACTCTCTCAAGTCTATTTATATTTTTCTTTATCTGAACCTGACTTTATTGCAAAACTTTATGTTTTTCTGGCCATGTGTCTTATATAGGCTAAAGAACATTGATAAAATTAAAGTGGAAACAGCTGCTGGCTTTCCAACATGGCGGGCATAGGTTTGACTCCTGGCCACGGCCACAGTCTGTGTGGTGGTGACTGTCACTGCCAAATGCTTGGGCACACCATTCTATTGTTAGCAGAGCCTCTTAAAAGGATCTTGCTGGTTTTCCTTTTTCTTTCTTTCTTTCTTTCTTTCTTTTTTTTTTTTTTTTTTTTTTTTTGCTTATGCTAAGTCAGGAAGATTCCCTTAAGCGAGCCACATGAGTCTCTGCTTATCTCTAGCAAAACAGAGGCCCCCTAAGAAAAATGCTGCTACCAAGAAGCCCTGCTTCTCTCTGTTCTTTTGTTTGTAAAATTCCTTTTAAGCTCTTGTCATTCTACATGGAAATTCAGTCTCACTCCTGATTCCATATGTAGAATGTAGCCTTCCTTGCCAACTGCCTAGGCTCTGCTACAGTTGCAATCCCCAAATAATACACAAGACAATATATTAATTATGAAGCTGTTGGCTGTTTGCTTGTTTCTTACTGGTTAGCCCTGACTTAAGTATTTAACCCATAATTGTTAATCTATGTATTTCTCTTACCGGAGAAAAGGGTCCAGACCTCTTATTCCTCTGGAAGCTACATTGTGTCTATCTCTGCCTCTCCTTCCCAGAATTCTCTTGACTCTTAGCCCCACCTATCTTGCTTCCATATTAGCCAACAGTGATTTATTCAACAACCAATAAGAGACAGATTTACAAAATGACATCTCCCATCACCCTCCCTTATTGTCCTGCATCCCCCCTGCCTCATTTCCCCTATTTAAGCTTGTACAGAACTTTCATTAAGTGGCAGCTGGATGGGAAGGTCTGTCTTGCTGTCCTTATCTCTTGTGTTTCTTGTTTCGTTCATCCCAGGTTCCCGTGGGCTCGAACCCATTGTGCCCTGCTGGTCAGGGCAAATATATATAATACATATTCACACACACACACACACACACACACACACACACACACACACACACACACACACACACACAGAGTTTGTGTATAAACCAGTTCACAATTCAACTTAAATAGATTTTTTTTCTATTTGCTTGTTTGCTTGGCAACAGCGTCTCACTACATCGAGACTGTCCTAGAAATGCCCATGTAGCTGTGCCAGACCTGAATTGCAATAATCCTCCTGTATCACATTCTGAATGTTGGGGTTATAGGTCTGAGTTAGTGTGCCTGTTTTCTAGGATGCTATACTCATTTCATTGTTTGCATCGTGAAAATAATTCTTAGAACTATTTTACAAGACAACCCAATTGTGTCTTAATTTATAGGCCATTAAATTTTGCTACAAAGGAGCAAGAGAACCATTATAAATATAAACAGACTCATAACTATATTGACCCAACATCTAACAGCATTGACTTACAGTGAATATTTAATTAAAATAGCATTGAACAGAACAAGATTTACTTCAAAGAATATCTAAAGCAAGTGATTATAATAAATAAAATTACCCATTACTTAGTTTCCCATCATTGGAAGCCATTTAGTACTTTTTAGAATATAAGTGCCTAATAAAATTCAGTTAAAAATACTTCCACCTGAACATTTAATATTCCCTTATAAACTTTTGCTATATTTTAAGTATTATTTATAAGAAAAATTATGATTCAATCTTTCTAACATTAAATGAGTCACTTGCAAGGATAAAATCTAAAGTCTTAACATTATACAAATCAACTTATTACAATTAGAAAGCAAAGGTAGTTATACCTGTTGGGTATAAAATAAAAATGTTTAGTTGTCCAGGTTTTGCCTGATCCCTGAAGGTGACAGTGGAGTACATTTGCCTGGCTTCAGTGCTAAAGCAGCACGTGAATAGCCCCAGAATGTTTCACAAAAAGAGCTGTAAAAGTGTTCCATGTTGACGTGAAGATGTTTTGTCTTCATGGTACCATATAGAAGGCTGTGGCTATTTCAATACCACAGTCCCTTTCTTATTTGTTTGTAAGATAATGAAGAAAGGTGAGACATTTAGGTCCAAAATTATTATATTAATAGGCAGAATCCCTATATGAAAATTGTGATCTTTAAGTGTCTTAAAACTATTGTTTTACTGTTCTTTAGGAGCAAGTATAAACAGGAAGATGAGGAATAGTCATGAGCTCCCAGTGTTATGAGATTAGTGGATAATTGGGGATCACTTGCACCTCTACTCCCCATGGAAAGTATCTCAGTGGTACAATGGTTCTCTCTAAAATAGGGTTGGTGATTGGAGAGGATTGTCTAAGACCAACAAAGTAGTCCTGAAACCACAGGTCATATTGAATTCAGCAATTATATACTTTTTTCTTCTCAATTAAATACTTAAAATAGCATTGTGTTACTTTTGCACTTTGAAGCAAACAGCAAAAGGTGTTTAAAGTACTTTGTATTTCTTCACAGTTTCAGAGAAGTAAGATTCAAGTTTGAATATGCCTTCTAAAATTCACTTGCTGGAAAATATTTTCCATATTAATGCATTAGTGGTATTAGTGGAGGTTGAGATGTGAGAGACAATTGCATCATGAGGACTCCTTCATTAATCTGTACATGGATGAATGGGCCTTTCAGTGACCTGGTTACAAAAGTTTATTTTCTTGGCTACCTCCTCTCCTTCCATGTTATTTCATACTACCTTAGGCATTTACAGAATCCTTATTAACAAGAACACTCAGTAGCTGTATTCCTTAGGCCTTGAACTTTTGAGTTTCCTGAACTATAAAAATTAAATTTTCTTTCTAAATCATGCTGTCTCAATCGTTCTCTTAAAGTAAGAGATAAAGACCCCATAGATATTGAAAACCTTGGCATGTGATTTTTTTCTCTTTAATTAATTGATAACTTACTATTCGACTTAAGGGAAGAACCTTATGGCATTTCTTTGGTGTATATTAATTGCCTGTAGAAGTATGGTTTCACACCATGGTTGCTATTAAGTGAAACAAGAATTACTTGAACAAATGTACTACTGTAATAGGCCTCAGACCTTAACATGACTGATGCCATGCTTGAGGAAACATCCTAACCTTAGCGTGCTGGACTTAAGGTGCAACACCTGCCAAAATAGGAACAAAGACCTAGTCCATAGTGAGAGATCTAAACTTCCACCCTGGACCTAAGTTTTAGTTTTTTAAAAGCAAATGAGGTTTGTCAAAAACAAAGGTCTATTAATCAGCAACACCCTGATAGCAAACAGGAGGGTAAGAGCAAGTATAAGGTATGAGCCATCTCCCATGGTATCTCTAGGCAATAACCAAAAAAGGACAGTTCCTGTAATTCCCCTGAAACATGCCCAAACTTGACCTAACATGACCAAAGATGGAAAAATTAAATCTCAGCCAATCAAATTTGTATTAACATCACTGCTATTTGCTTAGCCAATCACACTTGAGATGACCTAAGTATTTCTGGAATTCCCCTAGCTTTACTTAAAGAGAGCCTGAACACTCTTCTCTCAATTGGTTTTGCACAAGTAGCAGGCTCTGTGTGCTTGCTGTTTCTTCAGAATACATGCTCTTTCTGTGTGCGTACTATTTGAGTTTGGGATCTTCTTCTGCATTTCTCAAACCCTTACATTAGCTCCAAGAACGTCCCCAGTAAAAAGTCTCTAAATGTACAAACCTTGCTTTTTACCTTCTGTGGTTCTGCTTCTTGCTAGCTGAAGTGTGTCAAGCAGGATGTGTTTTTTGTATATAAATTATGAAAAAAATATGACTCGGGGTTGCATGGTTTGGGCAAGTTCCTCATGCAGCTGTCTCCATCAGAAAAGTCTTGCTGTTTGGTTTTAAGAGTGTATGTAATATGCCAGGTGATGGTGGTGCATGCCTTTAATCCCAGCACTCAGAAGGCAGTGGCAAGCAGATCTCTGTGAGTTTGAGACCAGCCTGGTCTACAAGAGCTAGTTCCAGGACAGCCTCCAAAGCAACAGAGAAGCCCTGTCTTGAAAAACACACACACACAGAGAGAGAGAGAGAGAGAGAGAGAGAGAGAGAGAGAGAGAGAGAGAGAGAGAGAGAGAGAGAGAGAGAGAGAGAGAGAATGTAATAGTCTATCTATGTTGGGCTTACCTCACCACAGTACCATGACAGCAATAATTACAATAACTGCTAAATGAGTAAAACTTGGTACATATAATGTGGGTACCCTAGATGAAGGAATGTCATATCCTATTTAGGATGGAGTAGAACAGAGAGAATTTCTTCATACACTCAGAAAGTCATATAATTTAAAGCATAGAATTTTTCTACTTAATAGTTTGTCTGTGGTTGACTATAGGTAACTGGAACCATGGGTAATGAAACCATAAATAGACTTGTATATAAAAATTCTTATTTGGCAATATAGATTAAAACAGTAGTTATAGTAGTTATATTTCTGTAGACTGCTACAACTAAAGGCTTGAAGATGGTAAGAAGTAGGTAGAAAGTAAAATCACCAGGATATAATGGAAGCCATAGTGATATGCTATTAATAATAGTCCTGTCTTCCTCAATGACTCTGTCCATATAAACTAATTATACTGGTAACATAGTGTCTGCTGAATAGTACAAACATTTCAAAAATGTTTACCAGGGCATGAAAGAGTTCAGCTGAAAGGGTCACTTTTTGACAAGCTTGACAACCTTGAGTTGATCTCTAGATCCCACATGGCAGAAGGAGAGAACTTACTCCAAGAAGTTTTTGCCTGACTGAGCAAGCTAGTTGTGGTCTGTGCAGGCCTGACTGTGCATGCATACTGAATAACTAAAATGCAGAATAAAAGTGTGTTAACACTGAATTGCCCTGATGATCTAGTACATGTATTTTGTTCAACTATATTTTATTCTTGGCTCCCATTTATCAGGATGAAGCTTAAGTAATGATTGGCACAGGATTAAAAGGAGATGGACCCAGAATCTAGACCCGAGCAATCTGAAAGAAAGAAAACAGTAAAACCCTTCCTGATTTTAGTCACAAGTTTTCTCTAGAAATCTGGGACTTAGTTTGTATCATAAGATTAAACATATATCACTGAAAAAGTTTCCTTGAATATTAATAATTAAAATGAGAATAAATATATATTCTAGCATAGAGTGACACTAACACTTTATTTCAAGACATAATATCTAGAAGCCTTTTATTGTTTGGATATTGGATGGTCATTAAAACCTTGTGTAATAAAGGCTCAGTTTCTGTGGTGCTACTATTAACTGATGATGGAAGCATTGGTGATTATTTTATGTAGGTAGTCCTTTGGTCATTAAGGGCTGTGATATTTCTATTTCCTGGAGACATACTATACTCTTCTTGTTACTAACACAAAACAATGAATATATTCATTTTTGAATTGGATTCCTTGGAGCTGGGGCCAACCAAAATAAAACATTTTTCCATTATTAGCTAATTTTTGGCTTAGGTCTTATACTTTAGTAAAGCAAATGTGAGTAATGTAGTGTTCTACATATAGTGATGAAAAATGTGAAATATGTGTGAATGCACTCACACACACAAACACACACACAGCACACACACACAGCACACACTCAAAATAATAGGTATTTGAACTTCCAATTCTAAATAGTGAAAGAAAACCAAAGAGTGCAGAAGATACTTAAAAATAACAGTTTGGGGAAAAACTAAGTATTGTGCTACCATCTTACAGAGCTTTGGTTTTAATGACTTCATGCTATAAGTAAGTTGATAAATTTCAGCATATAACTGTCTCCCCATTTAGCCATTTAGATATTTCTGATTGATAGTGTCAGTGACATGTACTACTCAGTATATATCTATTGTTTAGTTTGTAATGATTTATTGTGTAACAACAAAGTCTTTGTATTAGTTTCACACACTTCCCCCAAAAATAGAGTTATAAAAGATAACGTGGATGCATAGTCACTAAGAATGAGACTCAAATATAATTGTCCATTATAAATACTCTTCATTTATTGGTTATTATTTATCCTTGAGTTTCCAAGTAGCAGTCACTTTTTGAGATGCTAACTTGCTTTAGTACTTCCTAAAAAAGGAAGAAAAGGAACAGATTTTGCTTTTTAATGTGACCACAATAGCTTTGTTATTTTGAGAATTGAATCTGGACTCCCACAAGTAGAATGAAGGCATTTGGCATTTGGTGCTTTTCACAGTGAAACAGGGTTTAGGCTGTGGCACTTGATTCCATTCTTCATGCTGACATAGATTTTTTTGTGAGTGTATGTGTATTTCTTTTTTTATTTATAAAATTAGTTTTCATTTTTACATATCAACTCTTGTTCCCCCTCCCTTCCCTTCTCCTGCCTTGCCCCCCCCCCAACTTTCCCTCTTCCCAATCCCCATCCACTCCTCATAGGGGATAAGGCCTTCCTTGGCATAAATTTCTAATGGCTTCTGAAGCATCTTAAGAATATGAAGATTTCTCATGACATCCTATTATGAGCTGCTTTCTTGTTTGCAACCTGAATAGTCAAGCCAATGGCAGTAAGTTACCTTGCAAACCAAGCTTTATTGTTTTACTTTTTTTCATAAGTCCTTTCTTAAACCATCCTTTTGTTCAGATCTGTAAATCTGTTTTGATTTCCTAAAATGTCCATAGCACATTGCTACCAACTTGTTAGCTCTCTTTTTCCCAGTGTCTGGCTATAGCCAGCAATATTTGCCATTGGTGGATTGAGCACAGCCTGGTTCTACTCCTTTGACATTCTAAATGTTTCTCTTACTGAGTGTGTCTCTATATTCTTTCTTATTTACAAGGACAACAAAGGTTAAAACTAGGGTTTGCTCTAATCCAACCTTACCTAGTTTAGCTGATTATAATTATACATATTTAAGATTTTAGTTAAAAGTAATAATTTATTTACAGGAGCCCAAATTCTAGGTTCTAGGTTCTAAGTGCACATGGACTTTGGGGAACTCTCCATCCTTGTCTTCTTCAGAATTGACAGAATATAGACTATGTCATTTCATTGCAGTGGGATTCTCATGACTTTGTGGACAGTCTGTACCTCTGTGCTGGGGCAGGATACTGCCTCTGCACTTCATTAGCATTTACATATGAGTCTGTTATAGCAGTTCCACTAAGATACATAGTCACAACCTCTTTCTCATGAATGAGAGCTTTGAATAGGAGAGGAACGTTGTAGCACTAGTGAAATTTCAGATTGTAGCAAAGATGCAACACTTAAAAAGACAAATGATGACAGAGTTCATACCTTGATTATTTACTCAAAAACTATTTGCTGAAAGTCTATAAAGTGCCAAGTGCACTAAGAGAGCAGATGGGAGAAATACCAATCTGTAGACATTAATCTATATTTATGCGATATTGATTCTATGATTTCCAAAAATGTAAAGTATGCACATACTTTAACAGGGTTCATATAGCTAAACGATCTATGAATTTTTGGCACAAACTCTAGCATTTGTTCCATAGACACTCCTTATCTTAGCTCCATTTTCATGTTTGCAGAAGAAATCCAAGGCCACTCACAAGAGTTCAGCAACTTTGTCTTATCCTCACCAAGAGATACTAAAAATCTCAACTAATATCTTATCAGTCTAATTTCATTTGTCTTATACTTCACATTTAATTCTCATTCTAGATGTTAGCAGGTTATGGAAGATTATAACTTTTCATAGACTTTATCCTAATCCCAACTCTTTTAAAAAACCGACTGTCTTTTTGTGGTTATAGTGTTGAGTAGTAACATAATTTCATCTAAAGAGGAGAAGCAGTAGTTGAATGGGAATGTGAAACCTTACTTTCTATTATTTCCTAATAGAGGAACAAATTTTTTCTCAGTGAAAAAATTACTGTTTGCATGATTAACCAGAATATAGTGACATGGGAACTTCTTGGTACAAACAATGCTGGGAAATTATTTTCTACCCATGAGAAGCTTATATCTATAATTATATCTAAAACACAAAATATGTATTTCTTATAAAAATAGAAATTATTTTTCAGTGCTTTCATTCCAATAGTGCAGCAAGTTAAGCCTTATATTGCCCTCACTTTGGGAACTGATAACAATAAAGATAAACATGTACAAGTATGATCTCAGGAGCCAGTAGAGTCCAGTTCTCCTAGGGTTCAGGTCAGTTGCCGTAATGCAGTGAAGAAAACTTAGAAAATTTTTTATTAGGGGTTACTGAATGAACTCACACACATGCTTTTTGAGTCATACGCTTTATTCTTTTGCCTCTTCAATTTTCTTGTCCTAATTGTCTCTAACTTCTTAGCTCTAATTCTTTAGTTCCAATTCTATAGTTCCAAATATTTTTCTAATTTTGTTTCAATTCTCTTTTTCCTATTCCCCCTGCTTCTCTGTTCATCTAGCTTAAATACATTATTTACAAGAGGCTTGAAGCAAATAATAAAAAAAATATTACAAGAGTTACATCTCATTGGTGAAAAGCAGTTGGGTGAGTGATAAGGGCAGATAGGAATGAAGCAGTCTTTAAGAGCCTTACAGCCTCATGGAACAGTCAATCTAGTTATGAAGCATGTCCTAGTATATTGTTTATTTATCAAAAATGATACAATTGATGAGAAATCGCCTTCCTGACAACTCACAGATATATGTATTCCCAGTAGATGGGATATTTTCCCAAGTTAAACACATGAGCAGTGTGAAAAAACCCAAAGCTACTCTTTGGTTATTCTTGGGGAAGAAATGAAGTGGCACATGAGATAAATTATAGATACAGGCAACCAGTTTTCAGAGTCAGTGGCTCTGTAAGTCTCACTGGAAAGGATTAGCTCCATCAGAGTCTGGATTATCAATTGAATAATAATCAATTGAACATCTGAATTATCAATTGCCTTATGCTGTATACTTTCATGGCCCCCAGCAATATGCTTAGCAATTGATTGTCTCAAGTTGACCCTACTGTGTAATATTGACTATATTAATTACTTCATAGGTGAATTGGAACTGGAAAGATGGACATATTTAGAAAATTGTTGGATAAGGATCCTCAATATTTCTAAAGAAAACTGTGTATAGATAGAAGTTGACATTTTATGATCACAACTGTTTATTCTCTGTCCTAGTGGTATCATTTTAATTTTCCACGTAAATGGGTCTACCTTATCCCTCACATATAAGACATGACTTAACCATTGCAGATCTGCACTTTTGTTCCAGGAATTCATAAGCGAACCACATCTGGCCAATTAAAACAATCTACTTTTCAGCCTCTGATATTAACTGAGAACTTTTGCTGAAGTCACCAGGAAACAGACATCACTTTTAATGCCAAGGTTCCTAAGATGATGCTAAATAACAATAAAGTCATGCTGAAAGTAAATCAGTAATGGAGAAGAGAGAAGCCCCTGTCTTCCCATTTTGAAATCCAATTCCACACCACAGTGCTGTACACAGTCCTGCCCCAATTCTCAGGTAAGGCTCAATAGAAAAAAGATTAGTCCAAGCTTACCTAAAGCCAGAGAATTTAGATTTATATCAGTACAGGGATTATACATACTTTTCTTTCTTTCTTTCTTTCTTTCTTTCTTTCTTTCTTTTTTTTTTTGGTTTTACGAGACAGGGTTTCTCTGTATTGTTTTGGAGGCTGTCGGTCCAGCCTGGCCTCGAACTCACAGAGATCCACCTGCCTCTGCCTCCCGAGTGCTGGGATTAAAGGCGTGTGCCACCACAGCCCAGCGTATACATACTTTTCTATTATGAGTTTAATATTCTACTTTATTTGAACATATAGTAAAGTTATCATGGTGTGAAAAAAGCAAATTAAAGCATTGTGAAATGCTTCTTTGTTATATTGTATTTTCTTTGATAATCCTGATACTAAATTTGATGCAGATTAAGACAAAGAATCCTTCTTAAATGTACATATTAAATTCTTATGCCTGAGGGCAGCATTTTGGATGTCATGAAACTTAAGGGAACAAGTGGGAGATCAGGTCACAGGAGGTATGACTATGAAAGTATGTGGACTTTTAGCCCCTCCCTTGCCTTTTGTGATTCGTGGCTATGAGATGAATAGTTTAACTTCACTGTACACTCTGTGATATGCTGCTTTGCCAACAGCAAATCCTCCAAATCATTGGGACAAAAATAAGAAATATTTCTCTAAGTTGTCTATCTTAAATATTTTGTTACAACAATGGAAAACTGACTATAACACAACGTTTATTTCTGATGCAATAATATTTGGACCCTTGACCAGTATGTTGACTATTAATGACTTACTATCTGGATGGTTACAAAAAGAGGACATAATCAGTCATTGTCTCTTTAGAATACTTTGGCAGCATGTTTTTAACAACCATGTTTGAGTTCATGGAAGTTCATGTAATCAGTCTACTTTCTTGGGAGAAAAAACAGAGGAGGTCCCTTAACTTAGTTTCTCCTTTTTTCTAAATACTTAAAAGCAAGAAAATGTTATGTGTTTATAAAAATAGAAGACATTATTTAAATCTTCTTTTCTGGTCTCCTCCACAGTTACTATTAAAAATCACCATTACCAAAGAAAACATAGCAGTCACCTGCCTTGTCCCCAAGGTGATCCCATTGCTTCTCTTTTGCAACATATAACCTATTCTCAAGTTTCTTAAGGTGTCTTTCAAAAACTGAATCTAGACTTCAGATAGATAGGTAGACAGACAGACAGACAGATAGTTAGTAAGCATTACATTGGGCAGATATGAATATAGGGAAGATCTGGAAGGTGTTAGAGGAGAGAAAAGAATATGAATAAAATACATTGTATGAAAAAATTTTTTTAATTAAATAAACCCATTCCTCACCTTTGAGTTGTCATCCCAAACATCCACCCTATCCATGACGTGCTGGGGCATGTAAAGGGACTGGTCATGTAGAACCATAGCTCAAGGATCTCTATAACTCGGGAAACAGTAAGCTAATGAGAGAATTTTCAGTGAGGGTCCAGTATTGATGGTGTACCAAAAGTCAGAGGTCTTGAACCATACCACCACATGACAATGAACATTTTCTAGTAAAGCTGTTTGGAGAAAAGTATATCCTGCTTGATACCCAGCATCTCCTAAGTTACTATAAAGAAGAGGCAAGGAAGAGACAAGAAAGATGAAGAAACAAAGTGGTTTTTTATTTGTTTGTTTTTTCCTTCTTTGCTTTTTGTTTTTATGTTTGTTTTTAATTAATATTCTTATTAATTTTAATTAATACTGCTTATTTGTAAATTTTCCTTTGGCAAGGGATGCTACAGGGAGAAAGGCAGATACAGAGGGACTTGGAAATGACTGGGATTGGGGTGCCTGATGTGAAGTTCCCAAAGAATCAATAAAAAATTATGTTTAAGTAGATGAAATAAAATGAAATAAATCAATTCAAAATGGAGTATTTCGAATTCCCGGTGGGAGCCATCCATCCCAGAAACCTGGCCTTCTCTTCCATCAATGGGACCAGAGGATCAGGGTCTGCAGATCGCCAGTGGGAGCCTATCCACCCCAGATTCCAGGTCTTCGTCTCCACTCAAAGGACCAGGATTAGGAACCAGGAAGAGGAGAACTATCAGATTACTGGACTTGCTTGCACCCACCAAAAGGGAACTCTGTTCCCCTAACCACCAGACCAGTAAGGGGCTCTTTCTGCATCCACTAGAAGAAATAAAGGGAAAGAGACAATACAAAAACACACTCAGCAACAGAAAAACAAATACAACACCACCAGATTCTAGAGACTCCACACCACTAAGACTCCAACATTCCAATGCAAATGAAGCAGAAAAGAATGACCTTAAAAACAACCTCATGAAAATGATAGAGGCCCTAAAGGAGGATATAGGAAAATCCCTCAAAGAAATGGAAGAAAAAGCAAACCAAAAAAGCAACAAATGGAAGAAAAAAAAACCTGAAAAATTCAAAAAATGCATCAAATGGATGAAAAGACAAAGCAAAAACTACAAGAAACAATTCAAACAGTGCAAGGGTTGAAAAGTGAAATAGAGACAATAAAAAAAACACAATCTGAAAGAAGGCTGGAAATAGAAAAGCTGGGCAAATGGTTAGGTACTACAGATGCAAGCATAACAACCAGAATACAAGAGCTGGAAGAGAGAATCTCAGGTGTTGAAGATACACTAGGAGAAATTGACTCATCAACCAAGAAAATCTTAAGTCCAACAAATCCCTTACACAAAACATCCAGGAAATATGGGACACCATGAAAAGACCAAACTTAAGAATAATAAGTATAGAAGAAGGTGAAGAAAACCACCTCAAAGGGGCAGAAAATATATTCAACAAAATCATAGAAGAAAACTAATCTAAAGAAAAACATGCCAATGAAGGTATGAGAAGCCTACAGAAAATCAAATAGAATGGACCACAAAAAAAGTCCCCTTGCCACACAATAATCAAGACCCCAAATATACAGAATAAAGAAAGAATATTAAGAGCAGCTAAGGAAAAAGGCCAAGTAACATATAAAGGCAAACCTATCAGAATTACACCTGACTTCTCCATGGAAACTCTGAAAGCTAGAAGGTCCGGGATAGGTATTCTACAAACACTAAGAGACCATGGATGCAAGACCAGACTTCTATACCCAGCAAAGCTTTCAATCACTATAGATGGAGAAAACAAGATATTCCATGACAAAACTAGATTCAAGCAATACATATCTACTAATCCAGCCCTACATAAAATTTTGGAAGGAAAACTCAAGGGAGTTAACTACAACCAGAAAAAAATATAGGAATTAGAATATCCCACCTTACAAACAGCCAAAATAAAAAAAGGGGTGGAATTCCACACATAATTCCACCAACAACAACCATTCCAAATCAAAGAAGAATGAGCAACCGATGGTCATTAATATCCCTCAATATTAATGGTCTTAACTTGCCCATAAAGTTAAGACAGAACAGAATAGTTTCGAAGACAGAACCCATCCTTCTGCTGCATACAAGAAACACACCTCAGCTTCAAAGACAGACATTACCTCCAAGTTAAAGGTTCGAAAAAGATTTTCCAATCAAATGGACCGAAAACAAGTGGGGATTGCAATCCTAATATCTAACAATTTAGACTTTAAAATAAAATCAATCAAAAGAGATCAAGGAGGTCAGTATATACTCATAACAGGAGAAATCTGCCAAGATGAAGTTTCAATTCTGAACATCTATGCCCCAAATTCAAAAGCATCCACGTTCGTAAAAAAAAAAAAAACAATACCAAAACTCAAATCACATATAAACCCCCACACACTTATAGTGTGAGACTTCAATACCCCACTCTCACTACTAGATAGGAATGCCAGACAGAAACTTAACAAAGAAGCAAAGGGGCTAATAGAAGTTATGGCCCAGTTGGGATTAACAGACATCTATAGAACATTCCAACCAAATAAAAAAGAATACACTTTCTTCTCAGCACCACATGAAACCTTCTCAAAAATCAACCGCATACTTGGCAACATAGCAAACCTCAACAGGTACAAAAAAATTGGAATAACTCCATGCATCTTATCAGACCACCATGCATTAATATTAGAATGCAACAACAACAACACAAATTGCAGAAACCATACAAACTCAAGGAAATTGAATAATGCACAATTGCACCATTCCTGGGTCAAAGAAGAAATAAAAAAAAGAAATTAAAGACTTCATAGAATTCAATGAGAAAAAAGACACAACTTACCCAACCCTATGGGACACTTTAAAAGCAATGCTACGAGGGAAGTTCATAGCACTAAGTGCCCACATGAAGAAACTGGAGAATAGTTACACTAGAGAATTAACACCGCAGCTGAAAGTTCTAGAACACAAAGAAGCAAACTCACCCAGGAGGAGTAGACATCAAGAAATAATCAAACTGAGGGCTGAAATCAATAAAGTAGAAAATAGGAAAACAATACAAAGAATCAATGCAACGAAGAGTTGGTTCTTTGAGAAAATCAACAAGATAGGCAGACCATTGTCCAAACTTACGAAATGGCAGAGCATGAACATGCAAATTAACAAAATCAGAAACGAAAAGGGGGACATAACAACAGACTCTGAGGAAATTCAGAGAATCATCAGGTCATACTTTGAAAACCTATACTCCACAAAATTCGAAAATTTAAAGGAAACGGACAATTTTCAGGATAGCTATCACTTGCCAAAATTAAATCAAGAACAGATAAGATTTTTAAATAGACCTATAGTTCCTATGGAAATATAAGCAGTCATCAAAAGTATACCAACTAAAATAGCACAGGTACAGATGGCCTCCGTGCAGAATTCTACCAGAAATTCAAAGAACAGCTTTTACCAATTCTTTTCAAAGTATTCCGTGCAATAGAAGCAGAAGGGTCTTTGTCAAACTCTTTCTACGAGGCTTCAATAACCTTGATTGATCCCAAAGCCACACAAAGCCACAACTAAGAAAGAGAACTTCAGACCAATATCCCTCATGAACATTGATGCAAAAATACTCAATAAAATACTGGCAAATCGGATCCAAGAACACATCAAAACAATCATTCACCACGATCAAGTAGGTTTCATCCCAGGGATGCAGGGATGGTTCAACATACAAAGATCCATCAATGTAATCCACCATATAAACAAGCTTAGAAACAAAAATCACATGATCACCTCACTAGATTCTGAAAAAGCCTTTGACAAAATCCAACACCCCTTCATGATAAAGGTCTTGGAGAGACCTGGGATAACAGGAACACACCTAAACATAATAAAAGCTTTCCACAGCAAACCAACAGGCAACATCAAACTCAATGGACAGAAACTCAAGCAGATTCTACTAAAATCAGGAACAAGACAAAGTTGTCCACTCTTTCCATACCTTTTCAATATTGTACTTGAAGTTGTAGCTAGAGCAATACAAAAACAAAAGGAGATCAAGGGGATACAAATTGGAAAGGAAGAGGTCAAACTTTCACTATTTGCTGATGATATGATAATTTACATAAGTGATCAAAAAAACCTTACCAGTGAACTGATACTTTCAGCAAAGTGGCAGGCTACAAGAACAACTCAAGAAAATTAGTAGCCCTACTATATACAGACGATAAAGGGATGAGAAAGAAATAATTGAAACATCACCCTTTACAATTGCCACAAACAACATAAAATACCTTGGGATAATGCTAACTAAACAAGTGAGAGACCTATATCGCAAGAACTTTGAGTCTTTAAAGAAGGAAATTAAAGAAGACACCAGAAAATGGAAAGAACACCCATGCTCTTGGATAGGTAGGATCAATGTAGTATCAATGGCAAACCTGCCAAAAGCAATCTACAGATTCAATGCAATCCCCATTAATATACCAGCAAAATTCTTCACAAACTTTGAAAGAACAATAATCAATTTTGTATGGAAAAACAAAAGACCCAGGATAGCCAAAACAACCTTACTCAACAAAGCAACATCTGGAGGCATCACCATCCCTGACTTCAAGCTGTATTATAGAGCTATCGGCCTGAAAACAGCTTGGTATTGGCACAAAAACAGAATTGAACACCCTGTTATTAACCCACACATTTATGATTATCTGATCTTTGACAAAGAAGCTAAAAATATACAATGGAAAAAAGAAAAAAATCTTCAACAAATTGTTCTGGCATAACTGGATGCTGGCATGTAGAAGAATGCAGATAGATCCATGTGTATTGCCATGCACAAAACTTAAGTCCAAATGGATCAAAGACCTCAACATAAATCCAGCCACACTGAACCTCTTAGAAGAGAAAGTGGGTAGTATCCTTGAATGAATTAGTACATGAGACTGCTTCATGAACTTAACACTAGTAGCACAGACTGTGAGGTCAACAATTAATACATGGGACCTCCTGAAACTGAAAAGCTTCTGTAAGGCAAATGACACAGTCAACAAGATAAAAAGGCAGCCCACAGAATGGGAAAAGATATTCACTAACCCCACATCTGACAGAAGGCTGATCTCCAAAATTTACAAAAACTCAAGAAGCAAGTCTCCAAAACACCAAAAGATCCAATTAAAAACTGGGCTATAGAACTAAGTAGAGAGTTCTCAATAGAGGAGTCTAAAATGGCTGAGAGGCACTTGAGAAAGTATTCAACATCCCTAGCCATCAGAAAATTGCAAATCAAAACAACTCTGAGATACCATCTTACTCCTGTCAGAATGGCTAAAATATAAAACACCAATGACAGTTTATGCTGGAGAGGATGTAGAGAAAGTGTAACACTCCTCTACTGCTGGTGGGAGTGCCAACTCGTACAGCCATTTTGGAAATCAGTATGGAGATTCCTCAGAAAAATGGGACTCAGTCTACCACAAGACCCAGCTATTCCACTCTTAGGCATATATCCAAAAGATGCACATTCATACAACAAGGACATCTGTTCCACTGTATTCATAGCAGCATTGTTTGTATTAGCCAGAACTTGGAAGCAACCTAGATGTCCCTCAACCGAAGAGTGGATAAAGAAAATGTGGTACATTTATATATTCAGAAGAAAAAAAATACAATGGAATCCTGAAATTTGCAGGCAAATGGATGGCACTAGAAGAAAATATCCTGAATGAGGTGACCCAGTCACAAAAAGAGAAACATGATATGTACTCTCTCATTTATGGATTTCAGACATAGATCTGGGGAGTGCTAGCCTATAATCTTAACTGCCAGAGAGTCTGGGAAACAGAACCTTCATTCAATGGCAGACAGAAGCAGAGGCAGACTCCTACAACTAAACACTGACCTGAACTCAAGGAACCCAGTGACAGAGAGGGAGTACTGAAGAGCAAAGGGATTAAAACTGGGCTGGTTTAACCCCCAGAAACAGCTGACCTGACAAGGGTTACCTCTCGAATCCCAGACTGATGGCTGGGAATCCAGCATGGGACTGATCAAGACCCCCTAAATTGGGCATCAGTGAGGAGGCCTAGGCTATCTATTTGGCCTTGGTAGTAAATCAGTATTTATCTCTGGCCTACAAATAGACTTTGGGTGTCCATCACACAATGAGAGATGCACTCTTACCTGAAGTCTTGTGGGAGGGTCTAGACTTTGCTCTGTATGAAATAACAAACTATGGACACCCCATGGAGGGCCTCATCCTCCCTTCAAAATGAGGGGTTTCTGGGGGTTTGGAGGGAGGGCATGGGAGGAGGGGAGGGAAAGGGAGGAGGGGAGGGAAAGGGAGAAGGACCTGGGATTGACATGTGAAGCAAACATGTTTCTAATTTAAATTTAAATTTAAAAAATTTTAAAAATGGGGTATTTCACAGTCTAAAATATTCCAATTGTCTCTAATTAGAATGAATTTATAAGATATTATTGGTTTATTAAATGCCAAAATCTTCCTTGTAACTCCCTACAAATTCAACTCTGTTCTTTTCTCTTTACCCTACATCCTAACAGCCTTGGCCAACATTGCTTTTGCTTCAGGGATTTCCACTTCCATTCTTCCACTAAAACAAACAAAGAAGCGAAGAAATACCATTGTACTCATGTCTCTGTACATCTTACGTAATTCAGCTGTCATCTCAGTTATCACCTGCTCTGGTGGACATTTTTGCACACTCTTCCAAAAGCAGACTCCTGTGTTAGTTTCTTCCTTTGCATTAACCAAATTTATTATCTTCATAGGATGCATCTCTATCTAACATTATCTTACCTATGTGTTTGTTTAAAAGAATCTTGGTGCCCTACCTTCAAGGTAGAGTAAACTTTCAGTCTCAGGGGTCAGATGCCACTGCCTTGTGTGCTGAACAGCAACTGGCAGGCAATATGCATTTAGCAAACATCACTGAATGAAGGAACATGTATCGGAATGAAAATCAGTAAGAATCAGCATGAATATCCACTTAAATGTATTTTTCAGTATTTCTTTTGAGTTTTTGTATGTGTTTATGTGTTTGTTCTGCTTTGGATGCAAGTGTGATAAACCTTTCTGGGAGGGTGATTGTTACAATGTGACAGACTAGGAAAATGGCAGGAAGACTATGCCACAATCGCCCTGCCTCCTTTAACCAAAACACGTGATATGAAAACCAAATGGGGCTTTATTTAAAAAAATAAACTCCCATGTGGATATCAGCATGCTGTTGCCACTTGTCCTCGAGTAAATTTTTCAGAAATGAATGAGTAGGGATAAAAGACAGAGGGTCATGATGTTCCCATCAACATTTAGTTTTTTTTCTTCAGTCAAATATGCTGATCAATTTAATAACAGAAGCATTAAACATAAAATGTATATTGCTGACAAAATAATATATATATAGGATAGAGATAAACATTTTATAACACTTATAAGCTGGAGTGAATCTTTCAATTTCAACAATGTTCCAACATAGCATTTCTTCTGATTTAGAATAGAGTACAGATGATTAATTATTAAATAATATGAGAGTATTAATTGTAGACAGTTAAAACCAAAGACACATGATTTAAATTAAATGGTATACAGATTTCAAATGAATAACTTATTAGTTATGCAAGATGCATTGCATCCACTTGTGGAGTTTTCCATAATAAAATGAGATAATTAGATTCACAGGCACCAGGGGTGCAAAAGCAGAACTTTCTGTGATGATAATCATATTCTATAGCTGCTGTATACTAAATGATCACAACAGGCTTTATAGTGGCTGGTGGAGCAGTGGTTATAAAATTTAAGGGTAGATCACTTGCCTAGAATTCTTTTTTTTTTTTAAGATTGTCATTTTTTTTTATTCTTTTTTTTAAAATTTAGATAAGAAACAAGGTTGCTTCACAAGTCAGTTCCAGGTCCCTCTCCCTTTCCCTCCCCTCCTCCCGTGCCCTCCTCCCGTCCCCCCCCCCCCCGTTATCCCCTCGTTCCCCCAGGGAGGGTGAGGCCCTCCATGGGGGTGTCCATAGTCTGTCATTTCATATAGGGCAGGGCCTAGACCCTTCCCCAAGAGTTCAGGGTGAGAGTGCACCTCACATTGTTCTATGGGAGTCCAAAGTCCATGTGTATACTTGGGATGGGTACTGATCTGCTGCCCAAGGCTCAATAGATTCCCTAGGCCTCCTCACTGACACCCAGATTCAGGGGGTCTTGATCAGTCCCATGCTGGATTCCCAGGCTGATGCCTGGGATTCAAGAGTTAACCTTAGTCTGGTCAGCTGTTTCTGGGGGTTAAACCAGCCCAGTCTTAATCCCTTTGATCATTAGTCCTCCCTCTCTGATACTGGCTTTCTTGAGTTCAGCTCAGTACTTAACCAGCCACTAAATGTAGTTTCTGTTTCCCAGACTGTCTGGCCATAGGATTGTAGGCTGGCACTCCCCAGATCTATGTCTAAAATCCATATATGAGAGAGTATATGCCATGTTTCTCTTTTTGTGACTGGGTTACCTCACTCAGGATGGTTTCTTCTAGTTTCATCCATAGAGGGATACTCTCTCAGTGTAGACACATGGGAAGGCCTAGGCCCTGCTCCAAATGATATGACAGACTTTAAAGATTCCCCCATGGAAGGCCTCACTGGGGAGCAGAAAGGGGATGGGATAGGGGTCGGTGGAGGTCAGGGAAGGAGGAGGGAGAGGGAACTGGGATTGACATGTAAAACAAGCTTGTTTCTAACTTAAATAAAAAAAATCATCTCATCAGAAAAACACACACACACACACAAAAACCAACACAGAAGGGTGATGTCAAGATTCCCTTATATTTAGTTAGGGATTTCACAATTAATTTTAAAGAAGAATGGTTATTATTTTGAACACACCTACTTATAGCCCTTATTTTATTCTTTCCTTTGTCTACTTCAGCATTTCTCAACTTTGATCAGGCAGGCCATTTCAAAATCAGGTTGGGTACACAAAACTTAGGGTACTATTTGAAAGCAATGTTTACCTGATTAGTTTTTTTGCCTTATGTGGTGACTTGCCCTCCTTTATCAGTGTCTAGCCATCTACTTTTGTTTGAAATTGCTTTCCTTGAAGGAGGTAGATCAAATCAATTCAGCATTGCTTTAACCACATGTGACTCATGTTTTAAAATAAATACAGGCCTGCAATTATCTGCAATTTCTAAGTGCTTATATGCCTAAAGTCTTAATTGCTAACAGTGGTTTCAAATAACCTAATAAACATCAAGCATCTAAATACAGAATGATAGTTTTCTGCTCTTCCTTTTTTCCGCATTCCATCCCACCAGAAGCTGCACAGTTTTAGAATCTTTTCAGGGATAACTTATGAAAAGTACATTTTCTTCAGGTTTAATCAGAAAAAAATGAATATTCCATTTTTCACTCCTACAGTTATCTAGATAAAATTTGTAATGCCTCTAAACATCTGCATACCTATAAATCATCTTAATTTCAGGTTGCCCAGCTACTAATATATTTACACAAAATAGTAAATTACTTAGCTTCATTGGAGAAGCAGTTAGGAATGTGAGTAAACATAAAAACTTTATTTAGACATTTTATAGTGCTGTTAATACTACAAAACAATCAGGAGAATGAATGTGTCAAGTAGCTAATAATTGTCATTTTAGGGCTTGTTTTAAAGATAGCATCTATTTTATAAGTCTATGTGTGTCAAATTGTTAAAACCTGTGATTTTTTTTGGCAAGCTTATTCTTGTCTTAAAATCTTCCATGAGACGGTAAATAAACTTTTATTCTTCTCTTTGTCACATGGCATAAATTCCCCTACTTTATACAAGCACTGAGGTATACCTCTTAGGGAATTTTTTATTTTTTTCTCAGAGATAAAGGTTTACACAGAGCTTATACTTAGAAGACATACTTAGAAATGATTAATGAGGATAGCACAAGTTTACCATTTTAGGAAACATACAGTAACGTTATTGTATACTGTACTCAATATTTTTTGATCACCTGAATGACACATGTATGAATCACCTAACATATGTATTATGGTTGAGTATTTAATTCCCCAATTAACACTGTTTAAATGTGAGGTGTTTTAGGTTAATTAGGTTATGAGGACTATATTCTTTAAGAGATTAATGACATCATTACAAGGATGGGTTATAACAGGAATGTTTGCTGATAGATAGGCTTGGTTTTTCCATCCTCCTGTTTTTTCACATGCTTACAGGCTTCTCGCTTTTCCCCCTTTTGTCAAAGGATGAAGCAGCAACATTATCTTTTCCAGGCATGTGGTTTTTCAAATCTTCAGAAATGTAAGAAGTAATGTCTAATTTTTATTAGTTATTCATTTAGATAGGTGCTTTACAAGTATTTGTTTTTCTGAGTAATTATGGGGATACTATCTTTCATTTATCCTTTTATAGTCTCACTTGCCTCCTTTCTCATCTTGATTTATGCCATGAATATTTCTTGTAATTTAATAGGAACTCAATCAATACTTACTGACCAGAAGAAAATACAAATGTGAAGATATCTGTGAGGTGCTGAATTTTGGCAATAGGTTGCATTTCTTGGTTAAGCATTTCCCTGGAACTGTAAGGTAGCCTCTCTACTATTGCTCAGGTTCCTGGTTGAGGTCATTCTTGTGGATCTCTGTACAATTCCCTAGTGCCACATTTCTCTTTAAAACTACAATGACTCCTTCTATTGATGTGTCTTTTTTCTTGTTCTCCTCTATTCCTCTCCATACACAATCGTCCTGATGCCTCATATTCTCCTCCCCCCTCGTCTTCTCCCCTCCTCTTTCAACCATACTGAATCTCTTAGAAGACAAAGTGAGAAGTACTGTGAATGAATTGGCATAGGAGATCACTTCCTGAACATAACGCCAGTAGCACAGACACTGAGATTGACAATAAATGGGACCTCCAGAAATTGAGAAGCTTCTGTAAGACCAAAGACACAGTCTTCACCAAGCCCACATCAGACAGAGGGCTGATTTCCAAAATATAGAAAAAACTCAAGAAGCTACTTACCAAAACACCAAATAATCCAACTAAAAAGTGGGGTACAGAACTAAACAGAGAATTCTCAACAGAGGAATCTAAAATGTCTGAAGGACACTTAAGAAATTGCTCAACATCCTTAGCCATCAGGGAAATGCAAATAAAAACAACTCTGAGATCCCATCTTAAACCTGTTAGAATGGCTAAAATCAGACACCAATGACAGTTTATGCAGGAAAAGATGTTGAGAAAGGGAAACTCTTCTCCATTGCTGGTGGGAGGGCAAACCTGTACAGCCACTTTGGAAATCAGTTCGGCGGTTTCCCCAGAAAACAGGAACCAGTCTACCTCAAGATCCAGCAATTCCACTCTTAGGCATATACTCAAAGGATGCACATTCATAGAACAAGGACATCTGTTCAGCTATGTTTATAACAGCATTATTTGTAATAGCAAGAACCTGGAAGCAACCTAGGTGCCCCTCAACTGAAGAATGGATGGAGAAAATGTGGTACATTTACACAATGGAGTACTACTCAGCATGAAAAAAAGGAATAAAATGGATTATTGAAATCTGCAAGCAAATCAAAGGAACTGGAAGAAACCATCCTAAGTGAGGTAACCTAGTCACAGAAAGGCAAACATGATATGTACTCACTCATATATGGATATTCGACATGGAGCAAAGGATTACCAGCCTACAATCCACACCTCCAGAGAAGCAAGGAAACAAGGAGGATTATAAGAGAGACATAAACGGTCCCCCAGTGAAGGGGAAAACACAAAAGCCCTGAACAAATTGGGAGCATGGGGAGGGGGCAGGGCGAAGGGGGCAGGACAAAAAAACTCTTAAGAATCACTGCTTGCTTCCATTCAGAAGATCCAGGATCAGCTTTAGGATGCAGCATATTCATACAAACCTCTCCACACCCTGTTCCTATGACCTGTGTAGCTGCCACGTGAAATGCTTGAGTCCCTGTCCCCATCCCAGTTACAATCACTGTTTCTTTGAGACAAACTTAATCTTTTTTGAGGGGATAAGTGTGCTCTTCAAACTGTAACACAGAAATAGTCTTCCCAGGGAAATCAAAAACAGGAATGTTTCCTATACTGCCTGAAGCTAAAAGATAATGATGTTTTTGTGGATATTATTTTTAGTCTGTGGAAAAAGTCAAAGTCTCACAAAAAAATTCTATGCCATGAAGAAGAGACTGTGTAAGATGTAACTAGTCCTGTGCAATCTGTTTGCAATCCATTTTGTTTTATTTGTACCATTGTCCAGTGAACATCTATTAAACCATGCTGAAGAGCTAATCATTAAGGTCTAATCTAATTCTTTCCTTTGTATGGTTGTCATCATGCCAAGAGAAAAATCATCTGAGGCCAGGCTTGGTGGGCCAAAAGTTAGAGACCTGTGCTTAAAGTTGGAGCTAGTCATGCCCTACAGGGGTAATGATTCTGTCTACCGAACTGTGAAGGAAAATCCCTGCAAACTGCTGATAAATTTACATTGCAATAGACCAATAAAAAAATTTGGATTTACTCAGAAGCTATACTTCACAATGGAACATAGACATCAGAAAGAAAGAGATTTTTAGATATGGCAAAGCTATTGATGTGGCCAAGAAAAACTGTTAAATGTAGTTTTCATCTTGGGGGGAACAGAACTTTTAGTTAAAACTATATGAATCACCCAAGTGCATGCTGAGGCTCATAGTTCTTTACTACATGTAACAGAGAAAGTGTTCTTTTTAAAAATAGTTTTTCTTTTAATTATCAGTTTCTCCTGCGTATTTTTGCACCTGGGATGATGTGGGGAATAGAAAGATTATACATGAAAAGTAACGTGCCCAGGTCACTGCTCTCATTCTCAGATTCACATACACACTTGCAAGTTCCTGCCTGGGAAGTGGATTAACCTGGGTCACTGGAGTCTCACTGACTTCATCTAATTTATTTAAGTTACGATCAACTGAATTTATAAAGACTATGTATAGGAAATCATTTTGATAACAAATTCATAACGATAGGCAAACAAAACAATAACAAAGAACAAAAAGCAAATCTTTAATGAATAATAATGAGAACAAAAGAAGCATGTTGTTATTTGTATTTGAATGACAATAAAGTTTAATACTTAACGCGCTTCAGAGATTCTGTAAGATGCAATTAATGACTTATTTCCAAGTTGCACTTTTTAAGGAATTTAAAAATAATTTTAGATTATAACATAATTAAATACATTCTTCCTTTTCCTTCATACAAGTTCCCATGTACCTTTTTTTCAAATTCTTGAATATATATATACATATATATATATAAAACATATAATATTATGTATATTATATATATTAAGTACAACCTTCTCAGTTTGTATGTCATTTTGATGTATATTATTTCTGGACTGACTGTTTTTTATTAGTTAACCAACTGTTGTACCCATCCCTGGGGATGACTATTTCTCCTGTTAAAAGCATTTCTTTGTTGTCTGTAGTTCTCTGTGTGAAGTTGAGGCCTCCTGAGTGTTCCCTCTTCCTCATTACAATGATGATTGGTGTCATTCCTATTTAGTTCATATTTAGCAGGCCGTATTGGTGAGGTTTTATGGGTATCGCAGACTTCTCAAAAGTCAAAAACCACAACAGAGTTAGTGTAAATAACTCAATTAAGTTTCATTTTTGATTTTACAAAATGATTAACTATTTCTATGAAATAAAATGAATGGACCAATTAGCTTAGCACAGCATGTTGTCTGTATAGCTAGAAAAAGACAAAAATCAAGAACAAAAGCTAGAATGATCATTTCACTCTAAGGACCTCTATGATTGCTAAAATGGAACAAGGAAGCTGAAATCAGTTGGGGTTTTGTTTGTTAGGAAAATGTTCATTTCCCTGGTCAGTTGTGTATGTTTTGCACAGCACAAGTAACTCTACTATGGTTTGGTCTGGTCATGGGGCCCAGTGTGGGAGGCTGCTTCAAACCAATATCTTACAAATATAAAAGCAAATAAATAAAGCAATACACTTCCCTTTTGTATCACTTAAAATGTCCTCTATTTTATTAATTTGGGAGTTTTTACTCTTTCTTTGCCTGAACAAATATTTGTTGAGTTCATTAATCTTTTTAAAAGAATCATTTCTGGGTCATTGATCTTAATCTCCTTTTTGTTTATTTCTGTCCTAGTATTTGCTATTTCTTTCCTATTGTTTTTGAGTTTCAAGTAATGTTGGGGTTGATTTCCGTTTGCTTTTTCAGGTCATGAGACATATCATCAGGTTTTAAAAAATATCCTCTTTTGTTTAGATGTAGGCAGTTGTTGCTGTAAACATCTTTTGAAGCCCTGCTTAGGGTGTATCCTAAGAGTTTCATTTTTTTGTACTTACATTTATGCTTTCCTCAAGATGTTTTAAATTTTCCCTTTTCTTTTCCTTAGTGGTTCATTGTACACTTAGTTGAATTTTGTTTAGCATCCATGGATTTCCATAATGCTCATAATTTTTATTATTAATTAATACTCTGTGTTCAGGAATTTTTATATGATGCAGTTCTGTTTTTTTTTAATATTAAGATTTCTTTTGTTTCTACTATTAGGATCTGCTTTAGGGAATGTTCTGTGTGATGAAGAAGATGATGTACAGACTATAACTGCTGGAGGAAATGGCCAGTATTATTTATCTACACAATATTGTTACTTTCAATCCGCATTATCTGTGAATTGATTAAAGTGTGGTATTGGAGTCTCCCATCCTTTTCTATCAGGCCTTATTTATCCCTCTAATTAGATTGTTTTGAGAAATTTGGTGCTGTGACATTGGGTAAACAAACATTTTCACTGCTTACTTTTTTGTAGCTCAATCTCTGATCAGTATGTAGCGGCTTTAAATCCTACAGTTTGTATCTTTATGTTCTTTTTCTTTTTCTTTTTGAATGAGGTGAGATTAAAGGCTTCTTATGACGTCTGGTTTCTATTGGAAGAGAATAACTGTTTCTATTATTTCACTTGCAATCTGCGTGCACCTCTACTGATGAAGTGGGGAATGAACATGCAGAGTATTGTCAAGTCTTGTTTCTGTGTCCATTCTGCAGTCTGTGTTTTTGTCAATGCAGAGGTTATTATAAATACATAAGAAAAGATATGATCATGTTATTTATGAAATTTCTATTTGAATGTTGCTCTTGTCTCTGATTCTTGTGCATCTCTGTGCTGACTTTTTTTTTTACACTTACCAGGTTTTAGAATTTTCTACTTCTGCTTTCACTTCTATTTCACCAGTGCGTTTTTTTCTTTGTTTTGTTTTGTTTTTTACTTCCCTGTGTTTTCATTTTTCTAGTGATTTCACAGGCATCTTTTGAAAGAAATGTCTCATATTGATTAATTCCCTCAGATTTGGCTTATCTTGAAAAGTCTTTATTTCATCTTAGTTTATAGAAGTTAGCTGTGCTGGTCACATAAGGTTGATAGACAGTAGCTTTCCTTCAGAACTCGGTAATGCCATTTCATTACCCTTTGCCCCATAAAGATTTCTATTGCAAACTCTGATTTTTAGTTTAATAATATGATGTGGTTCACAACACTGAGGCTTTAGGATATTCACGTTGTCTTGTAATATTGGTAGTGTGAGCATATTATCAGTGGCAATTTTTTGATCATATCTATTTGGAATGTTCTGTGCCTTCTACACTTCACATCTATGTCATTTGATAGCTTTGCACATCTTTCAGCTGATATTTTATCAAATAGCTCTACTGCACTGTTTTTACATTGTCAAGGCAATGCTAAAGTATTATGACCAAAGGCATCTTGAGGACAAAAGAGTTCCTCTGAGCTTATGGTTTCAGAGGGAGAGTTCATAATGGCTACAGAGGCTTGACAAGAAGCAATAGACATATTGGAAATGGAAGAGCTTGGAGATCACATCTTTAACGCTATCCTAAAGTAGAGAGCAAGGCAGAGAGAAAGAGAGAGACAGAGACAGACAGAGAGAGAGAGAGACAGAGACAGAGAGACAGAGACACACACACACACACACACACACACACAGAACTGGAAGTTCGGAGAAGCTATACAGCCTCAAAGACTACTTCTTATAACATACTTCCTCTGGCAAGGCTACACCTCCTACACCAACTAAACAATACCAACAATTGGAGACCAAATCTTCAAATATGTGAGTTTATGGTGGTTGTCTCCATTCCAAATCACCACACCTTTGCTTCTTTTTCCACCACTGGGTCTCCTAAAAATTGGGCATTCTTTAGTTCATGATATCTTAAAGACCTTTCATACAATCTTATTTCATTTGCTTTTTCTTTCTTTCCTTGTTTTGTTTTGTATATTTAAAGGGACCTGCCTTTAAGGCATATGTCTTTTTTAATACTGGATCTTGTCTGATACTCTAAACTGTATTTCTCATTGATTTATTAAATGCTTCAATCACAAAATTTCTGTTTGATTCTTTTCAAGACCTCTGGTTTCTTAATTTCTCATTTCTAGCATGACTTTATTTCTCAGTTTAGTTTAATTGCTTGTGTATACTTTCCTGAATATCAGTGATATTCAATGAACAATTACTTAGATGTTTTCATTCTGCATTTAGGCAGCATCACCTTTTTTTTCAGATGTTTGGTAAAGTTGTTATTGTAGTTGATCAATAAAAATCATCCATCTTGCATCTTTATAATCCTGTACTACTTGTTTGAGATTTAAATATCTGAGTCAATCAGTTATCACTCTCATTACTACACCGTAGACTGAAAAGCAAGTATATTTACTCATAGGATGCTTATTTGAATCCTGACTTGGTATGCAGTATTGGCTTTGGTTCTAGTAAAGAAACCCACAATATTGGCAAATAGATAAACATTGTGTCTTTTCCCCAAAGGAGAAAGTTTATGACCTTATTTCTGGAAAGTGACATCTTCGTTTCTTTCTGTTATGTATGTTCCTTGTAGTGGGATGCATCAGAGAGTTTGTGTTCTGAATCTATGGTTGCTCTACTTGGCTGGGTTGGGTCATTGAAACTTCAGTTGTTCCACACTATACTAATGTAGTATATCATGTTTTGGATTCCACTTATATGATATAAAGAGTTTTATGAGCTCTTCAAGGGTATGAAGTTAGACATTAACTCAAGTGATACCTAACCACAAAAGTTCTCGGTGGTTATGGGGAGATTAATGAATGCATCCCATGTTATTCAGCTACTCTCTAAATTTTAGGCTTCTTTCTTAACTTTGTTTTAAACTATGACAACAATGGGAAATACTAATAGCTAGAATTAACAACATTCAGGTGAGTATAGTATGTGTGGACTCTCCTTTTCATTCCTTCCTCAAAAAATAAGAACCCACCTTCCCCAGATGGGAATCTCAGGAGGTGATTGCTGGTTGGTACAAGTGATTTTATTGAATTTCGATGCTATTGTTTCAAGGTCGTGAGTCTTTTAAGTTCCATTCTGTCCTTTGCTGATGAATTTTGGCATTATCTCAGTATCACTTTAAAACGAGCTCTCTTTCTATACAGAAGCAAGCAAATAACATAGCCAGAGAGGAAAAAAGAAGCAAAATTGATCTTTAGAATATTTTGCATACTTAGTGTCCTGGCATTTAAGAGTTATGTATATATGTTAATTAAAATAAAATTCTAAAAGTAAAAGTTTCAGAAAGGAGGCTTGTAGCTACTGCCCCCTTTTATATTCTTTTGAGGAAGAAGCACATATACTGGCCATCTCTATTTGACCATATAGGACCAATTACCCCATATTCTCTGAGTTTTTTGGTTACTTGGTTTCTGGATTCTAACCAAATATTCATGGAGTTTTCACATTCTGTTAGAGTGAAGAAATTATCTTTGAGGGAAATACCATTTTTACTTTGCTTTGCAATAACTGAGTTTCTCATTGCTACTGAATTATTGTTCCATATGATTTGACTTCTCAGAGATATGGAACAAAGGATTTCCTACATTATCAATATCCATTTAAAATTTATCCCGAACTTATATTTATATATAAAAACCTTCCAAATCTATAAACAAAGTCTACATTTATCTTTTAAGTGTATGATAAGAGTGTGATTTAGTGGCAGCCAGCCTGCATGGCACTGATGTATCTCTGCACATATGTTACAATTGTGTACCTTGGTCTTCTTGTAGGACTCCTAATAGTGAGGGCAGGGACTGTCTCTGACTCTGCTACCTGCTTCTGAGATGTGTTCCCTCTATGGATTGCCTTGTCCAGTTTCGAAATTGGAGAAGAGGTGCCTAGTCTCACTGTAAATTGATATGCCATGGCTGATTGATATCCTTGGGAGGCCTGCCCTTTTCTGAAGAAGAACAGAAGTGGAGAAGATGGGGGTGGGGACTGTGGTAGGGATGTAGAAACAATAAATAAATACATACATATAAAACAAATAAATAAATAAAGAGATAGAGTAAATGGGTCTCAGTCATTGTTTACATGCATGGCCATACTCATAGATTTGTTAGAATAGTCTGTCATTAACTAAATAGTTCTATAACAAATATTATTTCCATTTGCAAATAATGGAACTGAATAAGACTCCAGTTGATTTGAGATTAAATAGCTCATCTTCTCTAACAGTTATGAATCATCAAAATTACTTTACTGTATGTACTGATACATAAGAACCAGTCTTAAAAATTGACGTAAGCCACTCAGAGTGGTTGATATTGGGGAATGGGTACAAAATGCTAATTAGAAAGGCAGATGGAAAACATAGATGAGAACAGAAATTAAATGTCACAAAGCAAAACTTTCTAAGTTTAGAGATGGGAGCATTTACATTTAATATGACTTCTTCCTGTGGCTCTTAAATACCTCCCCTAATCACTTCTTTCTTAATACCTGATTGCACTTGACTTTCTAGAGTACCTGCGTTGATTAACAAACTGTCTTCATCAGGAAGGAAACGTGTGTGTGTGTGTGTGTGTGTGTGTGTGTGTGTGTGTGTGTGTGTTGTTTGCGAGAAGAGGATTTGTAAGAGCTTGTCTAAAAATAAAACTTCATGTCATATTTTTATGATAGAGTGAGTGAAAAACAGAGTGGGAACACAATGATAAAATTCCTCTAGACATCTCTGAGATAACTCAATGATCTTTTCAATTTATTCTTGGGAGCACACCTAGAATTTATCTCTCTACTGTAGTGGGAGGGGTTTTCATCTTAGTCAGAAGTTATGCAGCTCTTAAGCCTCTCTAGGCAAAGAAAGCATTATTTCAGAAGACAGAAAATAAATCTCCCTGAAGAATCCTTAAGCAATTTGCAAAACTTTAATCAGCCTTTTATTGTGTTTCACATAAGATCTGTTCCTTTATTACCTCAATCATAAATATACATTAAAATTTATTTTGAAAGTCACAGGGGATACTTTGAATTAGAAACAATTTTTTGGTGCTTAATAGACTTTGGGTCCTTTGATTACACTAAAACACATTACACTGAAGCATTGGTTAGAGACCTAATGTCTGCACACAGCATATTCTTCAGAAATAAATTTTGAAACATTTTCTGCATGCATAACTACTTTGTTTTGCAGATATTTCTGATTGTGGGGAGCACTTTAGAGATATTTTGGAGTAGATATCTGCATATAGGTAAATGCCTGCCCCCAACCATGCCAAAAAGTTTTTGATGTCCTACAACCTTCAATATGTTAGCAAAATCTAAAGTTCATTGTTTTACTGATTTACTGAGGTGCTGGGAGAGAAGATTTGGTGGAAGGAAATACATTTATTTACAGTTAGGGCCAGAGCTAATGAAAAAAGAATATTATCAATCTCTCTCCCTTGCCTTGTAGCTTAACAATTTATAAAGAAAAAAAGAGAGAGGAAATATGCACACATATATTTAGATGTGAGACAAGTCCCCCAGCCGACCCATTGGAAGATTAGTCCCTCCTCTGGCACCAGAACTCCAGTGAGTGGCCTAACTTCCTCATCCCTCCCCTAACCTCAGTGTTAGCCATTGCCATTTCCATCTGGTTCACCATCTTGTACTTTAATGTTGTTCTTCTACATGTATCAACATGCAGCAAGCTCCCATGTCATATTATAGTATCCTTTTGTGGTGGTTGTTCTACTATGCTACTGAACATATTGAGATAATGTAGATTTACTTACAGAAAAGATGATTGAGTTGTAAGTTTGGGGAAGTACAAAGAAAAGAAATCATGGATTATTTTACAAGAAAACAGAGCTTTCCAAGGATATTAACTGGTTATACATGGGGCACCCATTTATAGCCTCCTTTATTTGCCACATAGTCCATTTAAAAACAGATTTAAAGTCTGGCAAAATGGCTCAGTGGGCATTTTAACTTGACACCAAGTCTGCTAACCTGAATTTGATCCCTGAAACCCACATGACAAAAAATGAGAACCAATTTCCACAAGTTATCCTCTGACCTCAACGCAACTACTACGGTACACCTTTCCTCAACACAAACTGATAAATAAGTAGATAAATAAAAGGTAAGTGTAAATTTAAAGTAAAACAAAATAAAGTAAAACAAAATGTGTGTGCATCTGTGTGGAGGTTTATGCATGTCAGTGCAGTGCCCACAGAAGTCATAAGCAGGTATTGGATATTCTGAAGATGGTGGGTTTTTTAATTTTCTCATGCGAGTACAGGGACACAAACTTGTCTTCTGCAAGGGCAGCTATTGCTCTTATCCATCTATCCATCATATGCTATTTCTTAGTGCAATTTTAAGTTCACATACATAGACATGAATGTAAGGTTTGGAGATTTTTGATTCTATCCTTGCTCAAATTCAGGCCCAGTTCTCCTTCCTACTGGCATTCCTCAACAGAATGGTACCACTGATAGGAGAGACAGAAATATGCTAACACATCATTATCATCACTCAACCTTTTTGTTTGCACTAGAATTTATCCTTGGTGTGGCATGCTTTAGAGTGCAGACAATATATCTTACAGACTATTATCATTGCCCTCAAAATTCTCCATGTCTTGTCTATCATTTCTTCCTCTAAACCCTTGGTAACCTCTTGCCATTTCATAAATTTTATTCATTGTTTTGCAATTTCTGTAATGATAAGTATTTGGAATTACATAGAATGTAGCTTGTCAGATTGGTGTATTTCACTTATTATATATTAGTGGTTGTGTGTGTGTGTGTGTGTGTGTGTGTGTGTGTGTGTGTGTTTACTTGAATGCAGCTACCTGTAAAAACCAAAAGATCCCCTGGAGTTATAGGCAGTTGTAAGCTGCAAATATTGGTGCAAGGATCCATACTTCAAGTTCCTCAAGAGCAACAAGTGGTCTTGAACATTGGGCCATAATTTAGGTCCTAGTTCTCCTATGTCTCAATTCTATTTAATTTTACTACTCACAGAATAGAATAGAAATAATTTTGGTTTTAGTGAACAATAATGTATCAAAAACCAGGGACTGCCCAGCGGTGGTGGCACAACCCTATGATCCCAGCACTCCAGAGGCAGAGGCAGGCAGATTTCTGTTAGTTCAAGGCCAGCCTGGTCTACAAGAGCTAGTTCCAGGACAGCCTCCAAAGACACAGAGAAACCCTGTCTCGAAAAAACAAAAATAAACCAAACCAAACCAAAACAACAACAACAAAAAAACCCAGGGACTAATGCATGCTCAGCAAATAATTCCACTTGCATATCCTCAAATCTGCAATATATATATATATATATATTCTTTTCTTCATGTATGTTCATGACCTAATAGTCTGTGGAATTTTAAACAGTGTAAGAATAACATCACATGAGACCTCACATTTTCTTTTGGATAGCTGATCCTTTAATGTTACTGCGATGTTAGCTTGCAAATATTTCTGCTCTTAGATTTCCAGGTTTCTTTTGTACTTAACATTTATGAAATTTGTACTTTACATATTTTAAAAAATTAAAATATATATCTGTTTTATTTAAAGGTTCAGATTTGGTTTCTTTTGAGAGTTTAGTACATCTCCACATATTCATTTATTACATAAACATTGACCATGGTAAAAGAAAGTCCCAAGTTTCTTCATCCCCTTAGCTTCAAAGCACAGGCAACATTCACAGTGATTTTTTTAGAATTGAGTGTTTATTGATAATATTTTCATTTTACTAATGTAGGCATCTGGTTGAACTTGTGATATATTTGTTATTAATCTTTGATATTTAGGAAAATGTGGTATTGAATTATATTTTGCTAAGTGTAAGCCTTCTTTTAAAAAGCCTATTATATGTGATAAATAAGGTAGGGTTAATCTTACTGTTAATTTGATGAACTTTATGAGATTTATAATCATTTAGGAGACACACCTCTAGGTATCTCTCTATGAGGGTATTTTCAGAGAGTTCAACTAAAGTGAGAAAAAAAATCAACCTGAATGCAGGTAGAACCAAATAGGCTAGAATTAGGTAATCCATGTTTGAAGCTAAGTGGAAAATAATTGCAAAAATGTATATGGTATACATAGAACTTAATTTTTAATTATGAACATTGCAATTTGTTTTCTCTATATTAATGTGCTATGGAAGATATAATAAGGATCAATAAAGTTACCGTATTCCTGTGTTTATAAATACAGATGGCTGAATTAACTCATGATGAATGGGGATCACTTTTTTTACATAATAGATAGGGTTTCTACTACATATTCTGACTTTCCTTCTAAGAGCACATTTTCTGCCACATCAAGTTCCATGTCTTTATCTTCCTGGGTGGGGTCTAGAGATTATGGGAGAGGGGGCCCCGGGGGGGGGGTAGGGGATGAGGGGAGGGAGAGGGAACTGGGATTGACATGTAAAACAAGGTTGTTTCTAATTTAAATAAAAGAAGGAGAGGAGAAAAATTGAATAGCCTACATTGTTGATTGACTGGTTTTGCCAAATTTTTGATACTTACCTCCCAGATACTGTGAAGTTGATTTTACAGACCTATCAATGAAGGAGTTGTAGTCATTATACCACCAAGTCCCTCTTGTCCTAAGCTTTTATGATTTTCTTTATTATTTTGGTATCTGCCCAAGGCTAGAATGTACCATATGTGTTTAGTTTCTATGAAGCTGCAGCAATAGTCTTTGTTTTTTTCTCTCTCACTGTTCCTGACAAATCTTATTTTTAGAGTGGTTGGTATGTTCACTCTGTTTGCCCAGAAGCCAAAACATGATATATTATGTTACCTAAACAATTATGGTGCTTTAAAATCTTCAAAAGAAATATCTTTAAAATATAGATGAAAACTATAAACAGTCTATGTTAAAAGTACATTTTCCTAAATGTGAGCCATTATTTAGTCAATTTGTCAAACTCCATTATATAGTTGATGGATTGTTAGTCGTTATTTGGTTTTCTTCAATATGCCAGGAAATGAAGAGCAAGGAAAAATTAAAAATGAGTTTGTTATCTTAAAATACCTTCTTGGAAATATTTTATGCATTTCCCAACATACAATTGTTGGTAAATTACAACAATCAGATTCTTTTTTTTTATTTTTGGTTTTTCGAGACAGGGTTTCTCTGTGTTGGAGCCTGTCCTGGAACCACTCTGTAGACCAGGCTGGTCTCGAACTCATAGAGATCTGCGTGCCTCTGCCTCCCTAGTGCTGGGATAAAGGCATGTGCCAATAACGCCTGGAAACAATCAGATTCTTATTATTCATGCCATTTTTGTATCTATCTGTCATTCAGATTCCTTTGGATCAATATGAAAGATACACATGTGTCAAAGCAACAATGAAGCTATATCTTCAGTATTCTATTTGAACTGATCAAATAGAATGACACTGAAATTAATGAGCTATTCATAATCTCAACGATCATTGTTTGCTGCATCTTTTTGGGGTGAACTGGAATATAAGGTAGTTATATAAAGAGCTAATCAATTATCTACTGAATTTAATTCCTTCACGCTTGATAGTTTTAATTCAGAGTCCAAGTGATGTTTTTGCTTAGAGTCTAAAACATATTTCTAAAATGAGCCAAAAACTTGTGTTTTCAGAGGGCATCTGCCTATTTATATTTTAATAGAATAGCTTTTACAAATATATTTGAAAGGATCTGTTGAAGGTTCTATCCTTGATAGTCTTTTTCTTTTTTTTAACCAAATATATTTCCATATTGTTTTTGTATACTGAATACAGATTTTCTAAAGAAACAAAGATACATATATAGTGAAGGGAATGTATAGTTTCACTTTCTTATTTAAAATACAAAAAAAATAAAAAAGAAATGGGATAGTGGTGATAGATTTAAAGAAAGTGGTGAGTTTGAAAACAGCTTGTGTTTCTGTATCAACTGAAAAGTTGCAAAAATCATACGTTTTAGAAATATTGCCTCAGTCAAATGAGGATCTGCAGAGAAACTCACTGATGGACAGAATGTTTTGTTCTTCTGGAGGACATGAGTTTAATTCCCAGAACCCAAGTCAAAAGGTCAGCACCATATGTAACTCATGCTCCAAGGGATCTGACATCCTATTATGAACTCTGTAGGTATAGCATTCACATGCACATAACCATATACAGATAAACACACCATTTAATATATGTATTAATATAGTATATATATATATATATATACTACAACAAGGGTGAACAAGTTCTAAAACTATGATGAAAAGTTGACTAACTGGCTTTCTTTTTCTATGCTTTCACAGAAGCAGACAGCATCAATATGGCACTGCTCTGACATTACTACAGAATCTTTTAGAAAGTTTGAGAACAATGTACAGTAAAGGAGATGCTTACATGAGTTGAGATAGAGTATTTAGACATTAAAAGACTCCATATTTTTTGATATAGTTCTATACCTTGGACTTTTCAGCATGTAAGGGTAAACTCATTTGTATATATAAGCATGTGTTGGTTTCTGTGTAGTGACCTGCTAATTATTTCTTCTCTCTGTTATATATTAAACCTCTCTTTTTATTTTTTCTCAAAAGAATTTTAGCATTCTCAAAACTGTCATTTTAAATATAAATTTATGTCACCCAATCTACTACCCCTATCAAGTTATCTGCATCACTTTGTACCTAAGGTCAAGTTGTTTGAAGGAAGGCTCTGTTCATTTATTTTTATCTTATTCATCAAACATCCAGGGAATAATCATTTGCCATCTGCTGTTATCATTTTGTTGAAACTGGTTTCAGCAAACACACAAACAGTTCCGTGTTAAGTGCCATCCCCATCTTGGATGCCATATCTCATTTGACCTTTCTATGCTGCTTGTCACTGTTGACAACTACTTCCTCCCTGGAATATGTTCTGATCTCGGTTCCTGTCTCATCAGACTCACTGTTTTGTCTTTTATTGTTGACAGTTTTGTCTTTATTTTAAGAACTTTTGCTTTCTGAAGTTTATATGAAGCCAGGTTTTCACTAGTCTCTCCATCTCTGGGACACCTCATTTGATCTCCGGGTCTAGAATTCCATATGCATACAACAATCTCGAACTAAATATCTGGAATTTACTCTTGCTTTGTAGTGTCCTTTGTCACAATCCTTGTCATCTCATTCCAAACATTACTATTTTAATTTTAATTTTTGGTGAGTGCATATCTTAGGCACACACTAATTATCTTCTTCCACTTCTAAAAATGTTTTTCTATCTCTATAGTACTACATGATATCTGCTCCTGGAACATTCATTGTGCAAATATACCACATTTTCTTTATCCATTCTTTGGTTGAGGGGCATCTAGGTTGCTTTCAGGTTCTGGCTATTGCAAATAATGCTGCTATGAATATAGTTAAACACATGTCCTTGTTGCGTGAATGTGAATCCTTTGGTTATATGCCTAAGAGTGGAATTGCTGGATCTTGAGGTAGACTGATTCCCATTTTCCTGAGAAACAGCCATACTGATTTCCAAAGTGGTCGTACAAGTTTGCATTTCTGAATTCTTTCATTAAAGGCAGAGAAACAGACAAAAGGCAAAAAAAAGGCCAGTATGACTTCTCCATTCTGACTGAGAAAGCAAAAGCATGTATGTATTGCAGCACCCACTGCCATTCTGACCGTACGACAACTGCAAAATGTACACCCTTTTTTAATTGGATTATTCACTTGTAGAGAGGGAGAAATGATTAGCAAAGGGGTCAAGACCATGTTGGGAAAACACACAGAAATAGTTGACCTGAATCACAGACCCCAGACTATCATCTGGGGAACCAACATAAGACTGAACCAGGCCATGTGAAGGTGGGTGTCAGTTGGAGAGCTTAGGTAGTCTATGGGGCCTCTGTCAGTGGAATCAGTATTTATTTCTAGTGCATAAATGGGCTTTGGGAACCAATTCCCTATGGAGGGATAATCTCTCAGCCTAGATACACAGAGGAGGGCCTAGGTCCTGCCCCAAATGATATGACAGAATTTGATGATCCCCCTTGGGAGGCCTCACCCTCCCTGAGGTGTTGATACCAGGATCGATCCTATGGGGGAGTGGTGGGAGGAATGTGAGGACAAGAGGGGGAGGGAACTGGGATTTGTATGTAAAATAAGATTGTTTTTAATTTAAATAAAAAAGAATACTCCTAGCAATAGTGGATATATAACCTCAACTGGCCATCTCCTATTTACAGATTGATGACTACCCTGATTATAACTAGAGAGTCTCCATTCAGTAACTGATAGAAACAGATTCAGAAACCTACAGCCAAACTTCAGGCTGAGCTCAGGGAATCCTGCTGAAGAGAGGGAGGAAGGATTGTTGGAGCCAGAGGAGTCAAGGATATCACAGGAAAGCCCACAGAAAAAAAATTACATGACTCATAGGAACTCACAGAGTTTGAAATGATAACCAGGGAGCCTGCACGGAATAGACCTATGCCCTCTACATATTTGTGGCAGGTGTATAATTTGGTCTACTTGTGGGACTCCTGAGAATGGGTGCAGGGACTGTCCCTAATGCTTGGGCTAACTCTTAGGAACCTATTCCTCATGCTGGATTTTCTTGCCTAACCTGAATACACGGGGAGGTGCTTAGTCTTACTGCATCTTAATATGCATACTTTGTTGACACCCATGGGAGGCCTGCACCTTTTTGAACAGAAACAGAGGAGGAGTGGATTGTGGGGGGCTGAGCTGTAGGGAATCTAGGGGGAAAGGCTGTGAGGAGAGGAGGGAGGGGAAACTGTGATTGGAATGTAAAATAAATAAATTAGAAGTTAAAAATTTTAATTGTACTCCCTTATCTTTATATTGTCAACTAGTTATTTACAAGTTACATATTTATAACATCATTGAGTTATAAATATATGTGCCTTGAGTAAGTAGCACCTGAACATTTACTATATAATTATGGCTAAAAGCTTCAGGCCTTTTTGAAAAATTTCACTTCTTCATGCAGGATGCCTGCATATATATAGTTTAGGAAACACAAAGCCTTGTACAAGATATTGCTTCTTCCTCAAAGGGAAAGCAATTATCATGCTGAAATCCATATGCCCTTCTTGGTCATTTTAGTTGCAGAATTTTTATGTGTAAGCCTGTGTTTTTAAAGATAAACAGGATTTTCTGGTGAAAAGAAACAGCAGCAGTCCTTTTAGCTTTCTGATATAAACATGTGTGTAAACACACACGGTCCCACATGAGTTTTGGCGCTAAAAAGGCAACACAATTTGTGGCATTTCTAAACTTACTGATTGGCATTTTTTCTTCTAACTATAAATAACCATTTTAAGGAATATAACTGTGAAACAGTCATCTAAATGTGTAACATACTTAGGCTATAATTTTTGTAGGGCATTTAAGTTAATGCTCATGGTGGTATCAATCCAGCCTTGAAAAACATACTATTTAAAAATAATAGAATGGATAACTTCGTTAGTTAGACTTTTCACGGTTTCTAAAAAGAGTCAAACCCAGATTATATTTCTTGCCTGGGACTTATTGTAAATTCACATATAAAAAGAAATAGCAGGGAAACAGTCCTGGTAGTTTGACATTTTGCCAGATCTCAGACTTCCAAATTCACATAGACAGGCTCGTTGACCAGACAATTGGAGCCTGGGCTCAGCATTGTTCAAGAACCTTTACTCCCAATGGTAGGTTATTTCTATGTTCCAGGTGTTTGTACTTTCCAGAGAGTGGTCTCAGTAGGACAAGTTGTTACTGCAGAAAATATTTACTTTCTTCACATCCAATCTAGTTTGACTAACATATCCATGAAGAGATCCAGGATGTTGTGTGAACCCTGAGTCTTTGACAGGAACAATCATATTCTTGAGCAGCCACTGAAAGTTGTTACCACTGTACAAGAACCTATTAAAGACGAAAGACTCTGGCCTAACGTGAAACTTCTCTCCAAATTACATAATTACTATTTTCAGAACCATTTAAAACCCACAGTATGAGAATGAGGTAGTTTATACTATAGTAACTAATAAAGACCCGTGAACTCATGGTTTAATATAGCAGGGACATTTTTCTTGTTCATTAAACCAAATACAGAGCTTCTACTATCATGATAAAACACCATGCCTAAGAGCAACTTGGGGAGGAAAGGGTTAATTTCATCTTATACTTCCAGGTAACAGTCAGTCACTAAGGGAAGGCAGGTAGGATCCTAGAGGCAGGAGCTGTGGCAGAGACCATTCACAAAGGCTGCTTATTGTCTTGCTCCCAATTCATTGCTTACCTTGCTTTCTTATAGTACTCAGTATGAACAATTCAGGGGAGGTGACACTCCCAAATTAACCATCTATTAAGAAAATGCACTGAATACTTGCTCATAGGCCAATCTAATAGGAGATCTTTTCAAAATTGAGGTTCCTTCTTCCAAAATGTCTAAGTTTGTGTCAGGTTGATACACACTAGCCAGCACAGTGACCAATGATGATATGTGATATTTAATTTAACAAGCCAAGTGTGATGGCATTATTGTTTCAATAGCTACCTTGCAAGGGGATGGAAAGAACTGAGCAGACTCACACCTTTGCTAACTGATTAGAGTGGCTCCTGTTGTTTCCATGAGGAATTTGTTCTTTAGAATCAGTCACTTAAGTGAGATTCCTTCAGGTACAGTGGGAGTGTATATAAGCGGACTTAGGCAGTGCCATGCTTCTGTGTCCCTAAGTTTTTCCTTCTACAAAGTAGACATGCAATATACTGCAACATTTTGGCTTATTAAAAATGGATGCCTGATAAAAATCTAGGACTGCTGTACCACAAATAAAATAATAACTCTTTTTTTTTTTCGTTTTCAAGACAGTGTTTCTCTGTATTGATTTGGAGGTTGTCCTGGAACTCGTTCTGTTGACCAAGCAGGCCTCGAACTTACAGAGATCCACCTGCCTCTGCCTCCCAAGTGCTGGGATTAAAGGCAAGTGTCACCACCGCCCAGCTAAAATAATAACTCTTAAGTGTTTAGTAGTCATTTGTCACAACATAAACATCAAAACCAATAACTACCACTGTCATTCCCTGAGGGAAGAGATGATTGTCTCTCATTGGCTTAGAGCTCATCAGTTATGCCTGGCTGACTGGCTAGTGAGCCCTAGGAACCACCTTGTCTCAGCTTTGCCAGGTGTGTGTGTGTGTGTGTAGGTGTGTGTGTGTGTGTGTGTGTGTGTGTGTGTGTGTGTGTGTGTGTATGTGTGTGTCCCGGGAATGAAATTCTGGTCCTCAAGCTTGAAAGAAAGCATCTTAAGCTTCAAGCCCTCATTCTTTTTTTGGTAAGTGTTTAGTAAGTTTCTTTATTTATGGTCTGTGTAGGATATGGTGATGATGTGTTTCTATACATTCAGACCTTGTATTTGAAAAGCCAGAAGAGTAAATCAGTGACAATAATTTTACATTATACTTGAAAGATGTGTTTGATATGAACTTGTGAATGCTGTTATCCATGGAAATAGCTTCCTTACAAATGGATAAAATAGGCATCAGAAAAGAAAAATTTCAAAATAGTTAATAAATTGTAGATTGGTTGTCTTTTGTTATCTAGTTACTTGGAGGAAACTAATGTATGCAAATGTTTAGTAATAAGATTTGAGAAAGTCTAGTTCCATTTTTAATTAACTGTTGTTCATGAACAATATTGTTCTATAACAAAAGCTTCATTTCTACAGAAAGTAATAATATAAATTATAAAGAGTAAAATGCTATTGTAGGTGTAACCTTCTAAAAGCAGAAAAAAAAATGATGAATCACCCATCAAGCTAACTATAGATGTAAATGTGTTTGTGTGTGTGTGGGGGCGGGGTTGTATGATCCCATAGGAGTAATTGTTGAGATGGCTAAGAAAACATTATATATGATATCACACATTCATATGATGCTACAGTAATATGAGCAAACGTAATGGAGGCATCTCACTGTTTGCAGTGAGCTGTTTTTACTGTTCATTTGGTAGATGCCTATAATAAATCTGAGCCTTTTGCTTTAGTTCAATACAAACCTGGAAACAGTGATTTTGCTTTGCAGCCACCTAATTCCATCTTCCTTAGATGCAGCGTGCTCTTTGACTTTTTATTTGTTTTTTAAAAGTTCAGTCTGAGAAATTAAATGCTTCTAGCATGTGTGACATTGGCAAGGGAGTTCTGCTCTGTGAATCTAAGCATCAAGGGTCTCAATTTGTGCCTAGTATAAAAACAAACCTGACAATGGTGCTGTTCATGGAAACATAACAGAATGCTACAATTATTAGCTGGGCTATACAGGTTGACTTTTACATGGGTATTTTCCTCTTGGATATATTCTATTAACTTTTTATTGTGTTTACTGTCTTAGATATATTGCTTTAAAGACTGCTGTCCTCAGTTGAATGCTGACTTCTTTTTCTCTTGACAATCATTGTTTCATGAGAAAGAGAACAATGTTTTCTATCTTTTTTTATGTTTTTAGTTAATTCTAAGACTTGCTTAATGTCTTATACATCTCAGTAAATATACTATTAATTGATGGATTCCCCTATAGAAATGTTAGTGCCTGAGATTAAAACCTACCCTGGCTTTACACACTACTGCATCCATAGGGTCTCAAACATTTGTTAAGAATTATTGGTAGCCAGTGTAAATTCATTAATAGATGGATATCATCATCATGGTATTTTTGCATAAATTACCTATGGAAACCACATACCTGTGCATGATATTGCCATATTGCCAGTTATTGGGAAACAAACACATGCAAATGTACTCACTTATATTCAGTATATTTATGCTTTCTTAGCTGATGATAAATACCACTGGTTTTAAAGTTTCTTTTATGATAGAAGGTTCTGGAATTTCCTTCAAATGGAAAGAGAGGCATTTGAAAAGCATAGAGACCTGGGTTTGGACACCCCAACTAGATTTCTTTTTAAAAAAGGAGTGAGGAAGCTCCCTGAATGCTGTGACTCACTCTCACTTAAGATGTAGTAAAATCAACTGAATCATACAGGAGTCATGGTGTCCCTCAGGAATGTGTCAACTTGTTAATCTTCACTTTCATGGCAGAATGTGTAATCTGGAAATCTCTAGAATCAAATGGCTAAAAATACTTTTCACCCTTTGCTCAGACCAGGCTGAAGAAACCCACAGAAACAGCTGACCTGAACAAGGGGGAGCTCGTGGACCCCAGACTGATAGCTGGGAAACCAGCATAGGACCGACCCAGACCCCTTGAATGTGGGTGTCAATTAGGAGGCCTGGGCAGTCAATGGGGCCTCTGGTAGTGGATCAATATTTATCCCTAGTGTACAAATGAACTTTGGGAGCCCATTCCCCATATAAGGATACTCTCTCAGCCTAGATGCACTGGGAGGGCCTAGGCCCTCCTCCAAATGATGTGATAGATTTTTGAATATCCCCCATGAAAGGCCTCAGCCTCCCCGGTGGACAGAAAAGGGAAGAGATAGTGGATCGGTCTGGGCCAGGGGAGGAGGGGAGGGGAAGGAAACTGGGACTGGCATGTAAAACAAGACTTTCAAATTTAAATTAAAAAAACTAAACAAATTAAAAACTATTTTTCACTGTGAATGGTAATGAGAAATCTGAAAGATCACATTTAAAATATTTTTAAAGAATAATGCTAACACAACTGTAGACTTTCTGTGTAGTACCTTTTCTAATTGAAGAGCAGTTTGCAGTTTCAACATAGGAGTTTCTGGACTCCTCAGCCAGCTGTAAGATGATGTATGCTGCCTGAGAGGCCCGGGGATAAAGAACGCATCCACTGTTTTCTTTGTTCATCTGTTCATTCTCTCTAGCTTTAAATACTAGATGGATATTCTAGGTACTGCTTCAGGATCCTATCATAATCAGATACAATAACAATGGCAGACTGAGTTCGGGGTGCATGTACATGGAGAAGGATGTGAGATAGAGAAGAAAGGTTGTTGATATCCAGGGTAGCTTGTACTCCTTGTAAATTCCGAGAATAACTCATTTATGTTGATGGGTTAAAGAAAACAAGGTAGACATAGAACTTAGCCACTGACAGTGACAGACATAAATGAAATAAAGCCAACTAAAAGTGTGTAACAAGTAAGGAGCATGTGAAGTAAGGTATAAGAGAACATTTTAGATAAATAATAAAGACCAGATTTTTATGAACCAGGCATATTTGAAATAGCAGCATCCACACAAAACATTAGGCAAAGGCAGAGGGGAGTATATGCCAGAAGAAATTCCCCTTGTGTGACGCAAAGAATTTGTTCGCAACATAGCGAAAAGACAGTATTGAGATGATTAGCTTCTCCAAGCATTGTGCTAATGTACAACTTTAGAATGCAACTGATGGTAGCAGTTTGGAAGTCCCAGGAAAAGGGAAATGATTGAGAAGATGTATTTTCCTTATAAATTTATCACCTTCTGTGCTCTTATTAACCCCCAAAGAGGAATGTGGGTATTTAAAGCAGCTTGAGACAATCGTCACTATGCTGTTTGGATTTATTTTTAACACTTTTTTTCAACTGTGGAGTCACCTTTGATGGCTATAGTTCCACTGTACTTTTGTTCAAATATCAGTTAGGACTTGGCCCACCACAACTTTTGAACACTATAAAATGCAGAGATTCCAGACAATGCGGAATTACTGCAATCCTAACTTTTTTCTCTCCAACAAACTTGCCCTTTTACTGCCCTCCAGTCATAATAATTCACTCTTGTCAGATGATACCACACTCTGCCCATTTCAATTCTCACTCCATTTCTGTTTTCTTTCAATATCAGCAGTCCTGCAATATAGCAAATCCAGCATAGATCTGCTTCAGGTCTCCAGTGCTAGGGATGCTTCATCATGTGCAATGGGGCAAACACTTTCATTCGGTTTTTAATCTAACAGGGCATCCAGCAAATCAAAGCTTCTGAACCTTTTGCTCCAAGTCTTCTTTGAGGAACTGGCATTTAACTGAGCATTAATGGAATTGGTCATGCAGTCGCAGGTGGAAGAATAACATCCAAGAGGATGAGGGAGAGGCAGGCATTTCTGGAGGTAGGAACTAGCACAGTACGACCCACAGAATTGACACAGTATGACCCACACAAGGATCCACTCTTCTTTGATGTGAGCATCCATGAAGTGTAAATACAGAGGAACCCAAAGCAAATCCATATCTGCTTTTGCTTAATTAGAAGGAGGTGACAAGAGAATGGAAAAATCAAGACTGGATGTCAGTGTTGGCAACTGTGAAGTCAGTTCCTTTTTCACCTAGCAATAGAGTCCTGGTTTCTATGGTCTCGAGACTTCCTTTCAGCCCAATTTGTTTAGGTGAAAAATTAATACACCCTGTTTCCAAGCCTTCCTGCCAATCTGACAATTATGAACAGATTTCCTTGGCCAAACTCTTTGGTAGTTTGACTTATAACCCAATCAGGGAAAAATAGAAATTCCAAAATTATTAGGATAAAATTTTTAAATGTACTTGGAAGTTTGTATTAATTGCATGATGAAGGGATAAAAGAGGGTACAGCCAATTGGATAGAAGAATCTCAGGGAGGAAAGATGCTGAGAAGACTCTGAGAACATGGTATATTTAACCCTCTGACAACATCATACACCAAGCTAGAAACCTTTAATGTATATTAGTCAACAAATTTCCCTGTTGCATAAAATTAGTTTGTGTCGAGTCTCTATTGTTTGCTTCAATCACAATAGCCTAAATAATATGATATGAAATTTATCATACAAAACAAAGTAGAGGACTGTCTGTTAGCTTGAATCTAAAGTCCTGACATCTTGGAGGCTTCTATGATCTCCAACCTCATGATGAGATGTGGGAGTTTGTCACCAAACTAGATTTAAAGAGTTTTAAATGTTATAGTAATAAAATGTTATTCATTCCAGTTTTTCATTCTAGAGTTAGTATTGAATCCAGAGAAAAATGCTTATCATTATCTGTACAAATGCTGATTTTTGTCTCCAAATCATAACTAGAAAATAGTTTTAACAACATATTTAGAGGGAAAATGTTTCTCTTAAGCTCTTTGCTCTTCAATGTTAGATGGTGTACCTTTAGCCTTATTTCTTTTGCTTATTCTTTTAAAATTATTATGTCCTTCAAATAATATTCTAGTATGTTCAGCAAATATTCAATATAAAGCCCACAGAAATTTAACTCCTTGAAATGATTGCTCTGAGCCTAAATAATCCTCCTTAAGTATTCTAGTCAGTTGATAGCTGTTTCAAAGAGATCTTTCAGCATTTTTTTATGTTATTGATCTGATAAACTAACTGGAACAGAAGCTAAGGTACTCATATAACAAAACTGAGAAGATTTAGTGAAGCAGCCTATACAGAAACTCAATAGATGCCTAGAAGGATGGAAAGAGCGGATGCTTAATATTTAAGATATAAATGAAACAAATCAGTGCTGTATCTGTTCACAACATATAATACCATATCTTAGATGTATGGTAGAGCTGGTAAGTTTAAAGTCCTATGACTTGATTTAAGTGATAAAGAAATGAGGTTAGAAAAGGAATACTAGACTAGCTTCTTGAGTTCTTTATAAATCTTGGAGATCAGCCCTGTGTCACATGTGGGGTTGGTGAATATATTTTCCCATTCTGTGGACTGCTCTTTTGTCTTGTTGACTGAGGCCTTTGCCTTACAGAAGCTACTCAGTTTCAGCAGGTCCCATTTATTAATTATTGACTTCACTGTCTGTGCTACTGGTGTTATGTTCAGGAAGCGGTCTCCTGTACCAATTCATTCAAGAGTACCTCCAACTTTCTCTTCTAAGAGGTTTAATGTGGTTGGATTTATGTTGAGGTCTTTGATCCACTTGGTCTTAAGTTTTGTACATGTTGATAGACATTAATCTATCTGCAGCCCTTTACATGCCAGCATCCGGGTCATGCCAGCACCATTTGTTGAAGATGCTTTCTGTTTTCCATTGTACAGTTTTAGCTTCTTTGTCAAATATCAGGTGTTAACAGGTGTATGGGTTAATAATAGGGTCTTCAATTCGATTCCATTGGTCTACCTGCTGTTTTTGTGCCAATACCAAACTGTTTTCAGGACTACAGCTTTATAATAGAGCTTGAGGTCAGGGATGGTGATGCCTCCTCAAGTTTCTTTATTGTACAGGGTTGTTTTGGCTATCCTGAGTCTTTTATTTTTCCATAATGTTGAGAACTGCCATTTCAGGGTCTGTGAAGAATTGTGCTGGGATTTTGACAGGAATTGCATTGAATCTGTAGATTGCTTTTAGTAAGATTGCTATTTTTACTATGTTGATTTGTTGATTCTGCCTATCCAATAGCATGGGAGCTCTTTCCATTTTCTGGTATCTTCTTTTGTTTCTTTCTTTAAAGACACAAAGTTCTTGTCATGCAGGTATTTTACCTGTTTGGTTATAGTTACCCCAAGTTATTGTATGCTGTTTGTGGCTATTGTAAAGATTGTAAAATGTGATGTTTCTCTGCTTTCTATTCTCAAAAACACCAAATAATCCAATTAAAAAGTGGAGTACAGAACTAGAGAATTCTCAATAGAGGAGTCTAAAATGGCTGATAGACACTTAAGAAAGTGCCCAACATTCTCAGTCATCAAGGAAATGCAAATCAAAAACAACTTTGAGATACCATTTCACTCCTGTCAAAATGGCTAAAATCAAAAATACCAATGACAGTTCATACTGGAGAGGATGTGGAGAAAGGGGAACACTCTTACACTGTTGGTGGGAGTGTCAACTTGTAGAGCCACTTTGGAGATCAGTATGGAGATTTCTTAAAAAAAATGGAAATCAGTCTACCATAAGACCCAGTAATTTCACTGGACATCTATCTGTTCAACTATGTTCATAGCAGCATTATTTGTAATAGCCAAAACTTGGAAGCAACCTAGATGCCCCACTACTGAAGAGTAGATAGAGAAAATGTGGTACATTTACACAATGGAGTACTACCCAGGAGAAAAACAACAATGACATTTTGAAATTTGCAGGCAAATGAATGGCACTAGAAGAAACCATCCTGAGTGAGGTAAACCAGTCACAAAAAGACACACATGGTATGTACTCACTCATGTATGGATTTTAGACATGGAGAAGGGGATTGCTAGCCTACAATCCCACCTCCAGAGAGGCTGGGAAACAGGGAGGACCCTAAGAGAGATATGCAACATACCCCAGAGAAGGGGAATGGGACAGGGCTCCTGAGGTTATTGAGAACATGGAAGGGATGGTGGGAAGAGGAAGCCGGGAGAAAGAAGGGGAGAAGTGGTGTGTACAGGAGGACACACGGGAGCAGGAAGGTTGAGTCAGGGGAAGAATTGAGGAGATCTGGATGAGAGATATCATAATAGAGGGAGCACTACAGGTTTGAGAAGAGATCTGGCAATAGGGAGATTTTCAGAGCTCTACAAGGATGACACCAACTGACTGTCTAAGCAATAGTGCACAGGCTACCTTAAATGCTCTCCCCTGATAATTAGATTGATGACTGCTTTCTATGCCATCCTAGAGTTTTCCTCCAGTGGCTAATGGAAGCAGAGGCAGACACCCACAGCTGAACTCCTGGAACCCATTTGCAGAGAGGGAGGAGTGATGAGCAAAGGAGTTAAGACTTTGTGGGTGAAACCACTGAAACAGCTGACCTGAACAAGGCAGAGCTCATAGACACCAGACTGATGACTGAGAGGCCAGCATGGGACTGATGCAGACCCCCTGAATGTCAGTGAGGAGGCCTCAGCATTCTTTGGGGCCTCAGGCAATAGATCAGCATTTATTCCTTTGGGACTTTGGGAGCCCATTCCACGTGGAGGGGTGCTGTCTCCACCTGGACACATGGGGGAGAGCCTAGGCACTGCTCCAGATCATATGACAGACTTTCGAGATCCCCCATGAAGGGCCTCACCCTCCTTGGAGAGTAGAGTGGGGAGAGGTTGGGGGAGGGTTGAAGGGGAGCAGGAGAGGAAGGGAGGATGAAGGAGCTGGGCTTGACATGTGAAGCAAACTTGTTTCTAATTTAAATTAAATTTAAAAAAGAGGAAAGGAAAAGAAAGAAACTGAGTTTAGGAGTTTAGTTTAGTTTATAATCAAAAGGACACTCTTAAAAGCACTGCTTATTGAGTGTTGTTGGTCCAGCATCTTTCTTTTGAGTCTGAAGAAGTAATTGTTTCTTGGTCTTCCCTTTAAGTTCAAGTGTGTAAACTTGAGTATTTAAGAGAGCTTTATTTCTCTTATATGAGCTCTCATCCTGCAATTGATAGAACTAGATGCAGAGATCCAAAGCCAAGAACAAGGCTGAGCTCCAGTAATCCAGTCAAAGAGAGGGAGGAGGGAATATACGAGCAAAGGAGATCAGGATCATGATGGAGAAATATACAGAGACAGCTGAACCAAGCTTGTGGAAACTCATAAACTCTGGATTGAAAGCTGTGGGAACTCCATTGAACTGAGCTAGGCCCTTCATATGTGGGAGACATTTGTGAAATTTGGACTATCAGAGGGGACCCTGGTAGTAGGACCATGATACAAACCTGGTACATGAGCTAGCTTGTTGGAGCCTATTACCCATGGTGGGATGCCAATTCCAGACTTAACGTATGGGAGAGGGTCTTCTGTGTGCCCCAAGCTATTTTTTCATACTTTTTTGACTCCTCATGAGAGCCCTAACCTGTGAGGAGAAGTGGACTGGGGGTGGGCTGGGGTAAATGGTGAGGAGGGTGGGAGGAAGGGTGGGAGGAAGAACTGGTTGAAATGAAAAATGAAATTTAAAAGAATAAACAAATTATAAAAAATAGCTTCAGTTCCTTTAAGTGTATTAGAAGTAAATGGGAATATAAACATTGAAGAAGTGGGAAAACAATGGGAAAAACCTCATTGTAGCATGCTTGATATGTGATAAGAATTCAACTAAAATAAAAAATATGTAATTGTAAATATGGTGGAAACAGGGAACAAAGGAGATGGTTCAGCCAGTAAAGTACGTGAAGCTCAAATACGAGGACCTAAGCCTTAGCACCCATGCCACAGAGCTGGGCTTGGCAAAGTAAGCCTGTAATTTCAGCTCTGAGGGTGGGGCACACACACACACACACACACACACACACACACACACACACACACACATAAAACACACACACACACGAGATTTTGGGAGGTAAGAAATCTGAGGACTAAAATATTATCCAAGAAAGAAAAAGAATTTGTTTTGAGTTAGAAGTTTAGTCTTAGATTCTAGGACCTAGAAATACCTCATTGTCTTAAGGAATAATTCAATTTTCCCAGTGTAAGTACCACACCAAGATAAAAGACCATTCCATGAGAGGTGAAATAGGAATGGAAATAGGAATCCCCTTTGTGTGTTCTGAAGCCTACCTATGCTCTCCTCATTTTAGGACTCAAGGATGTTAAAAGGGCAAATACCCCAAAAACTAGTGAATCTGAAAGTACCTTAGTATTTTTAATGTGAATGGATATTTTTAAGTGAAGATTGTTTGGGAGCATCATATCAGGAATCATGCAGATCCAGTGTTATGAATCAGAAGAGAGCAAAAGTAGAAACAAAAATTCAACAATTCATGCAATGTTCTTGGTACAATGGTCCACAAATACTATCTGTAATTGGGTTGTTCTTCTTAGAACTTTCTACTCTTGACTTAACCTGATAATAGTGGCTGCCAGGCTTGACAAATTATTACAGGATGTTCAATTCCATAAGCTTTTTAAAAGGGCAACATAACATTTTAATATATTTCTCAAATATTGTAAAACAAACTGTGTTAATCTACTTTTCTAGATTTTCCTGTTTTTCTGATAAACCTCAGTTTCCTCTGATGACTCTTTCCTACAAGCTATATTAAATTCACCATATTTCTTCTTGAAATGAAAATACTACATACAAGATATTTTTACCATGGTTAATTGGACTACCATAACACATCCCTGAAGATCTGACATCATAAGATTTAACTCATGTTAAGTTATATATTTTGTTGTTCAGTCTTACAATACACATTGTGGAACACATCACACTTGTATTTGCACCTCTTTCTTTATAACACAAGGAAGCAGACTCAGTGAACCACAGCCAAGCACTGAACTGAGCTTCTCAAATTCAGTTGATGAGAGGGAGGAGATCATATGAGCAAGGGGCAGGGTGAAGATCATGTTAGGGAAAACCACAGAGACAACTTACCCAAGCTAGAGGGAGCTCATGGACTCTGGGCAGACAGCTAGAGAACCTGCACGAAACCCAGCTAGGCCATCTGAATGTGGGTGACATTTGTGTGGCTTGTTCTGTTGGGGTGGAACCCTGGCAGTGGGACCAGGACTTGCCAGCAGTACATGAACTGGCTTTTTGGAGCCCATTTACTATGGTGGGATACCTTGCTCAACCTTGATAGAGTGAGGAGGAGATTGGTCCTGCCTCAACTTGGTATCCCAGACTTTGATGACTATCCAAGGGAGGCCTTGCCTCTCTGGGGGGTGGATGGAGCATAGAAAGTGGAGGAGGTGAGTAGGGTGGAAGGAGGCGAGGGAGGGGGAACCAGGGTAAGTATGTAAAATGAAAAACAATTAAATAAAAGAAAACCCTATGATGTCCTAGATGTTGCTAGACCTACCAAAAATATGCAGTGTTTTCCATACCACCACAATAACATTAATATTGACTTTCAGAACAATAGTTGATAATCTAGAATGCCAGTAATTTAATTTGATATTTGGCTTTGGACCAAATTGCTAATATTGTATGTGGGCAGGACTACTAAATAATTCAAGTATAAAGCAAAAGGAAGTTAGTGATAATGCAAACAAAACCAGTGTGACAACCTGAAAGATTGTCATTTTCCAATATACAAGGTTCACTTCTGTCTAGATGATGAAGATCACAATTATTAGAATGAAATAACTCACTTTCTTATTTACAAAAAATTCTACTTAGTGTCTCTTTGTCTTTTGTTTTATATAGTTATAAAATGACAACAACTCATATCACCAGAAATATTGACATTTTCTAAATATTAGCATGTTTAACTATCAGTGTCTTAAGCAGATCTTAGATGTAGACTGTTTCTTTACTGTGAATAGCTCCCATAAACTGCAAGCTAAATTTATGGGTCTGCATTCCACTTCAGTGATGGTATTTTCTGTTTGCTTCGAATGCTTGGATTATAACCCTTTTAAGGTTAATAACTCTCTACACACAGATTTGAAATGTTTTTGATTATTTGGAGAAGAAAGAGAAAGTTAAAAAATAAAAAAAATATTGCTGTTGTTCTCAGACTAAATCAGGTTTTGTTTGATTGTTGGACTGTCTCTCCAAGTTCTGCTCATAACACCTAATAAAAAGGATGAGTGTCTCCTCTCTGTGTGTCTCTCCTTCTGGAAGGGCAGATGAGACAGTAAAAGATGGCACCAAGGGAAAGTAGTCAGGAGGGCGATTCCTGAGATGTTTACAAAAAAGGGTGCTTGGTTGTCAAGATTGAACTAGATGAGGTCACTGCATGAACGGCTCGTGTTCACTAGGTAAAGCATAGGGCCCCTAGGTGCATGATAGGCTGACCTTTAAAACCATTGGCTGGCTATTTTCCCCTCTACAGCTTTTTTGCTTTAAAAGATGTTTACTGTGGGGTAATAAATGAGTTCCTGCTTGACTAGATTCTCTGCCGTGTCTGATGGTTTCCAGGATCCTGGGAGGCTGGGGAAGAGTAGCCTTCTGTGGTTGGGCTAAGACCCTGCACCCTCTCTATCTCTTTCTGTGTCTCTCTCACTCATTTATTTTCCATCCCTCTCTCCTTCTTTGTACTTGTCTCTCTCAGTTTTCATAGTTACACTTCCTTGTTTTTCTGTCATTTTATCACTGAAAAATCATTTCCCCAGATGCAGCTTCTAAATAGTAGACATTGTATTTTGCAAAACTGAGGGATAATTTACATATTTATTGTTGATTAAAATGTACCAACTTTGTGGTACTTGGTTACCACAATCTGAAACAGAATAAGACAGGAACCTGGCACGGAGAAGGTAGAGCTGTTGGTACAACAAGCACCTGAGAATGTGGAAACAGCTTTAGAACTGGGCACAGACTGGAACAGGAGAAGGCCAGAGAAAGTGTGTGTTGCTGAGAATACCACTTAGTGCTACAGTAAGGGGTAGGGGAAGAGAAGGCCTGGAGATCACAGCTTTGCCTTCCTAGACTCTTGACAGGGACATGATCAGAATGTTGGTTGGAAGATGGACAGTAACTGTCATTGAAATGAGGTCTCAGGTGGAAACAAGGAAAAGAAATTAGAACTATATGACATCCTCTATTTATATAGTTACAGAAATCATGGCTTCACTACGCCTGTGTGCCAAAATTTATGGGAAAGAACTCACACACAATGTACTAGCATAACTGCCCAAAGACATTTATAAGTAACAAAGTATTTATTGTGTATACTTTCAAATGTATACTGTGAGATGGGAGATAGAAGAAATAACTTCAGAACAGATTTGTGAAATACATTTGGGCCATATGAAATAGAAACTGTGTTTGGGAGAGAATGTGTGACATAAAAACCTTTGTTATTTGGCTTAGGCAGGTGAAAGACATCAAAAGGCCCGTCCAAGTCTCCACAGTATGGACTGACTTATGCATCAGCAGGCTTGCCTGGGTTCTTGTGGTGCTTGGTGGGTAGGTGCTATTATGATGGGCAAATGTATGCTGGAGAAATGAGAGAGAAAGAGAAGCAGGACAATTTATGTGCTTTTGAAAGAGGCAGAACTGAAAAAGAGAAGATGGTTAGGAACAGGATGATGGGGAAGGCCTGCTTTACACCCAGGGCCATGAGGATGACACAGTATGGGCTGTTGCCAAGGGCCACGTCTGGGCCTGTGGTCCTGCTGCAGCCAGGGTCTGTGACAATACCCGTGAGCCATGTTGCAATCAAAGGCTATAAGGACACCTGGGTCTGGCCTGTCACCTGTGACCATAATGGTGTCCAAATGTCATGCTTCTACTTGGATCATATTGATCTGGGTGGCCTGCCCTGCTACTGGGGACTTGATGATGTCCAAGCCCAAGCTGTTGCCAAGGGCCATGCCCTGATGCATGGGTCCATGTTCCTGTTGCAGCTGGAATTGGTGTTGATGTCCATGACTGGTGTTCTCACTGGGAGGTCATAGGAACAAATCCAAGGGCTGTGCTGGACTGGTCCTGCCCTTCACTGGTTCTGGGATAGCCCTGACACTTGTTGGACACTGCAATATGAGAGATGACCACACCCTTCATTTAGAAATTTCCACCACCCATCGTACTCATGCACTCAGTATGGCCCTGCTCCTCAACCATGGATGTGGGAGAGCTGGCCTTGAAGGCATGGGCGTGGACAAGCTTGCTTTGCTCCTTGTATGAGGGGAGCAGTCCCAGTGGCTTCCCACTGATCAGCTCAGCTATCACTCAGACCCAAATATTGTATCTTGTGTTGACCCACCCTAACAACTACCCCATATTTGGTCTGTTGGAACTCAGGGGACTTGTCCTGTGGAATGTTAGCCAGTGGATCTCCATGACTCAGGGCAATGGCAGGATATTTGAGAGGAGTTTTAGTGAGGGACCATTGATGATGGTTTGTCAGATTCCAGAGGCACTGAACCCATCCAATGACTCACTGCAATGGATATTTATAGGTGTGGCTGACTGGACCAAAGGATATACTTCATGACACCTTGCAGCTCTCAATGCCACTAGGGTGAATGAAGAAGTGTTGTAGAGATGGGAAGGATTGAGGATAGAGGTGATGTTTTTGTTAATTCATTTTGGGGGATTTCTTTTGGGGAGGATGTTGTAGGAGTGAAGCGTGGATATGGAGGAACTGGAAGGTAAGAAGTAGTAGGATGCATGATGTGAAATTCCCAAATAAGCAATGAAGAATTATGTTATATAATATACATATTATATAAAAAGAATATGTATGTGTAATATACATATTATACTTGTAAAAGAAAAATAAAAGAAACCTTTGTTAAAGTGATTCATGTGTATAGACAGAAGCCAGATGCTATTAGGAAAGACAGTGAAAGACAGATGTCGTGATATTTTAGTCTGAGCCTGCCTCATTGAAGGACTAGAACTCTAGGAAGGCATAATGGTTTGTGAGATGTCTTGCAGTTGCCTCCTTAGGCTTGCTGCCCAGCAAACCTGGGATCTTTGATCCCCAGATTATGCCACACTGATCCTCATCTGCCTCAGGTATCTCTCAAGACGCGGTATTATATTCGGTGTTATTATCTCACAGAACTGGCCACGTGCATCTCACCTCTATTCTCCATCGTGTTTTGAGAAGCTGACAGGGGATGCCTGTTATGAGCCTGAAGGTACACATAGCTAAACCTATTCCATTTCCCCTTACTAGAGAGGAGTCAGAAGTCCTCGAGAGCTTGAGCATCAAATGAAGGATGCTTATCGTTCAAGCCTACGGTAGCCTCATCGTTCTCCCATGAAAATTATTGATATTAGAAACTCCTATTTGTCTAGAGGAACTGTTCTCTTTTTTCATACCCAATGTCATGTTGTCCATGGTATAAATAACCCTACAGATAAATCTTTTACTCTGAAGAGCAATTTGGCTAAGCATATTCTCCTGAACCTCCAAATTTTCTCTTGCTTTGAATCTGGCAGAAGAACTACAGAGATACTGCAGTGGGTAAGGCCTTGATTTGCAGGAGGCACCCTGCCTCAGTAAGATGGAGAACAGTAGAGGAAGACACCTGATGTCAAACTCTGACTTCTACACCAGCATGCAAATGTGTACATATAACCTTTCTAACACACACAAGTATTCATGAATACACACAAATCTAACAGAAACTCGGATGACTTGACTTACCACACCCAAGGGCACAAACAGCTAGTTTATTGAATTCATATGTTATTGACATATTAGGTGGGTAGAATGTAAGTACTGTAAGAATTATGACTTGCTTCACCTAAATTTCAGAGGTCTCATGAATTACCCAGAAGCCATAGCAGACATTGTCCATGAAAAAAATCTTACAGAGTCTTCCTTAACTCATCATTAATGAGAAGCTTCATTTGAGCAATTTCTAGCACAGCCATAGGAATGAAGCTCCTACAGGGTTCCTTGTACAGCAATACATAGAGGAACTGTGAGATTAGGACTGCCTCAGAGATACCAGAACTGCGGAGCCACCAGCATGCAATGCTAGTCTAGGAGAACTGTCCATAGGTGGTGAGATCTGCTGTCCAGACTGAGTCCAGCAAAATCATGTCACCAGGGGCTCTAAAGTACTCAAATCCCCTGTGAGTATAGAGATGGCAGGCAGTGGACAGTTATTTCTTTGTTGGGCTCAGGACTTAACTTGAGGCGTTTTTTCATACTGCTCACATCCCCTGCCTAAAATTGGAGAATCTACCTAATTTCTATTGAACCTGTATATTTTCAGCAGTTTGTTTTTATTTCATAGGCTCACTTCTGGAGGGAATTTGCTTCAGGATAAATCATGATGGAAGTCTTGCTCATGTCTAATTTAGAGGAAAATTTGGATTTGCACTTTTCTGTTGCTGCTGGAGTGTCTAAGGCACTTGGGTGCTATTGAGATAGGATGAATGGATTTTGTATGTGAGAAAGGTGTGTTTTGGAGGGAAAGGGCAGAATATTATGGCTTGAATGAGTCCTCCAAGGCTTATTGCAATGGTCTGAATTTGAAATGTGTCCTACAAACTCATGCTTTGAAAACTTGTTTATTGACAGTTGGAAATGTTTTTTAAGGTCTCTGGAGCCTTTGAGAATGGGGCAGGAGACATAACTAGTGGAAAGATATCACTGTACGAGGTCATTTGATCATTAAGCATAGACTCCATTTCTAGTAGCTCTTTGCTACTTGCTCAGCTGATGTGAATAATGTCCACCTGATGGGCTGACTACAATAAATTCCACAAGGTGTTACCTGCCATGACTTATATTGTATTTCAGATACTTAGATCAGAAAAGAATAAAAGAGATCATTATATTCATATTGAAACTTAACTGCTATTGTAATGAGCTAAAAGTCAGACCTTTAAGAGGTCATTAAGTCATTAGGAAGGCTTTAGACTTTTGTCTTTGTGACTGGATTGATGTCATTATTATTAGGGTGCCTTAGATGTTATGGAAGTGGATTTCCTCTGACAGTGAATTGACCAGGTTTCCCTGTGTTGTGCACATGCTATCTTGGCGCTTCACCATGGCCTGAAGCATCATGGAGACCTACCCCATTTCCTTTAAGACTTACCTGCCTCTAGAACACTGATCAATTTATTTTCAATAAAAATTACCCAGTCTGATGTATTCAATTGAATTGCAGCAGGAGATGGACTAAGTCTTTGTTACATATTTCCAAAATCAAAGATGTATTTTAACCTTATTTTTAACAGAAGCTGAATATATTTACATAAAAGTGTACCATCATAAAAACACAACTTAGGGAGGACTATCACAGTTGCCCAAACTAGTCACAGTTATAAAAGGAAGGAAGGAAGAAATAAAAGAGAAAATAATATTTTCAGCCTCACTGTCTCCATCATAACCACTGAAATTCAAAGTTCTGCTTTCTTTCAATGGTGAAGAAAATTGTCATAGAAAGTATTTAGTTTAAGGTGAAAAAAAACATGCAGATGAAACCTTTGTGGTTTGACTTATAAATGCTCTATTTTTCCTTTAAACTCTGTAAATAAGCCTAAATATGTATTTACCTTTCCAATCTCCCTGCTGCCACTTTTGATTCTATCCTGGCTGATGCTTCAGGATCAAGTTCCATCCTTTCATTTTGTTTTTCATTTCCATGATCTTGACCTACAAATATTCATTGTTTTGGAATCTATATAGTTTCTTCAAAAAGTTCTCATCTTTTGATTACATTCCCTGGTTGTCTTCAGTGGAAACACTGTCCTTCAACCAGAAAATTGATGAAAGCAAAAGTCAAGTCAAGTCAGTTTTATGCTCTTAAATCATCTTCTAATTTATTAGCCAGCTTTCTGGTGTGGAAGTTTAGTTGTCTTTCATTGACTTCACTCATTATCCAATGGAAGCTGTGTCTCTCTCTCCAGCATCCACCTACATAGAGTCTTATTTCCTCCCACATGACAAAAACTACTCCCCACTAGAAACAGGTTTCTCCTCAGTATCAATCTTGAATCCAAAAACATTCTGTAATCTTAAATAACACATTGTACTTTATTCAGATGCTCAACACCATTGTAACCCTGTTTGGAATAAAGAAGGAAGACAAAGATTAGACTTATCTACAAGAGTAAGAAGAAGGAAGCTTCTGTTGGCTTCTACATCCTATACAATAAACTCTGTGGGTTTGCTGGGTCTTTTAGTACTTAAAGTATTAAGTAGCATGCATCTCCAAAATATTTACTCTGAATCAAAATAATGTTAAGTAAGCACTATTTGCTATTACTTGGACTCTGGTTCTGAGTTTCAAGCATCATGGTTCTCCATGAATTTAATAAGTTTTCCTTCTTTGCTTAGGACTTGATAGTGACCTGAGGATGCCATCCATTCTTTGATTATTCATTAATTCCTTGATTTAGGAATATAGATCCAATTTCACCGTTCTGGTTTGATTTCTAATACAGTTTATGTACTTGTGTATATTCCAATTTCACCATCTTCTAAACATTTTTTATTTAGAAACTATATTATTTTACATATCATTCCCAGTTCCCTCTACCTCCCATCCTCCCATGCCCCTGACCGACCCCCCATTCCACCCCATCCATTACCCAGGGAGGGTGAGGCCTTCCATAGGGGATAATCAAAGTTTGTCATATCATTTGGGGAACGATAGGCCCTCACTGTGTATCTAGGTGGGGACTGGGCACCCAAAAGTCCATTTATGCACTAGGGATAAATACTGAATCCACTGTCAGAGGTCTCATAGAAGGCCAGGCCTCCTAACTGACACCCACATTGAGAAGGCTTGGTTTGGTCCAGTGCTGGCTCCCCAGTATTATGACTGGGGTCCTAGTGTTTCCACTTGGTCAGGTAAGCTGTTTCTGTGGGTTTCTCTAGCATGGAATTCCACCATCTTAATACAAAGTTTGAATTTACTTATTACATTTTTGTTTTAGTCTTTTTCAGTCAAATAAAAAGTTGTTTCATTTCAGTGCTGATTTAGTAATGACTATAATCCTACTCTAAAATGCTCAAAACACCATGACCCCTCAGCTCCAGATCTTGTGGGTTATCTCATGTTATTTTCTCCCCCAGTAGTATTATTCAGATCTGACTTTGTCCACAGTTTGTCTCACCTGAAGCAATTTCTTAATACATAGTTCTGATAGCAATTGCCTGTGCTATTTTGTCAATGTTTCCCAATTGGTGAATAACAAAAATGGAAATTACTAATGTTGAGATCTTATTGAAACATAATTCTACTCCCCAACCAAGTATCATTCACCTTAGCTTAAATTATTAAAATATATTTAGAAGAAATTGTGGTAGATGCTTATTGCTCCTTCGGAAATGATGCCCAACTCTCATACTCAACTGTATCTCCAATTCATTTTGAGGAAAGATATCAAGCAAACTTTCCAAGATCTAAAAATCAAAATACTCTTCTGTCAGCAGGGAAGTTCAAACACTCTGAATTTATAATCAGTATAGAGAAATTGGGCTCTCTCTACAGACTTCAAGTATTGTTCAGAGAGACTGAAGGGAAAGGGAAATAGAATTTATGATTTCAAGCTACAGATTCAACTTCAGCAGCTCCGAGTCCCCAACAACACCAGGTATGTGGTTTGAAGGCTTTACCAAGAACGTCTTGAATTTCTGTCAGAAACAAATTTAAAATTCCATAATGGAATAGGTGATTGATTTGAATTTGAGTTTTGATTTTGTGTCCAACATGCTCCAAGCAGCTTTAGCAATGTCTAGTATAAACGGCATTTTTCTAGAATCCTGGACTAAGTAGGTTCTTCAGGAAGAAAATGAGTGAACAGAATAATGAACATATAAATAATCAAAGCAACATTGTATGTTATGTATTCTCATTAACCTATACATTGATTCAGGCAGCAGACCATTGTGGTTGACACATTTTTTTCACTCACAGGGAAGACATATAACTTAGGAGCAACAAGAGTTTAGCCAAATTAGCCAGATGCTTGTGTATTTTCTGATAAACTGATTTACTGAAATCTAGGGGATGTAGACTATGCTCTACATAATATAACGAAGTACCAACATCCAAGGCTTAGGAGAACCATCTTTAAAATGGTATATTTTTATATAAAACTAAATGCAAATGAAAAAATCTGGTGACTTAAGCATCAGTGTGAAGATTAATTAGTTCCTCACAAAAGAGCAAAACAACAATGACACATAATATATGAGGGTAGCCACAATTTTAATAGCATGCCGCAGATAGAGGATGCATTGACTGCTCAACTGTGACTGTGTAGTTAATGCTGATTCAAGTTCTCTGTTTTCTAAAAAGAAAAAAAATCATGTCACTTTCCTTCAGACAGAGGACACTTGTGATCTTCCACAGTCATTTAACCCCTCTCTGTTTTCTGCATCTTGAAAATGATAATGTCATAATCAGCATGACTCTCCTGGGAAGCAGTGGATGTTTTCTTTATTGCTTTTAAGGATATTTTATGTAAAGCAGTATGAGTGCCTCCAAGCATGCTGTGGTGTAATGAGAATTTTTTATTAGAAGTCATGGTGAGAGGCTAGTTAGCTGACTTCAAGCACAGTCTATAAAGGAGTCAAATTATGTGCTGTGGTCCCATGTAAGTCAACACATAACTTCTAGTATCTAGGCCTGATATGCAGACAAAAAGTTTCAAAAGGAGTGAGCATTGGTATATATTTTTGAGGACTACAAGGAATTTAACCTTGAGTCACTTTTTTCCTCCTGTTTTTGTTAGGTTTGCTTTATTGCATTTCAGACATTATTCAAAATATTCAGATAATAAAAATCTTTTTTAAAAGATGACAAGAACGCATGAAGGTGGGAGAAGGATGAGGAGGTATGTACTGGATATTCTATGGTTTTCTAGAGGAGCTGTTGGGATCAAGAGGGGATATTTATGTCAATAATATAATATATTCATACAAAAGTTTATGAAATTATATATAAAATACATTTGTCTGATAGTTCTTCTCTGAGAGTTTCACGTTCTTTATAATATGCCCTCAAAAAAGTAGATTCCTGATGGGATAGCCATCAAAATACATGATATGCATACTTAAACCCCACTTTTCAGTAGCAAACAAAAATAGTGATAACATTCAAAAATAGTATTTATGAAGAAAAAAATGAACTACTTTCACCTACAGATCTGATGAAATCTAAATTCTGGAGAATATATCAGAATAAATGAATCTTATACCAGAGCTGGTCCAATTTGTAATGAGAGCAGTGCAGGAAAATTGTCAAGAGTCACTCAGTGGTCAGTAGAACTCACCTGAACTTTGAATTTTGTGTATTTGCAATGTTACCAAAGCTCCAATACAGTAATTACTTTTAGTGAGAGCATTGAGGGACACATATTGTTTTAGATAGTTGAGCAATTTTCTGGTCTTCTTTTTTCCCTTTTTTATTTAAGTTAGTAATAAGTTTGCTTCACATGTCAATCCCAGCTCCCTCTCCATCCCCTCCTCCCTTGTCCCCTATCAGCCTTCCCAAACCCCCACCTTCTCCCCCCCCACCCAAGGAGGGTGAGGACCTCCATGGGGGAACCTTCAAAGTCTGACATATCATCAGGGGCAGAGCGTAGGCACTCTGCCATGTGTCCTGGCTGAGATGGACTCCCCAAGCCCATTCATATGCCAAGAATAAATACTGTTCTACTACCTGAGTTCCCATAGATTGTCGAGGCCTCCTCACTGACATGTACATTCAGGGACTCTCATCCATCAGTCTGGGGTCCATGAGTTCTCCCTTGTTCAGATCAGCTCTTTCTGTGGGTTTCACCAGTCCAGTCTTGACCCCATTGCTCATCAGTCTTCCCTCTCTGCAACTGGGTTGCAGGAGTTCAGTTCGGTTCAATGTTTAGCTGTGGGTATCTGCCTCTGCTTCCATCAGTCACTGGATGAAGGCTCAAGAATGGCATATAAGGTAGTCATCGATCTCATTATCCGGGAAGGGCATTTAAGGTAGCCTCTCTACAGATGGTGTCATCCTTGTAGATCTCTGGAAACATTCTCTAGTGCCAGATTTTTCCTCAAACCTATAATGGCTCCCTCTATTATGGTTTCTCTCATTATACTCGCCTCTATTTTTCCCCCGATTCAATCTTTCTGTTCCCCCATGTCCTCCTCTCTCTACCTCTTCTCACCCTCTCTTTTTCCTCATTCCCTCTCCCCTCCTCCAGTGCTTCAAATATGCTCAAAGGGTCCTGTCCAATTCCCCTTCTCCAGGGTACCATGCATATCTCTCTTAGGGTCCTCCCTGTTTCCCAGAATCTCTGGAAGTAGGATTGTAGCCTGGTACTCCCCCATCCATGTCTAAAATCCATATATGAATGACTAAAAACCATGTTTGTCTTTTTGTGACTGGGTTACATCACTCAGGGTGGTTTATTCTATTGCCATCTGTTTGCCTGTGAATTTCAAGATTCCAATAGTTTTTTTTTCACTGAATAGTACTCCATTTTGTAAATGCACTACATTTTCTATATCTACTCTTCAGTTGAGGGGTTCATCTAGGTTGCTTCCAGGTTCTGACTAATACAAATAATGTTTGCTATGAACATAGCTGAATAGATGTCCTTACTGTATGAATATGCATCATTTGGGTATATGCATAAGAGTGGAATTGCTGGGTCTTATGGTAGACTAATTCCCATTTTCCTGAGGAATCTCCATACTGATTTCCAGAGTGGCTATACAAGTTGGCACTTCCACCATCAGTGGAGGAGTGTTCCTCTTTCTCCACATGATCTCCAGCATAAATTATTCTCGGTGTTTTTGAGTTTAGCCATTCTGACAGAAGTAAGAAGGTATCCCCAAGTTGTTTTGATTTACATTTACTTGATGGCTAAGGAATTTGAGCACTCTCATAAGCGTCTATCAGTCATTTTAGACTCCTCTATTGAGAATTCTCTATTTAGTTCTGTACCCCACTTTTCAGTAGGATCCTTTGGTGTTTTGGAGACTAGCTTCTTGAGTTCATTGTAAATTTTGGAGATCAGCCCTATGTCAGATGTGGGGTTGGTGAATATCTTTTCCCATTCTGTGGGCTGCCGTTTTGTCTTATTGACTGCGTCTTCAAATAATAACTTCTTGAGTTACTTTTAAGAGCTACTTAGTGCATTTAGTTCAAATAGTACCAAACCTGCTCTAGGAATTCAGAATTGGGCTCATAGCTTAGGCACAGTCAAGAGCAACATGTGTGAGTACTTAGGTTTCACTGGAATTACTGAAAAACTTTCTGGGATGGCAACCTGAAGTGGTGGCTGAGTGTATTTTGACTCCAAGGTAAAAACACAATGAAAACGGTTAAAATAGATTCCTTTACAAATACAAGATCTACCTATTTTATGAAAACAAGATCTGTTCAGTGACATGAATTAGTGAAGAACAGGGTTCTTAAACATGTCTGGACACCTGAAAGAAGTCCTTTCATACCTTAAACTTCTGCTTTATACATAATATAAACAAATATAAATGACAACTCATCTCACTATCCTCACCCCAAACACCATTTGGGATTCCCTGGGAACCCACAGTTTAATCTGGCCAGGAAACAGGTAGGATAATTGGGAATCTTCAACTCTCCCTCCTCTCCTTCATTCTCATTCCTAGTTCTAAAGAAGAACACCAGCTGCCAAGACTATTCATCTCTACAAGAGATCAGCAACCCTAGAACAGTAGGCACTTAGATTTGCAACACAGCTGAGGCACAAGATAAAGACTTTAAAATAGACTTCATGAGTAGATAGAGGTCTTTAAGAGAAAACTAATAAACCCCTTAAAGTAATCTATGGAATCACAAACAGTAGAGGAATAAAGCAACTAAGACCTGAAAGTGGAAAATGAATCAATAAAGAAAACCCAAGCTAAGGGAAATCTGGAAACAAAAGACTTGAGAATTCAAATAAGAACCTCAGAGGCAAGTCTCACCAACAGAATATAAGAGATGGAAGAGAGAATCTCAGGCATTGAAGGCATGGTAGAAGAAATGGATACCTTGGGCAAATAAATTTTTATATTTAGAAGAATCCTGACACAAATGATCCAGGGAATGTGGAACACTATGAAAAGACCAAATCTAAGAATAATAGGAATAGAGAAAGAAGAAAAGAGAAACGTATCAGAAGTCATAGAAAATGTTTCCAACAAATAATAGAAGAAAAATTTCCTAACCTAAGCAATTAGTTGCCTATCAAGTTATAAGATGCACACAGAACACCTAGTATATTGGAACAGGAAAGGAGCCCTCTCCACATACAATCATCAAAACACTAAATGTACAGAATAAAGGGAGAATACTAAAATCTACAAAGGAAAAAGACTAAGTAATATATAAAGGCAGAGCTCCTGATTTGGGCCTGCACAGATTGTTCTACATAACTTTAAAAGACCATAGATGACAGACCACACTACTATATCCAGCAAAACTTTCATTCAAAATAGATGAAAAAAAAAGATATTCCTAGATAAAACAAAGTTTAAGCAATATCTGTTCCACAGAAAGTGCTAGAAGAAAACTTCCAACCTAAAATGTTTAATCAGATCCAGGAAAACACGTGAAATAAATATTCTCAGACCAGAAAATCAAAAAAGAGGAAACACACACACACACACACACACACACACACACACACACACACACACACACAACCACCATCACCACCACCACCACCACCACCACCACCACTACGACATCACCACCACCACCACAACAACAAAAACAAAATAACAAGAATCAATAAACACTGCTCCTTGATAACTCTCAGTATCACTGGTCCCAATATCCTCTTAAAAAGACGGAGTAAAGAAGTCAAATATCTATATTTACAGATGACACAATAGCATATATAAGTGACCACCCCAAAAAATACACTGCAAAACTCCTACAGTTGATAAACACTTTCAAAAATCTAGTTGGATACAAAATTATCTCCAAAAATCAGTTGATATACAAATGACAAATGGACTGAAAAAAATCAGGGAAACAAATCTTTTCACAATAGCATCAAATAATATAGAAATATTGAGGTATCTCTAACCAGCAAGTGAAAGACCTATGTGATAAAAACTTCAAGTCATTAAAGAAATTGAACAAGATATCAGGCAATGGAAAGATCTCCCAGGCTCATGGATTGATAGTACAAACATACTAAACATAGCCATCTCCCCAAAACAATGCACAGATTCAATGAAATGCTCATTAAAATTTGAATAAAATTCTTCACAAATCTTGAAAGGATAATTTTCAGCTTCATATGAAACATAAAAGAACCCAGGATAAGCTAAAACATTCTGAACAACAAAAGCATAGCTGGAGGTATCACCATTGCTGATTTCAAGTTGTTCTACAAAGTTGCACTAATAGAAACAGCACATTATTGGTATGAAAGTAGATGAGGATCAATTGAATTGAGTTGAAGACCCAGATACAAATTTGTACACCTAATATTTGAGGAAGAAGTGAGAAATACATACTACATTTAATAGAGTTGTTGATCAAAGGGGACTCATAAATAGCCAAGACATGCAGGCTGTTGACAAAACAATAGGTTGCTCTCTAACATGGTGGTAAAACTCTATTGCTGAAGATATCAGCTGCACAACTTATTAAACTTGGAGAAGTCAAGCTGGAACCTACATAGAACCTTCACCTTTAGTGCTAGCACAGGAATTTACTTTGTATGCCCACTAAGGAGAAATGAAAATATCAATCCAGCCATGTCTTCAACATACAATGGTGTCCTGCCTACAAGATATGCTAGTCAATCACAGTAAAATTATCTGATTTTACTTAAGACCCATTGCATGAAGGAACCTATATCTGAGGCAGATTGGCTGACTAACAAACTGATATCAAAGAGGCCAGAGACTGAGGGTAAAACCAAATACAACTGTTCTACTTAAAGAATGCTGCAGTAAAATGATTTATAATGACATTTGCTATGCTTATAAATCAGTTCCTTGCTTAGCCATCCTCAGAGAAACTTCTTCCTGCAGCAATGGGAAAAAACACAGAGACCCACAGCCAAATGTCAGAGATTGCGAGACCTTTGAACACTCATCTTTAAATTTGATGTATCATCAAATCCCTCCCCTCAGGACCCAGGGAACCTTGCAGAAGTTGAGACAGAAAGAGTGTAAGAGACAGGGGAGATGGAGGACACCAAAGAAACAAGGCCTTCTAAGTCAGCAGGATTGATGCACATATGAATTCACAGAAAACGAGGTAGCATATATAGGTTCTCATAGGTCTGTACCAGATGGGGTCCTAGAAGAAACAATTGGACACCCTCCCTATCACTTTTCCAGAATCTATCTCCAAGTCATAACTACTTGCAAAGGAAAATTTAGTTTTCTTCAAGGGAGTCTCATCGGATATATAAACTACTCTGCATGCACTTAAGTACATGGTCTGCAGAAAACAAACTCAATGGCATCTTTGGAGGTTTCTTGTCACATAATGCCATGTTGTAAGCTTAAAAATATAAAACTTTTTGTTTTTATTTTATTTTAAAATAGGTATTCTGGGCCTGGTGGCACATGCCTTTAATCCCAGCACACATGAGGCAGAGCCAGGAGCATCTCTGAGTTCCATGTCAGCCTGGTCAACGTAGTGAGCTCTAGGCCAACCAGGGCTACATAGTGAGACCTTGTTTCAAAAACAAGCAAACAAAAACAAGTTCAGCATCCATAAATGGGATAATAAGCACTTACCAGGAATGCCAGAGATAAATCAAGGAATCCATTGTGGTCAAGGGTGCCTGTGAGCCCAATTTGGGTCATGATATACTCTTTACATAAAAAGAAATTCCTTGGCAAGCTAAATATATGTAGCTAATAATAAGAAATATACATATATTAAATGGAAGCTAGGGATACCTCAAAATGATTATTTTTTCTTTCTTTTTTTTTTCTTTCTACTTTTTCTTCCTTTTAGAAATTTAAGTTAGAAACAAGCTTGTTTCACATGTCAGTCCCAGAACCCTCTCCCTGCCCTCCTCCTCTGCACCCAGACCAGGCTCCCCAGTCCCCTGCTCAATCTCTACTCCAATCCCCAGAGAGGGTGAGTCCCTCCATGAAAGATCTCTAGAGTCTGTCATTTCATCTAGGGCAGGGCCTAGGCCCCTGCCCCAAGGGTCCAGGCTGAGAGAGCATCCCTTGTTGTGGGATGGACGCCCACTGTCCGTTTGAATGCCAGGGATAAATATTACCCAAGGCCCCATATATTGTCTAGTCCTCCTCACTGACACCCACATTCAGGGGGTCTGGATCAGTCCCATGATGTCCATCCAGCCATCACTCTGGGGTCCAAGTGCTCCCCCTTATTCAGGTCAGCTGTTTCTGGGGGTTAAACCAGCCTGGCCTTAACCCCTTTACTAATCAGTTTTCCCTTTCTGTCACTGGATTCCAGGAGTTCAGTTCAATGTTTAGCTGTGGTGTCTGCCTCTGCTTCCATCAGTCCCTGGATGAAGGTTCTGTTTCCCAGACTCTCTGCCAGTGGGATTGTATGCTGGCACCCCCCTGATTCATGTCTAAAATCCATAAATGAGTGAGTACATACCATGTTTCTCTTCTTGTTACTGGCTTACCTCACTCAGGATGGTCAGAGAAGTTGAGCACTTTCTTAAGTGTCTCTCAGCCATTTTATTCTCCTCTACTGAGAATTCTCTATTTAGTTCTGTACCCCACTTTCTAATTGGATCCTTTGTTGTGGAGACTTACCTCTTGAGTTCTTTGTAAATTTTAGACATCAGCCCTCTGTCAGATGTAGGGTTAGTGAATATCATTTCCCAATCTGTGGGTTGCCTTTTTGTTTTGCTGACTGATAACTTTTTTCTTTATGCTGTGAAATATGCTCAATAATGCACAATAATATTATAATATTCAATCTTGTTCCAACTTTTTGTATGTAAAACATTTTCCCCAGTGGTTGGCAAGTATGTACCCAGTAAGATTTGCTTGTGTGGAATCCATCTGGGTTGGCATAAAATGGAAGTTGAACCTCACTGTCATTACATCTGTAAAGATCGCGGGTAGTATCCATGACAACCTGTAATAGAATATTTTCCTTGCAATAACAAGTTGTTTTGGGAAATGGAACCAATGATGCTTATCCTGATCCACTGGAAGTCTTTACAGTCTGTGAGTAGGGGATAAGTACTCTTGTTAGGTATCATCCATGTTCCTAACTACAACTAGGATCTCCTTTATAATATTAATCAGAGTTTAGTTCATAAAGAAAGGGGTATATTTATGCATTGTTTAGCAGGTTCAGCATGAATAATTAATAGAAATTTTGAATAACAGCATATGTTGAGGCTTTGTGAGTCACATCAGGTTAAAGGCTGTCATGAATATCTTTAGAAGGAGGAACATGAATATATATGCAACAGCCTTTGCAGCTGTTGTTCATTTTTCTTAAGATTTCTCATTTCCAGAAATGTCTTTAGTTAGATTACTTTAATTTTTTTATTTTTAAATTTAAATTAGAAACAAGGTTGCTTCACAGGTCAATCCCAGGTCACTCTCCCTTTCCCTCCCCTCCTCCTATGCTTTCCATTTTAATATATGGAGATGTGAATCGGGAGCAGAGATGTTACTGTATGACTTAAATTAACATTATGCTTCCCAGAGTGACCACACCTGAAGAAGCAGTTCACCCTTGCAGCACTGAGTGAAGCATACCAAATATCTGCATCTCTTACACCTGTGCAGACACCTGTATGTAGAAACCATATGGGCTTCCCAGTATCTATCCCAGCATTGCCGAGCAGTACTTCTTAATATGAAGGATTCAACTTCACAAACGGAGTCTTTGAGGATCTTATAATAGAGTTGTTAACATATTAACCATCTGTTAGCAGTCTGGACTGTCATGAGCAAGAACCCACGCACAATATGAACCACCATTTATTTTTGCTCACACCAAGAAAAGACAACATTTATTTTAATAAACTAAGACACAGCAAAAGATAGGTCTAGATGCAAAGAATAGGTCACTGAGAGACAGCAAAATGTTGTCACTTAAAAAGGACATGGGGCAGGGCAGTTTTTGGGAATTTGCAGATTGTTTTTAACTTTTCAAATACAGGAAAACTGTTTTCTTGGTCACTGTGGGAGGAAATCACAATTTCTGAGCTATTTTTTTGCTTAAACAGTGATTGGTTGATGCTATTATTTACAATCCACAAGGACAGTTTTCCAGAGAGATACTCAGTTGGAAGCAGCATGCTGCAGTGCTCTTACTAGCTGCTAAACACTGAATAATTTGTATTTCCTTGTGGAATAGAAAGCTGTAGTTCTGCACACCATGATTCTAGAAAGGTATTTTTAATGGGAAATTGCTTAAAGTGAATGCAGAGTTATGAGAGTAAAATTTAAGTGATTCTTACATCAATTGAATCTTATTACCTGGTTCATTGGCTGTCCGACTTGTAAAGGCATGAAGCCCACAATCTTTTAATGAATACTGCATAGTTATCTTAAAGGAGTGACTTTAGACTTAATTTTTAAAAGATATTTGCGTTTCTCTTTCAATTTGATGAGACATAATCATTTTAACACGAGAGAAGGACAGGTTTTTGCACAGAATGCGTTTGGGTGAGGATTGTTTATTTGGAGAGGGTTTTCCAAACCAGGATGATGTAGTTTCCACAGAGGAAGAGTCATCATAGATGGGAAGAGATTTCATGCATGATAGCCCTTTCAAGAGTCAGGATGAAAGTAGTGGTGCTCATGTGTACATCAGTCTGCTATGCAGCGCGAAGGCCACAGCAGAGCTCCAGAGAGCTTACACACAATGCATCACTGTGCTGCTTTATTTCATTTTGTCAGATAAATAATCAGCTTATCTATCTATGACTCTTTCTTCAATAAACCATTGTTTCCTCCTGAAATCCTGTTGGCCTTTTCTCTTAACCATCCTTGATTAGTCTCAAAATCAGTGTTCTGTGGGACAGGGGTGAATCATGAAGGGATGGACAGATTGTGAGGAACTCATAATTTAGGAGAGTTAGCACAAATTTTCAAAGATTTCAAGAAATAAAGTTTAAAAGCATGCATGTGGGATTTTAAAATGGTTTGAAATCTTCTGGACCTGATTACTGAGCTTTGCAATTATGCAGTTGAAAAGGCTCTATGGGAACTTCAGGCATTTGGAATTTTGCAGTGAGCTCTTGCATGGAAGAAGAAAATTGGCCTAAGAGGGCTGAGAGCACTGACCTCTTATAACAATGGGAGGGATAGGTGCCTGTGCATGTATCAGCATGTCTGTTTGCATGGAGCTTGCTCTCTCACCCTAGTATTTACTGAAAGATATCTGTTTTTTAAAAAATGTAAAATGATGTGGCTTTGCGTCTTATTTCAGTGGCACACATGTCAGAGTAAGTGCTTTTTTTTTTGAATAAACCAACATACATAATTTTGTATTGAGGAACTTAATTTTGATCCTGTACCAATTAATCATGAAAATAAATTGTGCTGATCAAGCATTCTAGGTAATGTGTAGATTTTTGGATTGTACAAAGTGATTAATTTTCTGGAACTATAGTTAATCTTCTGGAGATAAACTGAAAAAAGATAACCATTTCAGTTGGCAAGGATAGATACTCATTCATCTTTGCTGTCAACATCCAATAAAAAAATAAAAAAAGGCTTTTAGAGACTATAGAAACATATCCTCTTGAATAAATATGGCTAGTAGTCACAAGATTTTTTAAAAAACTATGACAATTTGTACAATGAACCACATTCTTTTTCCCCACAATATATGTTTTTATTTAAATTAGAAACATGAATGCTTCATATGTCAATCCCAGATCCCTCTCCCACCCCTCCTCCCTTATACCTCCACCGGCCTCCCCAGCCCCTCACCCAATCCCCACATTATTACCCAGGGAGGGTGAGGGCCTCCTTGGGGAGATCTCTAAAGTCTGTCATTTCATCTAGGGCAGGACCTAGGCCTTTCCCCATGTGTTCAGTCTGAGAGAACATCTCTCTATTTGGAATGGGCTCCCAAAGATAATTCATAAATAATGGTAAACACTGATCTACTACCCAAGGCCCCAGTGATTTCTATGGCCTCCTCACTGATACTACATTCATGGAGTCTGGATCAGTCCCCTGTTGGCCTCTCAGTCATCAGTCTGGGATTCAAGAACTCCCCCTTATCCACTCAGCTGTCTTTGTGTGTTTCACCATCATGGTCTTGACCCCTTTGATCATCACTCCTCCATCTCTGTCACTAGGTTCCAGGAGTACAGTTCAGAGTTTAACTGTGGGTATCTGTCTCTGCTTTCCTCAGTCACTGGATGAAGGTTCTAGGATGGCATATAAGGTAGTCATCAATCTTATCATCAAGGAGGGTCTATTAATGTAGTCTCTCCACTATTGCTTAGTTTTCCAGTTGGTGTTTTCCTTGTAGATCTCTGGAGATCTCACTAGTGTCAGCTCTCTCCTCAAGCCTATAATGACTCAATCTATTACGGTATCTCTCATCCTGCTCTCCTCTCTTCTACCTCGACTCAACCTTCCTGTTCCCCCATGCCTTTTCTCCCCTCCTCTTATCCCCCTCTATTTTTCATATTACCCCCTTGCCTCCCCAGATGTTCCCAATGTCCTCAGTAGATCTTGCCTCATTCCACTTCTCTGGGGTATCATGCATCTCTCTTGTGAACCTGCCTGGCACTGAGATTGTAGGCTGAGACTCCCCTAATCCATATCTAAAATCCATATATGAGTGAGTACATACCATGTTTGTTTTTTTGTGTCTGGGTTACATCACTCAGGATGGTTTCCTCTAGTGCCTTCTATTTGCCCGCAAATTTCAAGATTTCATTGTTTTTTTTTCCCACTGAGTAGTACTCCATTGTGTAAATGTATCACATTTTCTTTATTCACTCTTCAGTTGTGGGGCATCTAGGTTACTTCCAGGATCTAGCTATTATGTATAATGTTGCTATGAACATAATGGAACAGACATCCTTGTTGTGTGAATGGGCATCTTTTGGGTATATGCCTAAGAGTGGAATTGCTGGGTCTTGTGGTTGACTGAATCCCATTTTCCTGAGTAATCTCCATACTGATTTCCATAGTGGCTGTATGAGTTTGCACTCTCACCAGCAGTGGAGGAGTGTTCCCCTTTCTCCACATCCTCCCCAGCACAAACTGTCATTGATGCTTTTGATTTTAGCCATTCTGACAGGAGTGAGATGGTATCTTAGAGTTGCTTTGATTTGCATTTCCCTAATGGCTAATGATGTTGAGCACATTCTCAAGTGTCTCTCAGCCATTTTATACTCCTCTACTGAGAATTTTCTATTTAGTTCAGTCCCCCATTTTTTCATTGGATCCTTTGGTGTTTTGGAGACTTGCTTCCTGAGTTCTTTGTACATTTTGGAGATCAGCTCTGTCAGATGTGGGCTTAGTGGATATCTTTTCCCAATCTGTGGGCTGCCTTTTTGTCTTGCTGAATGTGTCCTTTGCCTTACAGAAGCTTCTCAGTTTCAGCAGGTCCCATTTATTAATTGTCGATCTCAGTGTTTGTCCTACTGGTTTTATGTTCAGGAAGCGGTCTCCTGTACCAATTAATTCAAGGGTACCTCCCACTTTTTCTTCTAACAGGTTCAGTGCAGCTGGATTTATGTTGAGGTCTTTGATCCATTTGGACTTAAGTTTTGTGCATAGCAATAGAAATTGATCTATCTGTAGTCTTCTACATGCCAATATTCAGTTATGTCAGCACCATTTGTTGAAGATGCTATCTTTTTTCCATTGTATAATTTTAGCTTCTTTGTCGAAAATCAGGTGTTCATAGGTTTGTGGATTAATTTCAGGTGTTTCAATTCAATTCCATTGGTCTACCTGCCTATTTTTGTGCCAATACCAAGCTGTTTCCAGGACTATAGCTCTATAATAGAGCTTGAAGTCAGGGATGGTGATGCCTTCAGATTTTGCTTTGTTGAGCAGAGTTGTCTTGGCTATCTTGGGTATTTTGATTTTCCATATAAACCACATTCTTATACTCCCACACACACCCTTTTCCATGAAAACCTGCTCACTTAGCATTTTGATGCTTACCTCAATTACTATGCAGACATGCTTATTTGAATATTTGAACTTTTTGAAATCACTAAGATAGTTTTCTGAGGAATCATTTTACTAAAAATGATAAAGTAGTAAATTGCCTTTTAAATACATATATCTGTACATACGGATTAGTCTAGCCTTCCATTGCATGGGAAGAACCTATTTTTGCCACCGAGTACAGTTAATATCAAGACTCACAATTTACCAGTGAACAGAGATTGAGTGTCTGTGGAGGGTTCATCTCTGAATGGTAGATCTTTATCTTGTTCCTTCACACAGGGCTCAGGGACCATCATAGACGACAGCAGAATGATTGTAGAGTCAGAGGTCAGGGAGAACTGTTGTAAATCTGTTTTCTATACATGACAGGGTTGTTGAACAGATGAAATCACAGAAGTTGTGTTTGCTTGCAGAAGATCAAACATGTCAGCGTTCCAGGAAAGACAGGATAGAACCCTACGTCTAGCTGAGGAGTTATTGTCAGTTGATGGTGTCTGGGGAAGGAGGATTCACTTATCTCCAGTGGTATGGTTCCTTTGTAGTTTGAACCTGGTCCAGTGATTGGCTTCATATCTATCCATGCACATTTGAGTAGCATTGATTTTGGCTTCAGTTGAAAAGTATGTATCATGCGTGTGCAGATATGTTATTGTATGCCTACAACATGAAATTGATCTGTGAACACTGATGATATGGAAGATGCCAGAATATAGGCATGGGGAAAAAAGATGATCAAAATAAATTGTATACATGGGTGATGTTTTAAGAAGCAATGCCACATTGTGTGCATGTGTGTGTTTAAGGTGTAGATATTTGAGAGAAGTACATTTAAAAAGACACAAGGGATTTAGAAAAGAACTTGAAACTCACTTAAAATGAGCTGTTGATATGCTATTTTTGATTTTGTTGGAAAGAAGAAGCAGAGCTTTTGAAACTTGGGCTACGGGTAGCTGATTTTCAATCCTGCTCTATGTGTCAGCAACTGGAGCAGCCACTGGTGATTCTCTGAACTTAGGGGGAGAACCCTTAAATGACACTGTCCATTTCAGCAAACATGTCATGTGATCTAGCAACCTGAGGCCAAATGAGAAATTGTGCAAATTTGTGTAGATGCTTGCAAGCCAACAGGAAATAGGTGCCAATTGAGCAATCATGAGTTTGTGTGTTTGTGCGTGCGTGTGTGTGTGTGTGTGTGTGTGTGTGTGTTATGTTACTCTCTTTACTATTTGTGGCTCTGAGACTGACCACAGGTCTATGCTGGGTGAGCAGTCTAACTTCCCAGCATGCCCCTAGACTTGCGTTTCATGAGTGAGTTTCTTTTACCGAAAATACATATTTTTTCCCCATGCAGTATATTCTGATTATGGGTTCACCACCTCCACCTTCTTCCAGATCCCTGCCTCCCAACTTTCCCATCTACCACCATCCATACCCTTTCATTAGAATACAAATAGGCATCTAAAATAATGCTACTGCAGATAACTGCAGATAATAATAATAATAATAATGATAATAATAAAACAAACCAGAATAGGACAAAACAAATGAACCAAAAAAGATACAAGTAAATAAATTCTTTGTGAATTTTTTCATTTTTGAATTTTTTATTTTTAAATTAAGGCATTATTACATAATTTTCCCCTTCCCTTTCCTTCCTGCAACACCTTTCTTATACTCATCATGCCTTTCTCTATATACTTATGGTCAGCTACAAAATAAATTCCATTAGAGTCTATCAAGTATTTAAAATTTTTAGTTTGAAATTTTCAAAAGCAAGCTTGATGGGGTAGTTCATGTTTGCAATCTCAGAATTGAGGGATGTTACAAAAGAGTATTGCATTGAGTTTTTGCTCAGCCTGGGTTTAAATTTATTTCCAAACCAGCCTGTTGTCAGAGTACATCATCAACTGGTTGCCCCTTTCCAAATGGTCAGTCCTGAAAAATTCATACATACAAAATTTTATGGTTTAAACAGGTTATATGTTGAATATGTATGTATACACACGTAATATAAATATATGCATTCAATAACGGTGCAAAAGAGATTGAAAGCAAATAGGGAGGGTATTGGAATGTTTTAGAGGGTGGAAAGTGAATGGAGAAATGTAATTAAGGTACAATCTCAATTCTATTTCCCTTTAATAGTGAGATTCATGTGTCCCTTTTCTTGAACTTTTCTACTTACTTAGCTTCAAAAAATAAAAAACAATCTCAAAATTAAATTAACAATAAAGAAACTATATTAATGAAACCTAATATCATTCATGACTACATTATACATTATTAATAAAAAGAAAGTTACAAGGAATACTAGGATGGAAGGAAGGAAAGGAAGTCTTTGATACATTAGGAAAGACTTAAGTAAATCCTCTGCTGTACAGATAAAGTTCATGGGTCCCCATAATCTGAAAACGGGGACAGTTTCATTTATACTCTTCTCCTGAACTTCTCTGGTACAAGAACCACCATGGAACAGACTGATGTAGCTATTCAGTCCCACATTAAGACTTTGAGGAGAAATACCCACCTCTACCAGGAGCAGGAAGGAGAAGGCAGTCTTACTTGGATAAGGTTGAGAGAAGGACTTCATATTTTTGGCATTTGAGAGACATTTTTAGCTGTATAATCTGTACTTGAACTTTATCTTTATTAGCAGACACTTAGATGCATTGGAATATGCTGGGTATGAATCTTTTCCTGTGGTTTCTGTCTATATTTTTTAAAATGAAAACTGAAGTAAATTTATTCTGAATGTCTTCTTTGGGAGTGGAAGGATAAATCATGTGACTGTTTTACTTACCATTAAGAATTCTATCCTTACCAATCATGTTCTGCTATAATAGTAGTTTTTTCAGATCTGTCATAAATGATTCACACATAATAAATCCTATTATTTCTGGAGATTTCCAGCTATATTCATTTTTAAATATAGTAGAGTGAGACAGATCTCTTTCCTGACATTTTAAAACTGAAAGATGTCATAATTTTAATCTATAGAAGTATGCAAAATAAAAACATTATTACTCTGAAGCTTCTATTTAGGTGAACATAAAATTATTATATTATATTTCAAGATGATTAAAAACCAAAATACTATGAAATGAGCATCTAGCTTTTTCTAATACCCGTGTTCTGTATCCAGTTCCTAGATGATTACTCCTTAATAATAGTTGTTTCCATTGGTTTCATTTATTTCTGTTAGAAATTTATATATGTATATGTATATATATCTTCATTTGTATATATTCATTCTTTTAGTCTATCAATCATAATTTTATTCATTTATATACTTATCAATAACTTTCATTGAGGACTGGGTGATACTTTAGTGAATGCAATGTAAGGTCTGTCTTCTTCTGACACTTAGATGTTGGTTATATAAGAGAAAGAATGTAAGTGCTCCATTATTCACTCTGTAACATGAATTAATAGAAACTCAGAGACAGATTGGGGTTCAAGCTTCAAGCCAAAGATCCGAGAAGCAAGAATCCAGTCACAAGCTCTACCCCTACTTGAGTCTGAAATGGTGATCTGTCTAGCTCCATGAATCCTCAGACTGCAGTCCTAGACTGCTACCTCTCCTCAACCTGGCTGGAGAAAAAATCTTCACCCAAGGCCCTTTTCCTTTTATAACTCCCTAGTGCTGAGACTAAAGGCGTATGATCCCAGCTGCTCAGATCAGCTTTGTGTGAGCTTTTCCTCTGTAGGACTGGATCAGTTCCATGTAGCTCAGAGTTACCTTAACTAACAGAGATCCATCTGCTTGTGTCTTGCATCCTGGGATTAAAGGTGTGTATCAACATTGCGTGGGTCTATGACTTGTGGCTAGTCTTACTTTCTGTGTCCTTGGAAAGCTTTAATAAGTTTTAAATAATACACCACTATATACTTCTGCTGCAGACAGGGTCTGGGCTGTGAGAGTGCATGTGTCTTTCAACATACCTTCTTGTAAAGAGAGGAAGCTAAGTAGTTACATGGGAGTGATAACTGCCTAACTTGGGACAAGAATAACCAGACTCACCTGCATGGCTCCATTATTTGTACAATCACTTAAGTCATGCCCAAACATCAAAGCTGTACAGAAGCTTACAAACACAGACATGGTTTCCCAGGAAACAACTCCCAATTATTCCATTTTAAGCATAAATTTTGCTCTCTTTGTTTTTGAATGACATAGATGAACTATGTTTTCTTTATATTTTTATTTCTTATTTTTTCTTGATCAATTTAGAATTTTATGAACCAGATTTATGCACCAGTCTAAATCATTCAGAACTGTTAGTGCCTCTCATACCTTGTAAATTGTAAATATTGCCACTATGAGGCTCGACAGACCCATTAAAGTCCCACACCAGTCCTGTGGAACTTTTTCCAAGCTCTCCTGTAAACAGGTGTATAATACTGGGGTATCAAACACTACCTCTGATGAACTCATTTCTCTCATATGATGCTTATTCTAATATTGTCATCTAGTCCTAAACTATTCATGGGGACCTTAGCCAGAGACAACTTATCAACATTAATTGCTCCTATGAGCCAGTTCATATGGGAATACTTTCTTTGATAATCAGAATAATGACTTCCCAAAGGTGTTAGTGAATCAATCCCTGGAATTTATGTATGCTATCTTACCTGGGATAATATAATTAAAGCTCTATTTGATATTTAATTGGTAAATCATATGTTTTAATATGGGTAATTCTTTTGCAATATTCATGTTATGCTAATATGATTAAACAGTATCTTCAACGTGAAAAAGAAATTATAAAAAAGTTTTTTAGGAGGATGTAACCACAGAAGTGAAACACAGATGTAATGTATAGGTTTGAAAAAATAGGAAGGTGAAGAATCACAAATCGCATGGGAGGAGGGGAGGAAAACGGAGAGGGACCTGGAAGCAACCTTTTCCTAATTTAAATTTAAAAATAAAAATAAAAAAAAGAATCACAAGTCAAGGAGTCTGAGTAGCTTAACACATCTGAAGAACAATACAGCCCCTGCTTACACCCTGAAACTAGACCAAGGAGACCCATGCCAAACTTTAATCTACAGAACTATGATATAAAAAATCCGGGTATTAACCCACACACGTACGAACATCTGATCTTTGACAAAGAAGCTAAAAACATACAATGGAATAAAGAAAGTATCTTCAACAAATGGTGCTGGCATAACTGGAGGGTGGCATGCAGAAGAATGCGAATAGATCCATGTTTATCGCCATGCACAAAACTTAAGTCCAAATGGATCAAAGACCTCAACATAATTCCAGCCACACTGAACCTCTTAGAAGAGAAAGTGGGTGGTACCCTTGAACGAATTGGTACAGGAGACAGCTTCCTGAACATAACACCAGTAGCACAGACAGTGAGATCAACAATTAACAAATGGGACCTCCTGAAACTGAGAAGCTTCTTTAAGGCAAAGGACACATTCAGCAAGACAAAAAGGCAGCCCACAGAAAGGGAAAAATATTCACTAACCCCACATCTGACAGAGGGTTGATCTCCAAAATGTACAAAGAACTCAAGAAGCAAGTCTCCAAAACACCAAAGGATCCAATTAAAAAGTGGGCTGCAGAACTAAATAGAGAATTTTCAATAGCGGAGTCTAAAATGGCTGAGAGGCACTTGAGAAAGTGCTCAACATCCTTAGCTGTCCGGGAAATGCAAATCAAAACAACTCTGAGATACCATCTCACTCCTGTCAGAATGGCTAAAATCAAAAACACCAATGACAATTTATGCTGGAGAGGATGTGGTGAAAGGGGAACACTCTTCCATTGCTGGTGGGAGTGCCAATTTGTTCAGCCACTTTCGAAATCAGTATGGAGATTCCTCAGAAAAATGGGAATAAATCTACCACAAGACCCAGAATGTATGCCCATTCATACAACAAGGATGTCTATTCTACTATGTTCATAGCAGCATTTTATCTGTAATAGCCAGAACTTGGTAGCAACCTAGATGCCCCTCAACTGAAGAGTGGATAGAGAAAATGTGGTACATTTACACAATGGAGTACTATTCAGCAGAAAAAAAACAATGGATTCCTGAGATTTGCAGGCAAATGGATGACAATAGAAGAAACCATCCTGAGAGAGGTAACCCAGTCACAAAAAGAGAAACATGGCATGTACTCTCTCATATATGGATTTTAGACATAGATCTTAGGAGTGCCAGACTACACTCCCATGGCCAGAGAGTCTGGGAAACAGAAACTTCATTCAATGGCTAAGCACTGAGCTGAACTCAAGAAAGCCAGTAACAGAGAGGGAGGACTGATCACCAAAGGGATTAAGATTGGGCTGGTTTAACCCCAGAAACAGCTGACCTGACAAAGGTTAACTCTTGAATCCCAGGCTGATGCCTGGGAATCCAGCATGGGACTGATCAAGACCCGCTGAATGGGGGTGTCAGTGAGGAGGCCTAGGTAATCTATTGAGCCTTAAGCAGTAGATCAGTATTCATCCTGAGTATACACATGGACTTTGGACTCCCATCAACAATGTGAGATGCACTCTCACCCTGAACTCTTGGGGGAGGGTCTAGGCCCTGCCCTGGATGAAATGACAGACTATGGACACCCCCATGGAGGGACTCACCCTCCCTGGGGAAATGAGGGGATATTGGGGTATTGGTGGGAGGCCGTGGGAGGAGGGCAGGGAAAGGGAGAGGGACCTGGAACTGACTTGTGAAGCAACCTTGTTTCTAATCTAAATTTAAACTTAAAAATAAAAAAACCTAATACTGTTTTATTAAGTATAGGATAATTTGTTATGAGCAGAAATAAGAAACTTTTGAAATTCAAAAAACATACTGTAGACTTGTTGATAGCAGTGATTTACCACATAGCACTGTTGTTCTCATAACTTCTTGGACTAGAATTTATAGAAGGAATTTAGTATTGTCTGCTGGGTTTGTGAACGGATGGATTCCTTGTCATGGAAAAGGACAAGCTAAGTTCCATGTTCTCATGAACAGCTTTATGGAGTGGGGATGATATACATCCAGGAGAGAACTAAGAAATAGATCTGATATGATTTGAAGTCCAGCAAAGAGGGAGACAAGATCCCATACAGTGATAGCAAATCAGGCACATACTTGACAATAGAAAAACAGAACAAAACTGACAGGGAAGAAAGTGATTGAGAATCAAAGTATAATGGAATGTCTCATTGCTGATCTTGTGTTGAGAAATCAGTGTTGATAGCAGCTTAAAATGTGAAGAAAGGTATTGATGAGAACAACTGATGTAGCTTCAGCGATCTGGGTTGCATTTTGGCTTTGAAACAACAGTGGGTAGAGAATAAGGTAGAAACCGTTTATGAAAGAAGAAATGGTATCAGGAAAAGACCAGAGGAAGAACTACCAAAGATTTGAAAAACTAACAAACCTTAATCTCCATCTCCTGTTAGAAGAGAGTGAAGACATATAAGAAAATGTTTTCACTCCAAGGAATTTTGTTCAAGCTCCAAATCCATCTCACAAGAGGATAAAATGGATGTTTTAATCAGAGAAGCCTCTTTTTGCAGTGATGACTCATAATTAATAAAAGAAAAAATTACTGCATTTTGTCTAGCCATAAATGGGACATCTATAATATCCCTCCTAGGCTCACACAATATTACTGAATTAATGGTGCAAAGACTATAAGAGCTTGAAGAAAAGTGTTGGGCAGTAGGAACACTGAATTCCAAGAATAACATGATAACATGGTTATTGTTCTCTTGAATTCACATAATCTATAGTTATCTTCATAACATCTTTACAGCTCTGGGCCTGTTAACACCTACTCATCCCAGAAGGCTTACAATCAGATTACAGTTAGTGAAAATATGCCACTGTAATGTGCACCTTCTTGTATTTAAAAAATCCACCCACATTTTATTTTATTTTATTTTATCATTTTTTTTTTGTTTTACGAGACAAGGTTTCTCTGTATTATTTTGGAGCCTAGCCTCGAACTCACAGAGATCCGCCTGCCTCTGCCTCCTGAGTGCTGAGATTAAAGGCGTGCGCCACCACCGCCCATCTCCACCCACATTTTAGTAACAACTAATGAAACCCAGTGGTCATCAAAATACACAAAAATGAGATATGAAATGAAAGCAGAGAGGAACTAGTTATGAAGAGAAGGGAATGAACAATAGGAAAAGGACCAATGAGGGTGGGTGAATATGATAAAAACATATTACGTGTATGTATAAAATATCATATTGAAGCACATTATTTTGTGCTTAATTAATTGGCATACAGTGATAAGAATACTTACAAAAGTATCATAACTCAGTAAACAATGTAAAGACCCAGTAGGGATACTCTTTTTTATGAACATACATTGGCTAATTATTTTATTTTGATCTCTGTCTCACAAGTATTGTACTTTGATTTGCAGTGGAAACAAGGAATAGAAATGGATGAAGTAAGATCAATCCCCCAAATTAAATCTTAAGCCAACCATTCCCCTTTATGACTACTCTGAATGCTTCCAGACCTCTGCATCAATTGGTCCCATTATACATAATTAGACTCTTGAGACAGTTTCACTGGAGCAAGAAAATAATGAAGAGCAAAATAGTTGTGTCCAGTATCAAGCCTCACTAATTAGATATGTGTGGATGGATGTTAAAATAGTACTTGTGCCCCAAGGAATTGGTGGAAAACTCACATAGGTTTGACTATGTTGTGCTCAAGTTGCATTAATAGGGCCAAAATATTACTATTCAGTTACTGAACTGGTCTAGATTGATGAAACATATCAATTTTCCCATTCTTAGTCATTTTTTGATCCAATTAAAGTGTTACTACACTTACTTGTGTTCTACCTTCAATATTTTGCCATATCTGGATATAAGAAACTACTTTTTATTAACTAATGATTAATTAATAAGTAATTATTAAGTTTTTCTATTTATATCTACTTCTTAGTTTATTAAATAAAAGTTTTTAAAAATAAAATGCATGTTCTCTCAATAGAAAATATAAACCATTATAAACATGCCCAAACAAACATATCATTTTTTTCTGTCTAGATAGTCTACCAGCAAATCTGTCTATCCCACAAGCTCTAGTTCTCTTAGTTGAGATTGTAGATGGAGGTGATATGGGACAGAGAAATTAGACATGAGAGAATGAAATAACATGTCAATATACTGATAATATTGATAATTTTGTTAGAAACCCTGTTATTAGTTTCAATCAAACAGGTGAGCAGTTAAAATTTAAAATCACAGAGCAACCTGAATTAGAAAACATTATTTTAGGTAAGTTATACATTGTTAAACTATGTATCAAACTAAGGAGCGTACAGATAGGAACTAAGGCTGAATTTCGATTAATTTTTCCAAATAAAGAAGTAAGGATCCCAAATGAAGTAGGGAGGAAATTTGGAAAAGGAGTGCCCAGGAAGCCAAGGAAAGAGATCTTCTCCCAAGGGAGTATAAAATATTAAATAATCATCTTTTATATTAGGGATTTTGTATTCATTGATGCCCCAAATAAATCTTTGTACATGAGTATATGCTCCTTGTGCCAGAATGAAGTGTGACGTGAACTGGCACGGCCATGCCTGATGGGAAAAGCAAAAGTCATAAGGCCAGCCCAGGGGCCTGACAAAGAAGAAGGAAAGCTGAGCCACGTGATAGATTCTCTGGCACTTTTGGTTTTGATCTTCACACGTTGTGTGTTCAGGGGTGTGTTTTAATATTTGTACAACTTTGGGATATTGGATTGATGGGAAATTTCTTATAAATCATTTATGCTTTCTCCCAGAGTACTGCTTCTAAGCTGATTCAGGAAAGTCCTGAACATGCTGCCCCTCCTGTTTTCAGGGAGATACCCTCATTTACTTGAGGGTCTTCATTAAGCTTTGGAGGTTTTGCCATACATGAAGAAGCCAGAGGTCTCTTTATGAGGCTCTGGGTTATTCTTAAAACACCTGTCCCTGAAGTTATTCAGGAACAAGATAACTAAAATAAAGTAAACTTAAAACAGTCAACAAGATTCTGTGGGCTAGAGAAGTTGGCCACAGATCATATTACAAGCCTCTTTCCACTATACACACAGCAACAAAGTTAGATTAGCTCAAATTACCTTTTCCCTACACAGAGACTTATATTGATGAGCAAAGAATGACACAGAAACATTATAAAATAATGAGAGTGAGGAACTCCAGAACTTAGAAAGTTATCTCTTGCAAGGCCACTGTGGTGTCATATGACCAAAGAACAAAAGAATGTCAGGATTAGACATGAATTCTATAAAAATACAAAATATAAGCATTGCATTATTCCAGAAATTGAATAACTGCAACATGTAAGTGAAATTCTTGGCTCGGCTGGTCCCACCACCTTCTCTGCCTCAAAGAAACACATGGACACTATATTAATTATGTATCTGTTGGCCGGTGACTATGGTTTCTTATTGGCTAGCTCTGTCTTAATTATAAACCAATTTCTATAAATCTAATTGTCTCCACATGGTCTAAACTTACTGCAGAAAGGTCCGGGTCTTTTACTCCATTTGGGTCTACATCATGTCTCCTCAGTTTCTCTACAGAGAAGAGAGGGATTTCCTGTTTGTCCCTGCTTATATTCTGTTTCTCCCCAGCTATGTTACTTCCTGTCTGGCCAATCAGTGTTTTATTCATTAACTAAGAAGAGAGACAAATATACAGAAGAACATTCCCCCATCAGCAACAGCTTTGACCTAAGGACTTTTCTTAAACCCTGATCATTAAGAGTTAATAATACACTCCTCAGGACATGCAATCTGCCTGGACTGGCTTGGAGATTTTCTTTCTGTCTAACATCCTTGAAGACACAAGAGCTACCAGCCTGAGAACAGACTAGCATATGCCTCTAGATTCTTAAAGTTGGGCGATGGGGTTGATGAGTAAAATAATTATAAAAGATAGTTCTGTTTATCAATGATGACTAAACTTGAGAAAAATGAATATAAAAGATAGCTTTGCTCTGTCATTGTTTATCAGTGATGACTTCTAAACCTTCGACTCCAGATGTACAAGAAAATAAAGGAAAATACTTGTCCAAAAATATGACATATGTTTTCGAACAAAATGAATCTATCCCTGCTTACTAAATTCTGTTTAAATAAAAAAGCAATCTGACTGCTAGTTAATCACGCTTGACGATTCTTGCCACCATAGCCTGGCTCATTCTTTCCCTTCATGACTCCTTACCTTCTCTTTGTGACCTAGCCATCACCAAGCCTTGGCAGTGAGCTGTTTAACTATGAAGTTCAAGGCCCACATTGACAACAGCACTTAAAAGGAATGCTTGAAGGCAATACAGTGATCATAAATGTTCAAAATCAATAAAGACACTGGTAAATTATAAACACCTTTAGAGAGATTTAACGTGTATGAGAATGGCATTGTATATTAAAGATGAATTCATGGAAAATGTAAGAGTGTATATTCCCTGAACCACAATACATTACCGCTCATTAAAACTGAAATAATTTCTATCCTATGAGTAGTAAAACTAATTATTCTGTTAGCTACTAAAATTAAATGGGATTGAGACATAAGAAGAACTAGGTGCTGAAAATATCTCCCAGTGGTTAAGAGCACTTGTTTAGCACCCAATTTTGGCAGTTCATGACTGTCTATATCTCCAGGGGATCTTCTGGCTTCTATAGGTACCTGCACTCATATGAAATACAGAGAGAGAGAGAGAGAGAGAGAGAGAGAGAGAGAGAGAGAGAGAGAGAGAGAGAGAGAGAGAGAGAGAGAGAGAGGGAGAGAGAGAGAGAGAGAGAGAGAGGGAGAGAGAGAGAGAGAGAGAGGGAGGGAGGGAGGATGGGAGGGAGGGAGGAAGGGAGGGAGGGAGGGAAGGAGGGAGGGAGAAAATTAGATAACAGTATAAATCTTTAAAAAATGACAGCCATTTAGCACTGGCCTGAAGTGGAACATATGTATATTTATTGCCTCAGATAAAATCCTTATGGACAATGGTCTCAGTCTTGAAATGCTTTTTCCTTGGACATATACAAAGAGTGGTCAGTTCATTGATGGGTATGTGTTTTTCATCTTCAATGTGGTCCATTATTTTATAAGGATCTTAACCTCATTTTAGCATTCCATATTCTGCCTTAGTTTTATTTCTTTTAATTTCATTGATACACATATTGACAAATAATGTTTGTCACTGTCTGCATTTTAGTGGAGTAATTACATGAACTCTGAGGTCATACAATGCATATTACCTAATGACTAAAGTTCATAAAATAATTTAGGAGACTCAAACAAGTGCTAGAATGGTAAATGGGTCCCATTTTGTTTGCCAACTTAATTGTACAGATAGGGAAGTGCTGATTCAGATTTGTAGGATAGCTTGGGGCTCAGTGGAAAAATTTATTAAGGTACTTTGTCTACTCTACTGTACAATTCTATCTGAATTTTTTCAATTCTTCAATAAACTAATTCTTTTCTGGAATTATTATGTGCTACAGTCATGGTTTGTCTTGCATATTCTTTGTTTTCATATATATATATCTTAGTTACTGAACATATCCTTTTATCCTTTATTGCATCACAATAATCATGTACTTCAAATGTTCTAGAAAAAATTAAGATTGACATATATTACTTTGTCTGTGGGACTATTATCTGACTCAGTGCAGGATATATGCTGTACAATTCAGGAAAAGGAAGCAGGAAATGCCTACAGATATTGTGGCAATACATTGTGAATTGGCAAGATTTACACACACACACACACACACACACACACACACACACACACACACACATACATACACACGGTGATCATTGTATGTCCCTCCTGAGAAATCTGGAGTTGTTTAAAGCATTCCTCTATTCTGTCTGATAACACTAGACTGCAGTCTGATCTGCAGTTGCTTTAGCTATATTGTACCCTCTAGTTCTATGTTCCAGAAGAAATATTTGTTTAGTTAGTTTGATAAGGAACTTTTGACATTTGTGTTTGAAGCCAACCAAGCTACACATCTGAGAACTACTTTACAAAGGATCTCAAGAAAAGAGTCCATTTCCTTCTTTCTTTTTTTTCTTTCTTTTTTTTTTTACGAGACAGGGGTTCTCTTTATTGTTTTGGAGGCTGTCGGTCCAACCTGGCCTCGAACTCACAGAGATCTGCCTGCCTCTGCCTCCCGAGTGCTGGTATTAAAGGCGTGCGCCACCACCTCCCAGCTTTTTTTTTCTTTCTTTTTTTTCTATTTTTAAAAAATCTAAATTAGAAACAAGCTTGCTTCACATGTCAATCCCAGCTTGCTCTCTCTTCCCTCCTCCCCTGCTCCCCCAGCCTCCCCAACCCCCCCCCCCCCAATCTCCACTGGACTCTCCAGACATGGTATGGCCCTTCATAGGGGATCTCTAAAGTCTTTCATATCATTCTGGGCAGAGCCTAGACCCTACCCCATGGGTCCAGGTTGAGAGATCATCCCTCCATGTGGAATGGGCTCCCCAAGTCCATTCTGGTGGGAAGGATAAATACTGATCTAGTACCTACGGCCCCAAAGATTGCCAAGACACCCACATTCAAGGGGTCTGGGTCAGTCCCATGTTGGCCTCTCAGCCATCAGCCTGGGGTCCATGATCTCCCACTTGTTCAGGTCAGCTGTTTCTGAAGACTGCAGATATATCCAGGTCAATCGCCATGCACAAAACTTAAGTCCAAATGGATCAAAGACCTCAACATAAATCCAGCCATATTGAACCTCTTAGAAGGGAAAGTGGAAGGTACTTTTGAACAAATTGGTACAGGAGACCGCTTCCTGAGCTTAACACTAGTAGCACAAACACTAAGATTGAGAATTAATAAATGGGACCTCATAAAACTGAGAAGCTTCTATAAGGCAAAGGACACAGTCAACAAGACAAAAAGGCAGCCCACAGAATGGGAAAAAATACTCACTATCCCCACATCTGACAGAGGGCTGAGCTTCAAAATTTACAAAGAATTCAAAAAGCATGTCTCCAAAACACCAAAGGATCCAATTAAACAGTGGGGTACAGAACTAAATAGAGAATTTCAATAAAGGAGTCTAAAATGGCTGAGGGACACTTAAGAAAGTTCTCAACATCCTTTGCCATTAGGGAAATGCAAATCAAAACAACTTGGAGATACCATCTCACTGCTATCAGAATGGCTAAAATAAAAAAAATTCAATGACAGTTTGTGCTGCAGAGAATGTGGAGAAAGGGGAACACTACTCTACTGCTGGAGGGAGTACCAACTCGTACAGCCACTTTGAAAATTAGTATGAAGATTCCTTAGGAAAATGGAATCAGTCTACCACAAGATCCAGAAATTTCACTCTTAAGTATATACCCAAAAGATGCATATTCATACAACAACGAAATCTGTTCCACTATGTTCATAACAACATTATTTGTAAGAGTCCATTTCTAATTATTGACTTCTCCATGAAACTGAGTAGTGTGCAATGACTGTGAAATTTAAGAAGGGATATGGCTTCTGAAGCTGATAGACTCCCTCTGCCTTCTACAAGGTAGTCAGTCACACAAGTGTTATTACCAGAGTATGAAACACTTCCTGCTGAAGAATTAGTCATTGTGAAAATGAAGTAATAAATTACTTTTAATCAGCAGAGACAAGTTTACATCTAGCTCCATGAAAAATGTCTGATTAAACCATAATAACACACAGTGGAAAAGGAAATAATCCAGGATTGATTACCATCCAAAGTCCCAGACTGAGATTTATTTTATACTAATGCTCACTTTTATGAGAATTGTAATGAATTGCTAGACATCATAACTGAGGTAGGAGAGGAAATATTTGATTTATTTAATCCCTGATCACCATACACATTGTTTTTTATTTCTAGTGAGTGAGACTACTTTGATTAGAGAACAAAAATATTTTATAATTTTAAAATCACATTTATTGCCGTGCAAATGTCTGAGTACAGAATATCAAGAACCCAAGAGTCTTTATAAGGAAGCCCAAGTATCAAAATGGTTATGTGTTCAGTAAGAGTCACGTTTGGTCTGACTAATCTGTGAGTTTGTCTTCAATGTTTTAAAGAAAAGACTGAGGTAGAAAGAATAAATAACAAATCTCTGGGATTCTTTTTATCAATGAAGGAATTAAAAAAGAAATGAATTTTGCAATTCCAAACTCAAATACATGTCAAAGATAATTTAGCTATAAAGAAAAGGGTTATCCTGTAGAATGAAGAATACCCAAAGCCCCAAATAATGAAGTCTCTTTCCAAATATTTTTATAGGTAACTAGACAAAAGTCACTATCCTATGTGTATCTGGGGATGCTGTGTCTACCGAAGTAGACAGAACCCACTAACAATTTAAACAGAACTTTTCAGTATAATATTGTTATTTTGTGAATGCATCACTATGCAGGCATAGGCATGACACTATGATATTATATTTTTACATGACATTATATCATTTTCATAAATACTTACAGGAGTCACAAAACATGCTTAACATGTCTTAAAGGTCCTTGTATTCTAAGCGATGTGATTATTATTTAAATTGATCTTTTGCATTAACTACTTTTTATAAATATAGTCCTTGTCCTTTAGCTAGAAATACCCATAAGAAATGTAGCCTCACCTAGAAAAATGACATTTATATGTTTACATATACTTAACTACATCCAAAACAATTGTAAACGTCAGCAATTGAAATTTTATGTTATTTTTCTCTGTATCTTAATAAAAGTTTCCCAAAGAAATATGTAAACAAATTCAACTAGTACTTTTTCTATTTTACATGTATTTTAAAGATGAAAAAGAAATGATTCATACATTCACTGGTATTCATTAAAATAGTTCAGTAATTAAATACATTAATAATATTAATTATACTCATATACTGATTTATACATCATATAATTAAATAGTTGACATGTGTTAAGTATTTCTGGATTAAATACTAGGTATTTAATGCTAATTATTAACAACTAACTCACTTTCTTTAGTGATGTCTGCATATGAATCCATTTAAATAACTTAATTAATTAAAAGTTTTGTAGGAAAACATAGCTTTATACATAAACATATGTAAAACTGTAGTTCAAATTCTTATTTGTCTTAATAATAAAACCCGAGTCAGATATGGGGGTAAACACTGAAAGATCAGAGAAGCAGAGCAGCCACTAGTTCTGACCTCTACTGAATCCTCAGACCAAAGGAACAATCCTGTCCATATGAATCGTCTGACTGAATGCAATGAACTCCTGTCTCCTCCCACTCTGTATTTCCTCTCTCTGCTCAGCCATATCATGATGGAGATGCCCTTATGTTTCTCTTATTAGTTGATGAATGAAACATTGTTTGGCCAATAGCCCATAGAGACAGTAAGACAGGCAGGACTAGGAGACAAGTAGAATTCTGGGAACGGTAGGCAGAGAGGGACCACAGAGGGATGCCATATAGGTACTGGAAGGATAGGAAGTGCCAGGCATTCTCTGTTAAGATAAAGCCATGTAGATACATGGTTTAATAGTTATGGGTTAATAATTAACATAGAGATAGCCAATAAGAAGCCCTAGCCATTGGTAAACAGTTTATTAATTAATATAGTATCTGTGTGCCTATTTGGGGATGAGAAGGGTGGTGGGACCTGGTGGGACAAGAAACTACGGCAACAGTATCACTACTGTCTCCACCTCCCTAGCGCTAGAATTAAAGGTGTGTGATTCCCAAATAATGGAAATAACTGTGTGAGCTACCATTGCCTGGCTCTGTTTCTCTTTTAGACTGAATCAATCTCATGAACGCCAGGGTGGCCTTGAACTCACAGAGATCCACTTGCCTCTGACTCTCCAGTGCTGGGATTAAAGGGGTATGCCACCACTGTCTGGCATCTATGGCTAACTAGTTTGGCTAGCTCCTCACTCTGATCTTCAAGCAAGCTTTATTTGTTATATCACAAACAAAGTATCACCACACATAACTTGTACAGATACCCACAAAGGATATATGTAAATACGTATAACCTGTGCTTGCACATGTAATCATATTAACAAGGATTATGCAAATATTATTTAGTATGTATGGGTACAATACACATGTATTGATATTTTTTTTCTTATTCAAGGACAATTTTAGTACCATACTTATTCATCTTCCCTTCAACTTTTACTGTACCTTCATGAAACCTCAATTTATATTACTGTCATGACAATTTTACCAATCTTCAAATTAGGCATTTATACTTTGAATCAGTTCAATAATTTAATATCCTTACCCTCTGTAGCATGTTTTTGTTGAGGCAAGACCTTTTACTTAATCAGTTCCTACTTACTTCTTTCAAATAATTCTGACTAATATAACTGTTGATGGGCTTACAATACTGCTTATTTGAGAGAAATTTGAATGTTATCCAACTAAAACAATTTGAAGAGCTAAGTGAATATTTTTCTCACAAGAGAATATTTTCATTAGATATGTTTCAATTCACTCTTCCACAGCTGCTATCATGAAGATACTGTTCACCTCTGTTGATGCTAACATCACTTTGTGACAAAGAAGATCATTTGTAGAGAAATTCACTTCACTATGCAAGTTCTTGGCTGTCTATATATAATTACTAGTATATTCTGAGCCAATAGTATTAGAGAATTATATCTTTCTGTTATGCCCATTTCCAATTTCTGGTAATTTCATTAATGACGGTGAGATTTATTTTGGGAAATACAGCTCCAGATGGTACATTTAACTATACTGTTTAAAATACCTGAAAATGAATGGATTTTTAAAATTATACATAGTGTGCTGAAGAGGCCTTTTTAAATAAAGCCATGAACCTTTCACAAGGTTTGGAATCTTGGGTTGGAATGGCGACACAACTCTTCATTACTGTGAAGCTGCTTTTGAACGGAACCTTCTAAACAGCATCAAAATGAACCAGCCACGTCTAAGTATTGTCAGAGGACCAGGATGACTGTGGAAGTCAGTCTACACTTTATCAAGATCTCAGACTTTATGACTGCTGATACTGTGCTGTTCTATGCTGAATTCTTACACAACATCTCTGTTTCACCTTGTATTTCATAACACCTATGTAGCTGGAGTTCATTTTTGATGAGATTTTAACTGTTGGAATGACTGTAGTTATGACATAAGCAGCTGTTACATTAGTGCATTTCATATGTCCTTCCACTGTGGTTTTGGTGGGACTAAATGATCAATCTGGCTTTAAATAGTTGAGCACCTCTTCACCCAAACTATAGCATAGGCAGAGAGGTTGCTGTGTACAGAGCCTAAGGAAGTGGACAGATGTTGTGACTGAAGAGTTTTTAATGAAGTAAGTTCAACACAGGTTATCTAAGAGAATTAATTTTCAGGTACAAAACTTTCTCATTTTACATGTGGCATCTCTACCCTCTAGCTTCATAAACATGAGAATACTAAATTTCAGAAGAAAAGATAATAACACAAAACAAAGGTGAGTTCAAAAAGAAGGAAGACAGTTTTACCTGTGGAATGGCAGTGTGTGAAACTTATGCATTCTGCAGCAAAATAAGAACAGCAGGAGAAAACAAATAAAATTCCAAACCACAACAACAAAATATGTACTCATGAAATCTTAAAACTCAAGAATAACAGTGGGCCTAAGTAACATCCGAACCATGATCCTGCCCCTTCCTCTCCCTCCAAGACAGTTTGGTGGGTATACCTAGGTGTATGAGAAATGATCAAGAGGATGGGTTTTATCTTTACTTCTATTCAATATCTCATTGGAAGAGCGAAACAGGTGGCATCTCCCTTCTCCAATGCTGAGAGGAAGAGTCTCATATCTATTTGGAGCACAACTGAAAACTTAGGTGCCTATTTTCCATCTAATGATGTTCTTTGGTCCATGGTGGTCCTTCATCCGTGGAAGACAAAGACTGTTGGAGTCTCAGAGCCCCCTTTCCCCTGCTCAATATTATTGCAAGCATTCCATGTTGGGAGAAGTGAGTTGTGGAAATCAAAGCCTCCTTTGTCTCAGTACACAGATGGCTGTCTCAGATTACTCCTAAAACAGTGGCAACTCATCAGAATACTGCATAGCACTCACTAAATGAGTTGATATTATTTGAAATGAATCAGAGAATATCTAGGAAGACTCAGTAAGACGAAAGTTTCTGATAATCAATAGCAGCAATGTTAACCATATGCTAGATAGCTTCACAGTGGGCACCGATGTAATAATCAGCATTGAAAAGGCAGAAGTAAAGTCAGTGCAGTTGCACAGCCTGGCTTCTGTTGTACAGCAGTGTACTTCCAATTGAAATACCCCTCCAGGAGGGAGAGAGAGGTGTGTAGCAAAAGATCACAAATCTGGAAAACTAGAACTTGAAAGATTACCAAAGGTCCCTCCCAAGTTTTATACAATTCCTGGCAATGGAGACTGACCAGTCAATCTAAAGTTACAGACAGCAATTCTCTGTAGAACTAGCTCCAAGTTGTGTTTAGAGTGTTCCATGATTTTAACTTTGGTGAATGGTCATGCAGGTGGGGTAGGTCCAATAAAAACTCATTATCTCAGAAAATTAGACTTTAGTAGGATCATTCCTTTGGTCTGCCATAGGTTACTTTTGCTGGGTTTGGTAGTGTCTGTTGCTTCTCCCCAGAAAATATGTTACATAACAACTTCAAAAATATCTTAATGATATTTACAAAGTACTGTCAGTGAAGCAATTAATGTCTATTATCACAAGCAATAAAGCAAAAACTGGTAAATAAGGCCTACTGGATGGATGCGAAATAGAATGAGCAGTCGTCTTGAGAAATGGTGAAAAATGAGACATAGTACAACTGCCTATCTACAGCCACTGTCATTCCAGGATGACTTCACATTTTTGTGTCTGCTAGTAAACAGCAAACCTTCACACTCAAAGGGACATTTTTACATACATATTTTATTAATTCTTAATAAATTTTTATTTTGCTTCATCATATTTCAATACTTATTCCAGAGAGCCAAATGAAACACCATATTATCAACAGGAAAAACCACTAAAAGTTCTCAAAAGAATACTCAAATTGGCAAAAGGAAAGATCTTTAAATTTAAAGGCATATTGACAGAGATTATGCAATCCTTATAAAGACTTAAGAATGAAGACAAATGAAAGAGGCTTATGAAAATGTGGGGTATTTTTAAGCGTATCACTAAGAGAGTAAGGCAAATAAAGGAGTGTAATAATTGAAAGAGCAGTAGCTTTCAACTTCTGATCTGTTGAATGCAGTAACTAGGGGTTCATGAAGCTTAAGGAAAAAGCAAATGTGAGGAGGTTTACACTCAGGGATATTACTCAGAACACCTTGAGTGGTGAGATGAAGAGGAAAATCTGTTTGAGGAGCTGATTTATCATCAAAACTAAAGATGACAGAAAGCAATGTCATTACATATTCAAAGTGCTATTCCATGATTTCAATATTAGCAAAAGGTTCATCTTCAAAAACTGAAAGTCAAAGAAAAAGAATCATAGACAAACATGAAGTGGGAGAATGTGTTACTAAAGATCCATCGTTTCAGAAATTTGGTTGTTCCTCAGGCTGAAACAAATAAACTCAGAAAAATTTGAACACTTTCATAAAATGAGGAGTATTAGCAGAGAATAATATACAGTTATAAAAAAGTAACATAAATAGTAACAGCCTTTTTCTTTCTTGCCTGATTTGACAAACAATGCACACAAGAATATAATTACACCAAGGAGATGCAATGATGTTTGACTATTAATTTTCTATTGTCTATTTGTATTCTCAATTCTGTTGACTTTCTTCATGTATTTGGGGACTCTTTTGTAATACATTGTTTTTGGGTATACATGCATATTTGTATTCAGTTATATATAAAATTATAACCATATGGGATCCTAAAGGACTTTCTAGTGGATTTACTGCTTTCTTGTACAATATTACTTTTTATTTGTACCTGTTATCAATATTGGACCTCTGGCAGTGGAACAAGTAGTTATCCCTAGTGTACGAATGGACTTTGGGAGCCCATACCCCATGGAGGGATACTCTCTCAGCCTCTAGTGGGAGGGCTTAGGCTCTGCCCCAAATGTGACAGACTTTGATGACTCCCCATGGAAGGCCTTACCCTCCCTGGGGAGTGAATGAGGAATGAGATGGGGAGGTTGGTGGGAGCATGTGAGGATGGGAGGGAGAGGGGACTGTGATTGATATGTAAAATAAGATTGTTTTTAATTTAAATAAAATTTTATCGAAAACATATTCACTAAATAGTTTATAGTAGCATAAAGAAGATAACTTATTATTAAATTGTAGAGGGTGTAAAAATTATATTAAGAGGCAATGTGAATGAGTAGAAGCAAAAGTAAAGCAAACCAGAATTTTTAAAAATATTAGATACTTGTTTACTAACTGTTTCATCCTTGAAATAAACAAAAATAAATGTAATTATAATTATTACAATTCATGTTATACTAGCATTATAATCAGATATATTATGTATAGTAATAATAACATAGATGAAGGTAAAATAAAGAAAAATATGAGGTTTGCTTAAAACCTCATTGGAACTAAATTAATGTGTCTAAAGTAAATCTGATACATTGTGTATTATGAGATATTGTGACATGTCAAAGAATTCAGAAATGTAATAAAGAATAAATTTTGAATAGAATTAAAATATTCCACATGAAAATATTAATTTATTGCAAAATATCCCTATAAAGAACAGAGAGGAACAAAAAGGCCAGGAAACATATTAAAATGAAAAGCAACTTATAAAAGAAAAGAGAAAAATGATATAATGTTATTAATAATAGCATGGAATGTGAATGAATCAAGTGAATTCATTACAAAATAGAGGTAATCCAACTGGGTAAATAAAGAAAACAGATCCCACTGTGTACTTTTTAAAGAAAATATATTTCATGCAAAATGTAAAGAGTAAAAATGTACTTCATACAAAGAACTAAAAACATACCAGTATTGATATAATAATATCATATATTTATATTTAACATTTAAGTGGAAGGTTATTAAGATGAAAAGAAGTGCTATAGAAAAACACAGAGTCATCATGAGGTTGTTACGGTTCTGACCTTATAAACAAATAGGATTATTTAAAGTACATGAAGCAGCACAGGAGACAGAATGAAGAACTAAAGTTAGCGCTTTAGTTTGGGGTTACAGTAAGTGATTAACATGTGTAAGCATCTTGGTTTCGTACTCCAGCACCAAAATAAATAAATAAATAAATAAATAAATAAATAAATAAATGGAATTAACGAAAGACACAGTTCATTTTAACAACTAAAGCACTTGAATGAAATATTCACCTTTATACTGGTTTGCATTCCTGTAAAGACAACTGAAGACAAAATATCTATCTTTTAATGATATAAGCAAAGTAGACCTGACAGACACTTTTATATAAAATGATATATTCAGCAACATAGAGCACATTCTTTCCAAGGTCTACACAGCATGTTGCCACATTTTAAATAGTCAACAAATCTCAACAGATTTATAGAGATACAAATCATAAAATAGGTTTTAGGCCCCAAAAGAATGAAATTAGATTCAGTATCAGAGGAAGAATGTTTGCAAATAGATAGATTTAACAAGAAGTTAAATTCCAAGGGAGATCGGAGTATGATTTGAGACAGGTGAAAATGAAAATACAGTATATCCTATTGTATGGAGTTCAGCCACAGTGGTGCTTAGAGCAACTGAATATCAGTAAATATTTATGTTCAAAATAACCAAGTAACTCCTGTCTCCCATATTTTACAATAGAAGTTAAGACACTGGAAAAAGCAACAGTTAAATCCCTATAATAAAATGGAAGAAATGAAATCATAAATACGAAGAAATGGTAACAAAATTGCTGAGAGAGTCAACATGGAAAACTTAAAGTAACCAGGAACATCTGAAAAGGTGAGAAACATAAAAACAAATTAGTGTGACCAAGAGTAAAACAGCATAAACACACACACACACACACACACACACACACACACACACACACACTCAGAGAGAGAAAGACAGAGACAGAGAGAAAACTCAAGCTCTCTCTGTCAGGGAATGAATGTATAAGATTTACTACTAATATTACAGAAACAAAAGTGATGTTACAAGAACCTTGAGGAAGTAGACAAACTCCTGGTGACTGAGAAAGCCTACCATAGAGTGGTTGGGTCGACTCTAGTTTCTGTGTGCCAATGATTCAGAATCTTTGTAAAAACTTAGAGTGATCAAGGGTCACTGCAAGATATGTACTGAATGTTACTCAGAGGCAATCTGAAATTTGCACCCTAGACCATTGGTGGGCATGCAAAAACTGCAAAGGAATGGGGGTGATGTAGTAAGAAATGAAAGTGTGGGCTGAGTCATATGTGACAAGTAATTTGCTTAAGTTAAGGTGAGATAAACACACCTATGTTTAGCTGTTTCAGACTGAGGCTCATCTGAAGGCCCTAGAATAGTACAAATAACCACATATGGTAGGAGTATATCAGAACAGGAAAACTTGTCTTTACTCATTCTTCTATCCAATACTTTTTGCAAATTTATCAGCTTAAGAGAGAAATATTATTGAAATCTCAACCATGAAGGAAACAGACTGTTTGCCTTTGATAGAGAAATATTATTGTGACCACATGCCATCATTATGTAGCACACATTTAATATATAGTGATAGAATATTAACATTGAAACTTTAATCTTAATCAAATTTATTAAAAACTGTCTATTTCTATACTTCCATTTAATTATTTTGGTATATTATGTGAAATGTGTCTGTGTGATGTGAATGTAGTAGATATGAATGTGTGTGTGAGTGTGTGAGTGAGTGTGTGCGTGTGTGTATTCATATGACATTGTGATGTTTCCTTGTGTGGTGGTCAGAGGAGAATTTTAGGTGTTCTGCTCTGTTTCTCTTTGTCTTCCTTCTCTAAGTTGGCAAGCAACAAGTCTCCATATCCTCTTGATCCCTCCCTCACAACACTGGGGTTACAGGTACAAGTGTCCAAGTCAACCTTTATACATTGATGCTGCCGATTCAAACTCAGCTCCCATGCTTACATAGCAAGCACTTTAACCCACTGATCCATCTTCATGCTCCAAGTTACTAGCTTTGAAAATGTTGTTTGAGAGTCACTCCATCAAAGTTTAATTTCTAAATATATACTTTTCCCTAGGAAAATATGCAAATAGCTAGCAAACAAATGAAAATTTTTCTCTACATCATTAGTTATCTAAGAAATGGAAATAGAACTCACAATGAAATAGTATAATATACTCACAAGAAGTTCCATAATTAGAAAGATAGACAATAGAAAGCATTATAAAGAATGTGGAGACATTGGAGCAGTTAGATACAATTAGTGGGCTGTAAAATGTCATCCCTTTAGAAGAGTCTGGCATTGTTACAAAATGTTAGCTATGTAATTGCCATATGCCTAGCACCTCTATATGTATACCTAAGACAAGGAGTTCATGTGTAGACTCTGAAGAAGGCAAACTCACATATAACCCAAAGATTACATATGGATTTTTATAGAAAATTGTTATGAGTAGATAAAAGACAAATACAGTCTACATATCTAATAGCTAATCAATGAAAAATGAAAGTATGATAGATCCATAAATGGAAATATTATTTATCAAATAAAAATAAGTGGAACACTAGTACATGGTAGTGAATAAATTATTATTAAAAAGTTTTTTCTAATTGCTTGAAACTAGTTATAATGAATACATATTTTATATTTTAATTTACTTTTAATATCTGCAATAAGCAACCTTATACATTTTAAAATATATTCACAGTTTCATGACGGGAGATGATAAAAGGAAGAAAAGCATAGATGAATGATGTAGGGTTTCATTCTATTTAAGTAAAAAACATTAAATTGATTATGGTCTTATACACTAGCTCTGTGAATATATTAGAAGTCAATGCATTTTTTGTGGGTCAATTATACAGACATATGAAATGTGTTCCAATAAAGTCACTGCAAAACAACTCTAAGAACAACAAAACTGAAAAATTCACATACCAGGGAAGATTTTCAAGTCATTAGTGTGAGCAATTCGTGATGTAAGTCTTTTCAAGCTAGAAACTGAAATTCTATTTCTTCCAAACACAGTGTGATGGGCCATAACTGTGGGATAATGACATAAAAACATTACATATGGAGCATTAGGGCTAAAGGAATAAAGGCAATCACATTCTAAGACAGTAGTACTTTTTGAGGGTAAGAGGATTAAAAATTTTTAAGTCCTCTTATTTCATATTAGTTTTTTCAAAAATTATAAAACACGAAAGGCAATAGTTCATCAGAAGTTCTAAAGTACTATTAATTGCAACATCAAAAGAGTAGGGAGAAACACAACATGGACACAGCACACTTTACCTTCCTGTTGCAGTCTTTTTTTTTTTAACAAAAATCTGTTGAGGTTTTGCATTGCATTGCTCCCTATAATCATATGTTTCTCCCAAGCTGGGTGATTTTCTTTCACTTTGTCTTCATGGTGATTTCTGGCCTAGATTTGCAAAGCCCACTCCTTGCTGTCTTTGCAAGTCCCTCCAAGCAGGCTCACTGTTTCCTTCCTTATATGTGCAATAACTTTCCTGTTGCAACTTATTGTATACTTCTTTGTGTTTATAGTCATGTGTGTCTCCTGCAGTCAACAAATTTCTGGACAAAATCGGAGCACTGCTAGTTGTGGGAACACCAGACCTTGAGCAGAGACCCACTTCCCCTTCTGCCTGGGAGTAGGCAGCTGTAGACAATGTTTAGTAAAAACATGTTTACTAAAAACGATACAATAAGTTCCTGGAAAAGGCCTTCCCACGGAAACCGCCCTGACCTCGACCTTGTCCAAAGACTAATCGCACCTTAAAAAACCCACACACATCCACCTCTGGGGTCAGAGCAGAACCAGCCAGGGTAGAGGAGAGAGCAGAAGCTTCTCTGGTGGGAGCCTTTCTTAGGAAGTTTTCTTGAACCTTTTTGGAGCCGGTTAAAATTTTCTTTACATCGTTGAATGAGTCTCTGTGTTGTCAATCCCCGACACCCTTCGCACGTTCTCGGACACAGGCAGAGAAGCAGACGCGACAGCTAGTCATTTCCTCTTTTCTCAATTCACTCCTCGAGTATGATTAAAATCTACTCCATCAAATCAAAAGAGTAAATATTTATGACCAAAAAAAAACCTAGAAAACACGGAAAGACCAGGACTGAACATGGAATTTATTTTAACAAGCAGTTATGAAAACAATTATAGCCATTCACTTAAGCTTTCCTCCAGTTCCTAGGAAGATTTGTAAGTTATGAATATTTTATTAACTTTAGAGAGCTAAGAAAAATGGAGATGTCCCCTGGCTGAGATATTTCAACCAGTATAATATCTAGCAGGTACTTCAAAGCGCCACAAGAATTGCCTCAGGGATTCTCACAATAAGCTGATTTTTCATATTACACTTGAGATTTATAAAGGTTATGTTGCTTACCTTTGCCTTTTCAGCAAAAACAGGCCATGGGCTTCATAGTTGAATTCAAGTCTATATGATTTCTGAACCACTGTAAGAGTCAAGTCTTGCTAATGCATGTTGAGTTGCAGGGGAGACCTGGATGAGCTGTAATGAAATGCACATTATTTAAATATCTGCTATGACACAATGAGATGATCCATGCTCTATGGGATCCTTTCTTTACTGATCTGTTTAATAATAGAGAATGCAACTGGTTCCAAATGTTATAGAGCATAAGATAAAATAAGTGAAAAAGTCAGAGTTTAGTATTCGAAACAAACCTTTGATAATTCTTATGCAAATCTTTGATGCCATCTACTTAGAAAAGAAGTTGGGTAATAAAGTTGTTATTTATGTAATAATAGCTACAAAATGTGTTATGGTGATTATATATACATAAGTATGCCAAACAACTATATATAACTATTGCTAACATTTTTGATAAAAATATGTATATAAAGTGGCTAAGTAGAAATTTGGATGTGGTCATTTAGAACAAGGCTTTGTAGTAATGATATAATGGGGTGCCCTTGGTTGCATTTTATTGAGGTGATAATATAACCAAAAAAAAAAAACTTGGGAAGGAAAGAGTTTTGTCTCTTGTTTTGTTTCCTTACAGGCTACAGACCATTATAGGAGATCAAGGTGAGAAGATGGAGGCAGGAACTAACTAATATAGAGACCACGGAAAGAAGTTGCTCATCAACTTACCTCCTTTGCCTTGCTCAGCTGCTGCCTTTTTTATATAGCCAAGTCTGTCTGCAGAAGGTCAGTTCTGCTCACAAAGGGCTGGACCCTCCCATATCCATTATCAGTAGAGAAAATGGCCCCACAGGCATACCCACAGGCCAATCAGATGGAGGAATTTCATCAATTGAGATTCTCTCTTCCTGGGGATTTTAGGTTGAGAGCAAAAAGCAGCCATCACATGGATATAAACATGACTTCTCTATCTACATGTGTGAACACAAGTAAGTCCCTTTCACCTGCCAACTTTGTGTCCTTAGGTAAGTAAGTCATTCCAAACCTAATAGCCATAACTTTCTATTCTGCACAATACATATTAATAAAACTTGCTTCATTGTTTGCTAAAAATAAGTCATGTATGTTTACTAGATCTTTGTATATAGTGATTATTCAGTAAACAGATGCTAGACATCTCTATTGGCACTACTGAACCAGTGGGGAAAAACAGGTCTGGTTCCATATCTTGCCTACGTTCTCCCATGCCCAAATGACAACAATCAAAACTTAAGTTTCTGTTTAACTTCAAAACTCCCACACTTGTTATATGTAGCATTCAGAGGGTGGTGATTCAGTTCCACACATGAGATTTAATCTGTGCTTAGCTTTTGGGTGCTTATGATGATTTTTCATCTAATACAGACAGTCCAACTAGTCCACCTCAGTAAAAAAATGAAAAATGTTTCTATTTGCTTCGTTGTAACAGATAAGCTTGAGATTACTAGGAGGGTCTAAGTATGAAAATAAAATTCCAGAAGAATGATACCAATGCATTCTAAATTGACAGTAAGTACAATTGCTATTAATACTATATACAGAGTATTTGTATAGAACTTGTTTTTATTTAACAAAATAGCATTAATGATAAATATGCCGTGGTTTTGTACTTGCTGCCATTAGAATTATAAGTGTTAGAGTGTTCTTCCTTTATAAAACCTTTCAATATAAATTAGAGTCGTGCTCTTTTTAGACAGCAAAGAAAACAGAGCTCTAGAATTCAGCAGGAGCGGGCAAACATTGCAAAGCCGGTGAAGGGTGGAGCAGAACATTTCAGCTCATGCTCTGTGACTCTGTGAGGCATCACTCTTATCAGCCCTGAATACTTCCAGCAGGAAATCAGAACACTTGCAATTCAGTCACATTCAATTTTAAGACCAGTGCATTTCTCTACCAAGTGACATTTACTTCAGAAACAGCGAGAACCAGTGGCATTTGAAATAAAGAGCAGTCAATGTTCTTTATTCTGGACATAATGCTTATCTAATGTTGACATAATGGAGACAGACTAGTGTAGGGTGAGCAATTTTTATTGCGAGGGATCCAGAGCATAGTTGTGTGTATCAAATGAGGCTTCAAGAATACAGGCTCCTTGTGGTCACTAGTGGGAATATAGCATTCCATAAAATCATAAAGCAAGGACATGGTTTCCCTGGGTTCTGCCTACATCTATGAACTGTTTCTATCATCCAGACTTTGTACAACCACTGTTGCTTTTATTCCTCCCACATATAGCCTTTCTGTACTCCACTAAGATCTTTGAGGGAAAAAATCTAATAAGAAAACAAATACCTGGTGTTTTGTTCTCAATTCTTTCGGTACAAAGAGAAAAAGATGATTTGCTTCTCAGCGTGCCAAGGATGTCCTTATCAGAAGTAAATTTCCATAATGCATGGGGACTGACTCATAAATTCTGAGAACATATACAAGAAAAAATCCTTTAAATCAAAATAAAAAGTGGACAGGCTGTACTTGCTCTTTGCTCTGTGGTTTCTATGCTGCACCCCTCAGTTTTCTAATGAAAATCCTCCTTGTGATTGTACTGTTCTGCAAATTCTTGTTTTAGTTGCATCTGTCTATGATTACCAGAACCTGCACCCATCTACTGGAGGGAAACTGATTAGAACAGTAACCCAAGCAGCACTTTATTATACTTTACAATGTAGGTAATGTAGTGTGTGTGTGTGTGTGTGTGTGTGTGTGTGTGTGTGTGTGTGTGTGTGTGTGTGTTCATACACATGGGTAAAAACACTTCAGGCTCTATGACTGAGTTCTTTTTGTTCATGTGTTTGTGTATATCAAATGAGGCTTCAAGTGCATGGACGTCAAGTGACCGCTGGTGGTAATAAACTGTGACAAACAGATGAAATGAGTACACTGCTTCCCTGTGTTCTGCCTGTGTTTATGAAATGTTATTATGATCAAAATCATTTAGTGACTGTTATTTGTTCCTTCCCCTCCTACAGATAGCCTTTCTGTATTCTGTTAAGATCCTGCTTAAAAAATAAAACAATAAGTGAACAAAATGTTAGCTGTGTGCCCTTGAATTACTTAACTTCTAAAATCCTCCAGTTGTCTCACCCTCAAAATTGTATAATTAGGGTGAGTCACCCCTCAGAGTTTTGAGGTATTAAATAGGGTAACATTTGTAATGCCTGGAACATCTTTGTCATTTAAATTGTCATCATTAAGTGCTAACTATAGTAAATATAAATATATCACCGATACCCTTAAATGTTTGTGAAATTGGAAAAATAATCAGCATTATGCTCAATTTCCACGTGAAGAAAATGAGCCCAGACTGTTTACATGAAGGCAGGGTTCTCCTGACTCCCTCAGTTAGGGGTCTGTCAAATACTCTTTCTTCAAAGTAATGGCATATAGTTCTCAAACTACCAAACATTATTGAGTGTTCTGAAATTCTGCAAACACATAAAATAAAAATATTGTAGTGGGTATTGTTACTGGGGATGATTAAGATGATGGTGATTTGTAAATAAGGATAGAGAAGCAAATTCTGCATTGGATAAGCTGAGGCAGGAGGATCATAAATTCAAAACCATCCTGGTATAGAAAACAAGATTCATCTCAAACAAAACAATGCAATGCAAAACACAAAACAGTGGGGGTAAGTTTGTACTATCTTTGAAAATGACGTTACTTGGACCCTTGTTGTATTTAAGAATATATTTTCTGCCTTAATTTCTGAGTTATAAAATGGGGGCTTATAGAATTCTTGCCTGAATTATTTTCCTATCTTTTGCTTTCTTGTTTACAAACCTTCAGAGAGAACTCTCTCATTGGTTTATAGTATCATGCAAGAATGAATCCCCTCCTCTTGAAAAGGCTTTAAGTCCAATTGGAGAGCTATTGGTTACCCCTAGGATAAAAATACATATGGGTGGTGGATCACAATTTTAATTTTAGAACTCAGGAGATAGGAGGCAGAAGCAGGCAGCTTTCTGTGAGTTCAAGGCCAGCCTGGTCTACAGAGCAAAATCCATGACAGCCAGAGCTACGCAGAGAAACCCTGTCTGGAAAAACATCATTGCAACACTGTGACTATCTTACCAGTCCAGTCATAGGCTTTACAGCTATGGTGGGGTATAGATTGACTGTTCTACTATGACAGCTCACAATTTAGGAAATTTCTTGGGCTCCTCTCATCAACTACTTTAAGGAACATTTTTCATGGTTGTCACCAGGGACTTGGGTGTTGTCTCTTTGTAATTAAATCAAGATAATAAAATAAAAATTGTCTCCAATTTTCTTTTTAATTTTTTTTCATTTTCATTTTAATTTTTAAATTTAAATTTAAATTAGAAACAAGGTTGCTTCACATGTCAATTCCAGGCCATTTTCCCTTTCCCGTCCCTCCTCCCACAAGCTCCTACAAACCCCTCCAATATCCCTCATTTTCCCCTGGGAGGCTGAGGCCCTCCATGGGGTTGTCCATAGTCTGTGATTTCATCCAGGACAAGGGCCTAGACCCTCCCCCAAGAGTTCAGGGTGAGAGTGCATCTCTCATTGTTGGATGGGTACCCAAAGTCCATTTGTATACCCGGGTTAAATATTGATCTACTACTCAAGGCTCAATAGATTACTTATACCTCCTCACTGACATCCACATTCAGGGGGTCTTGGCCAGTCCCATGCTGGATTCCTAGCCATCAGTCTGGGATTCAAGAGCTAACCCTTGTCAAGCCAGCTGTTTCTGGGGGTTGAACCAGCCCAGTCTTAACCCCTTTGCTCATCAGTCCTCCTTCTCTGTCACTGGATTCCTTGAGCTCAGCTCAGTGTTTAGTTGTGTGTGTCTGCCTCTGCTTCCATCAACCATTGAATGAAAGTTCTGTTTCACAGATTCTCTGGCCATGGGGTTGTAGGCTGGCACTCCCCAGATCTATGTCTAAAATCCATATATGAGAGAGTACATGCCATGTTTCTCTTTTTGTGACTGGGTTACCTCACTCAGGATGGTTTCTTCTAGTGCCATTCATTTGCCTGCAAATTTCAGGATTCCATTGGTTTTTTTTTCTGCTGAATAGTACTCCACTGTGTAAATGTACCACAATTTCTCTATCCACCCTTCAGGTGAGGGACATCTAGATTGCTTCCAGGATCTAGCTATTATAAATAATACTGCTATGAACATAGTGGAACAGATATCCTTGTTGTATGAATTCACATCTTTTGGGTATATGCCTAAGAGTGGAGTTGCTGGGTCATGTGGTAGGTTTATTTCCAATTTCCTGAAGAATCTCCATACTTATTTCCAAAGTGACTGTACGAGTTGGCAATACCACCAGCAGTGGAGGAGTGTTCCGCTTTCAACACAACCTCTCCAGCATAAATTGTTGTTGGGGTTTTTGATTTTAGCCATTCTGACAAAGTTGTTTTGATTTGCATTTCCGGGATGGCTAAGGATGTTGAGCACTTTCTCAAGTACCTCTCAGCTATTTTGGACTCCTCTATTGAGAATTCTCTATTTACTTCTGTAGCCCACTTTTTAATTGGATCTTTTGGTGTTTTCGAGACTTGCCTCTTGAGTTCTTTGTAAAGTATAGAAATCAGCCTTCTATAAGATGTGGGGTTAGTAAGTATCTTTTCCCATTCTGTGGGATGCCTTTGTGTCTTGCCGATGTCCTTTGCCTTACAGAAGCTTCTCAGTTGCAGGAAGTCCCATGTATTAATTGTTGACCTCACTGTCTGTGATACTGGTGTTATGTTCAGGAAGCTATCTCCTGTACCAATTCGTTCAAGGGTACCACCAACTTTTTCTTCTAAGAGGTTCAGTGTGGCAGGAATTATGATGAGGTCTTTGATCCATTTAGACTTAAGATTTGTGCATGGTGATAGACGTGGATCTATCTGCATTCTTCTACATGCCAGCATCCAGTTATGCCAGCACTATTTGTTAAGATGCTTTCTTTTTCCCAGTGTATATTTTTAGCTTCCTTGTCAAAGATCAGACGTTCATACATGTATGGGTTAAAATCAGGGTTTTCAATTGATTCCATTGATCTACATGTCTATTTTTGTGCCTATACCAAGCTGTTTTCAGGACTATAGCTCTATAATAGAGCTTGAAGTCAGGGATGGTGATGCCTCCAGATGTTGCTTTGTTGAACAGGGTTGTTCTGGCTATTCTGTGTCTTTTGTTTTTCCATACAAAATTGATTATTGTTCTTTCAAGGTCTGTGAAGAATTGTGCTGGTATTTTAATGGGGATTGCATTGAATCTATAGATTGCTTTTGGCAGGATTGCCATTTTTAGTATATTGATCCTACATTTCCAAGAGCACAGGAGATCTTTCCATTTTCTGAGGGCTTCTTTAATTTCTTTCTTTAAAGACCAAAGTTCTTGCGATACAGATCTTTCACTCGTTTGGTTAGTGTTACCCCAAGGTATTTTATGTTGTTTGTGGCAATTGTAAAGGGTGATGTTTCTCTGATTTCTTTCTCAGTCCTTTTATCATCTGTATATATTAGAGCTACTGATATACTTGAGTAGATCTTGTAGCCTGCCACTTTGCTGAATGTGTTAATCACCTGTAAGAGTTCCCTGGTAGAGTTCTTTGGGTCACTTATGTAAGCTATGGTATCATCAACAAATAGTGAAAGTTTGACCTCTTCCTTCCCAATTTGTATCCCTTTGATCTCCTTTTGTTGTCATATGGCTCTAGCTAGACTTTCAAGTACAGTGTTGAAAAGGTATGGAGAGAGTGGACAGCCTTGTCTTGTTCCTGATTTTAGCACAACTGCGTTGAGTTTCTGTCCATTCAGTTTGATGTTGGCTATTGGTTTGCTGTATATAGTTTTTATTATGTTTAGGTATGTTCCTGTTATCCCAGATCTCTCCAAGACCTTCATCATAAAGGGGTATTGGATTTTCTTCAAGGTTTTTTCTGCAGCTAGTGAGATGATCATGTGATTTTTGTTTTTCAACTTGTATATATGGTAGTTTACATTGATGGATTTTCGTATGTTGAATCATCCCTGCATCCCTGGGATGATACCTACTTGATCGTGGTGAATGATTGTTTTGATGTGTTCTTGGATCCGATTTGCCAGTATTTTATTGAGTATTTTTGCATCAATGTTCATGAGGGACATTGGTCTGAAGTTCTCTTACTTAGCTGTGTCTTTGTGTGGCTTGGAGATCAAGGTTATTGAAGCCTAGTAAAAAGAGTTTAGCAAATACCCTTCTGCTTCTATTGTGTGGAATACTTTGAGAAGAATTGGTATAAGCTGTTCTTTGAATTTCTGGTAGAATTCTGCACTGAGGCCATCTGGACCTGGGCTTTTTTGGTTGGGAGACTTTTGGTGACCCCTTGTATTTCCATTGGGGTTATAGGTCTATTTAAATTGTTTATCTGTTCTTGATTTAGTTTTGGCAAGTGATAGCTATCCAGAAAATTTTCCATTTCTTTTAAATTTTCAAATTTTGTGGAGTACAGGTTTTGAAAGTATGACCTGATGATCCTCTGAATTTCCTCAGAGTCCATTGTTATATCCCCCTTTGTATTTCTGATTTTGTTAATTCAAATGTTCACACTCTGCTGTTTAGTAAGTTTGGGCAAAGGTTTATCTGTCTTGATAATTTTCTCAAAGAACCATCTCTTTGTTTTATTGATTCTTTGTATTGCTTTCCTAGTTTCAGCCCACAGTTTGATTATTTCCTGGCGTCTACTCCTCCTAGGGGAATTTGCTTCTTTGTGTTCTAAAGCTTTCAGCTGTGCTGTTAATTCTCTAGTATAACTATTCTGCAGTTTCTTAATGTGGGCATTTAGTGCTATGAACTTCCCTCGTAGAACTGCTTTCAAAGTGTCCCATAGGTTTGGGTATGTTTTGTCTTCATTCTCATTGAATTCAATGAAGTTTTAGTTTCTTTTTTATTTCTTCTTTGATCCAGGAATGGTGCAATTGTGCATTATTCAATTTCCATGATTTTGTAGGATTTCTGCAGTTTGTATTGTTGTTGAATTCTAACTTTAATGCGTGGTGGTCTGATAAGATACATGGAGTTATCCAATTTTTTGTACCTGATGAGGTTTGATATGTTGCCAAGTATGTTGATGATTTTTGAGAAGGCTCCATGTGGTGGTGAGAAGAAGATATATTCTTTTGTATGTGGATAGAATGTTTTATAGATGTTTGTTAATCCCAATTGGGTAATAACTTCTATTAGGCCCTTTGCTTGTTTGTTAACTTTTTGTCTGGTATTCCTGTCTAGTGGTGAAAGTGGGGTGTTGAAGTCTCCCACTATAAGTGTGTGGGGCTTTATATGTGATGTGAGTTTTAGTAATGTTTCTTTTACGAACGTGGTTGCCTTTATATTTGGGGCATAGATTTTAAGAATTGAAACTTCATCTTAGTGGATTTCTCCTGTGATGAGTATGTAATGACCTCCTTCTCTTTTGATTGATTTTATTTTAAAGTCTAATTTGTTAGATATTAGGATTGCTACCCCTGCTTGTTTCTTGGGTCTATTTAATTGAAAAAAAATTCCCCACCATTAACTCTGAGGTAATGTCTGTCTTTGAGGGTGAGGTGTGTTTCTTGTATGCAGCAGAAGGATAGGTTCTGTCTTCGAATCCTTTCTGTTCTTTCGGTTAGCCTGTGTCTTTTCATGGATCAGTTAAGGCCATTAATATTGAAAGGATATTAATGACCATTGGTTGCTCATTCTTCTTTGATTTGTAATGGTTTTTGTTGGTGGAATTATGTGTGGAATTCCACCCCTTTTTTCTTTTTTGCTGTTGCTAAAGTGGTATTATCTAATGCCTATGTTTTTTGGTTGTAGTTAATTTCTTTGGGTTGGAGTTTTCCTTCCAGAACTTTCTGTAGTGCTGGGTTCGAGGATATGTATTGACTGAATCTAGTTTTGTCAGGGAATATCTTGTTTCTCCATCTATAGTGATTGAGGGCCTTGCTGGGTATAGTAGTCTGGGTTGGTATCCATGGTCTCTTAATGTTGGTAGAGTATCTATCCAGGACCTTCTGTCCTTCATAGTTTCCATGGAGAAGTCAGGTGTAATTCTGCCTTTATATGTTACTTGGCCTTTTATCTTAGCTGCTCTTAATATTCTTTCTTTATTCTGTATATTTGGGGTCTTGATTATTATGAGGCGAGGGGACTTTTTTTGTGGTCCACTCTATTTGCTGTTCTGTAATCTTGTTGTGCCTTCATTGGCATGTCTTTCTTTAGGTTGGGAAAGTTTTCTTCTATGATTTTGTTTAATATGTTTTCTGCCCCTTTGAGGTATTTTCTTCACCTTCTTCTATACCTATTATTCTTAGGTTTGGTCTTTTCATGGTGTCCCATATTTCCTGGATATTTTGTGTCAGGGACTTGTTGGGCTTAAGATTTTCTTTGGTTGATGAATCAATTTCTACTAGTGTATCTTCAACACCTGAGATTTTGTCTTCCATCTCTTGTATTCTATTGGTCATGCTTATATGTGTAGTAACTGACCATTTGCTCAGCTTTTCTATTTCCAGCATTCCTTCAGATTGTGGGATTTTTATTGCCTCTATTTTAGTTTTCATCCCTTGCACTGTTTGAATTGTTTCTTGCAATTTTTGCTTTGTCTTTTCATCCATTTGTTGCATTTTTTGGTTTGTTTTTTCTTCCATTTCTTTGAGGGATTTTCCTATATCCTCTTTTAGTGCCTCTGTCATTTTCATGAAGTGTTTTTAAGGTCATTCTGTTCTGCTTCATTTGCATTGGAATGTTGGAGCCTTCCTGGTGTGGAGTCTCTAGAATCTGACGGTGCCATATTTGTTTTTCTGTTGCTGAGTGTATTTTTGTATTGTCTCTTTCCCATCTCTTCTTCTAGTGGGTGCTGAAAGAGTCCCTTAATGGTCTGATGGTTAGGGCTGCAAGCAAGTCCAATACTCTGGTAGTTCTCCTATTCCTAGTCCTAGTCCTGGTCCCGTGGGTGGAGAAGAAGCCCAGTAATCTGGGGTGCATAGTCTCCCACCTAGTCTCCTGGTTCCGTTGGTGGAAGAGAGGGCCTAAGATCTGGTATGCGTGGTTCCCACTGGAATGGGAGGCTTTGTGGCATTCGCCAGGCAGTCCCCAGGCACTGGAAGACAGGCCCAGATGCAGGACCTAGTTTACCTGGTCCCACTGGTCCTCCACTGGGTGGAGAAGAAGCCCAGTAATCTGGGGTGCATAGTCTCCCACCTAGTCTCCTTGTCCCGTTGGTGGAAGAAAAGCCTTGGGATCTGGAGTGGGTGGCTCCCACCAGGATGGGAAGCTCTGTGGCAGTCTCCAGGCAGTCCCCAGGCACTGGAAGGCAGGCTCAGATGCAGGGCCTGGTTTACCTGGTCCCTCTGGTCCCCTGGTCCCTTTGGGGAAAGAGAAGACCTGGGATCTGTGGTGTGTGGCTCCCTCCAGGATGGGAAGCTGTGTGGCAGTCCCCAGGCACTCTCTCTCCCATTTTCTAAAAGGAAAAGAAAAATACTTATATCATTTTCTAAAGTCTTTTTGTATGCAAGCATGTGGATGAAGATGCACTTGGAGACAACTGCTTGTTCAAAAATCAGCCTCCAATGTCATTGCATCCACTGTCCACCTTGTTTTCTAAAACAGATTCTCTCACTGGCTTCAACTTCCCAAGTAGGCTAGGCTGGCTGATTCAAGAGCCCCTGAATTACAGCCTTTCCTACCGTCCCAAGAGTTAATACACAATTCCAGCTTTTTATGTGATTTCTGGGAAACATATTATCTAATGAACTATCTCCTCAGCCCCCAAAGAAAAAACTTTTAAAAATGGAAAGTAATGAATAATTTGATAAGACCTTCACAGAATTTCAGACATAATTTCACTTATGGTCAATTGTATGTGAATATAAGATTAATTTGTTCCAACAAGGCAATCATGAGAGTAAAACTAAATAAGGTTTTACATATATATATATATATATATATATATATATATATACATTAGACACATAGTGTGTGCCATGCTATGCTTCATTTGCATTATACACATGTTGCATATTTACCTCTAATGATATTTATGGGTTACTGTTTATTTATCAATTTTTATATTTGAGAAAAGAGTACAAGCTTTAACAATGAGGTCAGGTATTACATATCTGTAGAATCACTAAGTATTTTAAAATAAGGCTAGGTATTATATTGTGAACTAATTAAAATTTAGTATTTTGAAGCTGTCTTTAGTAGATGGTTTATCATGTTTTCCTTCTTCTGCAATGTAAATTTTATTTATATTAAACTGCATTCAAGTTGTAAGACTTAGGGAACAAAGACACCTGCTCTGAGATAGTGTCTCTTAGGTAGATATGACAGGGAAGCAGCATTCATGGTATCTAAAAATTATAATCATCTAAGTATGACCTACATAATGACACGACCTGTTGCGTAGGGAAGTTTGATACAGCCCCACACTTAGGTGAATGACTTCTGAGAGAGGCAGAATCAGTTTTCTGAAGGGATATGTCACAGATAGACTATCGACCCCAGTGGTCATCCTTACACACATGTACAATATGAACTCTACTCAGTACGTTGCACACAAACATGCACATATATTTATATAAAATTAAAGAAGCCATGAAATTGGGAAGGTGTGGGTATATGGGAAGAGTTGGGGGTATAAATGAAGGAAACACAGTACTCATAACAAATTATCTAAATAAAAAACGTTGCAATTAAATTTTAACAATCTCCAACAATAAGTTAGATTGAAAAACATATCTTTGAAAATCTAGGAAGAAAAACAAGTATTAGTACCTGTGTCTCTGTTGATAAATCCATGTATTCTATCCATTGCGCAGGCCAGCCTTTTTTGAACTTTTATGCTGTTGGTTATGATCATATGTGTCATACTGACATCATTCATCACTAGTGTTCTTATCTGTCTTTGGGGACCTCACTAAGAGCAAACTTTGGTAGTTCTGGAGAATACAGTGATATATTTTGTATAGAGTAGGAAAGACCCCATAATTCAGTGAAGGAGTTTTTGCAGGTTCCATGTGTACCCTAGAAGAATCCAGACCATCATTACTAAAATAAAGCAGCATGCTCATGGGAAGAACTTGTATCATTCAAATTTAAAAGGTTGAGAAAATTGCTCTTGTTTAAAACAAGAACTGGGGCTCTACATCATTTGAAAAACCAGTTATTGTCATGCCACTTAATGTTTTCCTTTGGGCCAACACACAAAGTGTGCATTAAGAATTTGCCATACATACAAAATTTAAGGGAAATTGTCAGAAACTTTAAGGTAAATTTGACATTATGTTGACATCTAAATCACTGAAAAAGAAGCATAAATGAATGATAATATTACTTTGTATTTTATGATTTATAATTTAATCACTATTCAATGAATTTCAGTAAAGGAAAGTACAAAGAAAGCTTTGATCTTCTGCCACAAGTGGGTTGATAAGTGAATAATAATGTATATTTTACTAAGACATTTTCTAATTGTTTAAAATCCTTATACTAATATTACTATTATTTTTAACACATCAAACATTCCTAGAATGTTCTGAGATTGTATCTCTAGATCATTCTTCACATTATGGTGTTGTATGAAATATTTTCATCTACTGATGTCTGTCTAGTCATGCTCATTTTTCTTTGGATTGTAAAACATCTTGTGCAGGATGGACCTGCCAACAGTGCCTGGAATCTGCTACCCATGTGTTCCTTCTCTCACTGGTCCTGATTGTCACCTGGCAATGTTCCTTGGAAAGAAAAGATGAACCTGTGCCATACCAGAATGCTTTATGCTTTTTGACATTTATGGTCATACCTGCCAAATTTCCATTTTGAATTTATATTCTTTGTCATAACAATAAATGCAGACAATTTTTCTCAAGAATGCTAGAATCAATAATAAAGAGAAAAGCATATTTAGTGGTATAAGGAATCCTTTAAGTAACAAAACATACTAGCAACATAATTACAAAGACATATTCAATAATTAATTTCATATGTCTATGTTGTAGAAGAGTTGGCCCCTCTGCTTTTGAAAGTTAATTTAAAAGTCCATTCCTGGCCTGTAATTACAAAAGCCTCTCAATAATGCATAGGCAGTAAATAATAACTAGGATGGCATAGCAAAAAGAAGAGGCTAAGTGAGGTACAAATTCATCTTACATATATTCTGAACAGAAATGGCCAAAAGCCAATGTGGAGAAAGTTGCAAAGTGGAAGATAAAATGTTACTATTAAAAAAGCAGTTGAACACACAATAAAATCAAATAAAAATAAAAACCTATAACTACATGGCAATCAATTTTAGTTTTTCAGGTAGTAGAATGCACTAGAGAAATACTTCTAGGTGCAAATTGCTATAGAGAATGCATTTATTCCTCTGTCCTTGAAAGCAAACAAAAACATCTTTACCGAGGGCAGTGTATGGTCATAAAACAAACACTGCCCGGTTGAACATTTAAGGGAGTCTGTTGAAATATCTGACAGAAAGATAATTTACTGTTGACTTTCTGTTTTAATATGGGTGCATGAAGAATAATAGTAACAACCTCATTTAATATTAAAGGAGAAAAAATTTAAAACTTCACTCTAAAACCCTTCAAAGATATCAGAATCACTAATAAACTATGAAATATGCTCTAGTGTGTGTTGTGATTAGATACAAGAAAATGAGAAGCAAATAAAAAGTAGAAGTGCCATAAACCTAGTTAAATTGCAACAGCAAAGGCACCAAAGATCAATTTCCAACCAACCCATTAAATGATATTCGACAGTGGCTGCCTTAACTGACTCACCTTGCATGAACCACAAATTATTACTTGTCAAGAAATGTAGACAAATGTCTGGGTATGAGAGTTTTTGACTTCTCTAGAGGAATTTATCCTGACAGTTGGGAGGTACTTGGCCAACAGAGAAGAAATAAAAGATGCAACCCACATTGTGTGTTGCATGGCAACCACAAGTGTAGCCAATATTCTTTCACTCTGGCCAGCCATCAGTTTCTCTAAAGGCAAAACAAAGCATAGAGCTATTTGTGGGCCCATAGATTTCAATACCATGGAGGCCTGCTAAAACTATCTTAACTGGAGAATCATGCCACCAAATTAGCAGAAGCTAGCTTTTATCAGGGAGCATTCACACATACAGAATTCATAATTCATAAACCCCGAGTGAAGACATTTCAGGTGAAATAACATAGAGGTAAATACATGGGAAGAAGTAGCTCCCATTAACAACAAATTGAAAATTACTCATTTATTTCTGTGTAATAAATTGATCAAAATTTAATAAACATAGACAATAAAACAGATGACATTCCTGACTTCTCTCTTGCAAACACCTGCATCAAGGTCTTAGCACCCACATATTCGTTCAGAATTATCCATATATGGGATATCTGACACTTCTCATCTTTTAAGGCTCCCAAACATATACTGTGCAAATACATGTACTCAAACACACACACATACACAGAAAATAAATCAGTATATTGTTATTATTATTTTTTATTTGGTATTTAGAAACAGGGTTTCACTGTTTAACAGTTTTGGCTGTCCTGGAACCTTCTCTGTAGACCAGGCTGGCCTCAAACTCACAGAGATCTACTTGTCTCTGCCTCCTAAGTGTTGGGATAAAAGGCATGCACCACCACCACTGACTGGCTGTATAATTTTTTTACAAATATTTTTTACAGTTTCTTATACTCCTTATTCATGGAAAACCTTAGAAGAATTCTTTCATTCTGGGATCCCTCCTAAAACTCTGAAATTAAGCTGTTGATGGAAGCTGTCATCTTCATTAGAAAATCCTTATCCTGTTCACTCACTTGGGTATATACGAGATGTTTCATTTAGTCATTATGTGAGGTCCTCCCTGTAGTGGCTGCTTATAACATATCTTCCATAAAATGGAGACCACAGTTAGGAGTCCCACGAAAAAAATGGATTGGACAGCAGTTTCAAATAAATCAAATTCTCCCCTCATGCATGTTAACCCATTAGAACATCCTAGAAGTATCTAGGATCATTTCAAGTTAATGTATTCCAGAGGTGGAAGAGTCTTCAGTAGTGTTCCTTTAATCCTCCAGTGCTGTGGAAAGAAAACACATACAATAAATGAAGGTAATGACCACTGTAGACTTTCTAGGTCAAGAGGAAGAGAATGAGGTACAGATCTACAATAACTTTGAAAGTCACATAGACAAATGTCGGAAGTTCCTTAACTAGGACACGGTCCTGCTGTGTTTTGAAAATAACTCCTCAAACTGCTCAACCCCACACTCAGAGTTTTGGCTTTTGTTAGTGTGCAACTGCTTCTGATCTCTGAAATATTATTTTTCTGTTACATATCACACAGCACATACTTTTATCTGAGTAAGATTTCCCAGCTGGCTTTGTGGGATGTTAATGTTACAGGTGGCAAAGAACTGTTGTTGTTCTGGTTGTACTACTTCTGTTCCTTTTGCTCCAAGCTTACGATGTTTCCAAATATGTTACTCTCTATAAAAAAAGAACTCTCTAGAGGTACCAATTGGATAATGTCATTATACAAAAGTTAGGCTTTTATGTTATCACCTTGAGACGTCTCACCTTTCTTTCCTATCCTCTATGAGACAGTACCTTAAGTTGGACGGAGAGGACTGACCATACTTTCACAGAATCTCGCAAAGATAAAGCTATATGAAGTCAAAAATAAGCAAAGTTGGTCTAGTTGACATGGCTACAGTTACTCAAAAGACAGCTGAAGAGTTCTCCACTAAAAATCACATGGAAAATAGCAAAACAGATCGTTTCTGGGTAACTGGAAACCACAATATATTTATAAAATGTAAAGGCACTGGGGACTGCCACTGAGTCTCCCATCCCAGTGTGAGGCAAAGCACCCCAGCATCCTGGTCTCTTTCTGCACCCACAGGATCAGGTAAACCAGGGCCTGTTTCTGAGCTGTGTTCCTGTGCCTGGGAAGTGCCACTGCAGATTCCATGAAGGTTCACCAACACGACCCAGCATCCTGGTCTCCTTCTCCACCCACAGGACCAGGTGAACCTTGGCCTGTTTCTGGGCTGCATTCCTGTGCCTGGGAAGTGCCACTGAAACACCCATCCCAGCAGAAGCCAATGCACCAGACTCCTTCCCTACCCACAGAACTAGGTAAACTGGGACCTATTTCCAGGATGAGTTCCTGTGTCTGGAGACTGGTACTGCAGCTTAAATTCTGGCCACCCCAGCATCCTGGTCCATTTCTCTGCCCACGGGACCAGGAAGAGGAGAGCTACCAGAGTATTGGACTGGCTTGCACCCATCAAAAGGGAACCCTGGGCCTCTACACTCCAGGAGAGGAAGAGGCTCTTTCTGAACCCACTGGAAGAAGGGAAAGGAAGGAGACAATATAAAAACACATCCTTTACAATTGCTACAAACAACATAAAATACCTTGGGGTAATGATAAACAAACAAGTTAATGACCTGTATTGCAAGAACTTTGAGTCTTTAAAGAAAGGAATTAAAGAAGGCACCAGAAAATGGAAAGAACTCCCATGCTCCTGGATAGGTAAGATCAACATAGTATAAAGGGTAATCTTGCCATAGCAATCTATAGATTCAATATAATCCCCAGTAAAATCCAAGCAATTCTTCACAAACCTGGAAAAAACATTTCTCAAGTATATATGGAAAAACAAGAGTGACCCAGGATAGCCAAAACAGCCATGTTCAACAAAGCAAAGTCCAGAGGCATCACCATCCCTGATTTCAGGCTCTACTACAGAGCTATAGTCCTGAAAACAGATTGATATTGGCACAAATATAGACAGGAAGACCAATGGAATCAAATTGATCACCCCGGTATTAACCCATACACGTATGAACACCTGATCTTTGACCAAGAATCTAAAATTATATAGTGGAAAAAAGAAGTATCTTCAACAAATGGTGCTGGCATAACTGGAGGCTGACATGTAGCTGACTGCAGATAGATCCATGTGTATTGCCAGAAACAAAACTTAACTGTAAATGGATCAAAGGCCTCAACATAAATCCAGCTACACTGAACCTCTTAGAAGTGAAAGTAGGAGGTACACTGGAATGAATTGGTATAGGAGACTGCTTCCTGAACATAACACCTGTAGCACAGACACTGAGATCGACAATTAATAAATGGGAAGTCCTAAAACTGAGAAGCTTCTGTAAGGCAAAAGACATAGTCAGCAAGACAAAATGGCTACCCACAGAATGGGAAAAGATATTCACCAACCCTACATCTGAAGGGCTCATCTCCAAAATTTACAAAGAACTCAAGAAGCAAGTCTCCAAAACACCAAAGGATCCAATTAAAAAGTGGTGGTACAGAACTAAATAGAGAATTTCAATAGAGGAAACTAAAATTGCTGAGAGACACCTGAGAAAGTACTCAACATCCCAAGCCATCTGGGTAATGCAAATCAAAACAACTCTGAGATACCATCTCACTCTTGTCAGAATGGCTAAAATCAAAAACTCCAATGGCATTTATGCTGCAGAGGATGTGGAGAAAGGTGAACACTCCTCCACTGCTGGAGGGAGTGCCAACTCGTACAGCCACATTGGAACACAGTGTGGGAATCAGTCTACCACAAAACCCAGCAATTCCACTCTTAGACATATACCCAAAAGATGCACATTCATACAACAAGGACTTCTGTTACACTATATTCATAGCAACATTATTTATAATAGCCAGAACCTGGAAGTAACCTAGATGCCTCTCAACTGAAGAGTAGATAGAGAAAATGTGTTATATTTATACAACAGAGTGCTATTCAGTGGAAAACAAACAAACAATGGGATCTTGAAACTTGCAGTCAAATGGACAGCACTAGAAGAAACCATCCTGAGTGAGGTAACCCAGTCACAAAAAGACAAACATGGTATGTACTCACTCATATATGGATTTTAGACATGGATTAGGGGAGTCCCAGCCTACACCTCCACTGCCAGAGAGTCTGGGAAACAGAACCTTCATCCAGTGACTGACGGAAGCAGAGGCAGACATTCACAGCTAAACATTGAACTGAACTCCTGGAATCCAGTGACAGAGAGGGAGGGCTGATGGAGCAAAGGGGTCATGACTGGGCTGGTTTAACACATAGAAACAACTGACTTGAACAAGGGAGAGCTCTTGGACTCTACACTGATGTCTGGGAGGCCAGCATGGGACTGATCCAGACCCCCTGAATGTGGGTGTCAGTGAGGAGGCCTAGGCAATCTTTAGGGCCTTGGGTAGTAGATCAGTATTTATCCCTGGCATACAAATGGACTTTGGGTGCCCATAGCACAGTGAAGGATGCTCTCTTACCCTGGACTCTTGGGGGTGGGCCTAGGCTCTGCCCTGAATGAAATGATATACTCTGGAGATCCTCCATGGAGGGCCTCACCCTCCCTGGGGTTTGGAGTGGGAATTAGGTCAGGGGCTGGAGGGCCTGGTAGGTGGCAGTGGGGGAGGAAGGAAGGGAGAGGGAGCTGCTATTGACATGTGAATCAAGCCTGTTTCTAATTTAAAAAAGAAAATCTGAAAAAATACAAAAGGAACTAAGGTATTTATGCTATTCATTGTTCTCTTCTTTGGAAATAATTTAAAATATTTTCACAAAACAAAGGCAAATAAGCATACATAAGTAATTAATTTTGCTATAAATAAATGTGTAAAATCAGTTTTGGAGTACCCAATAATAAAATAGCTATGATTTTGAAGTAATTTTTGTATGTTGTCTTACCAAATCCAAATCTAGTTGTATGGGTTTATTTGACTCTTCTTTAAAAATTCATAGTTGACTGGGCTACTGATCAGTTGTAAGGTATTTGTCCAATGAGTATAAATGCCCTAATATCAACCTCCAGCACTACAAATATACAAAAAATAAACAAACAAAACCTCCATGGTCTTTCATAGCATGGATGCATTCATTTCAATTTTTTAAAAATGTATGTAAAGCATTTTATATGTCCTTTTGTTTTTGTGGATTTTAAAACTATTCTCCATTTACTGCTACCCATAATGATTCAATTAATATCTTTGTGTTTAAAGTTATTTTAAAACAATTCAGTTGAATGATATTTTTCATAAAAATAAAAATAAATGCTTTATATTGTCTTAAAGAATTCACTGGGATTGAAACCAAATTTCAAATATGGAAAAAAGCAGACATTGCTTGCCATTATGTAAACTAGCAGATGGTAAGAGTATTGTGTAATTTTAATGCATTTCAGGGCTACAAAACGTGTTAGGTATTAAAACATTGTATCCATCCATCTTCCTCAAACACATTCATTTTAAGCTTCTTAAATTCTCAAATACACAGCACGGTTTATGATATGAAATAAAAAAGCCTCGACTTCATCTCCAGCTTTAGTTAGATAAGCACACAGCCACTTTCTCACCGTAAGGAATGCGGCGGTGAGACTCGAAGAGCATAACACTTGCAATGCATTTGTTCACTGTTCCAGTTTTTACTTTCGAAATAGCCCTGCTAATTTATGAGCTTGCCATGGTGTGCCATATGAGTAACAGCAGCAGATGCCCCAGTGCTTCAGTTTGATCAACAACATCAGGCATTCTAAAAGGCTATTAATTAACTACAAACATTTTACTTCTTTTACAATGTGAATGTGATTGTGTCTTGATGCAAAATGTGCTTTAGAGCCAGAAAGAGAAGAGATATGGGTTTAGTAGCTCTCATGTTTGAATTTTTAGAGGGAGTTGAGAAGTTCTTTTGATCCTGATCAATTCTAGAATTTTTAAATACTTATTTGATCAAAGAACTTTTAGTTACAGAGAAAAATGGAGAGGAAGCTGCAAAGTTCTATCCCTGCATCTTTTAGACACACAAGATGTTCGATGACTGGGAATGATACAATCATTTGAAACAGTGGTTCTGCACTGTAACATATCATCACAACCCATCACTCACAGATTACCTTAATGTTTCTTCTTGGTGTTTTATAAACAGATTTGAATGATGTAGGGTGATACAATCATTTGAAACAGTGGTTCTGCACTTTAGCGTATCTTCACAACCCATCACTCACAGATTACCTTAGTGTTTCTTCTTGGTGTTATGTAAACAGATCTGGATAGGTAAAATTACACGTTTCTAGTGATATATTAGACATTTTTACTGCCCTTCGAACCCTTCTGCTTATCAATAATTACCTATGCCCTTAACCCTAGAAGCCATGGATCCACTTTTTGTCTTGGTGCTGTTAAAATTTCTATAATGGGATATAGTTGGAATCATGGAATATGGAATCTTTTCATATTACCTTCTTTCACTTAGTCAAATGAACCTAAATTTACTTCCCAACATCATATGTCTCTAAGGCTGAACCCTACTTTATCGTCCCAAGCACCACTGTCTATACATTCAGCAACTAAAGGACATCCTAATTGCTTCAAATTTTAACTATAAATAGCATAGAGACTAACATCTGTATGCAGGGTTTTTGTGCAGACATTTTTCAAGTTCTTTGGAAAATTGCCAAAACATTCAACTACTTGACTCCATGGGAAGGTCAGCTACAACAGCGTATTTTTAGCTGTACAATATGCTGCTACTTTCTCTTCTAAAGTATCATCCACAGCATGAATTTTCACCCGTATCAGCAATGAATGGCAGTTGGTTTTTGCCTTGCTTCCCTACAAGCATTTGTTACTGGCATTCAGAATCTGGCTATTCTAAAAGCTATTGCGCTTTTGTAATGACTTAAGGAAAAGGTGTTTTTCACATGCTTCTCTTCTGTATATATGTATTTTATAGGGAGGTTATTAATATTGGAGTAAGGCATTTGAATATTTTTGATAACCTTATTTTATCAAATGTCTGTTTTACAAATACTTTCGCCTATTCTAATATGTCTTCTTAGTCACTTGAGAGTGTCTTTTGTAGAGCACACATTTTTTAAATCCTTCTCTCATACTTTAGAAATTTTAATAAAATCCACCCTTTCAGTTATGTTTTTCAGAGAATGTGCTATTGGTATTTCATCTAAACAATGATCTCCACTCCATGTTTATACATGTTTCTTCCATATTATCATTTCATACTCATATTTATACAGGTAATCACCATATTTTCTTTTATAAACCTTAGAATATAAGTTGTTAAGTACAGATCAATAAAAGATTTTGATTTCATTTTGTAACAATGTAAGATAAGTGTCTAGAGTTTTTGTTTTGCTTATGAAAGCTAATATTTTAATTCATTGCATAATTGAATTTTTTCTTTTGCTTTTTTTTGCCAAAGTGCATTTACCTGTATTTGCAGGGCTTTGTTGCTCTGCTTCTCACTGTATTCTGTTTATTGATTCATTCATCCTGTTAAGAATATTATACTGCTGTGATTTCTGAAGCTTTGTAGAAAATTTAAAGCTAAGTGGTGTTTATCTTAAATTTTTCCTTCTTAATCATTGTAAATATTTCCTTAGATTTTTTACCTCTTTTGATAAAACTTAGAATAAGTTTTTAAATATTGAAAAAAAGGAGAGATTGCTGGGATTTATTTTGAGTTATGCTGAATTTGTGAAACATACTGGGAAGACTTGACAATCTGGTATCTCCCTCTTTGTGAATTTGAACGGTCTCTTATTTTGCTTAGATTTTCTTTAGTTCTTTCTTTAAAATTTTCCTCATAAATATCTTGTATATTCCTTCTTTGTTTCAGAATCCATTTTTCATGCTCAAATAAGTGCTATTTTAATTTTAACTCTAAATATCACTCTTTCATTACTGGCATACAGAAACTGATGAAAATTGACATGCTTCCTGGGCTATACCCACACTATAAATGATTATTACTTCTGAAGGAATTTTTAAAAATCTTTTATAAGTTCCACATAATCATTTTGATTTTAAGAAAAATCAAGTTTCCCTCTCTTTGAAATCTGCATCATTGGTTTCCTCTGCTTGTCTTCTTGAACTAATGTCTCAGTATATGCTTTCTTCAGAATGAGAAACTGGAAAAAGTGGAGAGGCTAAGAGGTAGCAGATAATAAAAGAACGAGAAAAGAGAAATGTGTAGTAGAAAGACATCTCTACAAAATATAGCCAGTGTACTCATGAACTCAGCAGAACTGTGATTATCTGCACAGGACCTGCAAAAGACAGACCTCATCATCATTTATTCATATGTGAGGAAGGGACCCTCCCTGAGGAACTAATTGGAAGTTGAGTGTTGTTGGGTGCAAGTAGTCATTTTCTCCAGTGTTATATCCACTGATAAGTTTCACAATTCCAGTAGTTGGCCTTCTACCCAGGCTCACACAGTCACCTCTAATTATACTTAATGGGTCCAACACAAAAATAAGACAGAAAAGTGTGACTTTGTGGGTGGGGCTTGTCAGAAAGAAGAAGGGTTTCAGTGGAAGATGGAGGGGAAATGAAAGAAGAGAAGGGAACAGAGTAGAGTGAAAGTGATCAAAAATTATTATGTGGATGTAGTAATATGTATATATATGTACTATCCTCTTTGAATTATGAAAATTTCTTCAGATTTACTGGCTCCTGTAGATACACCTATGAAGCTATTTATTTCAATGGTTTATACAAAAGGACAAACAGGTTTATTTCCTTGATTGAGAATCTCTTTATGTTTAACCATAGTTTCTTCTTAGATATTCATCAAGTCATGAATTTAATAAAACTTTTAAAATGACAAAGTATTTCCTTTATTGCTTATGTATAATTCACTGTTTGAATGTTGGTGATTCTTATTTTGTTCATAATTTTGTCTTTTGACAGTAAATCATTACACCTTCCTTTAATTTTAACTTTTTTAAAATCTAAAATAGATTTCCCACTCATACATTACATCCCAACCAGAGTTTTCCCTCCTCCACTCCACCTACCCCCATCTCTCTTCTCTTCCAGATCCACTCTCCCTCCATTTCTTCTTCAGAAAAGAGCATGTCTTCAAAAGACAACAGCCATATAGAACAAAAAAAAAAGATGCAGTAAAACAAGGCAAATACCCCCATGTTGAGGCAGAACACAGCAACATAATAGAAAGAAAAGAGTTTCAAGAGCAGGGATGGACTCTGAGATACAATCACTCCCACTGCTAGGAGTCGCATAGAAGCACCAAACTAATAGCCACAACATTATATGCAGAGGACCAGCTATAGCTCCATGCATGACCATACTTGCTGTTTTAGTACCTGAGCCCATGTGAGTCCTGCTTAGTTGATTCAATGGGCCATGTTCTCCTGGTATCATCCATCCTCTCTGACTTCTACAGTCTTTCCACACCCTCTTCCTTATTTCTGAGGGGAGGGACCCAATATAATGTTTGGCTTTGAGTCTCTGTATTTACTCCCATCTGCTGTCTGAGCAAGCCTCTGATGATGACTGCACAAGTAACCCATCTATGTGTATAGCAGAATATGATTAGCAATCATTTCGTTGATTTATTTTATTTTTTATTTTTCTTTTAATTTTAAATAGCTTGTTTTACATGTCAATCCCAGTTCCCTCTCCCTCCCCTCCTCCTGCACCCCCCCCACAATCCCCCCATCCTCCCACCCTATTGCCAATTCCTTCTGCATAGGGGATATCTAGAGTCTATCATTTCACTCAGGGTAGGGTCCAGGCACTTCCCTAAGAGTCCAGGTAGAGAGAGCAACCCTCTTTGTGTTATGGACACATGATGTTTGTTAGTATTCGAGGGATAAACACTGATCCACTGCTCAGGACCCCATAGGTAGCCCAGGCCTCCTAACTGATTCTCACATTCAGGGGGTCTGGATCGGTCCCATGCTGGCCTCCCAGCTGTCGGTCTGGGGTCCAAGAGCTCTCCCCTGTTCAGATCAGCTGTCTCTGCTGGTTTTGCCAGCCCATTCTTTGCCAATTTGCTCTTTGCTCCCTCTCTCTCTGTCGCTGGGTTCCTTGGGTTCTGTTAAGTATTTAACTGTGGGTGTTTGCCTCTGCTTCCATCAGTCACTGGATGAAGGTTCCAGGAAGCTTATAGACATCAAGTTCACTATCAGGAATGGGCATTCGAGGTGGTCTCTACACTATTGCTTAGCTTGCCAATTGGTGTCATCCGTTTAGATCACTAGAGGTCACAATGGTGCCTGATCTGTCTTCTAACCTATGATTCCCTCTTCCCCCTATCCTACCCCCCAGTCGACCTTCCTGTTCCTCCAAGTCCTACTCTCTATTCCACCTCTCCCCCTCCCTATTTCCCAGATCCCCCTCCCCCCCACCCCTCGCCGTGTTCCCCATCTGTTCAGAGGATCTTGCCTCATTTCTCTTCTCTTGGGTACCATGCATATCTTTTAGGTTCTTTCCTGTTTCCCAGACTCTCTGTCAGTGGAAGTGCAGACTGGCACGCGCCTGATCCATGTCTAAAACCCATATATGAGTGAGTACATACCATGTTTGTCTTTTTGTGACTGGGTTACCTCACTCAGGATGGTTTCTTCCAGTGCTATATTTCTCTTTCCATTGTCTTCTGAGTACCTTCTTATGCTAAAGAGACTAGAATGTAGGGGTGAAAGCTTCATGAAGGTACAGCTCAACCTCTTTACATTCCATGAGCTGAGTGGAAGTTGTGTTCAAAAGTGGGACACTAATGTCCACTTTCAGAGATGAACCTTTTGTCCTAGTATCAGCCAGGGTTATTTAGAGGACTCCACAGGTTCTACTCAGCCAATAACTCAACTGAATGTAACCCATTCCCACCACTGGAAGCCTTTTCTAGTTCCATCCATTTGCCTTCAATTTTCATGGTGTCATTTTTTTTGTTTTGTTTTTCAAGACAGTGTTTCTCTGTATTGTTTTGGAGCCTGTCCTGGAACTCGCTAGGTAGATCCACCTGCCTCTGCCTCCCGAGTGTTGGGATTTAAGGCGTGTGCTACCAACACCTGGCATGATGTCATTTTTTTCAACAGATGAGTAATCCTCCATTGTGCAAATGTGCCCCAAGTTTTTTATACATTAATCAGTTGAGTGACGACTAGGTTTTCTCCAATTTCTGGTTATTATGAATAAAGGCACAATGAACATAGTTGAGTAAGTGTCCTTGTGGTAGGAAGGAGTGCATTTTGGGTATATGCTCAAGACTGGTATAGTTGCATCTTGGGGTAGATTAATTGCCAATTTTCTGAGGAACCATCATATTGATTTCCATAGTGGCTCTGTAAGTTTATTCTCCCACCAGGAATGGAGTAGTGATCTCCTTGAACCATACCCTCACAAGCATAAGCTGTCATTTTATTTCTGAGCTTAGTCATTCTGACAGACATTACACCTTTCTTAAAGGTATATCCTTCATTATTTTGGCCTTTTGATTGCCAGCTTAGCCTTTTATTGTTGGGCCATTTCTTCAGTTCCATATCCTGAAATTTTAAAATACAATTCTCATTGTGTATGGACTTATCTGGGGACTTCCTAGAAAACTTGTTTGAAGACATATTAATACATAGGAGATACCTATTTGTAGGAGATAACTAATTATCAATTTTATTAACTTATTATGTACTTGTTATGAGTACTGTTTCTTTTTATCAGAAACTGTCAGTTAGTATGTAGTATATACTTTTCATTCAAAAATTTATAACAATAGTACTTAGATAATAAGCTATTATGTTTTTAAAGTATCACTCTATACTTTCCTTACATTTTTCCAAAGAATGTATAATTTATGAACATTGAATTTTATTTCTGATATAGAATCCAACTGAAATTTCAATTCACATAAAAGAAGAAAACTGAGAAGATGGTTTCAAAAACACCTAATCTGTCTCTTCCCCCTTTTCTCTACAGCATGTAAAATGGAAGAAAGCAAAAATAGTATCTTTCCATTTACTGTTTACCAAACAAACGCCACATGCTATCACTAATTATGAGGTATAGCACAAAAGTTGCTGCCTTCTAATTGAGTTTTCATGTGCCTTGGCTAATCTTCCAGAAACTATTTGTTTCCACTTTGATAGTTTCCCTTGTCTCTTCCCATTTTTGTTCAGAATAGTTAAACTGTATACAACACTCCACACAATGGAATCAAAGACCATTTTCTTTAAAGACTGGCTAGATATTTGCTAGTTTTCCTAATGGAGAAGTGGAAGGAGAAGTTTATTTTGTTGAGAAAGTCACACGAGTTTGAAATTTTAAATGTTAATTGTTTTCAAAAACAAATAGTACAAAGATAAATGATGCTGACACTATGGGTAGATACAATGAAGATCATGGAAGTGGCTTAGGAGCATCTGATTGGGCCACATCCTATGAAGGCCCAAGTGAAACATATTATATCACATTGTGTGTCCATACATGCATTCTTATGCAATTTAATAAAGTAAGTAAATACAGGGATAGCATATTATACAAATGCTCTTCATTATACAAAAGATGATTCATATATAAAATTTATTTATTTTTTAACTAAAGCTACATGTAATTTTATAGAACCATGTTTACTATTGCTTTTCCAGCAAATACTGAAAAACACACACATTCAAACACACACACATACATTTACATGCTTATTTCTTGATCATTGGTATTTTTAGCATCCTTACTCTATTCCTGTATTTCAAAACTTTCTATCATGATCCTATATTGTGATGATAATGACTGATCACACTTATTTTCTACCAAAAAGGAAAGGCAAGAAAGGAAAGTATTTGCTTACTGAAAAAAGATGAAAAATATAACAGAAAATATCATTTTGTTTACTTTTTACTTCATTTCTGAAAGTGACAAAAGTACAGTTAAAATAACTAAATTCCTTATTCTGTTGGGAAATTGAAAGATGGTAAGTGTTTGGGCAAAATTATATAGTGAATGGGGGAATTCTGTATTGCTTTGGCTAAGAGCCACTTATTTTGTGCCTAAAATATTTAGTCATCCTGAATATTGAGATAAAAGGATTAGCAAAACTTCTAAAATGCATTAGCCTCTCTAGATAAATTAAATCTGTTTACTAATGTAAGTCATTGCATCTCTAGAATCTGCAATGGTCTTTTGTTAATTTAATTATCTTCGCATGGAAGATAAAGCTAAATTGCACAGTTTCTTAGTATAAAATGTGACAACAATCTTTAACTGTATAACAGCTCACAATAGTCTGAATACTAGGGATTCACTCTTTCATCTCTCTCTCTCTCTTGCTCTGTAGTTCAAGCAGTCTGTGAGGTTATGAGTCACCCATCTCGGCCTCCATAGTATTGGAATTACACAAGGCTCCACTGTACCCTGCATAAAGTAAGATTTGAAGCAAATTAAGTTAATGTCAGAGAAGGAGAAATGAAACTAAAACCCTTGGAAGATGTCAGAAACTGCCATGAGACTGCTAAGAGTTCATCTCAGTATTAAGACGTTGTGTCAAGGGGCAATGATTAATTCAGAAACTTTTAGATAAAACAAAAGCAAACAAAAATTCCCTATATACAGAGAGATCACTGAGGCTAGATCCTCATCTTTCACCTTAAATTAAAATAAACCCAAAACTAATTGGAAATGCTTCTGTAAGATTTGTTATTTAAGAAACTACCAGAGGAGAAACAGAAAGCCAATAGCTCTGTAAACAATAAAAATAGGTCAAGAAATAATAGCAAGAAATGATAAATGGTATTTTATAGAAATCAAGTTTCTATACATCAAAAGAAACAATCATTAAAGTGAAGGTACAGCCCATAAAACTTCAGAAAATCTCTATCTTCTGTTTAGTAGATACTAATATCTAGAAAATTAAAGTTAATTAAGAAGCACCAAAACAACAAACCAGCCAACCAATTAGTAGTTCAATGAAAGAATATTTCTCAAAAGAAGAAAACCAAATGAACAATAAAGTGTTAAATCATCAAACTATATTTAGAATCCATTTTCTCTGGGCCAGAATGACTGAAATGAAAACAAACACTTCATGGTAGTAAGAAACTTTATAAACTACTGGTTGGATGTAAAGTGATATAGGCACTAGAAAAATAATAAAACAAATTAACTAGAAGTATAATATGGTCCAGTGTGCTGCTACCAAGCGTATATCCAAAGGGATCTATGGCATCATACAATAGGTGATGGGAGAAGTCCTTCTGTATACATATTTCTCTTATTGATTAATGAATAAAGCACTGTCTGGCCAATTTGGCAGTAAGATGGGGGGACTAGGACAAGGAGAATTCTGGGAAAGGTTGGCAAGAAGAGCCCACCAAAGTAAGTTTCCTTGTAGTCTGCCAAAGGAGTAACAGGTCTGGTCATTTCTCTGGTAGGATAAAACCACTTAGAAACACTTAGATTGATAGAAATGGGTTAATAATTAAGACAGAGCTAACCAATAAGAAGCCCTAGTCACTGGCCAACAGTTTATAATTAATATAGCATCTTAGCATCTTTGTGTTATTGGGGGCTAAGAAGGGCAGCAGAACCAGCTGTGACAAATAACATCTTGTTATAAATAGGGATAGCATACTCATGTTTATTGTGACAGTAGTCAGAATGACTGCAGTGGAATCATCTTATATGCCCATCACCAGATGAGTAGAAAAATAAAATGTAATGAAGCTATTCCATTTGCAGGAAAATGGTTGAAACTGGAGATCATCGTGCTAAGAGAAATGAGCCATACTCAAAAAGAGAAACATGCTTCATCTCATGTGTGAAATCTGGATCCTAAGAGATAAATGAAAGTGAAAGTGAGATTATTTGGGAGGGAGCAGTGACTTAGTGAGAGGGAGAAAAAAAAAGCAGCATCTGGTTTACTTTAATGAAAAGTAAATGCATTTATGGTATTTTCATGAAGTCTAAAACAACAATTGTTTTTAAAATCTGTCCCACCCAGGCATCTATTGCAAGCTTCTAAACAAAGTCCCATGGCAACTCATGTCTTTGAGATGGAAATAGAAAATGATGGTTTAGTAGAAGAGAATTGCGAAGGAAAGTCAGATTTTGATTGCCATGTATGTATTATTTTCTTGAAAAACTTCCCTTTTCCTTCAGTATCCCAAACAGCATAAGACCAAGCTGCTTAAACTTCCCCATCCAAATAGAAAGTCACTCCGACTGTAGAGTTTATACAGAGTACAGGGAAAAGGCACTTTTCAATCTTCATATTCTTCCTCATAATCGGCTTTAACGGGGTCTTAGGTCTGGAGATTTTCTTTAGGTATTATTCTAGCTCAGCTAGCTGAGAATTAAAAACAGAACAGAGTCTTTATTCCAGGGAGGGTTTAAAGGTTCCAAAATCATTTGCAATGCCATTTTAATAACACATATAAGCAGCTATTCATACTAAAATGTGCTAGATGGCTTTACTAAAATTGTTTTGAAGCACCAGGGTGACAGAGCACAGCTTTGGCCCAGGGTGAGAAGAGGATTCTAGCAAGAGGTCTTGGCAGTCAAGGCATTGATTTACCTACAGGCAGAACTTTCTGTTTGTGCCTAAGACTCATTCTGTCTAAAAGCAACAGATTGAAGACCCCGAAGTGACCTAGGAGAAAGGACAGTCAACTCCTCTTGAATATTGTACTTAATCAAAAATTGAAAACTGCATTTTATCTGACATGTCTGCAAGTACTTGGGTCATTGAAACAGGTTTTACCTGTGAGCTTAATTCATCCATTACTCATGAAATATTTACTGAAAATGTACTCAGTGCCTACTTGTGTTTGGCAAACAAAGAACAAATAATGGTTCTCTTCTGACTAACTGTTGTGTTGCTATAGCTATGTTTCTTATTTCTCCATGTGTTAGGCATTATTGTGATTTAAATGTCACACTCTAATGAAGGCAGTCATAAAAGGACAGCAAACCTGTACACATGCAGGATAAATGGCAGTCTAAGTAGAATGGTTTTAGTTCTCTGAAAATGTCCTGCTCACTGCCATTTTCCCAAGGACTAAAATGTCATTACTAATAAGGCATTAACGACTGGTCATAATAAAGTCCATTTCTGACTCCAGCAATAAGTGTTCTGAGGAATGACTGAGTCTGAACCTAGCCTGTCTCAACCAAACAGGTAAATGAAGACAAAACAATGAAAAAACAGAAGTAAACAAATAAGACTTGAACTTTCATTCTTACCACAAAAACAAAGCAGCAACAACAACAAAAACAAGCAAACCAAACAAAAATCAAATGAACTACAACAAAATGAAAAGAAAAATTCTACAGGGAAGAATCATATATGAAATAATATAATCTATCATGAAAATTCAATGATAAATTTGTAGCAAATATTGGATTAGGTACAGTTTCTTATTTACAAAATTCTTTTTTGGTTTCTATAATGAAATCCAAATGATATAACTTACATATTTAATACTTTACCTTAGATATATCAAATATAGAAAAGCAATAATGTTTATATATCAATATGGTTCTTACTCAACATGATAAATTGTGACAGTTTTTTTACGAAGTTTACAGCAGAACCAAAATTTTCCCAAACTTAAATTATACATGTTTGTCTCTCTCTGTATAGTTAATGATTATATAAAAAAGACCAACATTAATACTGCATTAATAGTAATAAAATTTTGTCAAGTTCTATAGTCGTCAGAATGAACTTGTAGACACATCCTTCATATTCCACTAGGAAAAAAAGGAAGAATCAAGCCTCCCCACCCCCCCAAAAAAGGTTGTATCATTGATGTGATGTTTTGGTCATGTGTGTTTGTGTGTATGTCTTAACCATCACCTGGAATGCAAAAATTAGGAGTAATACTGATACAGTTCTGATAAAGTATGATTAATACAGTATACCACAAAGCATGTAGTAGGCATTCTTTATTTTTGAACAACACAGAGATGTGATTGTAGGTATCAAGACAAGAACATATAAGCTCAGTGGTCACCACCTCGTGTCCATATGAGAAAAATGATGTGTAGATGGCTAGCTTATACTTTACATGTTAGCGAAGAGATGAGCCATTCTACTTGCTTTGGAGAAGGTAAAAAAAGAAACAGAGAGAATCCAGAAGTGTACAATCAAATGAACTCTCTTGACCTTGAAAGACACAGATACATGAGCCCAACACTAAATGTGGAAGGCCAAACAAAGGAGTGCCCTTTGGGAGTCAGATGCAATTCTACTTTTTTTTTGTTTTTGGTTTTTCGAGACAGGGTTTCTCTGTATTGTTTTGGAGGCTGTCCTGGAACTCGCTCTGTAGACCAGGATGGCCTCGAACTCACAGAGATCCGCCTGCTTCTGACTCCACCAACGCTTGGCTTGCAATTCTACTTTTGAAACCTGTGGTTCTCACTGGTAGGATAGGAACAGCAGAGGCAATTCAATCATATTCTCCTGGTAAAAGTGGAGCATCATTTTTAACTCAAGGGATAATTAACTCAACAACCATGTGTCATCTCTTTTTCTTTCCTCCAGTCAAACTGCCTCTACTCTGCATAGACAGAAATGCACCCTAAGCTTTCAAAATATTCAGTCATCTAAGAATTCCTTAGGAAATTCAAAAATGAAATTATAATCTCTTTATGGAGGTCCCGGGAGCCAAAAGATACCCACTTAATAAAAATTAAACCACTGAACACGGAATAATAAAACCCTGAAACAAAACAACGTGGCCATCATCTGCCCCTGATTCTGGATCTCCCTGGAGAAAACAGTAAATGAAAACATAAATTATAAAGTAAAATAATTCTGCTTCTGGCAGTGCAGCAGCCTTGATGGCTAACTGAAAATAACTATCCTCAGTACTACTATCAAAGTCTCCAGAGAAAACATCTGCCCGTCTAGACATGTGCAACCATAGAGCTGCCTTTCCCAAAAGGAGAAAAGCTGCAGACAAGGTACCCAAGTTGAGAATGATTGACAGCCTCATATCCTCATTCAAGAAAATTTCACAGGCAAGAAAACAGTATGTAAGTGAAAGTCTGAGATCCCAGGAGGGCAATATCAAACATGGAGTAACTGGGAACAAAAACCCTTCTCTAAAATGATGCTCGATATATAGCATTAAAACCTAACTTTTCTTTGTCTCTCTCTCCCCTCCCCTCCCCTTCACTTTCTATGGTTCTCAGGCTTCCCTTCTCCTCCCTCTTGCTGCATCACCTTTAATCACTTATTAATTTTAGAAACTGTGAAAATATACATAAAATTAAAAATAGCATATTTGTACATTTCTAACTTGTGTAAGAATACAGATTGTGACAACAGATTAAATATCAAGAATGGAGAAGAAGTTTCAGGGAGGTAGAACAATAAACAATATATTGTTTCAAGAATGATATTAGAAATTAATTCAGCCATCCATAAATAGTCTATTTTTCGTTATGTTTGTGCTTATTGCATACATGTGTGCATGTGTGTTTATGTGTGTGAGTGTGCACTTTGGAGGGAGGTCAAAGGACAACTTGCTAAAATCAGTTCTCTATTTTACCATATGATTTTTGGGTATTAAAATCAAGTTTTTTTGAGGGGTGACATGTGTTTTTATCAACTGAGGCATATGATAGTATTTAAGACAATAAATTTTCTAGATGAAAGGCAAAATTCAAGGCACAGGAATAAAAATAAAAAAAAATCAAACTCCATTTTTCTTCTCAGAGATTCACTTCAAATAAAAAGTCAATACTGATCTTAACAAAAAGCAATGTAACAGAAAAATAATGCCCCAAATGACATTTAAAAAGTTATATTAAAAGGGGTAGTATGACTTTGGACTGATGTGCGACGACCTGCAGAGGACCAAGTAGTTCCTCTGAATGTGGGTGGCAGTAGTGTGCCTTGGGCAGTCTTTGGGGTCACTGACAGTGGCACTAGGATTTATCCCTAGTGCTTGAACTGGCTTTTTGGAGCCCATTTTCTTAGGAGAGGTACCATGCTCAGCCTGGATATGAGAGGGGGAACTCAGTCCTACATGAAAATCAGGTGACAGAATTCATTGACTGCCCATTGGAAGCCTTACCCTCTCTGAGAATGGGGTTGGGGCTGGGGGAAGAAGGGGTAGCAGAAGAGAGGGAGTGGGAACTGGGATTGGTAAGTAAAATGAGAAAAAAATGTTTTAAAAATGAAATAAAGATTAAAAAGAGCAAGCATAAACAAATAAAAATTGGAGGTTGTTTGCCAGGATCAAAAAGATGAATAGAAATAGAAATAGTCATGACAGAAAGGTTCAATTCTCTATGAAAATACCACAATTTTATCTTATTTGGGCCCATTTCAAACTTCAGACACATATAGAACATCATTGAGCTGCATAAAACACTAAATGAATGACAATTATACCATATTACTGCTTATATAATACAGCATATAAATCAGCATATAATATTTATTACATGAAATATGAATAAGATATGAATATATAGAGAATATCTGATTACTAAAATCTCTTGAGTACATGAATATCTATAGAATTCAGTACATAGTCTGTTCTTCATCATTTCTAAGAATTTATTCTAAATGTATAACATTATATTAGTATGTGTTTTGCTTCTATCTGTACCACCCAGAATGCACCAAATCTTGTCTATTAACATGTGTCTACTACCTCATAAATTATACATCTTTTCTAACAGTTCTCAGCTCCTGACCCTGATTGTTCTTTTCTTATTTATTTATTTTGCAAAATAAGGAGATTCTGGAAATCTCTTGTTGCATGGGAGCATAACCAAGCTCTAATTATTCCATTTATTCACCATAATTCCCATAGGATCTATCACATCTTCATGGTATTCTCCAAATACAGAGAGAAGAGCTGCCATTTGCTCCCCTCATCCATGACAGCCTTCATCATTAACATCTTTAGAAAGTGAATCTATGACCTACATGATGGCCATGAGCTACACTGGTCATGGGTTGTAGAATAACTAACCTGGATTGGCCTAACAGCTGACCTAATCCAATAGTGACTGCATGTCACGTCTGCTGCGCAGCCTGTGTCCGAGAACGTGCAGAGGGTGTCAGGGATTGACAACACAGAGACTCGTTCAATGATATAAAGAAAACTTTAAACAGGCTCCAAAAAGGTTCAAGAAAACCTCCTAAGAAAAGCTCCCACCAGAGAAGCTTCTGCTCTCTCCTCTACCCTGGCTGGTTCTGCTCTGACTCCAGAGGTGGATGTGTGTGGGTTTTTAAGGTGCGATTAGTCTTTGGACAAGGTCGAGGTCAGGGCGGTTTCCGTGGGAAGGCCTTTTTCAGGAACTTATTGTATCGCTTTTAGTAAACATGTTTTTACTAAACATTGTCTTACAGCTGCCTACTCCCAGGCAGAAGGGGAAGTGGGTCTCTGCTCAAGGTCTGGTGTTCCCACAATTCACCCCTTTTTATTTTCAAATGAGGCACTCCTGGCTTAGGTCAAGTAGGGTCACCCTCCCTTTCCCGTCTTTGGGGGACCTTGAACCCCTGCTCTGAAGGATATTGGAAGAAACTATATGTAGAAGGATTTGCTATTAGTCTCATGAGGCAGTGTAAATTCTTTTCTCCTACAGACATACAACACTCTTAGTGTATTTATTATTTGCCACAGAAACAGCAATTGAACACAACATTCATTTTTCTTAGGGGCCATTTAGGTACATGCTGAGTTGTTGGTAATTAGCATCATAAAACACTATGGAGCTGCATTATGCCTTCCTTACGGAGCAGTGATATCACATGCTTAATCGTGAGAAGTGTTTACAAGATGATCTCCATAAAAACAAATGTCCAGTTCTTGCCTCAGGGAATGCATTATGTTCAATTTCATTTAATTGTCTTGTTCACAATTCTGAGGGCTTGAATGCTCTTACAATAACCGTTTATGTTTTGTTTAGTTTTGTTTTTTTTCTCCTATTCAAAGTCTGTTTTTGAAAAAGCAGGGCATAGCAATAGGTGTCAGGAGTGAACTTTAGAAGAGATTTGAATGTAGGTAAAATATTTTTTAGGGATGAGTCTGGCTAAACTCAATAAGAGTTTATTCATAAATCGTGACTCTGGATTTGGTTGATGTAAGTATATTTGTGGTATACACATCATTTTTATGAGATATTAGAACCAACTCTAGCTTAAGTCAGAATAAGAACCATCAGAAAGATCTACAGAATGTATTTTTCTTTAATTTTGAAATAAATAATGTTCATTAGACAAATTATTATATATTCAGTGTAGTATTGGAACCATGGTTTTCAACTGTTCTACTCCAAGGAAATCTGTCATTTCAATGAAAGTTAACTATGTAACTGAAAATTGAACTTATGTGCTAAAGTATATTCATATATAAGTGTCTAAATAATGTAACTAAATTTCCTAGAGTGTAATCTTTATTAATAGGATGCATCTCCTACAGAGCGAGTTCTAGGACAGCCTCCAAAAATAATACAGAGAAACCCTGTCTCGAAAAACAAACAAACAAAAAATAGTATGTATCTCACAATAAGAGATTTGCAAATTTCTTTTGCCAGTTCTTTATTTCAAGTGGCCTTAAACCCAGGACAGAATAAAAAGTTACCAAGAAAAATCGCAAGACCGTTCATTGGTGTCACAGTGCTGGCAGACTGGTGCTTGGTCTAACAATGCCTTAAAATGTAACTGCATGCAATTTTATCTCTGGATTTTGGAAGACTAATTGACCCTGGCAGTGATTGTCTCAGTGGAGGCAAAGAAAGTCAAAACTAAAACTTCAGTCATTTAACCACCCCTCTCAGGCAAATCCCTTGTTGATTGGTGTGGAAAAATAATGAGACCTGTTCGCTCTGTTTCCAAGGGACCATTTTGGTATTGTCAATGCTCCAATGTTTTCATTTGAGGCACAAATTTTTTACTGTTCCTTACATGCTCTGTGCTATCTGCTTGTATTACCATAAATTATTTCCACTAGAAATATTGGATTGAAAAACAAAATGCACTGGCATTTTTCATACAATAGAAATGAATTTCACCCAAAGGAAATGTTGGACTCATTCCACTCTGATGCATAGCTTAGTATGTATGAAATCTTTGTCTACACCTCATATGGGGGCCATTATATCATTGTAAGAGAACTGCTGCAAGTGATTAAACACATTGCTAAATCGAACTAAAGCAAATGTCTTTTCTTTGGCTTCTCCCATTCAAAAGCATCTAACAAACAACTTCAAATGTTCAACATTTTTCTCTCTTAATTCTCTTAAATTTGAACTTAATATTGCTAATTTCCTTTCATAAGTTTCTGTGTCTATTTGCTTACAAAAGTATAAGATAGTACAGCTTATGTCTGTGACCAAATGCATATGCAGGTATTTTGTGTTGAAATTGATACAGCTGGTTTCTGTGTTGCATGTTTTCCTAAACAGTTTTATGAGTCCTAATTTAATCAGTAATTATAGTTTCTATAACATCAACAACAGTAATTCCCATCTTAGTGAGAAACTGCTGTTAGATGGACAAATAGAAGCATTTGACACATGCCAGGTTTGAAGATCTCATGTTAGCTTCACTTTATAGATACTGGTACAATTCCAAGATGCAATGAGGTATTGGGTTATCAATTTCCATATATATATATATATCTTTGGGATGACTGGTTATGGTGCTTTGTGAAACAGCACTCAGAATGCTCAAGGTCTTGATCTCTAATACCAACACATGCACAAATACTTTTTGATGTATGACTAAGCTGGTTTTTCATAAGTTGGGGCTTCTTAAGGGTAATATATATAAATTAAGGGTAGATTTACAGAGATGTCAGATTCACTCAGTAACTGTCCTTAAGATTACAATGTTGGCCAACATAGAACTCTTATTTTGAACTCTTTATGTGGCTCCATTGAGGGGAAAAATATCAGAATGTTTACAGGACCAAAAGTTAACACTAATGAAACTTAAGTGAAGAACTTAACTGGTACTTTATTTTTAAAAAGGGGGAAGCAATGTTAAATCATTTTGAGAAGCAGGCAGGTTATAAACTATTGGACCCTCTGGTCTTTAGAGTGTATTGATAAATGGAAAGTGTATGTCACAGGGAATGGAGTTCAATATTGAGTAGACAACATATAAAAAAAATACTCTAATCACAATATGTGGTTTTCTTCTGAATCCTTCTTCAGGGATTTCTAAGTTACTCACTTGATTAGCCAAGACATTAGGGAAAAGTTGAGAGACTTGGGGTTACAACATTGCTTTTTATTTTTTATTTTGAGAGAGTCTTTTTCTGTTGTCTGATTTTCCCTTAAACTTTTTTCCGCCATGGGATCGGAATACTGGAGTTACAGGAATATACCCTAACATCAGGCTCTAGATATCTATGACATTTACTCTCATACTTTCTTTCTCATACCATATGGCCAGAAATAGAATAATATGAACCAAAAACAAAACCTGGTTTCAAAAGATAAAAGCATTTTTGTTAAGTTAAAAACCCAAGTTTGGTGACTGGAACCCACATAACGGTGAAAGAAAAGAACCATTACCATGAACTATAACATGCACTCCTTCTGCCCCCACATACATTCAACATACACTAGAGATGAAAATTGTTTGCATTTTGATTAAAATTAATTTTATAGATCTTGTAATGAAACTTACTTGGCAAAGAATTCCCTACTACATATACCTTATGCATCTGTAACTGGAGACATAATTTTTGTCTTATATTTATTTTACTTATATTTTATTATTTAAAGCAACTTTCAAATTCAAGTTTATTTTGCTCATAGTCTTTCCCTCTTCCAAGTTCCTACATATTTCCCCTTCCTCCTTCCCAACTTTAAATTTCTTTCTCAAAACAGAAACAAAATCCAACCCAATAACAAACCTCCAAATACCAAAAAAAAAAAACAAAATAAAAAACACCCAAAAAGGGGGTAGCACCAAACTGTAACCAAATAAAAGCACACACCCAAAAAAACTTAGGAGTATGCTCCAATTATATGTTCGCCAAGTACTTCTGATCATAAAACCTGATCTAGAGTGGATGAAATACCCAGTACCACTCTTTTGGAGAAAACTGATCTCCCATCTCCCAGCAGGTATAAAAAAAAGTTAACAAGTTTATCCTAGTGGCTAGGTTTTTGTTTATTCACTCATTCACTTAAAAATAGCAAAATATAACATAGCAAGATAAAATTAAAACTGTGACATCAAAGTTGGCATGACAAACCAGCAAAAGGGAAAGAGCTTAAGAGAAGGCACAAAATCAGTGGCCCCACTTATTCAGACACTCAGCAGTGCCATGGAAATATTACACTGGAAGCCATAATATATGTGCAGAGTGCCTGATGCAAACCTGTGTGGGCCCTGTGCTTGCTGCTTCAGTCTCTTTGAGTTCACATGATCTTGGATGATGTTAATTTAGAGGGAATTGTTCTCTTGGTGTCTCTATTCCCTCTGGCTTTTATACTCTTTCTGATTCCTCTTCTTATGTGTTCCCTAAGCTCCCAGGAGAGGGATTTGATAGTGACATCTCATTTAGGGCTGAGTATTCCAACGTCTCTCAGTCTCTGTATAATATCTAGCTGTGAGTCCCTATTTGTTCCCATCTGCAGCAGGAGGAAGCTTCTCTGATGATGGCTTGTCAATTTTCTAAGAATTATGGTGCTTTCAATTTCTGGAACAAAACATTAGATACATTTTTATGCATAGAAGTCTAAGTTCTCTCTCTGTCCTATATATGGAGATCTCACCCTATGTTTCTTATATAGTCATGACCTCTTTTTGGAATATAGTGATTCATGTGAAACTTGGGCCTTTACTATGAACACCATCAAAAGATTTGTATCTTCCAGGCTTGTTGCTATCATTCTCATAACAAATACATTTTTAAATGAGTATGAGAACAGTAGGATCCAATTTCATGTAATATCATTTTGATAGCTGTACAGAGTTTTAGCAATAGCTATAGAAGAAAGACGAAGTGACAATTGTCCTAATAAGACTATTAGGTTGCTTCAAATGATACTCAGAATGCATCTTAAAAATAAGGAAAATAAGAAAAAAAGAAAATATCTAACTTTCCTAAAGTGGCCATATGTGGCTAAAGAAAGAAAGACAGAGTAAAGTTTGTCTTTGGTTCATGGTTATCAGATACTCAGCATCTGTGATAAAGTCACAGTACACCAAGAAATAACTGGGTTTATATTGTGCCAGATGGTATTTTCCTATTTGGTATCAGTGAAGTCCTTTCTTCTGTCTTGTCTGCCATGGGGCTAATTTGGAAAAAAAAGAATAACACATTGTGTAATCCTCTTTGTAGTTGTGAAAGAGGAAGAAAAGATCAATGTTCCCACTTTTCTAAATTTTAAATTTCAGAGCTCCACTAAAACAATCTTTATACCACTTTGAGGAAACAGGACTATTATATTTATAATCACTTAGTCCTGTTTTGCTTTGTCTCTTCTCCCTGTATGCTTAGCCCTTGACTTCCACCACTTCAAAGACCAAAGAAAATATTGCCTCGTTTTAGAATTTGCACCTAAGTGTAGATTTAATACTCATCAGCTTGTTTGTTTCTTTTGTCATTAAAGTTAAAAATATTTGATAATTTTATTCAACTGAAATATTTCTTTGAGGAGGCAAGCAATTGGGACCAAGAGCCTTCTTAGTCTATTGGATTTATCATGTGCTAATGAGAGACATGTTCTGCTATCATCCTCTGTGTTCAGAACTGCTCTTCCTATGGACAGAAGAGGCTTCAAGCTTCACTGGACAAAGAACTTTGCTCAATCTCCATAGCCTAGGACAAACTCATAACATTTAGTGACTGTGGATAAAGCCTCTTTCAAGTTCATTTGACAGTCAATGTGTCTGTTCTACACCAATGAAAGCCAGTATAATCCTTTTCCTGGATAAGAATAACCTGCATACTCTTCTCACCCATACCATTTCCTTACTTTGACTTCTATGCTTAACAGCAACTGTCATTATTTTAATGTTTAAATCAATTCAGTGTTCCACATAAGATTGTCCCTTATCTTCTCTCATTTATAGCACAACCTGTATCTATATAATTCATAAAGCCATTTTTCTTCTGTTCACTAACCCCACTGTCACTTTAATTCCTTCTGCTTTCTCCTTTCACTATGGTCAACATCTTTACCATTCTTTAATTACATCATACCTGCCTCTTCTTCAGTACTCTTTCACTGTCTGCTTCATCTGTAACGAGGATTATAACCCCCAGATCACTACATGACTAGGTCCATATCCCTTTAAATTTTTTTCAGATCATATCTTTTTTTAAATGCTCACCATCATAAAAATTCTGGTATTCCACATCACTACAGTACATTAGTCTTCCTTATCACACTCTGTTTTCTGACATACATTTGTCACCTTCTTATATCATTTGCTTGTAATTTGTCATACTATCTTTAAGAGGCAAAGGAACAGTACTATTTATTTCCATGGACTTGGTTTTGAGAATTTCATATTTCTGATAGAAAACACAAATCAATTAATATTAAAACTTTTGATATATCTTTACCAGCTTATTAAATGTGTCCTCATTCTCACCATGGGTGATGAATCATTCAATGGATTTCAGTGTGATAAGCTGTTATGTATGAGTAAAGCTTTATACTTTGAGATCAAGGCGAGTTACATTAAACATACACCAACTAGACTCCAGGCACATGACTTCAGCAATACAATATTGCAGAGTTAAAACATAATTAGTAAATAATTACAGAAATATTTATGCATACTTAATTGTAATCAAATATTCCATGTCTGAAAAGTCAAAATTTACTTAGTAATTAACATTTCTCAATAGATTCATTTCAGGAAGTGTCCTGTGATTGGGTGGTGTTCACCACGAGGCCACTGTATCTACCAATAGTGCTGTACAGCTTTATCTCACAAACAAGCGCAGGATATTTTTATCCTATAGTATAAAACTGAGATGATGCAGTTGTATAAGCAGGACAATTTATTTATGGTTAACAAGTTACAGTAACATGCTGTATTTATGTAATTAGGAATATATGTATATAATATATACATATATATTCATACTTACATATGTATATATTATATACACGCAACAACAAAAATTAAAAATGAATTTGAAAACGAGCAATAAGGGGTGCTTGGGAGGATATGGAAGGTAGAAATGGAAAGAAGAATGATGTAATTATATTATAATCTCAAAATTAAAAAATAACTTTTAAATGGTTATTGTTAGTCTAGGATTTCCAGTGCCTATAAGCCGTCTGCAAGAAAATATCCTAGAGGATTTTGCCATTGGAATTGACTTAATGGTGCAGGCTTGTAATCTCAGTAACTCAGAAGTCTGAAGCAGGAGATTCACAGTTCAAGGCAAGCCTAAGCTACAGAGCAAGTTTAACACTATTGAGACCATTTAAATACATAAAGGTAAGAGGAAAGGTGAATTTATTTTCATCTAAGATTTCAAACAAATCTCACAAATAATTTGTGATGAAAACATACTTCATATGGGAAGGCACATAAGGGAAACATACTATAAGCAAAATATTATAAAAAATAATAGACATGCTATGGTTGTCAAGGTGCAAAAGCTTATGAATAATGAGATCAATATGTCTGTTTTCATCCAGTAAGCTTTGGCGGAGTCTTGCTTTTTCTAGATTTGGGAGGTTGCCTGAAACATTACTTCACAACTTTGCGTTTTCCCAGTCTCTGCCCCATCACCACTTCCTGATCTGACTATGATATGTGCCCTTCCTAACAAATTGGGTCCACCTAGACATTCTGCCATAACCCACCACCTCAAATACTTATTTTGATTGTATCTGTGAAGCCCCTTTGATCATGTAGGTGACAGAGACACAGGCTTGGAAAGACATCGTATATTCCAGTGGCTGGGGTACACTAACTCTACAAAAGGGATTCCCAAAGACCAGTTATCAGAATTGTGCCCATACTCTGATTTTCACTTTATTTGTTGTTTCCATCAAGGCAATACATTTCCATCACTCTACTGCTTTGATTCTTACTGGCTTTCAAAAGGTCAAAATGATAAACATCTAAAATGTTGCTACTTTTTTTCTTTCCAAGAGTTTTTGGATGGTGTGCACATTAACATTTTACTTACTATTTAAAAATGCTCTTCCTGCTATAGGCCCACTTAAATTACTAGCCAAGGGACTACAGAGATATCTCAATACCTTAGAACCCTTGCTGTTTTTAAATGACTAGAGGTTAGATCCTAAAACCCATAGTTTGTGGCTTACGACATCTATAACTTCAGTTCCCTCTTTCTGGCACTCACATGCACATGTCAAACACATAAACAACATAAAATGAAATTAAAAAAACAGTTAATAAAATTCATTTTCTGGTTACAATTCTCTACTGGGTTTTTTTATGTAAACATGTAAATTTACAGGATTTATGGCTCCATTAACATAGTATGTTCTGATAGTCTGTTTTTCAAAAATAGAATATATGCTATTATTAGGATTTACAAAATTATTGATGTAAAGTAGAAAATTACTGAATATGATCAATTATATTGTTTAAGACTGTGACTGTGTCTTGCATCAAAAGAGAGCATAAATACCTGGAAAGATGGCTCAGAGGTTTAAAGCTCTTACTACTCTTACAGAGAACCTGAATTTCATTCTTAACACCCATGTCCTATACTTCACAATGATCTATAAATTACAATTCCAAAGAACATGGGACTCTGAACTTGGAAGGCACCTGTTCTTGTGTGCACATTCTCACTCAAAGATAAATTGTTAAAAATAAAATATTCCTTTAAAACATTATTGAATTTCATTGCAGAACTGTTTATTTTAAGATAAATAAGAATTTGGACTCTGTAAGGAACCCAGTGAGTTCAGTGCACTGCCCTGAACTTGAACTTATATCACAAAATATGTCGAGTTAGGATTGTTAAAATTAATAATCTGAAGTTTTACCTTCTAGAGGAACTAAGGCAAAGGGCACTAATATTTTATGAGTGTCTATTCTTCTTCAAGAAGCATGCAAAGTGCTGGTATGCCTTTGCATTATTTAATATAAAATATATTTTAAATAATATATAAAACATACATATATATGTTAAATGATGTATGTAAGAACCCCACTAATTATAAACCTCTCTAGTTTTTAGAAGGGTAGGACTGAGGTACAGACATGTTTAGGAATTTGTTTAATTTCACAAACCAGTAGCCCTAAAGCCTGATACCAGCTTGACATTGGTAAATTTAATCTCTGTCCTTGTGACAAAACTGTTTTGAATTAATTATGGTGTAACTGGCAGTGATTTTTAGCTTCTGTTCTCTCTGTCTGTGGTCATCTTAAAAGTCAGCAGTGTGTTGGACTTACTGAAACTTTCTGTCTTATCAGATATTGTCACATATGTCTGGACACAGTCGGGGGTGTGACTTACGACACCTACTGTCTGTAAGACCAAAAAGCCTGCCTGACATTTCCTGCAGCAAAAGCCTTTCAGATGTCTCCTTCATGGGGGACAGAGGGCCTTGCCAACTAGCTAACAGGCAGAATATTTGAGGGCATGGGCTAGATAATGATCTCATGGGAGAAACTATTTGTCCATAGTTATATGGAACAATATGCTAGCACTTTCATAATACTTCATCCTTCTGAAGCAAATACTCAGAAAAAGTCATGCTCTTCAACTGGGAAAGTGCTGCATAAACAAAGCTGTCTTGCATGATTGGGAATTCCTTATTTACTAGTAGCCAATAACTATAACACAGTCTGAATTGAGTTATTGGTTTGTAGTCTAAATGGTCTGTTTAGTACTGCAGATCCCAGAAGGCATTTCAATACCACCTGTAACAACAAATTTCTGGAAGAGTGGTATGTTCTATAAATGAACTTCATAGAGTTAGAATGAAACAACATTGTGAACATTTGGGTACTTGAGAAAAAGCCTTGAGAAAGAGCCAAGTGGTCCATCTGGTCCACTAGGGTTCTTTCTAAGACATCTCAAAGGAAAGTCCTTTAATGTGTGGTTTCCTGTCACCCCCATGGCCAAGAAATCAGGCCACCCCACTGCGGGAAGCAGAGTTTTAACAGCATGATTCTTAGAATCAGGAAAAACTAGGGTCTAAAGAGGGAAAGAAGCAACTCATAGACGCCAGTGTTTGCATCAGAGAACATTAACCTCTAGTTCCCTAGTTGGTTGTAAAAATCAAGCAAAAGATTACAATAAAACAAATAAGAATTAATAATCATAAACAAGCAAGCCCTTCATTAAATTGCTGTTAAGTGTACTATGAAGAAGCTTTTAGGGAGAGCTGGGTGAATATGGGGAAATTGGGATGCACTGAACAGGCTTCTGAGGGCAGGGAAATAAGAATGAGATTTATAATCACATTTCTTACTTTCAGATTCCATTTCGTCATTTTCAGTGATCTTTCTAAACTCATCCTGAAAAACACAGAAACAGATGAAGCAGTCCTGCCAGTATAGGAGGCTTCTATTCACAAAGGTTAGATTTTAATCAATGCTGAGTTACAATAACAGGGAGTTAAATTTAATGTAAGGCAGACTTTTCTGACAAAGATTATGGAGTAAACTTTCCAAGGGAAATATAGAATAATTAAAGACCTTCCAGTAAGAATAAAATTATTCTGGTAATATAACATTGAGATTAAATTAAAATTTAGGATTTTTTGTTATATTTCTATTTCATATATTCGTATGATTTGGCCAACTTTTTGTTTCAGTTATAATTCAACTTGAAACATTATTCACCTGTCAAAAATGACCTAGAACACGGTACCTTAAAGTCTGGTGCGGGGAACTTTCCCTTAGAGTTGCTTGGAAGCCCTCAGCAGTACAATGTAGACAGACAATGTCTTCCTCTGGCTTTTGTCAGCACTGCTGTCTTCTGACCATGCCTCTCCCACCAGGCAGAGATGGAAACCAGAATCCTAACTCTTCAGGACAAGTCTTTTATAAGACAAGCCCTAGAATCTGGAGAAATTATTTCCATTCTCATTTCCCTGGTCCCTTGAAGACCTGCATTGGAGTTGGATGTTGGCTTACCTCCCAGAAGAAGTGAGTGAGCCCAAAGGGACTGGAGAGATTTGCATAGGCGTTTAGGGGTTTCAACTCATGCTGGATCTAGGTTGTTTCCAAGTTCTGGCTATTACAAATAATACTGCTATGAACATACGGGAACAGACATCTTTGTTGTATGAATGGGCATCTTTTAGATATATGCCTAAGAGTGGAGTTGCTGGGTCTTGTGGTAGGCTTATTCCCATTTTTCTGAGGAATCTCCATACTGATTTCCAAAGTGGCTGAACAAGGTGGCAATCCGACCAGCAAAGGAGGAGTGTTCCCCTCTTACCACATCCTCTCCAGCATAAAATGACATTGGTGTTTTTGATTTTAGCCATTCTGACAGGAGAGAGATGGTATCACAGAGTTGTTTTGATTTGCATTTCCTGGACAGCTAAGGATGTTGACCACTTTCTCAAGTGCCTCTCAGCCATTTTAGACTCCTCTAATAAAAATTCTCTATTTAGTTCTGCAGCCCATTTTTTAATTTGGTCCTTTGGTGTTTTGGAGACTTGCTTCTTGAGTTCTTTGTAAATTTTGGAGATAAGCCCTCTGTCAGATGTTGAGTTGGTGAATATTTTTTCCCATTCTGTGGGCTGCCTGTCCTTTGCCTTACAGAAGCTTCTCAGTTTCAGGAGGTCCCATTTATTAATTGTTGATCTCACAGTCTGTGCTCCTGGTGTTATGTTCAGGTAGCTGTCTCCTATACCAATTCGTTCAAGGGTACCACCCACTTTCTCTTCTAAGAGGTTCAGTGTGGCTGGATTTATGTTGAGGTCTTTGATCCATTTGGACTTAAGTTTTGTGCATGGCGTTAAACACGGATTGATCCGCATTCTTCTACATGCCAGCCTCCATTTATGCCAGCACCATTTGTTGAAGATGCTTTCTTTTTTCCATTGTATATTTTTAGCTTCTTTGTCAAAGATCAGATGTTCATACATGTATGGGTTAATATCATGGTGTACAATTTGATTCCATTGGTCTACCTGCCTATTTTTGTGTCAATACCAAGCTGTTTTCAGGATTATCACTCTATAATAGAGCTTGAAGTCAAGGATGGTGATTCCTCCAGACGTTGCCTTGTTGAACAGGGTTGTTTTAGCTATCCTGGGTCTTTTGTATTTCCATAAAAACTGATTATTGTTCTTTCAAGGTCTGTGAAGAATGGTGCTGGTATTTTAATTGGGATTGCATTGAATCTGTAGATTGCTTTTGGCAGGATTGCTATTTTTACTAAATTGATCCTACCTATCCAAGAGCAAGGGAGATCTTTCCATTTTCTGGGGTCTTCTTTAATTTCTTTCTTTAAATATTCAAAGTTATTGCAATACAGGTCTTTCACTTGTTTGGTTAGCATTATCCCAAGGTACTTTATCTTGTTTGTGGCTATTGTAAAGGGTGATGTTTCTCTGATTTCTTTCTCAGCCCTTTTATCATCTGTATATAGTAGGGCTACTGATTTTCTTGAGTTGATCTTATAGCCTGGCACTTTGCTGAAGGTGTTAATCAGCTGTTAAGAAGTCCCTGGTAGAGTTCTTTGGGTCATTTATATAAACTATCATATCATCTGCAAATAGTGAAAGTTTGCCCTCTTCCTTCCCAATTTGTATCCCCTTGTTCTCCTTTTGTTGTCATATGGCTCTGGCTAGAACTTCAAGTACAATGTTGAAAAGGTATAGAGAGACTGGACAGCCTTGTCTTGTCTCTGATTTTAGAGGAATTGCGTTGAGTTTCTGTCCATTTAGTTTAATGTTGGCTGTTGGTTTGCTGTATATAGCTTTTATTATGTTTAGGTATGTTCATGTTATCCAAGATCTCTCCAAGACCTTTATCATGAAAGGGTTTTGGGTTTTGTTAAATGCTTTTTCAGCATCTAGTGAGATGATCATGTGATTTTTGTTTTTCAGTTTGTTTATATGGTAGATTACATTGATGGATTTTCGTGTGTTGAACCATCCCTGCATCCCTGGGATGAAACCTACTTGATCATGGTGAATGACTGTTTTGATGTGTTCTTGAATCTGATTTGCCAGTATTTTACTGAGTATTTTGCATCAATGTTCATGAGGGATATTGGTCTGAAGTTCTCTTTCTTAGTTGTGTCTTTGTGAGGCTTGGATATCAAGGTTATTGAAGCCTTGTAGAAAGAGTTTGGCAAAGACCCTTCTGCTTCTATTGAATGGAATACTTTGAGGAGAATTGGTACAAGCTGTTCTTTGAATTTCTGGTAGAGTTCTACACTGAGTCCATCTGGACCTGGGCTATTTTTGGTTGGTAGACTTTTGATGACTGCTTGTATTTCCATAAGGGTTATAGGTCTATTTAAATTGCTTATCTGTTCTTGATTTAATTTTGGCAAGTGATAGCTATCCAGGAATTTGTCCATTTACTTTAAATTTTCAAATTTTGTGGAGTACAGGTTTTCAAAGTATGACCTGATGATTCTCTGAATTTCCTCAGAATCCATTGTTATGTCCCCCTTTTCATTTCTGATTTTGTTAATTTGTATGTTCACACTCTGCTGTTTGGTAAGTTTATACAAAGGTTGGTCTATCTTGTTGATTTTCTCAAGGAACCAAGTCTTCGTTGCATTGATTCTTTGATTGTTTTCCTAGTTTATACTTTATTTATTGCAGCCCTCAATTTTATTATTTCCTGGCATCTACTACTCCTGGGGGAGTTTGCTTCTTTGTGTGTTAGAGCTTTCAGCTGTGCTGTTAATTCTCTAGTATAACTATTCTCCAGTTTCTTCATATGGGCACTTAGTGTTATGAACTTCTCCCATAGCACTGCTTTCAAAGTGTCCCATAGATTTGGATATGTTCACTCTTCATTCTCATTGAATTCAAGGAAACCTTTAATTTTTATTTCTTCTTTGACCCAGGAATGGTGCAGTTGTGCATTATTCAATTTCCATGAGTTTGTAGGTTTTCTGCAATTTGTGTTGTTGTTGAATTCTAATTTTAAAGCATGGTGGTCTGATAAAAAGCATGGAGTTATTCCAATTTTTTGAAGCTGCTGAAGTTTGACATGTTGCCAAGTATGTGGTTGATTTTTGGGAAGGTTCCGTGTGGTGGTGAGAAGAAGGTTTATTATTTTTTATGTGGATGAAATGTTCTATAGATGTCTGTTAATCCCAGTTGGGTCATTACTTCTATTAGACCCTTTGATTCTTTGTTGAGTTTCTGTCTGATATTCCTGTCTAGTGGTGAGAGTGGTGTGTTGAAATCTCCCACTATAAGTGTGTGGGTATTTATATGTGATTTAAGTTTTAGTAATGTTTCTTTTACTAATGTAGATGCCTTTGTATTTGGGGCATAGATGTTTAGGATAGACCCTTCATCTTGGTGGATTTTGCCTGTGATGTGTATGTAATGACCCCCTTCATCTCTTTTGATTGATTTTATTTTCAAATTGAATTTGTTAGATATTAGGATTGTTACCCTTGCTTGTTTCTTGGGTCCATATGATTGGAAAAATTTTTCCCAACCTTTAACTCTCAGGTAATGTCTGTCTTTGAGGGTGAGGTGTGTTTCTTGTATGCAGCAGAAGGATGGGTTCTGTCTTCGAATCCATTCTGCTAGCCTGTGACTTTTTATGGGTGAGTTAAGGCCATTAATGTTGAGGGATACTAATGACCATTGATTGTTCATTCTTCTTTGATTTGGAATTGTTGTTGTAGGGGGAATTTCACCCTTTTGTTCTTTTGGCTGTTGATAGAGGGGGATTCTCTAATGCCTATGTTTTTCTGCTTGTAGTTAACTTCCTTGCATTGTAGTTTTCCTTCCAAAACTTTCTGTAGGGTTGGGTTAGTGGATGCGTATTGCTTGAATCTAGTTTTGTCATGGAATATCTTGTTTTCTCCATCTATAGTGATTGAGAGATTTTCCGGGTATAGTATTCTGGGCTGGTATCAATGGTCACTTAGTGTTAGTGGAATATCTATCCAGAACCTTCTGGCTTTCAGAGTTTCCATGGAGAATTCAGGTGTAATTCTGATAGGTTTGACTTTATATGTTACTTGTCATTTTTCCTTAGCTGCTCTTAATATTCTTTCGTTATTCTATATATTTGGGGTCATGATTATTATGTGGCCAGGGGACTTTTTTTGTGATCCACTCTATTTTGTGTTCTGTAATCTACTTGTACCTTCATTGGCATGTGCTTAAAGTTGGGAAAGTTTTCTTCTATGATTTTGTTGAATATGTTTTCTGCCCCTTTGAGGTGGTTTTCTTCATCTTCTTCTATACCTATTATTCTTAGGTTTGGTCTTTTCCTGGTGTCCCATATTTCATGGATGTTTTGTGTTAAGGATTTGTTTGACTTAATATTTTGTTTGGTTGATGAGTCCATTTCTCCTAGTATCTTCAACACCTGAGATTGTCTCTTCCATCTCTTATATTCTGTTGGTAATGCTTGTATCAGTAGTACCTGACCAGTTGCTCAGCTTTTGTATTTGCAGCCTTTCTTAAGATTGTATTTTTTTTTAAATTGTCTCTATTTCAGTTTTCAACCCTTGCACTGTTTGCATTGTTTCTTGCAATTTTCGGTTTATATTTTTGTCCATTTTTTTGCATTTTATGGATTTTTTGATTTGTTCTTTCTTCCATTTCTTGCATTTTTTGGTTTGCTTTTTCTTCCAGTTCTTGTATTTTTTGTTTGTTTTTGCTTCCATTTCCTGCCTTTTTTGGTTTGTTTTTTCTTCCATTTCTTGCATTTTTTGCTTTGTTTTTTATCCATTTCTGTGAGGGATATTCCTATATCCTCTTTAGGGCCTCTATCAGTTTCATAAAGGTGCTCCTTCTCTTCTGCTTCATTTGCATTGGAATGTTGTAGTCTTGCTGGTGTGGAGTCTCTAGAATCTGATGGTGTCACATTTGTTTTTCTGTTGCTGAGTGTATTTTTGTATTGTTTCTTTCCTATCTCTTCTTCTAGTGGGTACAGAAAAAGCCCCTTACTGGTCTGGTGGTTAGGGGAACAGAGTTCCCTTTTGGTAGGTGCTAGCAAATCCAATAATCTGGTAGTTATTCTATTCCTCATCCTCATTCTGGTCCTGTGGTTGGAGAAGAATCTGGGGTTCTTAGCCTCCCACCTGGTCCCCTGGTCCCTTTGCTGGATCTGCTGGTTTCCTTGGTAGAAGAGAAGACCTGGAATCTGGGGTGCTTGGCTCACACCTGGATTGGAAGCTCTGTGCAGTTCCCAGGCAATCCCCAGGCACTGGAATGCAGGCCCGGATTCAGGGCCTGTTGTACCTGGTACCTCCAGAACAGCTTGAAATTTTAGTTTCTTAAACAAACATACATTTATCTATCATGCAATACTCTAGAGGGTAAGGAAAGAGAATACAAAGCCTGCAGTTCAGAGACTACCTGAGCAACATGAATAGACTGAAAGAAAAGTTCCACAGATTTCTTGTAGATCTGTATTTCATAGTCTGTTTGAGTCTTTGCTGATTTAAAAGTAGGATGACAGTGGATTCACTTTGGTTTATGTCATTTAATCAGACCAAGTATCCCTTAACTTCTTGCCTTTTAAACTGTTTTCTTAATTACTCTTCTACCTTTCCTCTGTGTGTGTGTGTGTGTGTGTGTGTGTGTCTGCAACACATTCTTCCTCTTTTAAAGACTTTAATTAATGCAGGTAGTAAGATCAGCTAGCTAGAATATGGTGATAATTTGGGAATCCATTGATGATATTGAGCCCATTCATACATTCCAGGTTAACTGAATAGTATTATTACTCCTATTTGAAACTTTAACTTTTGCAATGTAAACTACCATCTTCACAGTTATGGAAAGGAGAACATAGTCCTATCTAGGGGCTGATCTTATGCCTACTATACCATGTGGCTCTGTTGTGTGTCCCAGAATGAAAACCAGCATAAAACATTGACTGTTGGCACTTAAATTGCCTCAGAAAAGACAACACAAAAGGATTCAGTGGTATTAAGAATGCGGTTTTGTTTTGTTTTTTGTATTCCATCCTGTCATGTATTCCTTGTTTAATAATACTAGTTTGCTTTTTTCTCCCAAGGAAGTGAAACACCTTCCCTCAGAGTATAACCTTTTTGCTATGGTCCTGTTAGAAAGATAGGGTGCAAAATGAACACAGGGGACAAGGTCTTCTTGAGTAAGGAAAATGTTTCTGACAGGAGAACTTTCAAATGGCCATTCAGTATTTGACTGTTATTCAAACACAGCTAATGGGACAATGTTGTTTCCTCCCAGTTTGTGATTTCACTCTTTTCTATGCCTCTGGTCACAGCCTCTTTTGAGGCTACTGATAAATTGTTTAAATGACAATAACCTGAGCACACAAAAGCCCATTGTGAAGTTTCAGTACCAAAGTGACAATTCAAGTACAAACATGATATTAAACAAGAACCTTATTTTTATGAATAGAGATTATTTATTGTAATTAATTTATGATGCAAATGTAGCTTTTCTCAGTAATCTTATCATTCAAAATTCATAATATAAAAGGTGAATAAATACATACTAATGAAAGGAAGATACTGTTATATCTATATGTTAAATGTAGAATATAAAATATAAAGTGTAGCAGAAAGGGGGGGAAATCTTTCAAACTTCCAAATATGGGGGACAAAATTATTTAGAGTCACATATAATTTTATAATTAACATAATTTTTTCTTTCAAATTCCCAGTTTATATGGAAATATAATTATCTATAATAATAGTAGGCCAATAAATAATTGAATTAACAGCTGTGAATGCAAGAGTCTGAAGAAAAAGTCCTGTTAGAATGTGGCTCTTGAATGTCTCACAAAGATATAGGTATTGAAGTTCTGATACTATTAAAAAGAAGAGGGATATTTAGGATGTGGGCCATTTGTGGCATGAGGACCTTGATGAAGACATTGAGACCATCACACACCCATCTAAAAGTTTCCTAACTACCAGGAGGAGATCAATTTAATGATGTAAATAATTTTAGGCTTAAGGGAAAAGAAATAATTAAAAACAAAATAAATTATTTTAAATAGAAAACAATTATTAAAGAACATATATATTAAAGAATATATTCTTCAATGATATGAGATGGAAGACACCATGAGGCTGACACAATTGCAGAGAGAAAGAACGATACAGGTGAGCACAGTAAATTTATATTAGAAGAGGAAAGGAGACATTAAACATACTTTATATGAGTAAAAACATCGTTTAAGGTAGACATTCATGGAAAGGTGTTTTGAAGGTAATTTCCACGGTACACTAGAAGCTTACTTTGGGACATGTTACAGCAAAGGGAGAAGAGATTGTGGAAGAGGAACAAGAAAGGGTGTGGTAAAGTGTTAGAAAATAATGAAGGATAAATGGTAGCTGTCATGCACATTATTCAGCTTATTTGACCTGGCTTGTAAAATTATCCCAGAAAGTGCAGTTCAGAGTACCAGGCATTAGTTGTACTGTACCCATATATGTCAGTCATGAATAGGATGAGTGGCATTCTCTTCTTTATCACATTTTACTGTGTTGCTAATGTATTTTTAATCTTGACAGATGATTTAGAGAAGATATATCTGTGTTCAGTTCACTGAGGTTGGAATCATATTGAAGTATTTAAAAAATCTCCATCCACGTGTGTGCATCTGATTAAACAAAATAGCATGACCTGTTTGATGTGGAATTTTTTTTGTGACTCGTGCAAGATCTTGAGTTTGGAACCAGCAATCTTCCTTTTATTGAGTCCTTTGTGTGATTTTATTATGTGATTAAATTTGGGAAATAACTTTATTAAATGACTACTGGAGTGTCTTTCTGTTTTATGTATTATATGGTCTGGGTCAAGAAGATCCTAGTATCCTCACAATTCTGTATTTTTCTCTATTGCAACTATAGTTATGGTAACAAGAAAAAGGAAAATGACCTATCTCAGAATCATTGGAGAGCTTTTTTTAAACTGGCAAATAAACACTACTGATTTTTAACACTTTAATTATCAATTTGTTTGATATACACTTTAATTACCCAGCTGTTACTCAGAACTAGCAACTTCCTACATCACTAATTAATGTTTAGCTTTCAAACATCTGTCCATGTATCCAAGATGCTGTAGGTGTGTGAAACGTGTATGTATGTCTGTGTGTGTGTTTGTGTTTGTGTGTGTGTTCTCCTATATTTGGTTTATTCTGCTTAAAAGACATCAGAAATAACTTTCACTCCCCCCCCAATATCATTAAATTTGTGATGACCACACACTGTCTTTGAAAACTTATGGTAGGTAAGGGTTTGTATTTCTAAAATATGCCATTGGAAGTGCACCTGTACAGGAGAACAGAATCTCAGCAAGAGTTCCCTCCATCCCAGAGGGAGCTATGCTATTGCGAAAATGTGCCTCTTAGTAAAACCACCAGCTTGCAAGTACTCTTCCACTATTGTTTAGCAGAGCTCTTCTATGCTCCTTCTTTCAAGAATCACACATTTTGACAGATTTTCAGCAGTTTGAGTACCCCAACCATCTAGATGCTAACATTAACATCAGTATCATCCCAATGGACATTGTCCACCATTCATGTTAATAATACATATGCAATAATCCTGTGTCCTTAGAATAATGGTTTCCATAGGTGCATTCTGGTGAAGATAGTAGGGAGGAATGAGGAGAACCCAGATGTCAAATAAGGTTGATTAATGCACATACTACAGAAATGGTCTTTCAATACAATTGACACATTGATATATTAAAAGTCTTAATAATTCTGAAAGCTGTTAAATAGGCATATGCAGTGCCATTCTAAATGAGCCCTTTATTTTCAAAACTAACTTCTTAAAACCATTTGAAACATAAAAACATTCTAAAATTTGATTTCTTGCAGTTGATATTTTATTTGTGATTATTGACAGAAAAATCATTTAAAATTCAGACAAGAGGATGTTGCTTACTGTACAATATTGCTTGCCATCTTTATAAATGAATTTTGATATACATATAGTCTCCCCATGTAAAAAATATAGTTGTTCTCATTCCTATACGGATGCCTGTTCTCCAAGGAAGTCTGTTTTATCAATTCATTGTTCAACACGGAAGACAGACTCATGATTTTGCTAAAGAGTAGAACCATGAGCAATTTTATTCCTAAAAGACTGTGTATTCATAATTTTTGTCATGTTAGTCATAGTGCAATATTTATAAGCGAAGAGGCATGAGAAAGAATACTAGTGAGTTAATAAATAGCATTTATTAACTATACACAAAGTTTCTGAAACTTCAGCTGTCCTGCAGGAACTGTTTCTCATTCTTTCTCAGAACTTAGAGGAAAAACTAGTCTTGCTTAATGTTAGATAGCACAGAATCCTCTGTGTTCAAATTTTAACAACATCAGCTCAATAACTCTGTCTTTTGATTACATTTCTTTGTCAGAACTCACTTGATATTTCTCAAAACAATTTTGTGAAATAACCAATTTTATTCCTCTTAATATCTGTGAAACTCCTAAGTATTATGAAAACTGTTTATCACAATGCAGTGACAATAACTACTGTTAACACTGCCTTCATTTCTTTTGGTTCTTTGTTAGTAGTTAGCAAAGTAAAAGTAAAACAAAGTAAAAATTTTCATTGTGATGTTTTCTCCCTAGGGGAAAGAAACAGTTTATTTTACTCACATTTCAAGGTCACAGATAATCATTGAGAGAAGTCAGGGCAGGAACTCACACAGGAGCATGAAGCAGAAACCATGGAGAAACTCATACTTTCAGGTTCCTTCTCCACACTTCTCCTCATCCTCCTGCTTATAACAAATTACCCTTTATCCTATTTTTATGTTACATGTAGTCTACCATTTCGTCTTCTCATCCTTAAAACCTCATTTTCCAATCCTGTGACCTGTTTTCAACTTTCATGATCAATGAGTAGCACTAATAATTTCTTATATAATTTACATTTGTCCATTTATACTTAAACACAAGCATGTATTTGCTTCCCCCAACTCTAAAAAGAAATTAATTGCAAAACTACATTGCAGCTAATTTACCAGTTTATAAGTACCTCTCTGCTATATCCAAGAGTCCATTGTATATATAATTTTCCTGGGATCCATGACATCATATTGATAAATTGAAGTTGTTCCTGGAACAATGGAAAATACTAAAAATCGTGAGCTTTCAGAGCTTTCTAGCCTGTGACATTCACACTTTCTTTTTTGGATAAATACATGAGAAAGCAGAATGGTAGCATGTTCTTAGAAAGAATACGAAGTATAAAAGTATTTTAATGTTTTATGAGAGTAAAATATAATGAATAGAAGCCATAAGGTATTATAATAAAAGAAGTAAGCAAAATAAATCATATGTATGCATTCATAAATCTGCATGCTGTTATTGTCAACTCACTCATATTCAAGGTATGAACTATTTTCAAAACAACCTTAATAGCTACATGGCTATAGATCTTGTATTTAATTAAGGCAATATTATCTTTCAGCAAACCTAGCATGATATATGATTTGAAGTGTCCTAAACATGTCTTACAGATACAGAAATCTGACTCTAGTCAACCTTATTACCAAAGCAAGAAGGATGTTTACAGAATGTTTATCTGTGTACGACTGATAGAGATGTGGTGGTTACAATTAAATTGGGGATCTGGTTATCATCTATCTACCTATCTACCATCTATCTTTCTAAATCTATTCATTAACAACCTAGTGTTACCAGTTCTTGTAATTTTCATACTAATAAAAATTGAAAAAATATTTATCCTTTAATTCCATTGTTTCCTTCAAATGACACTTTTTGTGCATTATTTAAAGACCATATATATTACCACATACTTATAATAAAATTATTAGTTTTTAATTCTTTGTATTAAAAACCAATATTCTGGAAAGGAATCCTTAGTTTGAAATACTGTGACTTGGGTTACCCTGGCTAAAACAATCATCCAGAACAGTATCTAAGCAAAAAGAGAATTATCAAAGGCTCTGGCTAACTACCCAATTCTGCTTGGATAAATTTCACATTACCTTACTCCAAAGGAAAGCAAACTCGGTGAACTGAAAAGATTCAGTATTTTTAGGGTTACATTAGCCATACAAAAGTAAAAAAATAGAATTAAAAAATCAAAAATATTACTAAAATTTTGAGAAATTTTCCATTATATTTCAATTTTTTCTATTTTTATGATCAAAGTACTAAAATTGAAACTCCATATACATGTTTAATAAATGTGCCAATCTTTAATTGCTTTCTTTCAGTAAATTATATGTTAGTTATACAAGACTGACACTGTCAAATTTTTGCATGGTGAATAAGGATTTTTCCTTTATTTTATCATAGTCATGACAGGAATGAGAGGCACCTTAATCAGCACAGATAAATCAGATTCTATGTTACCATGTATCTTTGAATACAAGAAAGTTTTGTTTGATGATTTTTTGCATGTCTTCAACTCTGTCTGGTTCTAAGTTTATATCTATTGAGAAGAAAGTTAAAAATAAAATAAAACAATTTAGTAAAGGAAAAATTTCAATGTTTCAACTTAAAATGTAAATAAAATTATATATAAAATGATGCGTTTGATAAAGTATTCTTTTCCTTTATTGTTTTTGTTGATTGCATTATATTAGGAATGCTCTCACCAAGATAATAATTATTTTTTGTTTCAAAATTTGAGTGTACCTTTAGAAAAAATGTGAACTACAATAGGACAACAAGGAAATAAATCTGCTTACAATTTCTGGTTGTATATCAAGTCTCACCAGTGGACTATGGTGGAAAAAAAAACATGAGATAGATAGATAGATAGATATACAGATTCTAGATAGATAGTTACAAAGATGATGGACAGGTAGATAATAGAAAGACAGAGAGACAGATAGACAGGAGCAGCTAGAGGTTGTATTGTCTTTACATATCTTACTTCGGATTCCATGTCCTATATCTACCAGATCGTATTTTCTATATTAAGATAACTTTATAAAATGAAATATCCAGTATTTTATGTCCTCTTATTTCCTCTAGGACAATTAAAACAAATTAAATTTTTGAAATTACTTCTCCATAAAATAATTTGATCCATTTGTCTATAGGTCTAAATAGTATCTGAAGTTGACCCATAATTAAGTAACACTTGGGTATCTTTGCTTCCTGTAGTTCGATTATAATCTTGGATATATTTTATATCTCAAGATGATGCCAAACTACTGATATGACTCCTTGCTTCTTTTTCCTCCCTTCTAAGCTGAATTCACAGTTTCTGCTCTTTCCATGTCTCTATGAAAGTAGTTCCATTTAATATAAATAGTAGTTTATTAAGTTGGAGACAAGGCAACATTATCAAATGAGGAGGAAAATTTGAGCTTCAGTGCCTGGACATTGATTTGACTCTTATCTGGCTCCAACTATATCTATTTAGGATATGGAAAATTGAAACTTAGGAGAAGCCATCTTAAACACACTTTAAAAGTGTAAAATTAAAGTAGCAGGATTTGTAAACAATTTCAATCCTCAAAGGGTATAAAAATTGAAAACTTAATAAGTAACTCACTGTACCTTGTATTTTTCCTCTTCTCACAGGCAGCTGAGCTCTCCGTAAGTGACTGAAAGTTTGCAAACTCACAGTCCTGGGAAGGCCCCATTACTGGTGAAGATTCAGACTAATGAAACACTCTCTCTGCTCAATAAAAATTCAATCATAAGCCTTTAATCCCAACGTTCAGGAGAGGGAGGCAGGTACATCTCTGTGAGTTTGAGGGCAGCCTGCTCTACAAAGGGAATTCCAGTACAGCAAGGGCTGTTACACAGGGAAAAATCTGTCTAGGGAAAATCAAAACAAACAAACAAACAATTCATATACATTGTAATTAGTATGGTTTAAGTTATACAAGTTCTCTGATATTGGTCTAGCTACATAATACACATACCTTGATATTACTCTGGTTTAAATCATAAAAGATGTTACACATTAAGAGCAAAGAATAGATCTCTCCCCAAAAGAAAACGTATGCTAGGATCTCAAGAAAGGAGAATATGCATAAACCATAAGTGTCCATACAAGTTGCTTGTTACATATCTTCTCTGTGTTAAATTTTCAATAAGATATGAAACTCAGGAAAGTAAATGAATGACTAATAATACCTAATTGAAGTTGCTTTCATCTCCTGATTCAATATTGTGAGAAAAAATTATTGATCAAATTCTGTGACAGTCTTTTGAATTGACCTAGCAAACAGAACATTAAGTGATTTAATTCATTTAGATAATAATTTCATTGTCTTGTTAGGACTTTTTATTGCTGTGAAAAGACATAATGACCATGACAACTCTTATAAAGAAAAAATTTTAATTGGGGTATCTTGCTTGCAGTTTCAGAGGTTCAGTCCATTATCATCATTGTGAGGAGCATGATGGCATGCAGGCAGATATGGTGCTGAAGCATCTTACATATTGTAGGCAACAGGAAGTCAACTGACAGTCACATTGAGGGAAACTTGAGCAAAAGAGACTTCAAAGCCTGCCCCAACAGTGACACAATTTCTCCAGCAAGGCCATGCCACCTTAGTGCCAGCTCTTTGGGTTTCTTTTTTTCAAAGCACTGCAATTCACTCCATGATCTGCAAGGCTTGTAGCCAAGCCATAATGAAAAAAAATGCATTCAGTTCAACTTCAGAAGTCCCCATAGTCTATAGCAGTCTCAAACTTGTTTCAGATTCCAATATCTAGTTTCTTCTGATACTCATGGCAATCTTTTAACTGAAATACCCATCAAAATTCAAAAGCAGATCACATACTTTTAACATTTTTTGGCATAGAATATATACCATTCCAAAACATAGGGACGGAAGCATAGTAATAAAATATTAGACAAAAACAAGACCCATAACCAGCTAGGCAAACTCCAAACTCTGCAGTTTCCTGTCTGATGTCGAACAGATCTGATGTCTTCAGATCTTCAGTTCTGTTCAGCTTTGACTGCAATTGACTGCAACACACTTGTTTCTTGTGGACTGATTCCACTCTCTGTTAGCAGCCCTCCTCAGCAGGTATCCCATGACACTGGCATCTCTAACATCATGGGTTCTCCAAGACAATCCAGGCTTCAATTTCACAACTTCACACACTGGTCTCTCTACTAGGCCTCTGTTAGGGACACCCCTGACACTTGCCTGATCTCAGTGTGTTTATTCAATAACTCCTTTCTTCTGTCCTTAATTCTAAAGCCAAAATCACCTGGCCAACTCTGCGGAGCTCTGCTGTTTGCTGGGGCTGGAACATCTTCACCAGCTTTCTGTTTTAACAATTAAGCTTGACTGTCTTGAAACTTGCTCTGTAGATGATATTGGACTGAAACTCAGAGATCTGCCAGCCTCTGCCATTTCAATGCTGGGATTAAAGTTGTGTCCCCTCACACCTGGCTCTAAGCATTTCTTTAGTTTCTTTCTACAAGTTAGAAATTTAGCTGTGTGGGATCTTGCCCAGAGATCACTACTCCCTTTATTCCATTTTTTAATGTATTTATCTCCTTGAACAAAAAATTTAGCTCTATTTCACCTCCTGATGTTCTTTTTCTCCTCAAAAATTTCACCTTATAGTTTACTATGGGCAGCTTGCCCCTGTTCATTAAAAGCCTTCATTAGAATTACTACTAAAAACCACATGACAGAATCTCTACAAGGCTGTTTTGAGATTTCCTCTGCCAATGGAATTAATATAAATTTCTTCAGTTTAACCTTAGGCTCTTTGGACATGGGCAAAAGAAAACCATTGTTTTCACCAAAATATTACAAGACCAGTCTCTAGGCAGCATTCTAATTCTTTTCTCCTCTGAAACCTCTTGGTCACCACAGTTCATCAAATACCATTCAGTACTACTGTCTTTCATGATCCCACTAGTATGGTCCATTAATCAGTGTTTAAAACATTCCATTGATTTCCAAATCCAAAGTACCAAAGTCCAAATTCCTTCAAACAAAAACATGCTCAACTTATCACAACATTATTCCAGTCCCTGATACAAACTTTAGGGTTTTCTCTTGCTATGAAGAGACATCATGACTGCAGCAACTATTATAAGCAAGACATTTAATTCTGTGACTCTCAAACAGTTTCAAAGGTTCAGCCCATTATCATCATGGACATGGAACATGGATACATGTAGCCAGAGATGGTGCTGGAGGAGCTGAGAGCCCTACATCTTGTAGGCGACAGGAAGTTGACTGACAGTCATAGCCGAGGGGAACTTGTGCAAAAGAGATCTCAAAATTCCCACAACGACACATTTCCTCAAATAAGGCCACACCTCCTAATAGTGTCACTCCCTTTGGGGGCCATTTTCTTTCAAACCACCATCACAGAACATGCATGTGTATTTGTATTTGTAAGTTGGTGACACAGGTCATGCTGAAGACACAAACTCTAGGGTCCTGGCAGCATGGCACAGCAGAAGCATATTCATTGCTAATATCAGGCTGATATATATTTAGGATTTTTCCCCAACATTTAATTCAGAAATCTAGCTTTTTATAGGCCTCTGCCTTTCAGTTCATTCTGTCTTGGTTAATCCGGAAGTATCAGGCATGATGGAAGGAGAAAGTAACACAGACAGAATTTGTCATAAGCATGTGTACAATGTAATGGATAGTTTATGTTCACATTTTTTTCTTCTGGAAATCAAGTATATGTCTGAGATGCAAAGAATTGTAGAAAATTGATCTCTGTGTGCTCGAGATGTTTTTCCCTGTCATAATCCCACTAATTATATTCACCACATATTTTCTTCACATATAAGGGATACTGTCTCTTCAAAAGGATAAGAGCCCCAATTCTATTCAGGTCCTGGGTAGTAATGTTCCACATTCTCTATGTACTCTGGATGCAATGGCCTGAGAAATAGCCACCAATTAGTCAAAAATAAAAATCAACATTTTGTTCTCATATATTTCAATATATCATTGTAAGGCAGTGCCTGCGTAATCAAAATACTCTTTTCCACTCACAATCAGGATAATTAGCGAAATCAGAAAGTGATTAGTCCATGGAAATTTTACATGGTTTGCCTCCAGTAATAGAATGAAAGTAGGAGGACAGATAGCAAAAGTGCTTAAGGCGATAACAGTTATAACCACATGGTTTTCTATATAGTCCCATCAACTGCACAGGGAATGGCATCAAATTTTTAGGATTAGTAAAAAAAAAAGATATGGCTAGCCAGAATTCTCTTTTCCAGACTGTGTCTGTGTTTTATTAACTTCTCTCATCTCCACTAACATTCTATGAGCAGGCCCAATTCTTTCTGAGCTGTTATCTGAACTACTGCATCTTCAGCTCACAAAACCATCTTAGGTTTTACTATGTATACTGAAAGTACACACTCTGAGAGACCACACATTTCTGGACGTCAAGCTTCCAGAGTGCCACATACTTTCCTGTGCGCATCTATTTGGGAAATATTTTCTCCAGTGTAGACAGCAAAATCAAATGAAACTATTCAGTTAATGCATAGAAAAGATGGGGCTAATCTTCCAGGTTCATAGAAAGTTAAAACAACACCTCTTGTTCTTGATCTTTTTTCCTTTCACCTGTAGGCTTGTAAGCATCCTGCATCTTGTTATCATTCTGGATAACAATAATGCTCCTTCTCAAGATCTTGTTTGAATTAGGGCCGTGAGGTCATGATATACTAATTGGGGATTCTAAAAACTAACTATAGTGTATACACATGTCCAAAGGCACTTGTGCATGTGAATAGACACTCACCTCCTTTAAAGACCCAGAAACCAATTCAGATTGGCCACCTCTGCCTTGGTGTTATTCCAAAAGGAAACTTGCCTCTATAGTACACAGACAGACTTTTAGAATGGGTCAATTCTTTAGCTACAGTATTTCAGAGTTATGAACAACCTTCCTATGTTTAACAGTATCTGAGATTGCCAAGCACAGCTTTTGAGCATGACTTGACATATTACTCTCCCTGTGTGGGAAGATGAGAAGCAAAGAGAGAAAGGGAGTGATCCCTGTTCCACCTTTAATGAACTTAGTGTGCCCATTCTTCTACCCACTCATGAATAGTTTTACCCAACTATGTGGTTCTTTCACTGTTGTTCATGACAGTGTTGTCTTATTTTTAAGTTCATGTTCCTTCTTAAAATAATCATAAAAGACACACATCTGTGAATTAAAAAGTCATCAATTAAGTGGTGAGTAAGTGTCTTTGTTACTTAGATATTAGTCACATTATCCCATGGTTAGAAAAAGTGGAAAATGTCCTCACTAATTATTAGTGACATTTAACAAAAATAATTATTGCATTTGCATCATCATAGCTGTGGTTGCAGTTGAAAATTATATTTTTGGAGTTTTCTATGAAAAATTAAATAAAAGTAGAGCATCAGTTTCTTTTCTATGACCCAGACTACTTTGACTCAAGCATGGCAAATGTACTTACATCTTCTACAATAAGTAAAGCATATGTCCTATGAGCAGTAACGTGGAGAGTCCTGTTTGATTGTATTTTATTATGTTCAAAAGTCCAAAGCATGTATAACACTTAACCACCTCATTGGTGCTCTTTCCTGAGTATCATGATAGTTGAGTACATTACTCTGTGTCAATTTTCACTTCATCTAAAGGACAAGTTGACAGACTCAAGATTGAAGCCCAGCTTGCCTACAGAAATGACTTGAGTTACAGTCTCATGTCTTTGAATTTCAGGCTTTTGTTTATCATTTATAAGACAGGGTTATTAATAGTTTCATGCTTTCTAAAATAATAATATTCAGTAATATAAGTTGTTATGCTTCAGCACTCATTGCCTTTGTAACCCAACAAAATATATTGACTGATTTAAGCCAATGGTCATGTAAAAGAAACAAACATACTTATTCATAAAGTGCTTATTACTAAACAGTCACTGATCTTGGAGCCATAATATCAAAGACAAAACATCCTTGTTTTTTTTAAATATCTAGTGTAGAGGTTTTTATGGGTAAACATATCAATGCAATGCGCTAACTCACAATTCAAAAGGAGAAAAATATTTAGATTCACTTCTTAAAAGAGTATGCCTCAGAACATTTTAAAGAAGAAGAAACATTGCCTGTCCTGCTGAATGAGAGTTGGGCTTTCTAGTGACTGAAGCAATGGTGTCCTTTTTTTTGGTTTTTTGAGACAGTGTTTCTCTGTATTGCTTTGGAGGCTGTCCTAGAACTCGCTCTGTAGACCAGGCTGGCCTCGAACTCACAGAGATCCACCTGCCTCTGCCTCCCAAGTGCTGGGATTAAAGGCATGCACCACCAACACCCGGCTGAAGCAAGGGTGTCTTAAGTAGAAAGAATACCTTGTCCAAGTAGCTAGTAAAACAAAGTGTCCTGTGGAGGAACTGAATTTACTGAGACAACATGCGTGGATTGTGGAAACGTCTGGATATTAATAGGAGAGGAAGTCCTCACTACCCATGGCACCCACAGAAAAATGTCTGAAGGGCTTTGTAGGAGTGGTTTTAGATATTCTGATGCATACTGACAAGCCTCTGCAGAGAGAACTTTTCCTAGATAGCTTCAGCAAGTGCATGTCCCCCTACCTGGGGGTGGAAGGGCCACTGGGCCTATCCTCATTACAAAATTGTCAGAATTAAAGTTGCATCATAAGTTCCTTTACTAAAGACCTATTCTGACAACCCAGTTCCCTCAATCCTGTGAAAGTCAGATATTGCCTGTATATCTTATCATCCACATATGTGCACACATCTTATCTGCCACAATCAGTATAGTTTTACTTGTGAAATGGTGCTGTTTCTGCAAGGCTTTTAAATTAAAATGTGCAATATATATTATGTTTTTAAAATGTAATATGCATGTGGATAATGATATTCATATATATGTATAAATGTAAATATACATTTCTCTGTACCTGCCACAAGGATTATGAATAGAATTTTCTTTTCTCACTATAAATTCTCCATAGAAATATTTAAATGTAGAAGATTGGAGAGCTGGAATGAAAGCAGAAGGATGTAAGTTTGAGTCCAAGCAACCATACAAAAAGATCAAGTGCTTCAGCACATGCCTGGAATCCCAGGACTGGGTTGCAGAGAGAATTCCTGGGACTAAATGTCCAGCTAGTCTACATGAATCAAGAATTTCTGCTCAATGAGAGAACCTGCCTCAAAACATTAGGTGGACAGTGGTTGGTGAAGACACCTGACATCAAAGGCTGCCTTCACATTCATAAACACATGTCTGCACAAACACTGACCCCAACCCCACATACATGCACACAAACACATAAACACATGCAACACACATTTTAAATTTATAAATGCATGTGTCATATAAATATTGCAAAAATCTTATATTTAGCAATAATTGTTTCTCTCAGTCATGCCTTGTCCTCTTTTTTTTTTCTTTGCCTCCCAACAAATATGATCTCAGGCATTTTTCATTGTAATAATGGTATTACTGACAAATCTCATAGTCTTACAGAACAATCACCGTAAGAACATTGCTTTCATTATGTGGTAACTAGATTCATACTTATGTTTCTACCACACACACACACACACACACACACACACACACACACACACACACCCCTCTAAAGCCTAATTCTTGTGTGGCAAATATGCACACAAAAGAGCTAAGACTGGGAGAAGGAAGGGGCAAAGTCATATGTGTTTGATAATGTCAATATTATACTTGAGTGATGATAATATTTGCATTTTATCTTAAATATTTTCTTTAACTAAATCATAGTTGTTCCAGAGCTTCAGTTGAATGGGTGATTGATTGATATAGGTCACTCAGTATATCTTTAAACATTTTTAAGCAGATTACCATAAGCATGCAGGTATTAGAAAACAAGCAAAGCATTAATAAGCTCTATAAAATTAGTTCATTTTAAGCTTAAGCATTTTCCAATACGATTTTGATTTTAATAAACTCTTTTCTTTTGCATCAATTCCCATTAATAGGAAGCAAATGAAGTTGCTTGAAAACACACTCTGTAAGCAGTGTTTTTCCATGGACCAATGGCAGAGGGAAGAGAAAATGATTGTACCGTGCTGTTAACTGACTAGAGCTAATGGCATTCAGTCTTGTGAAATGGATATTAATGATTCTACTGTGTTTAACTTGGTTTGTTTTTGATAGATTTTCCCCATCTGAATTAATGTCTGTCTTCTTTTGATTAATTTAGAGTGATTGTAATGTGAGTCACTTAATTACTTTTTTTTTTCTTGAGTCAAAAATCATTCATTGTGATGAAGGCAGTCATTTTGATTTCTCACAAAGGATCTCAATGAGAGCTTTAAAAATCAACAGAAGTTCTTTATCCAGCAATGCAATGGAGGTGTTGGGGCCAGGCTGTCACAGGTCTTGCTCATGACCTGTTGCTATCATTTCCTGGCAATGCTAAGTGAGATATGTTCTGGGGTGTGACAACAGAGGAGAAAGTTTTTGAAAAATATTATCAGAGAGAAAGAGAAAATAGAAAAGTGAATACTTGATTAAAGTTAAAAGGGCTGTTTTCCTGTATTATTTGACTCTGTGATTACCTTTTAAATAGGTAAAAGGAACATGTCTGCTATTCAGTTTTGAAAAGCTACAGGAATCATGTGATCTTTGAAAGAATGTGCTGTTGAGATGCAACAGTTCTTAAATAGGGTTATTTGCAGCAACTTAAAAGTACTAAATCATCCCGAGTTTATCATCTGACTGTGAGGTGATACATTATTATATAAACACCTCTTAAATATTCTTAGAGATGGAAGATTTTGCGGGACCTCATGGCCAAGCTAATAATATGCTTGGAAGTCAATTAAGACCCAGTCCAATATACACAACAGGAGCTGTGTACTCAGCCTTCTGTTGCTGCTTCTTTGCATTTCAATATGCCTTTAAGAGAAATATGTAACAACAAACCTAGCTTGCCTTGGATTTCCCATGTAATCAGGTTTTACTACTGAATCTAGTGTGTAGCTGTGATCTTACGTTTAACACTCTTTTGTTACCCGACACAGAGTAATGCAGGTGTGTGTATGTGTATATTGTAAAAATAATTTTCTGTAAACAGAAAAAAATTTAAAATAGACTTTGTGTAATAAATATCTCCCATAAGTACTAGAAACAGCATACAAATATTGCTTGATAAGTGGTGTGCTTGCAGTACTGTTATCTGGGTGAGTCAGTAGTTACATCCCCTACACAACTGTTATAAGAGTTCTGTAAAGTATCTTTCACTCTTTCCCTATTTTATTCATTCTGTGATGTTAAATAAACTCAGAGCAAAAGCCCATTGTTTGGGACACAGACAGACAACAGGGAGTTATGGGTAGATATAGTACAGACAAACTATAAACAGACCAGAAACAGTAAGGTACAGACAGAGAGAAGACAGAGGGAGAGTGGAGAATTGAAGTTTCATTTGCTTGTGGTCAAACTAGTCCAAGAGGAAGCACTCTGCTTTCTTATTGTGACACTGACACATTTTAATATCTCCGATGTTATCTTAAATACATTAAACCAACTCAGATATGTATCATCTGATAATAAACACAGGTTATATGCTTTTAAAACACTAGATCATAAGCTCATTGCCTACCAAATAGATATCATAAAACATCTTTTAAATTGTTATCATTACCACAGGAATAAAACTAAATGTAAGGCCAAAGGGCTATCTCAACTGGTAAAGGACTTGGATGCCAATGTGACTATATGAGTTTAATTCTCAGAGCCCACACTAGAAAATAAAACAGTCAGGCATGATGTGGGAAGTCCTTCTGTGTATATGTTTGATTGGTATACAAAAGCACTGTTGGCCAATAGGGAAGCAAGATAAGTGGGGCTAGGAGTCTAGGAGGATTCCAGAAAATGTAGTGAGGAGAGTCGTCACCCTGTGATCCCTGGAGAAAGGAACGCAAGTCTGGAGTTCTCAGAAAGATAAGTCCTTATAATAATATATATTAATAATTATGGGTTCATTTTTAAGTCAGAGCAAACGGCCAACAGCTTTGTAATTAATATAGCGTCTTGTGTGTTATTTGGGGGCTGAGACAGTGGCAGGGCCCAAGTGGCTGGTGGAAAGACAACACGTTATATAGGCATGGTTATTGTGAAGCAGAATATTGGTTTAATTATTTAAAGATGTCTTTCATTTGTGTTGCAGAATAATTGTTTAACTATGTGTTGTTGTTTCATCTTGCCTGCTCAAAGCACCTGATTGATCTAATAAAAAGCTAAATGCCCAATATCTAGACAAAGGATAGATATGTGAAGCCAGAGGCCAGCCAGCCAGGGGCCAGACAGAGAGACAGAAATGGAGGAAGCCAGAAAGTAGGATGGACAAATGAGGTAAATGAGTTTCAGGGCAGTACATATATTATAGAAATGGGTTATTGTTAAAGAAAAAAAAGCTAGCTAGAAACAAGTTTAAAGCTAAGGCCCCATGGAAAGCCTCACCCTCCCTAGGGAGCAGAAAGGAGATGGGAATTCAGTGGGGGACATGAGAGGATGGGAGGGAGATGGAACTGGGGATGATATGAAAAATAAAATAATATTGTTTCTAATTTAAGTAAAAAAAGCTAAGACCAAACATTTATAATTAATAATAAGTCTCCAAGTCATGATTTGGGGGCTAGCAATCCAAGAAAGCCCACTACACATGGTGGTAAATTCTTATAAACTCAGTGCTGGGGAAGAGAAACAAGAAGATCCCTACAGACTGCCAGATAGCCCATCTAACCTATTTGAATATAAGGCAAGCATTAGACCTGATCTCAAAAAACAAGGAGACTAGTGTTCCTGAGAAATAATAATAATGATACCTTTTAACTGTGCATATGCAACATAGCCCCAAACACATCTATATATACGCACCTGAGCAAACAGGAACAGGCACAATAAGCACACACACACACACACACACACACACACACAAAGACATACACAACACATACAGACATACTCACACACAGACACACACATAGACACACACAGATCTACATACATAGATACACACACATATATATATATATATACAGATACACAGATAAACACACATAGATACACACATAAATATATACACACAGATTCATAAAAATACATAGACAGATGGAAAAATCCACACACAGAGATAAACATGAGCAAATATATATGTAGAAACACATGCACATAGAAGCACACACAGATGCATACTCACAGATACACAAATACAAATAAAGAGTTTTTATTCCACATGGCCCAGATGTCTCATGAGACTATGCAACCTGATGAATGAAGGTTTAATATTTGAGTTGTCAGGTCTAGACTCATATCTGACACCAGAGTACATGTAGATCCTTGCACACACTATGTAAGCTAAATCTTAATTTCTGTGAAATGAAGCTGTGATGTCCTGTAATTTCTGCTATGGTTGAGAGGGTTTCATACAGTACAGAGAAGCTATGATAATGCCCTCCTGATACATTATAGCAGAAACGTAATTCCTTGTACAGTACTATTTTTTCTTCTTTTGGAAAAATGACTTTCAGATACTTGCAGTAAGTACAACCATCAGAGTTGCATAAAAGTCAATTTAGAGCCAGTGCCCATCAGCTGTGATCAGAAGGCAGCTGAGGTCTTGGCCCTTTGGAGTTCTCACTGCAGGGCACCTCTAGAAGGTTTGTTCTCTATCCTATCTGTTGTGTGTGCCAAGCTCTCCTCAGGTAATAATCCTTTATATCCCATTGCGTTCGCTTTTCATAAATGCCTCAGTGTTTCTGGCATAGTATCTGATATTTCTCATTCTGTATTGAGTTTTGAAATCTTTGTAACTCTGTTTTAAAAAAGCACATATTGACACAATTTCTTATGGAGAGAGTGAGCATTTAAAGAATTGCCTAAGGTCAAGCTGTGGTTGCACAGATACTATTCAATTTCAGAGGTCGTGATTCCAGCCTTACACAATTTTATCTGGGACTTCAAAGCTGAAAATGGACAATTTGAACAGATACAAGCTATTGAGAGAGATCTGTCTTGAGAGGAATACCTATGTAAATATTGTTTGTGAGAGTGTGTTCTTTGTGTTGCTTTAGTTTTTGTTTTTTTTCTTGTATTTCTGATGAATATACATCCACATTTAGGAAACAGTGCTTTTTAACTGACTGGATTATAGCAAAATGTTCTTTGCTTTCAGGTGCCTTGGAAGGAACAGAAGAGAACCATTCACTCACTTGAGGCTAGTTTTTCAGCCTTATTGACTATCAAGCTGGGACTGTAACTATTGTTCATGCAAATAGGGTTCTGTTTTTAGAAAGGGTGACTCATTATAAAAAACAATGTGACTTCTCTGTCCCCATGGCCTGAAAATAAATGTGGAGGGACAATAGATGCCAGGAAGTAAACACTTGTTTTGTCTTGAAACTTTGAAAGCTCTCTTGGCAGACATTAACAACAGTTGCTCTTTCTTTTTTGAGTACACAGAGGTTGCTCTGCAATTAGTTTACACACCCTAAAATCTCTAGACCCAGAGAATGGGAGAATGTGGGATCTGGTAAAGCAGATGATTCTTGAGGCTCCTTCTCCCCCGATTCCCAAACCTCACACACAGGGAGTTAAAAATCTTTGTAAAGTCCCTCTATCATCCTCTGAGGACATTTCCATTTCAAATTTAGCTGTTTGAAGATCAGTGAAAAAAATGAGAATTCAGATGCAGAAAGTAAGATTTCAAACCTATCTTTGTCTTTAATAAATTGAGCTGATTTTTTATGGATTATACATAAGTATTGCTTTCTGAATGCCAAATACTTCATTATCATTTTTTAATTCATTTTGCAAACACTCATGTCACAATTATTCATTTACATGCCAAAGATGTGATGGTGAGCCACTTTTAGAGGATCAACAGGTCCTCTGAAGATAACACTTCCTCCTACCATGGAGGAAGGAGTTCCCAAGAAAGAAATGTTTAGCATAGATTGCAAGAAAATGAAAATCAAGTCAATAGCCATGGTTATGAGAGAGAAGGATACTTCCATAATTAATTAAATGATATAAAAGTTCCTCATGACAGGAGACAACAGAACCAAGGCCAAGTGAGCAAATGGTAAAGATCAGGATGGACAAGAACAAAGAAAGAGATAGTGACATGTTCATTGACGACCATACATACTCTGCCCTCCTTCCCATTGGTTGTGCTATAGAATAATGCTATAGAAACTGAAAATTTTATCTCAGGAGCACTATCTAGTGTCCCTGTTAATCAGAGTTTTCTCTGTCCCAATCCATTCCACAGATGCTTTTAAATAATCACTCAGAGGCCTAATATTAATTACAGATTGTTTACTTCAGGCTTATTGCTAACTAGCCCTTGCATTTAAATGAACCCATTTCTACTAACCTACATTTTGCCACATGAATTTATGTTTTGCCTGTTTTTAGCATCTTGCTTCTCCAGCAGTTGGCTCATCTCTCCCAGAATCCAACCTTCTCCTTTCTGTATCTTCAGTTTGGCAACATCTAGCCTTATTCTCCCTTGCTATAGGCCAAAGCAGCTTCTTTCTTTACCAATTTGAGGAATTCATATTCACATAGTACAGAGGGATTATCCCACAGTAGTTCCTCTTCCCATCCCTTGGTCACTAGTCAGGTAATTGAGGACTTCTTTGCCTAATGGTTAAAGACAATGCATAGGCCAATAGTTCCTCAAATGTTCCCCTTCAGGATGTTACATTTCTGTCAGAGGTTGACAACAGTGATTAGGAGCAGTAGGCACGTGGATGTGATAGAAGTGCAATTTTATTCTCCAGTAATACACTTACTATTCCAGCCTCAAGCAACAGAGGCATTGAGCCTCTGAGTGTCACAGTGCCCATGCAGGCCTCAAGTAATAAGACAGTAGGACTTTGTCACCAGCCTGTGTTACAGGTCTCAGCCTGGGTCCTGAGACTCTTGGCTCTGAACAGTTTCCTAGAACTGTTCAGGCATTCAGGGCTTGATGTTCTCTTCTCTGGCCCCTCACAGTCTTTGTCAGTTTCAGCTTGCTGACTTCTTCTGCCCCTTCCCTTCCTTTACTCAGCCCTTGCTGCCTCCAGTTGTTCTGTTGTTCCTTAAGCTGTCAGTGGCTTCTGTCTGGAAACTTCAGTATTCTGCCTCATTTTGGTGTCAGGGCACCCATTGGCCACTAAAGATTGGATAGAGTCATCTTCTCCTACTAGGAGAGAAATCTCTGTGGGAGATGAGATTACCCAGACTCTATCAGAATGAGGTTCAGGTTTGTGGGCACAACTGGTGTTGGTCTGAGGCTTCAATGGAGCCTCTTCAGGTGCCAAGAGTGTTCACCTAGTCCCTGTCCTGCTGCTTCTTTAGCAGTAGAGTGGAGGTTGCTGCCACTAGAATCTTGGAAGCCAGGACCAGGGCTCAGAAACTAGATGCATAGTGTTGGGTATTAGTAAACATGTTGGGTGCAGGACAGTGCTGAGTGGTACTGATTTACACAGAATGGATGACAGTGTTTCTGCAGTACACACACAATCCTCTGCTGTCCCTGCTACCATTCCCATCTTCACCACTGCAGCTTTCAGAGTTCTGATGTTTCTTTCTTCCAGTTACAATCTCAGCCTGTACTATTGAAAATAGGTAAAGAAATATCAGTGTGGACAAGTCCCAAGTCTTCCCAGAACCTAATGTTACAGCAACAATAGAGGCATCACTAACTGAACTTGAGTGCCCATTTAAAATGGAGTAGAAGTGCTGTTTTTCTCAACTGTATCCATTAGTTTGGTCAATCACAGTCTTGACTCTAGCTACAATCAATCAATTTTGGACCAGTCATGAAGACACCCCCCCCCAAATCTCTCCCCTGGAGTCTTGTTCTATATAGTGTGAGCAGTAGGGAAACTCCAACACCTGCTCCTTAGGGAATTAAATTGACCCATCTCCAATACCTTTGTTGTTTATTCTAAAATGAGAAAAAAAGTTGTTCTGATAAGCTAACCTTGTAGAAGTCTTCACTAATAGCAATGTTAACAAAGTTTAGCAGTGCTTAATACTTGCACAGTGCCTGTGAGGAGGGGTTTATGTGTCTCTCTGTGATAAATAAGATGATGATAATGGTGTGTTAACATAACACAATGTCTAGAACTAAGTGGTCTGGATGTAAACAGATAGTTGGAGAATAATTGTCTAGAAAAGCTAAACATAGGATAGACTAAAAAAACAGTAACCAAACTACTATGTCTAGTCATTTACAGATTGGACTTTTATTACTGTAACATGATGGAGCATGAGCTGAATATTGCACATGATATCAGCCTATTCATGAGCTTGTAGACTAATCACTGGATCATTCAAGATGAACAAGAAGGCACTGTTCTATCTTTGGGAAAGAAAAGGTTTCCTAATATTTTTCTTTTGATGGAAAAAATATATTATTTTAAACCCTTGAATGACAAATTTTTGTGATTAATAAAATGTTGAAAATTACACATTAACATTATTAAAGTAAATTCACTATCCTTATTGGGATATTAAAATGAACAGATCTGAAGAGTCACTCTAACATTTTCCAAAATGCAAATCATAACACTAGTATACTTACTTTTTTTTTTTTTTTTGAGACTCGATTTTGAGTCTTGGCTGTGTTTGACTAAGATGGCTGCACTGAGATAGTGAGCTGAGCACTGGGATTAAAGGCAGGCACCAACACTGCCCTGCAACACCAGTCATATGTTAATGGGAAGGCCATTGAGTTCCTTCCAAGGGAATGAATGGAGGAGGCCCTTACACAAAATGCCTGATCTTTCTGGGGAATACACCTCCAGTATTGGATACATCCTATACAGATGGTGTTATATATCATAGTTCTATCAGATTTCTACATTATATATTGAGTATGTATAGTACTATATATTGGGTATTTCTAGGGTTATCACTTCAAAAGTAATTGTTTCAAATGACCTTTAGGTGTGTATCTAGAAGTATAGGTTAAGCCTTAGCAGCATAATGTTACTGATACCTTAAAAAATGACTTTCATTATTTGTTTACATGCAAGGTACAAAGCTATAAGTATCTCTTTACCTCTGTCCTCTGTAGAGTCAGAAATATGGTTATTCATTTTGCAGGTATCTAGTAATAGAAATGTATGCAGCATTTTCAAAAGTTATTTGATCACAGAGGTATCTGTTGATGGAGCATCTTGAAGAAATTGCTGTCTTCAGAATGTATTTTTAGAATTTACTATCCATCACATCTCTGATGTGGGGCCTCAGAATGAGCATTCACAGTGGCTACCAGAGAAGGAAAAAGAGCTCTTTTATCATGACTGCCTATGGTTAGTGACACTAACAGTATCATCTCTTCTCCAGGTGTGAGAGTGTCCTTAAAGTAATCTAAAACTCTAATATACACATGACAGTGGCCAAGAATTGAAGGTAAAGTAACCAAAACTATTTGCCTTAATAACATGGGAAAGAAAATCATTGACAGATATTAAACAGAAGAATCAGATTTGGAATTTTCTTCTGGGCCAATGAAAAACTGATCCTATAGTGCACAATCTCATAGTAAACATGAAGTTCCACCCCAGAGTTGTATAGCAGTGTAGTACACACTTTAATGGTAAGTAGCACGGATGTCCCTTTGTCCTCAGGACTAAGTGTTCTTGCATTTACCACTAGACACATAACCTATTCTGCCAGACCCAGGCCAGTTCATCAAACTGAAAGTTAACTGGTGGCTGATTAATACCTACTGATTCTTTGGAGAACATCTCTATCATGTCCACATTTCCTAAAGTAGGAAATATTTTTGGTCCCATAAGGTACACTTGTCAGGTAATGCATAGATACAATGATGTCAATTTTTGGTTTTTATGTAATTTTCTAGTTAAAAGCAGATATTTTGTGATTCCTCAGTCAACCAGGATTTAGCTTACAATGATTTATGAATATATTTATAAGAAGTGGTTTAAGAAATATCAGGAAAGCATAAATAGCGTTGAGCAAGAGTTCCAACACCAAGTTTAAGGTCACGCTGTAATGATTTAAATTCCTTCTATTGCAACCTCCTCCTAAAAGTTCCACTGTCTTCCATCAGTGCTATGCTATTGGCCTAACCTTTCATACCTGGACCTTTTGGAATTCAAAAACCAAACTATTGCTATTTTCTCATGCAGATACAAACTCTGATTATTTTTAGTAACATTTTTTAATACAGGAGATTTAAAGATACCAATGCTAATTAAGGCAATTCAATTCTCATTTAAAGGAAATAATACTAGTTTTGTGACTAGATTTGAGCTTATAAGAATCACAAGGTTTGCTCATGATATTTGGTTGCTGGAAGAATGAATCATTTGTCATGAGTCATCAGCTTGGCATACTTGGGTTTATTTAAAGAGTAGGAAGGGAAGAGAGCTGCACTGTTTTGTGGAAACTAACACAGAATCTAATGGACTTGACACTGTGTGCAAAGCATCAGATTTTATACTGAATGTGGCCAGATGGGAGAGCATTTCCCTTTAGGAAAGAAGAATGCTTCACCACAAGCCTTAGCAAGGTATTCCCTCTTAAGCATGCTGTAAATTAATATGTATTTGAGTAACGCAAAGTTTTCTTCATCTTAAACTTGGAAAATAACCTGTCATGTCTATAATTCATAGTTGGACATAATTTATAACTAAGAAAAGAAAAAGTATAGCACTCTTCATTTTTTCTAAGGAAGACAACGATAAATAAAAGGCTGTAAGTTTTGATGAGGCAACAGAAAAAAATGACTATGCGTTTGTAATAGTACAAGAGATAAGCAATCTTACAATGGTTCTGTGGGCCAGTCAACAGGAATTCAGAACCTGACTTGTCATCCACAGTGAATAAGAGACACACAATACAGCTGGCTGAATGAGTGAAAAGCTCTCCTAGGTCCAGATGGTTCCCACTTACAGTGGCTACTATAAACCACCTTAATCCTTAAGTCCTCTCTGTGGCTCCTTGGCTAGGTTTCCAAATCACTTCTGAGTACCATCTAACTTTCTTAGCAGAAACCAAAACAAATCAACAAAAGCAAAACAAGACAATGATGACAAAACAACCAAACAAAACTACTGAAAATTAAGCCTAGATTAGCTGTGTGGATGAAATAGCACTGCTGTGTTCACTTCCCATGTGCTGTCTTGCTGCCTTTTTATGTCTAACCACATAGGGTCACACTTTATCTGATTGTATATATTGAATTTTGTGTATTCTCTATGTATAAGGAACTGGGCTTCAAGCACACACTTTCCGTTAACCCATATGGCAGTACTGTGAATATGTATTGTTGTCTTTGGTGCAATTAATTTGATTCAATTTAAATTAATCTGTGGAAGGTAAGGAACACAATCTCACCTATATACTAGTAACCACAGAAAGCAGGACTTCAGTCAACCATCTCTGACCAAACCTGTACTGTGTACTCTTCCCCCCAGTTGTCTGGGTCCTACAGTTGTCTCAGCCCCCAAATAACACACACAAAAACTTTATTAATTCTGAAGCTGTTGGCTGTTTTCTTGGTTTCTTATTGGCTCGCTCTGACTTAATTATTAACCCATAACTGCTAATCTGAGTATTTCCACGTGGTCTTCTCTTACTGGAGAAAGTGTCCAGACCTCTTACTTCTCTGGTGTCCTATATCGCGATTGACTGTGCCTCTGTTTCCCAGAATCCTCATTGACTCCTAGTCCCACCTATCTTGCTTCCCTATTGGCCAAAAGTACTTTATTTAATAAACCATTAAGACAGCATATACACAGAAGGATTTCCCCCATCACAAACCCAAACATCAGCTATATTTCCTTGTAGCTAGCTAGCCAAGTAGCAATGCAGATAAAGAAAAAAAAGAGCCGGGCGGTGGTGGCGCACGCCTTTAATCCCAGCACTCGAGAGGCAGAGGCAGGCGGATCTCTGTGAGTTCGAGGCCGGGCTGGACCGACAGCCTCCAAAACAATACAGAGAAACCCTGTCTCGTAAAAAAAAAAAGAGCAAAAATAAGTACTAAGGAACCCTGATCACTCATATGAGCATTGTGCTGTTTCCTGTTTCAGAGATTCTCCCACATTCCCTGCTGACTCCTTATGTCTAAACATAATCATTCAGTGCAGACACTACAAGCTCTATATTCAGTAATTCACAATAGAACATGTCACCATTAATTTTCATTTACTATTTACAAACTGAATTACAAGTTTTCCAAATTGTCAACATCTTGGAAAGTAACTACTGTGTCCCTCTGCAAGTGTCTAGTAGCACAGCCCATTAGGTAAAAATAACTGGTAATCACTCACAGAATTGTTGTCTCATATACAAGGATAATGAGATTGCTCATTGCTAATATTTGGGTTTTTCATATCAGGGGTACTTTGTATATAACCAGATCAAATTGATAACATTTAATCTGCCTGTAGCCTCAAGAACATATCCTCCAAGCATAGTTACACTTTTAATAAATTTGGAAGTTCTACATATCAACCTGATGTATGGAGCTATGATACTCTCTAGACTCTGTAAGCATTTGAGTCTATTGCCTGTACTCAAGATGTTCATCCATTAATCTATGAATTTATGCATTAATTATCCACTTGCTCAGTTCACATGATTTAATAAGAATTTGAATTCATCCCCAAGATCAATCAGTTCTTTTTTATCTGACCCTTGCCCTTGCATGATGTTCCTAAGTCATACCACTAGAAATGCATAAACTGCCTCAAAGCAATTCCGGTTCAGTAATGAACATTAACATTAATGACAAAATAGCACAATGAGTTTTCAGTATTAATAGTCAGGTCCTTTATCCAGAGTATCATTAGACACAGGATTAGAGACTATTATCATTTCTGAGTAAACATATCATCCTAGGTTGGATTGTCAATTCATATTACTCCCAATGTTTAATATTCCTTTAAAAAGAAGCAAATTCCTTATAACTCAATGGCTCCCTGATACCTCGATTAATAGAGCTTGTCGAACCATGTGTATCAGAAATGTTTAAGGTAGATCTGAATACTTCATTTGGTTTTCTCAAAGGGTTCTGCATACATGTTAACATAAGGTTGATGAAATTGTGGCTGAGGCAGTAAAAGTGAATGACAAGCATGGTGAAGTGTGGCTAGCCTGCAAGGCCAGAGTTGATGGTCAGAGTAATTATCACTCCTGCATATTTCATGAGATGTGGAGTCTATTCAGTAGTTGGGCTCATTTTCAGTTTAGCATAAAATTTTTTCAGTTGTAAGGCAAGTAGGTTTCTACATTCTGATTTATTTAGTTTGTTTTGTGCTGCTATGAATGGAGTCCATGGCCTGGTGTACCCTAAGTTCATGTTCTACAGAGAACCAACAGGAAGCTTTCCTTATTTCTTTTTTCACAGTGTTTAGTTAAGCACTGGTTTTAAAAAGTTACTTAAGAACAGAACAATAGAAGGCTAGAGAGATGGCTCAATAGTTAAAAATCCTTGCTTTTTTGCCAGAGGACCTGGGTTCAACTCTTAGTACCCATATGGTGTCTTATAGCCATACATAATTCAGGTCCAGGGGCTCCAACTCCCTCTTCTTACCTCCACATGCACCAGATATGTATATGAAACATAGATATACATGAAAACTAAACTTTCTTGCACATAAAAAGTTAGTAAATCTAGAAAATATTTAATCGGAATGAGAAATTATGGTATTTTCTAAACAATGAGCAAATATTATCTTTGGGGATTTATTGGAATGTTTCTGAGCCTATACACACATGTAGGTATGCAAACACACATGCACAGACATGTTAGAATTATATGTGATATTCTTTTCTACTTTATTGTGTCCTTTTCAAGACCTCCCTAGTCTGTTAAGATTCTTGCTGCTTCACTCACTTCCTTGAAAGAAAGACTCCTACATGTAATGCTATGAATTTGGAGGCATTCACCAAAAATAATCATTACGATTCATGTCGTATAACTGCTAAGAAATATCTTTCTTTTGTTCCCTCTACATCTCCAAGAGGGAAGACAGTCTGATAAAATGTAGCTCTTCTCTGAAAAGCCTCATGTATAATGTAATAGAATAATACTGAGTTTGAATCTTCACAGACACTATGCCTGGAATACTAAGAGATCCCCTGTAACAAAACACAGAACAGATACTCCTTGGGTTACTCCCGTAAGGAAGAGAGAAATTGGAGGGGTGAAACAATTTAAGATTTCTAACATATTTACTTATCCTGATTCATTTCTTTATCATTAAGATGAAGGAAGATCATGACATAGTATGAGAAACTCCCTCACGTTTTAAGGCTTGCGTACCAGTTAGAAAACATAATCTATTTCAATATTCTTAATTTCAAAGAATTGCTGAGGTGTTGAAAAAGATGAGCACCATCGTATAAATTTATCTGAAACTTAGCATGGCAGAATTTTATAATGGCTGTAAGATCACAATCATGTGTCCTTGTCCCATGGGTTCTATCCTTTCTGATAAAAGCTACCATGCTGAGGAATACTGCCACATTGTATTCCTCAAACTCCCTGGAATATAATAGCCATGACTACCAAAGGTGCCTTTTTTGATCTTTAGATCTTATTCCTTTGTTTGGCATTTTTAGCTACTTATTTGTTTGTTTTTTACAATTTTTTAGAGAATTTAATACATGATTACTGTATTTAGATCATTTTACACTTCATCTCCCCTCCAACTTATCTCTTATGCCCTCCCTACTTCTAGTGTTTGAGTGCCTGTGCACACATGTGTGTAGAGGTCAAAGGACAGCTTTCTGGAGTCAGTGGAATCTATGATGGAACTCAGGTGGCCTGGCTTGGGCAGGAATCTCTTTTACCCCACTTATCTATCTTGCCAGACCTTTATTGGTGTTTTGAATATTCAGAAGATTAACCAAAATCCTTGAGAAAGTTCACCTCTTCATTGCAGATATGAAATGTCAGTTTTGTACAAATTTAAAACATGTACTTATTTGAACATAAATTTTCTATTTTGTATCATTAATCATTGTTCTAATTATTATAGCATTAACATGAGTTAATATTGAATAAGAGGTTTCATACATTAAGATAACTCAATAAATTTCTTCCTTTGTCTACAGTATGTGATACAAGAGGTCAAAAAAGGATGACAGTGCAGGACATGCTTCATCCACAGCTGCTGTGACACATACCAACTATAGAAATCTCACTTCTCAGGAGTATGTCAGATGCTCCATTCTTAACACAACCAGGTTGCTTTTTATAAAACAAAGATATTATCACCTTTGGCAGAAAGCTTCTGCTAGTCTATCACTTATAGAATGGAGAACTAGGAAGAATCTTGAGATCGTAGGCATGTTTTCACTTGGCATCTTATAAACTTGTTTGAAATATGAAGACAACATGAATGACGAATGATCCTAATAATTGGGTTAGCTACTGTGTTTCATGTTCCCCATTTTCAAGTAGATGACCCCTATTCCTCTGAATTCTATAAGCCATATTTCTCAAAAAAGTGGGTTTGAGTAGTTCTGAAGACACAGAGTATATCCAAGTAAATATACAAAAGTGAATTATTGGTATATTTGGTGCTACTTCACACTTCTGAATTCCCAAACTGTCATATATAATGACCAATAACTAGAATGATAAGCATAGAAAATGGGGTTACTGGTGTTTAGGTTAGAAGAAACTCAACAAATAGCACCAAGAGTTCTTTATTTCCATTATTACATGTATTTTCTCTTTTAAGGAAAACCATTGTATGTCTGAAAAAGGTCATAAGAAGACATATTATTTACCAAAAGATCCTATAATATACAAGTCTGTACAAATATGTACATTATAGTTTAAATGAAATTTTCTCATCTGGGCTGATATTGCTGCCTCCAAGAGATAAAGACACCTAACAAAAACCTTAATAGAGGCATGAGAAGCTCTCCTTTGAAACATTGGTCAGGGCTGTCCAAGAGACTCTTAAAACATACAGGCTACTGCTATTGTCTTTGATTGACCCAAAGAGGTGGAAGGTAAGTTCCTATTGCTGAAGACAGCATGCATTTCTGACACAGAACAAAAGCCTCTGTGTTGGAACAGACCTAATATTCATGTTACCAGAACAAGGAAAGCAGGTATAGTCCTACCCAATGGTGATGCCTGTGAATCAAAAAAATGACCAGCATGTCCTGTGATCCTAAGGATACAGTAGAGTACACAAACCTTGGTGGTAATCAGAAGCTCTCCAATTGTACTTAAGACCTGTTGAGCAAGAGGGAAAGCATGCCTGGTACTGGTAACTAGTCAGCTACATAGTGCTAGTGAAGTCATGGATCCTTGAGGAGAACCTAAAAACAATATGTTCCTAACTAACAACAACACTCTAAGTATCTGTCCTGTATTCACAGATAAGTGTAGTTCTCATTCCTCATCAAGGAGACTTCTCTTTGTGAAAATGAGACAGAAAAAAGCACAACCAAAAAAATGCAGAGTTGTAGAACCCTGTCCTAATGGATACATCTGTAAAGCAAGTCCTGTGCCCAACCAAGCAATTAGTCTTTAGAGTATAATTTCAAGAATATAGGTGCTACGTTTAAAAAGGAGAGCTGAAGAAAGGACATGAAGGAAGGAACATTGTGTGCCTGCATGCATATTTGTGTTGACAGTTCCAGATCAGCTAGACTTGCATAGTGACTGTAAGCTCCTGACAAGTCTGCCCCATAGAGAGATGCTGGGACCTGGCCTCTGCATGGATTTGTCAGTGAGTTTTCAAGTAATAATTCCCTGAGGCTTGGAACAGTACAAAATGCAGCTGAGCTATGCGATCTGCTTCTGCTGTGAGAAACAAACCCTTGGCCAGACAAAAGGCTTCAATCTCATAGTCCCAACCTCTTGCTCCATGGAGCAGCTGTCAGTTCTGATTAGCTTTTCTACTTCCAAAATTTCCAGGCTCCCTGAATGGTCCCATCCTTGCTGCCCTCCTTTCTGCTGCAGTCCTTGGCTCCCTTTGCTGAGGAGCTGTTACAGCTGGCTGATCAGAATGCTGCCCAATCAGCTTCTGGGCTCAGCAGCCCCCTACCTGACCTTGTTCTGTCATTGCTTCTTCCATTCTTCTGATCCTGCTGCAGTTGAACTCTCTTCCCCTGCTGTCTGATCCCCTTGTCTAATCAGCTCGATGGACAGTTTGATTACCTGCTCCTTCCTGCTGGCCTTCCTGCTGCTACCAGCTGTATTGTGGCCTCCCAGAAATTCACCATCAATTCCTTCTGACCCTCTATTAGTGCTGCTGGCTGATCGACTTTAGATTTTTTTCCCCAGCAATTCTCTGATCCCCTGTTGTGTACTGTCACTAGAGCCTCTGATCAGTTACCTGACATTTTGTTCCTTTGGTGTCCCATTTGATTCCCTTGCTGTTGAACAAACTAATCTGGAGTTCTTTCTATAGCAGGTGCTGTATGTGTGCATGCGTGTGTACATACGTGTGTGTGTGTGTGTGTGTGTGTGTGTGTGTGTGTATTTTCCTTAGACTAGCATTGTGGTATGTGTGTGTGCTTGTGTGTTTTCCTTAGATTGGCACTGGGGATACCCAGATGGCTATCTTTGACAAGTGATATCATCTAAACTTGTCCTAACTCTACCTCCTAACTCCAAATCTTCCCCCAGACAGTAGCATGTGATGCTGGGATCCAAATCTAGCCTTATACTCTTAATTTGGAAATATACATTTCTTGGAGCAATCAGACTTCTAGCATTTTTTAGTTAGTTAAAGAGTATTTTCTGCCTCATCTTTCCTTCCAACTCCCCTAGGCTATGGCTGTCACAGGGTGGGCATCAAAAACCATCTGAACTCAAGTCCCTGTTTACCACTTATTTATTTATATGTTTGTACTTCAAGTTTCATATCTTTTCTGAGGCTTAATTTCTTGTCAGTAAAACAATTTCAGGCATTTATTCAAATAATAGTTATTAAGAACTCACTGCACATGGGTAGATATTGAGCTTAAAGTTAAGTATGTCCTAGTGAGCACCTGCTCCCTGAATACCTCTGTCACTCACATACACACACTAATGAATTATATTATATTATATTATATATAATCTCCAAAGTGTTAAATGTGAGAAGTAAAGAAGAGCAATGCAAAAAAAAAAGAAAGAAAAGGGAGTAGGGGAACTGGGGACTCAAGCAAATCTGATTAGGTGGTAATAATTGGGAGAATATCTTTGACAAGTCAATATTTGAGCTGTTATTTCAAGGATAAATGAAGACAGACACATGGTGGCCGAAGAAAGGGAAAACAGCACATGCAGAGTTCTCCATAAGTTCTCTGTTTTAGAGGAGCATGTAGAGGCATCTCAAGCTGGGGCCTAAGAACTGAGATTGACATGAAGCAAAATCAGGCAGGTAGGGATCAGACCACATGAGATAGTAACTGACACCATAGTATGCTGGAAGTTTTCTAATAAGAAGGAAGAATTATTGAGGTTTTGAACTAGATTAATACCATTTAGCAGAAAGACCTATGATAATTAAAATGCTATGTCGTGGGTAGGTACACACAAATGTAATTGATAGCAAAAGTACAAAATCCAACGTTCTTCTAGGGCGAGAATGGCTATCCCAACTGTATAGATGGTCATTGAGATGTTTAACTTTGGTTCTGGCTCATCTCACTCATGCTAATTTTTATATATAAGTCCCTTACAATAAAGTTTTAATAAACATGTTTGAAATCTGTTTTCTGATACAATATCACTGATTGCATGTATCCACTATGCATTCAAGTGGCACCAATGTGACACCAGGCCTGAAGATGTTACTATGTGTAACTAAATACACATTAATTTATTACTAAATTATGAACTTTAACTCAATAGAATTATTAAGTTTTCTCAATATCTTAAAAATTTTAACATTGATTTAAATTCACAATTGAATTAATTTCAATTAAAATCAATTAAATAACTTCATCTAAACATAGACAACTGAATATTTCTTTAAACAATTACAGATTAACTCAGAAAAGGCTTCATTTAAAATGTACTTGATCTCTTGTTCCATGGAGGCCTCACTTCTAGGGAGCAATAAACTTGAAAAACCTGGATTATTATCCCTTTTCTTTTGAGTTGAATGATAGAAATTCTCTTTTTTCTCTTTGATTCATTGGATTTCTCAATGATTTGTCTCAGGAAAAATAAACAAAGAACATCCAAATTTGGCAATCATTCAGTGTTAGATAGAAGACAGCCTGGTTATATGAGTAGTGTAGATGCAAATGACAGTTTTATCTTGCTATGTCACAGAACAAACACACTAAACACTCTACCTTAGCTTTCTTTTCTGTAAGAAAAACCAATAATAATCACAGAAATACTAAATTTATAGGTCAATGTGATAGGGGATAAGCTTCTGTATGCTGTGAATATATGTTTCTCTTATTCATTGATGGCTTCTCTTGTTGGTCAGTAGCCAGGCAGGAAATATAAGTGGGACTACCAGACTAGTAGAATTCTGGGAAGAGGTAGGGAAGAGAGTCTCTGGGGAGATGCCATATAGCTGCTGAAGGAGTAACATGCAGAACATTACGGGTACATCACAGCATCATGGTAATACATAGTTTAATAGAAATGGGTTAATAAGAGAGAGCTAGTCAATAAGAAGCCTGAGCCATTGGACAAACAGTTTATAATTAATATAAACATCTGTGTATTTATTTGGGACTACAGGGCTGTGGGACAGCAATTCCAACAACAAATGGAGGTTTAAACAATATAGATGCAAATGAGAGTTTTATTTTACAAAGTCACATACCAAACACAGACAAAACACTCTTCCTTAGCTTTCTTTCCTGTAAAAGACACTAATAATAATTGTAGAAATACCAAATTTATAGGACAGTGTATTCAGCAAAATATTTGGTTCACAGGATGCACTCAAAAATTACTAGCCACTGCAGTATTTGTTACTCTGAGATTGGGAACTCAGTTAACTTGACAGTCTGAACATTTCAAAAAGTTCTTCTAATGTCACTCCAAGTTGGATATCTATGAAAGATATGGGGTTGGATTGAAATTATATTGTTATTATTTTAGAGTTAGAGATGTTAACCACTGTCCATTTCATTGAGTTCTATAAAGGTAGACTGTGAACATACTTTAATTTCTAATGCGGACGGACCTAGGCCCTCTGCATGTGGGTGACAGTTGTATAGTTTGGTCTGATAGTGAGTACTCTAGCAGTGGGACCAGGATCTGTCCCTGGTGCATAAGCTGGCTCTTTTGAATCTATTCCCTATGGTGGGTTGCCTCTATCAGCCTGGATGCATGGGGAGAGGGGATGGGACCTACCTCAACTTGATATGTTATGCTTTGCTGACTCCCATGGGAATCCTTACCCTTTCTGAGGAGTGGATTGTGGGGAGTAGAAAGGAGGTGGTGGGAGGAGATGAGGGAGGGGAAACTGTGGTTGGTGTGTAAAATAGATGAAAAAAATTAATAAAAAAGAAAACAATAATTTCCAATCTAGCAAATTTACATAACAGTGAAAGTGTTTTCAAAGATTGTAGTTTCAGAATGAAGGTCTCATAACTTAAACTTTGATTTTGAGATGCTGATTCTGCACTTTAATACTCTATGTATGCTGCATTCTAAACTTTAGTGAAAAAAAATCAAAATGGCAGTGGTTACCCACCCCTTCAGTCCCAGCTTTTGGGACCAAGAGCCAGGACGATCTCTAGGTTCAGGACCAGCCTAGTCTACAGAGCAAGATCCAGGACAACCAGGGCTACACAGAAAAACCCTGTCTCACAAAAACTACCAATAATAATAATAATAATAATAATAATTATTATTATTATTATTATTATAGTACCAATAGCAACAATAAAGCTGAAGCTTTGACAGTGAAGATATGTCCTCCTGAGGCAATTATGGCAATTGTTTTAGATGAATTCCTGCTTATCTTGTTGATGGATAAGATTCTAGATACATCCACTTATTTTTTACCTTTCTTTTTTATTCAAAAAATACTTTTAATTTTACATACTAACCCCACTTCCTCCTCCCTGCTCTATCTCACATTCACCTCACCTCTTCCCCTTCCCAACCCTCATCCACTCTTCAGATGGGGTAAGGCCTCCCTTGGGGAGTCACCAAAATCTGGCATACTAAGTTAAGCCAGGACCGAGGCCCTAACTGCCATATCTAAGCAAGGCATCCTACCATAGGGAATGGGCTCCAAAGAGTCAGTTTATGTCCCTGGGATAGGTCCTGGTGCCACTGCCAGCTCCTCCAACACAGCAGATTAAGCCACATAACTGCCGCCCACATTGAGAGGGTATAGTTCTGCCACATGCAAGTTCCCCGGCTGTGAGTGCATAGTCTGTGAGGTCAGCTGTCTCTGTGGTTTTCCCCATCATGCTTTTGACCCATCTTGTTCATATGATCCCCCCTCCCTCTCTTCAACTGAACTCCAGGAGCTCAGCCCAGTGCTTGGCTGTGTGTCACAGCATCTACTTTCATCCATTACTGGATGTAGGTTCATTAATGACCAATAGAGTAGTAACTAATCTGATTAAAGGGGAAGGTTCCTTCAGACACCCTTTCCACCATTGCTAGGAGTCATCTTTCTTGATTCCTGAGAATTTCTCTAGCACCAGGTTTCTCTCTAACCCTATAATGGCTCCCTCTGCCAAGGAATCTCATTTATTGCTCTTCTTCTTCCACCCCTCCAAATAGATCTTCTTTTTACCTCATGCTTCCATGACCATTGCCTTCCCTTCTGTCCCCCTCCCAGTTTACACAGGAGATGTTATCTATTTTCCCTTCCTGGGGCCCTCCCTGAGTGTCCCTCTTAGGGTCCCCCTTTCTACCTAACTTCTCTGGGGTTATAGTTTGTAGTCTGGGTATCCTATGCTTTACAACTCATATCTACTTATGTATGTACCCACTTCTAAAATACAGGCTCCATAAAAAGACACTATCATCATTTCTGTTTTATATTAAGAAGCCTGTCTAAAATCACATTGCTATGGAATATGTGATGTAGGATTTGAACACAAAGACGAAGAGAACAAATTCTATATAGTGAGGTCATAATATATTATCCTACAAAATGGGATAGCACATTGCTATAACAGAATGGGCTGATAAACCATGTCCAATTTGTATGAATAGAAATTTAAAATTGTCTAAACATTACCCTTACTAAAAATGTAACTATTTATTCACAGCCATTAAAATATGCTAGCAAGTTCTTGGAGATCAATAATCTGCAAGTATACATAACTTGAAATAATAATTTAGTTCCTTCTAATAACTCATGCCCATCAGAGTGACCAAAAAAATCACACCACACACTCCTTACTCCAGGATCCAGGACACCCAGCACACAGTGTTGGGGACATATTTTCTTCTCAGATATAGACTTTTGGTGATTGAGTAACACAACAAAATATACATGTGATATTTAAGAATCTTTTTTTAAACTCAAAAGTACTTGCTAAGCATTTGGCAATGATTCAACATAAATTATATGAAAGAAGTCTTTGAAATTGTGGACATACTTGCTTTTCAAAAGTTACTTTATCTGGTAAAAAATAATAAATATCATTTTATGATCAAGTCAGTGCTTTAACATTATTGACTTTTTTGAACAGTGAATGTTTATGAGGCCCTAGTCTAGCTTTTTCCCTGTAAGAGTTTTGCCTCCCCCAGTGAGTCTTTTGGGAAAGTTGATTGCCATAATTTCTAAACAAGTGTCTCTCAAGAATTGAGAACTTAAAAAAGAAATTCTTTTTTACAGCATCTTGTAAATCAATCCTCTATTCTATCTCAGCAGCCAAGGGTCCTAGTGTGGCTTAAACTAATAGCTGGAAAGATGAGAGCCACTCTGTTAAAAGATGAGGGCAATTCAGAATGACTGTTAGCAACAGCTATAATGTCTGAAAATTATGGCTGACCAAAGTCTTAGCAAAAATTACTGAGTGCTCATTGACTTAAAAATAACACAGGAATAGAAGGATAAAGGTTATGTCTCAGGGAATACTAACAGCTGTATTAAGCATATTCAGAATTATCAGAGGAATTTTCAGTCTTCAGTTTTTCCTATGTCACTCTAGATAGGTTGTAAAAGGTGTCACACTATCTTTTTGGTACTTTGATTCCTCCTCTATGATTACTACCGTTACCTAACTATATACATTGCCCCCCCTTCTCTAGCAATATTTTTCTTTTCCCTTTAAACATGTTTTATGTTTGAGACTGTAGTATAGTTGCATAATCATTTCTCACATCTCTTTGCTACTTCTGAATCTTCCCATCTCCCTTTCATATGCACAACTTCTTTCATCATTAAGTTTTGTTGCATGTATATGTATAGACATATATATTCATAAGAATAGCCTGCTTTATAATGTTTGTAGTAGTTCGTATAATGTTGATTGCATGAATGTATTTGGGGATGACTATTTGAATTGAATTACCAAATGGTGTGCTCTCTCCTGGGGAAGACTTCTCCTTCTCTCAGTGTTCCTTAGATGCTTGTAGTTCTTTGTGTAAGATTAAGGCCTATTACACTTTCTTCCATCCACTTTTAACGTATCTACTGTTCATCTTTGTTAAGCTCATGTTTAGGCAGTCATGTTATTAAGATTTTATGCATACAGTTTTTAAAATTAATAGAATATATAATCTCACAGCAAATTTATTGATCCTCTGGCTCAAAATCTTCCTGCTAGCTCTTCTGCCATACTCCCTGAGCTTTAAACACAGGGACTGAATTATACCTGTGTCTGTTTGCACTCAGCTCCACAACTCTGCCATCAGATTGGCCATTGTTTTCTATTATGGTCTCTGACAGTTGAAAGAGAACTTTCTTTGATGAGGAGTGAGGAATACACTTATCTGCCATTATACCTATGAACTAAAACAATGACCAGCATGGCATAATAACCCTAAGGTACAGGAGTGACATGCATACCTTGGCAGTAACCAACAGTTCTACAATTCGACTTAAGACTTATTCATGCAGAGAGAAAACATGCTTGGTGTAAAACCTAGCTAATGCATCTGGTCTTGGACAAGAGTATGTAATTAACTCTTCCTTAAGAGAAGAAATCCTACAACAGTATTTCTCAATTTCCTTGTCATAGGACATTCTCATTGTAGGTAATTCTTTGTTGCTATGCTTTTAAAACTTGAAAATATACACAGCCAAGAAGAGCATATCTCATTTCAGATTCAGTGAGTAACCCCACACATTGCTAAACTAGGTGCTGTGATTCAATAAGGTTCAGTGAGTGTTCATATGAACTCATAGAACTGGAGAAGCACATACTGGATATAGATCTGCACAGGTTCAAACTAGTTGAAATAACAGCACTGAAAAGCCAAGTTAGATATATGGTTCCACCCATAGCCTAGAAATGATTTTGCAGTTGGCACGTACTGGTTAAAAAGGAAAATCAATTTCTCATGCAAGGGTCACTGGGTATATCAACATGCCCAGGAGTAAATGTCCATACAAAACAGAGTCCACAGTTTATGTTTGTTTGGTTAAGTTTCTTTTTAATTTATTTTATTTTGTTTTATTACTTTTGTTTGATTAGATTTTGCTTGTTATCTTGATTTTTTGTTTTTGCTGTGCTTTTTGGCATGTAAGAGAAATAGAAAGAGATCATGAAGTTGGGTTGGGTAGTAGTATTAGGAAGTTCTATGTAGAGTTGGGGGAGGGGACACATAATAAAAATACACTGTATAAAAATTTAAATATAAAAAGCAGCGGCTGTGTTCCAGTGACTAATCATCGGATAACAACATGAAGAAAAGTAGTCTCAAGGTAAAGAAAGATGTGTTAAATTTTAAAATCAAGTTGAATGTCATGGAAGCATAAAATAAAAGTCATTCCAAAGCTTCCCCAAAGTATTCTTGCATAGGGTAATCTGGAACTGGTATAATAGGACAGCCTAGGATTAGGCACAAAATTGCATATACCCAAGCAGATCTTGACATCTATTTTTCTTTTACTTAAAAAGGGAGGAAACCTACAAAATTCTAAATACCTTTCTGACATTATTACCCTCATTCTTTTCAAATCTTTTTTTTTAAACTCTCCCCTTAGGTTATGTATCAGCGACTTTTCACTGTGAGCACTCCTGTATAAATATACTTCCTGTCTCTCATCCAAAATCTACTCATGTTCAAAATATGCCATTGGGAATTCTGGAACATTTTTATGGGGATTGGGTGGGTCTTAGAGAACACTGGAGACACTTCTGTGTTTATATTAACAATTTCTTACCGAGACTGCTGGAATCTAAACTAGGTGAGGACTGTGAAGAGACTTGATCTTCCTCCTTGAACCAAATGATGGTATTCCCAGTAGGCACAAAGATTCTGGCTGCACCAAGATTGGGTCAGGAAAGTTACCATCAGTATGCTGAGACAAATTCACTTTCTGTGAGGAAGACATATTGAAGGCTCTTTATCTTTCTTTCACTCATGGCATTCTTTTGTGATAACTGTTATTTGATATTATTAGCAGGTCAAGTCATAAGTGACTTCTAAAGAGTCAGTTTAGCAAAGAAAATGTAAAGGTATTTTCTACATATGTGACATTTTTATTTATATCAATGAATAATTTAATTATTTTATGATTAACTATATGTAGATTGTCACATTATGGTATAGTTGGTGGAAAGGAATCTTTGAAGAAGGGAAACAATGTCCTGCTCTTATGGGAATTACATTTAATCCATTGAAATTAACAATTATCCGGGACTGAACTAGGCCCTCTGAATGCCGGTGACAGTTATGTGGCTTGATCTGTCAGGGGAGAGGCTGGCAGCGGGACTATGACTTATCACAGGTGAATAAACTGGCTCTTTGGAGCCCATTGCCTATGGTGGGATACCTGGCTCAGCCTTAATACAAAGGGGAGGGGCTTGGTCCTGCTTAAATTTGGTATACCAGACTTCATTGACTCCCCAAGGAAGGCCTTACCTCTTCTAGGAGTACATGAGGGGTGGTAAAAAAAAAAGCAGGCGAGAGGGTGGAACAAGTGAATGAATTTGGAAATGGGGTTGGTACATAAAATGAAAAAAAAACTTAAAAAAAATAAAGTAGCAATTGTCAAGTTAATTAAAATACTTTCAAAATATTATTATAAACTGATTTTTATAGAGTACTAAACAGTTTTTTCTTACTGCCATGCTGTGTAGAGCTAATATTTACTTTAAAAAATCTATAATTTTGTAAATGTACCACGTTTTCTCTATCCACTCTTCAGTTGTGGGGCATCTAGGTTGCTTCTAGGATCTAGCTATTACATATAATGCTGCTATGAACATAGTGCAACAGACATCCTTGTTGCGTGAATGGGCATCTTTTGGGTATATGTCTAAGAGTGGAATTGCTGGGTCTTGTGGTAGACTGAGTCCCATTTTCCTGAGGAATCTCTATTCTGGTTTGCATAGTGGATGTACAAGATGGCACTCCCACCAGCAGTGGAGGAGTGTTCCCCTTTCTCCACATCCACCCCAGCACAAACTGTCATTGGTGTTTTTGATTTTAGACATTCTGACAGGAGTAAGATGATATCTCAGAGTTGCTTTGATTTGCATGTCCCTAATGGCTAATGATGTTGGGCACTTTCTCAAGTGTTTCTCATCCATCTTATACTCCTCCATTGAGAATTCTCTATTTAGTTAAGTCCCCCCACTTTTCAATTGGATCCTTTAGTGTTTTGGAGAATAGCTTCTTGAGTTCTTTGTAAATTTTGGAGATCAGCCCTCTGTCAGATGTGGGGTTAGTGAATATCTTTTCCCAATCTGTGGGCTGCCTTTTTGTCTTGCTGACTGTGTCCTTTGCCTTACAGAAGCTTCTCAGTTTCAGGGGGTCCTATTTATTAATTGTCAATCTCAGTGTTTGTGCTACTGGTGCTATGTTCATGAAGCAGTCTCCTGTACTAATTCATTCAAGGGTACCTCCCACATTCTCTTCTAACAGGTTCAGTTGGCTGGATTTATGTTGAGGTCTTTGATGCATTTAGACTTAACTTTTGTGCATGGCAATAGACATGTAACTATCTGCAGTCTTCTACATGCCAATATCCAGTTATGCCAGCACCATTTGTTGAAGATGCTATCTTTATTCCATTGTGTAAATTTAGCTTCTTTGTCAAAAATCAAGTGTTCATAGGTTTATGGATTAATCTCGGTGTTTTCAGTTCGATTCCATTGGTCTACCTGTCTATTTTTGTGCCAATACCAAGCTGTTTTCAGGACAATAGCTGTATAATAAAGTTTGATGTCAGGGATGGAGATGCCTCCAGATGTTGCTTTGTTGAGCATGGTTGTCTTGGCTATCCTGGGTTTTTTGTTTTTCCATATAAAGTTGAGAATTTTTCTTTCAAGTTCTGTGAAGAATTGTGCTGGGATTTTGATGTGGATTGCATTGAGTTTGTGGATTGCTTTTGGCAGGATTACCATTCTTTTTACATTGACCCCACCTATCCAAGAGCATGGGAGAATACTACTCAGCAGAAAAAAAAACAATGGAATCTTGAAATTTGCAGGCAAATGGAAGGTACTAGAGGAAACCATCCTGAGTGAGGTAACCCAGACACAAAAGACGAACATGGTACATACTAACTCATATATGGATTTTAGATATGGATCAGGGGAGTGTCAGCCTATAATCCCAGTGCCAGTGAGTCTGGGAAACAGGGAGGTTCCCAAGAGAGATGCATGATACCCCAGAGAAGTGGAAAGAGGCAAGATCTCCTGAGAAGATTGAGAACATCGGTGGATGGGGAGAGGGAACCAGGAAAAAGAGAGGGGGGTAAGAGGAGGAGAGAAGAAGGCATGGGGGAGCAGGAAGGTTGAGTCGGTAAGAATAGAGGAGAGCAGGATTAGAGATACCATAATAGATCTAGTCATTATAGGCTTGAGGAGAGAGCTGACACTAGTGAGATCTCCATAGATCTACAAGGATAGCACCAACTGGCAAACTCATCAATAGTGGAGAGACTACATTAATAACCCCTCCTTGATGATAAGGTTGATGACTACCTTATATGCCATTCTAGAACCTTCATCCAGTGACTGAGGGAAGCAGAGACAGACACCCACAGCAAAACACTGAACTGAACTCCTGGAATCTAGTGACAGAAATGGAGGATTGATGATCAAAGGGGTCAAGATCATGATGGTGAAAACCACAAAGACATCTGACCAGATAAGGGGAAGCTCTTGAACCCCAGATTGATGGCTGGGAGGCCAACAGGGGACTGATCCAGACTCCATGAATATAGTGCCAGTGAGGAAGCCACAGAAATCACTGGGGCCTTCCGTAGTAGATCAGTGTTGATCATGGTGTATGAATGCCCTTTGGGAGCCCATTCCAAGTAGAGGGATGCTCTCTCAGCCTGAACACATGGGGAAGGACTTAGGTCCTGGCCTGGATGAAATGACAGACTTTGGAGATACCCCCAAGAAGGGCCTCACCCTCCCTGGTGAATTAATGTGGGGATGGGGTGGGGGACTGGGAGACTGGTGGAGGGACAAGGGAAGAGTGGTGGGGGAGGGACCTGGGATTGACATTTGAAGCATTCATGTTTCTAATTTAAAAAAGCAGATATTGAGAAAAATAAATTTATTTATATAAAAAGTCTGTGTTTGCCTTCTTTCATGGAGAAATTTTGTTTATCACGTCTCCTTAGTGAGAAGTTTTACCAAGTATTCTATTATGGTAGTTAAGGGGATTAGATGTCCCTTCCTTACCACCTAATATATCCTAGGGCATAACATTCTTTATTAGCAAAACAATGACAAACTTCTGTCTGGAATTTTCCATCAAACCTTATGAGAAAACATGAAGGATAACTTTAGGGGTCATTCTGTCATCAATAGCAATGTTGTTCATGTTTCCAAAGAAAATAAAAGTACATGTTATCTTCTATAATTGTCAACCTTAAGCTGGATTTCTGTTTTCTAAGCTTGCATGCATAAACTCGATCACCTTGTGAAGTGAACTCCGTGTTGCTAAGTAGGCACCCATCTAGGAAGTGGATTCACCTACGTGTCTGAATCAAGTGAAACAGAACACACACATAAACTAGACTCATTCCTTGCAAGTAGGAACCTTGTAACAATTAATATCTAGATACCAGGGAAAGCTAGTCACCCAAGGTACAAGAAAGCTCCTACAGGCTCATTGAAGTCATCTGAATCTTCCCTTCCCCGGCAGCTGAGGTTCCCCTAAAAGCAACCCACGTGAGTTTTATACTAACTAGGGAAAATCATGACACACTGGTCTAAAAATGGTGAAGGACACTAGCTGTAGGACAGACTGGAATATAGCCTAGAGTCTTCTAGGCAGCTCTTCCCTATTTCAGGATATTACATTCCTAGCACATTTTACATTTATTTTTGAAAACTACAAGTAAAAAACCGGAAAAAATTGCAGCCATTTAAGTGCAGCCAGAGAACTATCTTTGAGTCAGCTTTCTGGCCCCAACATCCTTCTTAGGAAAAAGGGCCACCTTCACAGGTTCATAGGCTCCCCATGATCTGATACAGAGGTTTGTCTCACTGTGCCAATGGCAACTCGACCGAAGCAATCTCTGAGCAACATGACTGCACCAAAACCAGAATATATTTCATTAGATGTAATTGTAATAGCAAGATCATATCTGTCCAGAGCAGATTTCTAACCTAGGATTCCCACTATCCACTATCCACTGAAGCAATCCCAGCATTGGTCCTACAATATGCATGGAATCTTCAGGGCAGCTCCACTCTCTTTGAACTAGAGGGATTTAAGATTCCAAAAAGCAGTACTTGCCATGTCATTCTGGTCAGATTCTAAGTCCTACTACCATAATGAGCTTATGACTAAGCTGCAGATATCATGAACAAAACATTCTATGAAAACTCAAGGAACACACAAATGGGACATTATCATCTCCTTTGCCAAAAGAAACTCATCAGGCATGAATCTTTCTTTGAAATAGTAGTATTCTTAGTATTCAGTTATGTTTTTTTTTCGAGACATGGTTCCTCTGTATTGTTTTGGAGGCTGTTCTGGAACTTGCTCTGTATACCAGAGCTGGCCTCAAACTCACAGAGATCCACCTGCCTCTGCCTACTGAATGCTGGGATTAAAGGCATGCACCACCAATGACCGGCTAGTACTCATTTCTTAAAGTTCTGTTCAATCAGGCAAGCTGGATAGTTAGACTTGGATGTGGTGGGGTTTCTTGACAATTGTCTAAAACAAGAACTATATTAACAGAAGCCTCGCGATTTTCACTTGGTATCAGGAATACTTTTATCACATAATCCACTGAATCTTGGGTAGTTTAATGACAGGCGTTAATAGATGGCCTCCATTGTTGTACTTCTACTTTGTAACTGTGAGGAGATATATTGACAGGTCACTATAATACTCTATGCTCAAAGCAGCTAAAATGTCAATTTTATAATGCACTCTTTGGAAACTACATTCACCTCTTCACAAGCACTGTTCATAAACAGAGGAACTTGCTGGAGTCATCAACTTATCCCACCCTTCCCTCATTCCTCGGTCATCTTTACAGAAGCAAAGGATCACTGGCCTCCCTTGAACATGTAAAGACTTGTGCTCATCCTTAAATATAAGGTAGCACATGACATTTTGGTCACTTGTGTCTACCGATCATAGTATGAGACTCTATTACTGAGAAGATCCACACTGCATAAAACAATCCCTTCGGTGATATACCAACGGGTACCTGAGCCCTTCTCTTCTGCTTGTTCAGGTGCCTCAGCATCCCAAGGGTTCACTTATTGAGTCTTGGGAAAGAGAGAATATGTACTTTATGTTAAGCTTCACGTTCTATGCCCCCCTGCTTAATTCATGCATTGCTTCATTCACATCTGGTGATGCCCGCTGTGTCCTACTTGTTACCCTTCTTCCCCGCAGCACCTCCCACTCAGTTCTCTCTGAGAATAAACCTGTGGGGCTCAGGATTGGACTTGCTTCTCATTAGTTTGACAATGTTTGACAAACGAGCCTCTCTCTTGAAGGCCCATGTATTTAACCTAGGGCTTTTACTTTTGCAGAGCTGAGAAGTTATTGGTGGAGAAAAATAATTTAGGTAACAGAGAACTTAGACATATGTTTATGTCCCTGAAAGGTCATGATGCAATACAACTTTTGCTCTTTCTCTCAACTGTAGTTAAGAAAACAGACATTTGGCATGTTTATTCCCCTGAGAAGCATCCAAGTTGTTTCTGCCTTCAACAGGCTTTTAAAATGCTGCAGTAAAGTATTAATTCATGACCTCTTTGTTAACAGCCAAAAAAACAGATACGAATTTGAGAGAGAGGAAGGGGGTACATGGGAGGAGTTAGAGGGAGGAAAAAGAAGTGTAAATGTAATTATTATTTGTCTCAAATTTTTAAAATGTATTAAAATACTTGGAAAATTTTTGATGTTATCTCAGTTTCTAAAACCTTGGACTACATATACACCATAAATTATATAATATGGAATTTAAACTAATGCATACTGTGTTAATATTGTTACATTGTAGATGCATGCTATTTACTTCAATTGCATTATTATTTCTTCAAAAATATAGATTATTTTATTATATGTGTATGAATGTTTTTGCAAAAATATGTGTTTATGAACCAGGTAAACGTGTGGTGCCTATAGAAGAAAGAAGGCAGAAGACAGAGAATTGAATTCCCTGGAAATAGTGTTAGGATGATTGTGAATGGCCAATGTGGCTCTAGGAACTGAACCTGGGTCCTTTGTGATAACAGAAAGTACTCTTATTGACTAATCCACCTGTGCAGCCCCATAGCATCTCCCTTCAATCAACATTATTACACAAACTGTTAATGATTATCACTATTAACTACCTTGCAAATATTGCATCCTTCAAGTTTCATTATATGAAGTTATTAAAAATGTGGAATATCTCCTTTTTAGTCCTTCCAATTTGTGCTTTGGATGTGCAAAAAGATAAACTAAAAGAGCCAAGACATTCTCTTGAGTATTTAAACATTTTATCTTAAGGTACAAAGAGATAATGCTTCAGAAAGAATGACCATTGTATTTATTTGAATTTTTAGAGAGCATAATGAAACATATAATTATATTCATTGTCTAACAATTGTTACATTAGAAAATGTTTTTGATCTTTTATAAAATTATGGGAATACCATTATATGTAATTTTGTGAAACAACACACAGGTCATTTTCAAGCTAGTCCTTGAGTGAAGAGACATCGAGTTGTGGACAGCAAAAGCATTCCAGGGACTGAAGCAAAAATCCAATACCATGGGTCTTCTCTTAGTTAGAACATTTCTTTACCTGTGGATTCTTTTCAAATTCTTTCCACATAAGGGTGGCAGCACAAATTAGGTACAATACTTCAAAGCAGCTGACGATTGTTGGGCTGGAATATGATTGATGTGCCTCATTGAGTTTCTTTTGATTGAAGTGGGAAGTACTGAATAATTGTTGACCTTTGACTTGCTTATAATTTAGCAACAATGATGACAAATAAAAAAGTATTTTAAAGTAACTGATTAAGCAGCGATGCCAATTGCCAAATCCAATGACTGTCAAATGTAATTCTGTTCTGCCCCATCAAGGACATATCGTGGAGAAAACAGTGTTTATTCTGGGAAGAGACAATTTGAGTCGAGTCAAGATTTGATGCAAAACCTTCTGCTGAGTTTGACAAATATAAAAGTTGGATGCTTCAACCCTATTGATGCTATTGTTGGAGAGAATTTATGATCCTCATTATGTTTTGGTTTAATCAGTCTTAGCCAGTAGTGTGTGCATTTTTTTAAGAACAAAACCCACATTTGGTAAATGAGCTATAAAAAATGTATTCTTAGATCAGTTCATTGTTTTCTGAGGATGGATTCAGAAGATTTGAGTCAAAAAGAAGAGAGTCTCTTTAAGCAAATGACATATTACAAAGTTTCTCTGAGATGGAAGGATGGCAGCAAAGAGAAGCCAGCTTGCTGGGTTCTTGTGCTGAGCAGGGGATGTAAACACGCTTTTCTGTTTCACTAGATCAGTCTATTCCAGGGGTGTGTAGCCTTACATATTTTAGGAAAACAGAAGTAAGAAAAACTCCACTCTGTTCTTTCTGCCAGGAAAAGCTAATATTTGCCTCTTATTCATCCTAGCTCATATGCAGTAAATATGGAAACGGTGTATTCTTGCACCATACTGTTTGTAAGTTCTCTGTCATACAAGGTCAAACTTTATACTTTCAATTTCTCACTAATGTTCAGTCTTAAATCTAGCTGATGGAGGCAAGCCGTGAATGCTGTATTCATAAAAGAGGTCATTGGGCTGGAGAGAAAGTTAACCAGTTAAGAGAGCTAACTGAGAAAATTGGAAGTTGGATACTAGCACACATATGAGGTATTTCATAAATGCCTACAAAGTTAGCACCAAGAGATCTCATTGCCACTTCTGCCCCACGTGGGCAGCTCCAGCCTCCAAATTTAAAAACATAAAATATGTATTTTAAAACAAACTAAGAGAGGAGTTATGGCTCAAATAAGGTAACAAAAATATCCAGCTTATGCTGACCTATTTAAAGACCATTGCTTCCGTGTAAGAGTCATGCTTGTATCTAGAAACTAATCTCAAATGTACTTTTAATAAAAGAAATGAAAAGCATAATGTAGGTACTATAGCTGCAAATACATAACTCTTTGACATTTTAATGTAGTCTCTTCTTTATCCAGCTCTTATACAGTGAGTGTGTGTACCAGGAGGGATATCCTGGTTGTTTATAATGGCTTGGTAAATGATAGTGGTGCTAGTTCCACACTGGCTGTTAAATATTTCAGAAATTGATGTTGCCTTTTTTGCCTTATTCATGCATGTAAGATGCATTTGCTCTCATATACAGATGGCACTGCTGGTGAAAATTTATAGTATTTAACACAGGTGATATTGAGCATTGCCCTGGCTACATAGACATTTTAAAAAATGTTATATACTAAGGTCTTCAAAAATTCCACTTACCAGCTTGTTTAACTCACAAACCTACTCCATTGCATAGAGAATCCAGTCATGATGAAAACAAGACTTTGGAAATCTAAGAAACTCACCTAAGTTCATGTAGGTTTCTACTTCCTACAGATGTGTTTATAGGTGTGTTTTCTTCAAGCAGATTGTTAAAGTTACCCTTTACATTGTACTAAGCCTATCACCTAAAGTTACATTTTAATACTATAGTAGCGGCAGGAGGACTGATCACTTTTCCAGAGAACACAGGTTCAGTTCCCAGAACCCTTGTCATAAATGACAACTATCTATAACGTGAGTTCTAAGGGACCCAGCAATGTCTTTTGGCTTCCAAAGACACTAAGTATGCACATGGTATGCAGGCATACATGTTGGCAAAACTCACACAGGAAATAATAATAACAACAATAACAATAATAATAATAAATACTTCAGGATGTTCTGATCATAGATGAACCACTGGGCCTTAGGCTGTGATAGACAGGGGTGTCAAACCAGTGGTATTCAGGTGCTCATTTCCTTGTCCTGAATTCACCGTTCTTTCTCTTTGCTGACCCTTTCCCAAAGAAAGAGTCTCCTTTCATCAGTTGGTGACAAACAGAAGCATTAGAAGAAAAGCAATCCACCAACCAACCAACAAACCAACCAACAAACAAAAACTATTTGTTGTTTCAGCTTCAGAGCAAAGAAATAAGTGTCTTCCTTTGTCTTCTTATGAGACTCTGGAATATAATTTGGCCTTACTTAAACTATTCTGATTTTAACTGATAGTTGTTCATTCCCACTCATGCAGGATGAGAACTGTGAGTGAGGGAGAGGGATCCAGAAACAAACAGAATTTATCTGGAAGTTGATTACTTCCTGTGTACACAAACACAATTGTAAATTACACAAGGTACATGTAGTTTCACATCCTCTTGAGCTGTATCTGCCATCTACACAGTTCCTGCTAAAAGTCTTGAGAATGCAAACTATAGAGAGAAAAGATTCATTGGAAGCTCAAGTCAGAGTAGCATCGCTGAGGAGCATCTGTATTAACGTTAGGTGTTCCAAACTCATCTGAAACATCTTAGTTACAGCAGAGAGACAACCACTGCCCCCTCCCCACACACACTGTTACTAAGAATGCTGGTAGCTTTGAAGAGCAGAGAATTAAAGTACATGAGGGAAATAGGAGAATAGCTTTGGAGTAATAACTCCTCTTTCTAGGTGACTCAGATGTACACCTGGCACTGAGAGCCTAGTGTAGCAAGACCTAAGAACAGTGACTCCCAGAACGATTGCTACTTCTCTGTTTTGTTTTCGTGACTTAGATTTAGTGTTCTTTGGAGTCATTTTTCAAAAGGTTTCTCCCTTTTCTAATCTCAGGGTTTACAAGCATTCACAAAGGAGATGGGTGAATAGAACTCAGGTCCTGTGTGAGGGCTGAACATTTCTAAAGGTCCATATCCTGAAGGATTCACATGCCATTGAAAATTTTTCTAGAGCGGGACTATTATGGTTGTTGACTGTTATGAAGGAAATGACTGTTATGGAGGTCATTAGGTCCCTGGGTTTTGCTCTTGAAGGGTATTGCATGGATTTTACCCTCACTTTCTCTCTTTTATATTCTGGCAGTGTAGTGGCAGCAATGCAGTAGGGAGGTGGAGATCCATTTATTTACAATCGCCTTTTCCATTCCCTTGATGGCTACCATAGGCTCATGACAACAGATCTGTCTAGTATTGGCCTGGAAACTACAAAGCCATGAGTTAAAATAATTCTTTACTTTTAATAAGTTAATTATCCCTATGACACTTGAAAATATTTTGGCAAGATTAATCCTCTTCATTAATATAATTCCCAGGAAAGACATTAAATAGTAACTTTGCGGAGCCTACATTGTGTTCCTCACAGATACTCAAACATATGTGCCTCCGTACATATGCATATAATATAGCCAAATTTTAAATCATTTTTAAATATTAGCTGTGAAAGAATGCATATGTTGCTGAGAATTTTATTCTGCAGCAAATTTTATCATGAATGATGGATTTATGATTGTATCATTCATTATCCATTTTATGTTACTACATTAGACATTTAGTTAATATCATAATCTATGTAAATTTAAAGTTAACAAAGAATAAATTCCCTCAGAGTTTGCTTCTTGGTCCTATATTATCTTCATCTATTAAATGTTAGCTTTCCTGTCTTTCTTAGTTCACACTGAAGGTCACCTAAATGCATGAGAACACTAGTTGTGGTGGTTAACATTAAAGGCCATTTTGACAAAAATCTAGAATCACCTCAATAAGGGGTTTTTCACATTGTATTTGTCTGTGGGCATGTTTATGGGAATTGTCTTAATTACACTGATTGGTTTGAGAAGGCCCAGGCCATTAAAGAAGGTACCATTATCTGGATAGGGAGGGGCTCCTTTACTGCAAATGCAGAAATGACCTTGAACAGTAAGATTTCATATACTAGTTTCTCTCTGATATTATCTATGTATGTGATGTGAATAGCTTTTTAAAGTTCCTACATGGCATACAGACAACCATGGTCTATAACCTGACATAAAATCCTTTTCTGAAAAAAATTGATTTTTGTCAAGCTATTATACCAGAGACGCCGAAAGAAAACTAAGATACAGGACTGTGGCTTTCGGCATGCCACATGCTTTGTGCCAGTTTGTATTGTACACGGTTTTTTTTTAGCCTACTAGTCTCATGTGGTACTGGCTCTATTATAATGCTCCATGGAAATCGCACAGTTCCTTCTAGGTTCTTCATAGCCTAGCATCATATTCATAAACATCACTGATGTAACTAGGGATTCGGTTATGAATGTAACTGTTTCCAGTGACTTGTCATTGCTAAGGTACTGCAATGAGACCCTTCAGTGTAGTTCTACAATAAACAATTTGGCTATATTTCTAAGAAAACAGTTGCTGTTACAGGCATATGCATAAAACATTTTATGTTATGAAGTTAGTAGTCTTCCACAGTAGCTGAAATATTTAAAGGTGGCTATTACTTCCTCTTATAACTCAACTAATTTGATGTTTTATTAGCTGTTTTAGCTTTGAAAAGTAGGTGGGCAGAAAATGGCAATTTGCAACTTAACATGCAGCTCTCATATTTTGAGTTAAGATTAACATATTTTAAAGATTTGAAGCTCCTTATAATTGTATTACCTGAATCCTAGGTATTAATTTTCTGTTTCCACAGAGTATTTGAGTTTTTGTGTGTGTTATGAGATTTTATACATTAAGAACTTAACCCTTTAGGATTTGATGGAAAATAATTTTCTAGCACTTTGGAACATTATTTCGTATGTGTGAGTGTGTTTATTTGTCTGTCCTTGAATTTATGCCTTTGCATATTTTCACAAGGAGAAAAATGACATTCCCAAGTATTTTAGACCAACACTTTCTTCTAAAAGTTAGTTTTTTAAAAACCGCATGTAAGAAAATTTCTAACTTTGAGATTCTGACAAAAAGTTAAATTGATGAGCTTTTCTTCAAATCTGCTTTTTGTGCTATTCTTTTCCATGGAAAGAAAGGGGCAGATGTAGCCTAGTGGTCTAGAGAGTTTTCAGTGAGGTACTGATGAATGGCCAAAAGTGTCACCCATGAAAGATTACAATGTTACAGTGATGCTAGTTGGGATCTTTCTTCTATTAGTCATGCTTTCATTGTTTCACAGTACACCTTCCAAGAGGAAAGATTTACCTTAGCACAAGTTTTCATTATTATGTCCTAGAAGGCACTGGTCGGACAGCTCAGTGGATGGCTGAGGCAGTATATGGCAATCAGTTCACATAGTGGTAACAAGAAAGCGAAGAGTGAAACAAGATATTTCCTTTGATTTTGGGCATAAACTTTAAAGGATTTCTCATTTTGACCCATGTCCATCATCTAGCTCTCAACTCTACAGGTTCCATGGCCTCACAACATAGTGTCAACATCTAGGTAAGGAGCTTTGACAACATGACCATATAGAAATGATATTTCATTCAAAACACAACAATTTTATCCTTGGATCCCAAAGCCTCATAGCCACCACATAGAGCAAAATACATCTAGTTAATTTCAAACAGCCTTATATGCTAAATGTCTTATGCAAATACCACAGTTTGAAGTACTTTCTGCTACTAAAGGCAAACTCTTAACCTTCAGCCCTATAAAATAAAAAAGAAAGTTACATTCTTCCAGCATGCAAGACCAAAGACTAAACATTCCATCTCTAATGGTGGGAATGTGAAAAGAGTGAGTGGTTAAAAATAAATCCCAAAACTCCCATAACAATAAGATGTATGTGGTGGAATATTATTTTATGTTGAGTGACTTTTGTTTATGCTGCATTTGTTTAACTCTTGTGAAGCTGTATTAATGTCACTGTCTAAAGTACCTGATAGTCCTAAAACAGAGCTGAATGGCTAATAGTGAGGCAAGAGCAAAGATAGGCAGGGCTGGTAGGCAGAGAGTATGAATAGAAGGAGAAATGAGGAAGAAGAGCCAGAGAACAAGGAGAGGAGGACATCAGGGCCATCCAGAAAGCCACCCAGAAGTCCAGCTACACAGTGACCCAAGGAGTAAGAGTAATATTTACAGAAGTAAGAGAAAGAGAAAATTCCCGAGAGAAAAGGTGGGTGGATTAATTTAAGATAAGAAAAACTGGGTAGCAACAAGTCAAGCTAAAACCAGGCATTCGTAAGTAATAATAAGACTTTTTGTGTGTGATTTATTTGGGAGCTGGGTGTTGGGTCCCTCAAAAAGATAAAGAGTAAAAACAAGCAGCACAGATGTGTAATCCAAACTCAGCATTATCTTAACTCCAGTACATTTAGAATGTCCCCTAACACGTTCTCATTTTTACCACCGTCGTTTTACTAGGCAGGTTCCATTACATTCCTGCAGCCTTCTTCAGCAGAACCCTTGTCCGTGGCATTTTCGAAATACTGTTGTTTTTTTCCTGTGGTAGTTTACAGTTCACCTTTGGTGAATTCTGTATGCCCCTTGGGGGACTTTCTTGAAAGGAATCCAACCTTTTTACAGATTAACCTACTAAACAGACTTTTCTCAAAAACATGGAAGAATCCATCCTGCATCTCTTTTGTATTCTGCATGCTTTCAAAACCAGCATTGCATGGATAGTGCTAACCTTTTGTTGCCAACTGGAAAAGAATAGAATTCCCCTTGAACAGTCTCTGCATGATTGACTAGGTGACTGAACCTATGAAAAGTGTGACATCCTGGTAGCACTCCTTTTTCAAAGAAATTATGAATAAGTTTTCAATTTTATATCCTGGACCCCACATATATTAATGGGGTTATGAAATGTCCTAAAATTCACCGAAAGTAGCCTTCCTTTATGGATGCAAATTATCTTCATTAATGCCACAGCCGACACTTCATATGGTCACTTTTAAAATGAGGATTTTTTACATTTTCAGGACACAAAACACAGACAGATATGTTATGAATGGTGTCTAGTCTGCTTCTCAGTGGAGTCTTTATTCCCACCCAAAAACTTCATGAGCATAATCTCTGCTTTCTTAGTTAGATTGACATTCTAAACTTATGCCAAGGATTAACCTCTATTTACAGCATTCTGGGGCTTACTTAGCCAACATCCTCAACTTTTTCCAAATTATTCCTACAAATTAGTTCGAAAATATGCCAAAGAAACACATGATCAGGTTGAGTTGCTGACTCTAGTTTTAATAATGGTTTTCTGTAGTTTCTTCTCACATCATTGGGAGAACATTACCTGAAAGAAGAAATGTAAGGGAGAAAATATTAGTTTTAATTCATGATCTTTAAAATCTTCAGTTCATCTTTGGAAAAAAGGCATGTTGGAGCAACTCAGTTCATAGCAATGGGGTAGTATGACTACTGTGCAAAACATGAAGCAGAAACAATGAGATGGGTATCACATTCAAGAGTCAGACAATAGCCGGGTGGTGGTGGCGCACGCCTTTAATCCCAGCACTCCGGAGGCAGTGGCAGGTGGATCTCTGTGAGTTCGAGGCTAGGCTGGACCGACAGCCTCCAAAATAATACATAGAAGCCCTGTCTTGTAAAACAAACAAAAATAAAGAGTCAGACAATAGATGCTTATGTCTGTTACCTATGATTCAGCTGCTAAGGTTGCACAGTTTCCCCCAAAGAATATGACTAGCTGGTAGAACAAAAACCTAACACAATGGACTGTGGAAGATATTTCAGATTCAAATCCTAGCATCTCTGCAGTAAATGCGGACATGTTACATATCTTGTGACTTCAGTCTCTATCAATGGTATCAGTAGTAATCTCTGTAGATATCACAGACCCAGAATGCTAAGTTATCATTAAACCAAAGCCCCCTTCCTTTATTGGGGGGGGTTTGTGCTGCATAAGGCGACTTATTACTGAGTAAAAAAATAAAGAAAAAGAAAGCCATAGAAAGCAACAAAAATTACCTATAATTTTAGTTTGTCTATAATACAGGCATTTTCTTTCTTCCATTATTATATTTCAGTAGCTGGGGACATAGGGAATTAGAAATAAAGCACAGAAAACCATTCAGTAGAGACACAGAATGCTTGCTCTCTCAGCATATTATACAAGAGACAGATACATCCTGTAGTAGTTTAATGCAATAAGCAGTGAACCAAAACCAAACCTGTCAAAACTGAACAAATATGTCAGGAGCATAGTGTATTTCATAGCACTTCAGAGTTATAAAGTAAGTTAAGGTCAAATAAATTTAGTTCCCAAAAATTACCTCATTAATCTCTTTCATATCTAGGAGAGGAACAACTAATTTCATAGTATTATTAAAGTGCTTTTAAGATATGATACAATCATAAATTACATTAGTCATTATTTCAGATGACTCAATGCCTTGATATCTAATAAAATTAATGGTTTCATTTTTCAAAGTAGTGCATATCACTAATTATAATATGCCCAACAAAATGCTTCAAGATCTGCCCAAAGTTTTAGTAGTGTAAGGATATTTATAACCTATTCATGGTTACTTTGTTCTTGAGGAAGGAGGAAATAGAAAATTAACCACTATCATGGTACACATCCCATTTTAGATCTGCAAAGCATAAATAGATGTATGTGTGTATGTGTGTGTGTATGACAATTCCCCACAGACACTATTATGCCTTTTACAACTTCTAAAAATGGCAAAGTAACACACACTCATATATACATATATATACACATTTATATATAAAACATGATGAAATAAAAGGTATTTTGCAGCAAATAATAACATACTCATAGGAAAAAGAGATACATAAACTTAAATTATATTAGTTAGGTCTTAAATATTTATATTTAACTAAAATGATACAGACATTTACTAATTATTAATCAGTTTCATATTTGTATATAATACTAAGTTATGTCAGATTTAAAGAATTCCATTTAATCTGACATACTACAAAGAATATGTATTGTTGAAATTACTCTATGAAAATAATATAAAATTTGTTCTGTTGAATAAATTTATATTTTTATGATAATAAATATACTAAATCAAATCCTAAGGAAAACACTCCCAAATGGTCTTTTGAAAAAGATTTTGAAAAATCTACATATATTGCGTTTGACAGTTATAAATTAGACATATACAATTTATTTCATTGAATAAAAAAATATACCAGGAAGTATTTGTGAGAGTCATCTTACCTTATGTGAGTTTGGTTTCTCTAAATGTTTCTGATACTGAAAATAGTTTTTTAAATCAAGATTCCCTGATTTCTTGATAACTTGGACATATTCCATTTATTAACAACCTTATACCATCTATAGAATCATACTGAAGGCATTCTAAATGGCATGCTAAAATAAATTTAATTTCCTATCTTAAATACATTTAATAAATCCTTATGACTCTGCAGGCCAAATTGGGTTAAAATCCCAGGAGAAGAAAATTAAAATCTGGTTTGGCATAGAATTTTGACTTCCTATCCATGATGAGAAAGTCCTATTCTAAGTGATTCAGGGAAATAGACCTTAAAAATATTACAGCAGCTACTTTTTGCAATAGCCAAGTCAACAGAGGCAGAGTTGAGTCATCTTTGAGTAAGGTGACCTCATAATATCTGCAACCATGAATTGCTGGCATAAAGCATGTAAAAAGAGTCAACATGCTGCTTAAAAATGTTGAATAGTTTTCATGTCTGTTTATGTTGGAATAGTTTGTGGATTAGCCAGTCTCACCCTTTCCTATAGAGCCTCTGCATTTGTCTGATTTTATGATTCCTTGCAAAATAAGAGGGGCATCCAGGGACTATTTATAATATAGTTAACCAGTACCCAAGGAAAATGACATTGTGAAGAATAAGACAGAGGTAGAATGACTGGAAAACTATGAAATCCAAGGTGGAATGAAAGACATCATACAGCTGGTTGGAAGATATCGAAACTGCCACATTATTTGTCAATGTAATTAACAAAGTAACTGAATCCTGGTAGATTAGCTACTGGCAGTGAAATGTTTAAAAGAGTTGGAATTGGGAAAGAAAGATGTAATATTAATGTAGGAGGATCTGCAAAATCACTGTTATTTATAAAATGCACTTGGAATCACTGAACTAGCATTATTAGTCTTTATGCTAAGATGTGTGAATAGTTAGAGAGTTTTAAACAGAATGCTAGTTCTGGCATATTTTTCACCTTTGACGCCAAAGTCTTCATCTTAGCTAAGTTTAGGTCACTTGAGATTTCATAATAGTTCTCTGCTTTACACCTTACAACTTCCTAGACTGCACACCTGTACAGTATCATCCTTTAAAAAAACTGAAATTTTAACGAAGAATAATGACCATAATACCTTCTTCCAGACTTTGTGCAAATAGTGGCAGTAGGATTCCAAAATCTTGGTCTTTCATACAACTGTGAGATTCTGACATTTTAATCCTTTGTGTATTATGTGCATCAAGGGTACCCTGCTCTGGGGAGAAAGAAATATGGGAAAGGAATGTACTAAAATGCATCTTTTTCAAAAATATTATGATATGTATTGTCTTGTATGCTAATTCAAAATATAAAGAAGAGAGAGAAAAGGAAGCTATTATGTAGAGCGCACCTGCTCTATAAGTAGCAAAGTTAGATAAATCTTTCCTTTATGTACAGACAATTTCATGATAATTGTCAATTTCATGAAAATGAAATTATTATGAATTAAGGTAAGAAGAACTTACAACTGTCAATAATAAGGCAATAATCTAAAACTAGATGATCATTAGTCTTGCCAGTAAGTATCATATCTTCAGTCAGGAGTGATGCATATGTTTGCTTAACCTGTAAGGTATGTCAATCACTGGATCACATTATTATTAAAAATAATTACCCCTATCAAAATTGATGGATGTCAAGGATGGTGCATTTAAGAACTCTATGCAAACAACTTTCTGGTCTCTCAAATAAGTTATTGCAGAGCTGAAAATTATTATCAACATATTACATCTACTGTCATAACTGAAGTCATCAGTATGTAATTAGGTTGATGACTAACTCTTTGGGCAAATTAATGTGAGATAAATTTTCATCCTGTAGGAAAAAGAGGAAGGAAAAAACTAGTTATCATACTGATCAGTTAACATTTTAAACATGAAGTAGTATTTCACAAACCTGTACAATTGTTTAAAATAAAGATAAAGCATTGGAAATAGGTAGTGAGATACTTTTTGATCAATAAACATTGTATTTTGCTGTAAACCAAATAAATACATGTGCTTACTTTTTATACCCTTTTCTTACAAAGTGAAATACTTAGTATTTGTTAGTGTTATCTTTAAGAACTAATTGGAAAAGGTAGAGTAATAAGGAGGTAACTTTAACTTTTAAGGTTATAAATCAGAATGATAAATATGTCCAAATTTTTATGGTGCATATATTGAGTGTAATATTGTAAGAGTAAGAATGATGAAAAATTTTACCACTAGGCTGTAGATATGGCTTGGAATTTAAGGTTGCACATAGAGGACCAGAGTTTAGTTTCCAGCAACCATATCACAACTACCTGCAGTGCTTCAGGAAAATATATTACCCTTCATTGGACTCTGTTGGGATTTACATACATTTGGTGTTTTTTCACAGACAGAAACACACACAGACACACACACACAAACACACACACACACAATTTAAAATAAACTTTTTAAAAAAAATTCTAGCTGGGTGTTGGTGGCGCACACCTTTAATCCCAGCACTCGGGAGGCAGATCTCTGTGAGTTCGAGGCCATCCTGGTCTACAAAGCGAGTTCCAGGAGAGCCTCCAAAACAATACAGAGAAACCCTGTCTCAAAAAACCAAAAATAAAAAAAAATAAAAAAAATAAAAAAATTCTAGCACCATTCATTGACTTTTATCACAGATACCCACAAAACCCGAGATGACAGACCAAGAATGAGGACAACATTTGAAATTCATTTCTTTGGATAAAAACCTTCTGTGTAAAGGGATGCAACAGAGCAGACTGGGCAGAAAATGTTGAGTCTCAAGTGTTGACTACATCTGTGATGAGTTGCTGGTAGTGAAAAGGGACACTAAATGAATGGTACCTTAAAAGAAAAAGCAGTGGGATAGAACTTAAGCTGGCACTTTCTGGAACAGTCAAGAAGTGTAAACCTGGGTATATCCTGCTCCAAGAGTTGTATTATCATTTGTTGATACATCTTGGAGCTATGAATTAACTTAACCAAGAATCAGTACTTGTTATTCATCCTTTTCACATCTGTGGTAGTTTGAATAAGAATGAATCCATAGGCTCATATGTTTGCATGCTTACTCCTCAGTTAGTAGAATTGTTTCAGAATGATTAGGAGGTGTGGCCTTGTTGAAGTAGGCATATCTCTGGAAGTGGGTTTTAAGGTTTCAAACGCTCATGCTTGGTTAAGTGTCTCTTTCCATCTGCTGCCAACAGATCAGAATGTAAAGTTCTTAGCTAGTGCTTCAGTGCCTTGCTTGTCTGCTTTTCACTATGATGACCATGAACTAAGCCTCTAAAACTTTGAGTAAGTTCCCAGTTAAATGCTTTATTTTATTAGACTTGACTCGGTCATGGTGTCTTTTAACAGCAATAGAACAGCAACTAAGACAATCTCTAATACTGGATAATTTTCATCTGTAAAGCCGATATGACTTTTATACATAATGGCATATTAATGATATGACACTTAAAATATTGTTCAGATATAAAGTTAATTATAATGAGAGTAATAAAGATAGTGGTGTTCAGAATTAACCAGACTCTCTACCTTTCACTTGCTAAGCAAGATGTGTGCTCTCAGTTGTGCTTGACACCATGCTTTGGCTTCACCATTCTGAACTCAAGCCCTCTGAAACTTTTATCCCAATTAAATACTTTCTTTTGTAAGTTGTTTTGGTCATTGTGTCTTTTTTTCACAGTAATAGAAAATTAACTAATCTGGTAACTGTTCAGCCCATGAGTCTGGATGCTGCAGCACCCCAATCTGATGCTGACAACTTAGGGGGTCCCTGGAGAAGTGTTTATTTTTAGTTCACATTAGAAACCTAATGAAGTTGGTTTTGGTCAGCAAAGCAATCAGTTGCAGTGCAACAGGGACAATGAACTCACCAGCAAGAGCAAAAGTCAACCAAACAGAATTAATCAGAAAAGAAGATGCTTTTAGCAAGAGGAACAGGAAGGATTTATGTTTGCATAGAACTGTGAGAACTGTCCGAGGCAAACAGATAAAACAGGAGTTCAGATAGTATCAAATTTACAAGAATTGTGAAGTATATATGATACCCACAATTTTTCATAATATTTTTATACTTAATACAAGTGTTCAATAAAAAATAGATAATAAATTCATGCTATTAACATACAAAGAAATAGTATAAAACATAGTAAGGTTGAAACTCAAAATAACATGAGCATATGCCAGAAGTAAAGCATTCAATGATGAAAAACCAGGCACAGAGCACATAGGTTATAAGTTGTTCGTATCAGTTTTTGAGGCAGGGTCTTCCAAGCAGCGTAGATATTTGAAGAGTAAACCTAAATAAATAAGCCTACAGGATCCTCACTTGTTTCTTTTGCAATTCTCACCCCCATGGAGTACAAATACATGTCACCAATGCCAACTTCTAAAAAATAATACATGTTTAGGAGATCAAATTCAGAGCTTTATGCTTGCATGGCAAGTGCCTTATGGAATAAGCCATCTCCAGCTCCCTAAGTACATGATCTTCTAAGTAATTTCAAATAACTGAGTACAAACTGGTCTCTGTTATGATGTATTTACTCATGGAAATAGTTGACAAATTAAATTTTACTTAAGAACCTCCTATTGCTTTTAGAGAGAAAGCTGCGGTCCCATTTTTTTTCAGTTGTTTGTGGGTCTTCCATATTTATTTCTTCTTAATTTGATCATACCATCAAGGAGGGGCAATTAATGTAGTCTTTCCGCTATTGCTTAGTTTGCCATTTGGTGTTATCCTTGTAGCTCTCTGGAGATCTCACTAGAGTCAACTCACTCCTCAAGCCTATAATGACTCGATCTATTATAGTATCTCTCATCCTTTTCTCCTCTATTCTTACCTCGACTCAACCTTCCTGCTCCCCTATGCCTTTTTCTCCCTTCCTCTTATCATCCTCTGTGTTTCTTGGTTTTCTCTCCTTTCCTCTGTTGTTCCCAATGTGCTCAGGAGATCTTGCCTCATTCCACTTCTCTGGTGTATCTTGCATCTCTCTTGAGAACCTCCTTGTTTCCCAGACTCTCCGGCACTGGAATTGTAGGCTGACACTCCCCTGATCCATATCTAAAATCCATATATGAGTGAGTACATACCATGTTTGTCTTTTTGTGTCTGAGTTATCTCACTCAGGATGGTTTCCTCTAGTGCCATCCATTTGCCTGCAAATTAATTACATTTCTCCCTTCTCTTTCCTCCCTCCAAACTCTCCCATATAACCTTCCCCACTCTCTTCATGAAATCATTGTGTCTATGATTTTCTGTATAAGACCACCAACCGAATAGGCCCATCAACATTTCCTCATGGAAAGGAGCAAGTAAAAGTTCGAGGGTGGGAAATCATTTTTTTCCAGTGGAATAGCCATTGATAAGTTGCTCTTTCTCCAGTAAATAATTTTCCTGCCATTCTTAGGCAAGAAACCCTAATGAAACTCAGCGGTACAGACACAACCACACATACCCACAACCACCCACCTACCCCCCCACACACATAAGGAAGGGGGTTGATTCTTAAGGAAAAGCATCCTAGTGAAAGAGGATGAAAGAGTGGGAAGGGTTATCTATAGAACTAAAATTTATTGTACAAATGTGTGGAACAGTTAAAAAGTTACAAATATTAAGTTCTGAAGGAAAACAGAAATAATGGTATCTTTGGAGAGTGCAGATTCTCTCGGGTATACGTGATCCTCTACGTCAAGATCTCAACAGAGATTTATGCATGTAGCCTCCTGGAAAAATAAAGCTGTCTTAAGTGCTCATCTGGGGATTTGCTAGGTTTGCTAGCCAGGCTGTGTGGATGATTTTATTTACCCAATAGGCTCTGTCTTCCATTATCTAAATCCACTGAGACATGATATTTCAAGTTAAACACACTAGATCCAGTCAGAGTAACAAAAGTGAGAAAGATATGTAAGAATGTACAATACTGACTTCTGATGGCTTGCTAATAAGTCATGAGGACTTTCTAAATGCTGTGTAATTTTGCTGATATCATGACACCACCAAACAGACATTACCATTATATTCAGAAATTGAAAGCTCATGCATTTTTTCAATGACCATTGTTTAAAATGTCAAACTATATTTTCTTTTAAAAATCTCTCCTACTCACTATTTTATTGTGCACCTCAATTCTCCAATGTGAGCAAGTAGCCCTATAACATCTGATCATCCTGAAAGAGGTGAGGAGGAGAGCATTTGGAAAAGACATAGCAGTATCTTGGGCTGGTAGACACCTAGGTCTCTTGCCCTCCAGGCCATGTGAAGGCATGGTGTGTGACTACTAACTTGCTACTTGTGATTTCCTCACTTGTCTTAAAATCTCTTCTCTCATAGGGTGTTTGCCCATTACTGTCTGAAAATGAGATCAAGAAGAGAGAAAATTGTTTCTTTTGAACTCAGAAAAAGGAGAACAATTTCACAAAGACACTGAGTTGTCTTCTGAATATAATTCAAAGTTCCTTTGCAAATAGCAACTGGTTGTAACTTAGTGAATTAACCAGTAAACGGTTAGAAGGGTAAGAAATAGAGGGCACTCAGGACAGCAGAAACAAAGTCTATCAGACATATCTGAAACAGACCACAGAAGACATTACACAATGTGATGTAACATAACAGAGGATTCCCATACTATATCAATTAATGAAACTAGGTAATACAAAACCTTTAGGTATTTTAAAGGTTCTCACTCTTCTCCCCATCCTCGGTCTCTCTCTCTCTCTCTCTCTCTCTCTCTCTCTCTCTCTCTCTCTCTCTCTCTCTCTCTCTCTCTCTCTCTGTATTCTTCCCATACAATATCGTATCAAGGCTGGATGAGGCAACCCAGTAGTATGAGGGTCCCAAGAGCAGGCAAAAGATTCAAATACACAGAGGTATTTCTCTTAGGAAGGAAGACAATGAAATTATTCCTAGTATTGTTTGAGTTACTCATGGGTCACAAGTTTCATTAAACTCTGTCATAGTTTTGAATTTCTGGGGAGAAGCAGTGAAAACATCAAAGCACCTCTCCTTTTTTGAATGAAAATCATAATTACTACATGTACAACAAGGTTTTACTACTTTATTTCATAGCAAATGGGTTATGTGAATAGATATAGGTTCTGTTTACCAGATCTAAAAATTTGAATAGTTATTATATCTCTTTTACTTGTAATGGTAGATCAAAAAGTAAGATATGGGAGACTCTTATTTTGCCTTCCAATGAAAAAAAGCTTTTAAAACGAACCTATAAATGCCCACTAAGTCCTTACAATGAGGCAGCCTTTGTGCTAACAACAGAAAGCCTACTCATGAAATCTTCATGACAATTTTATGGGGAGAACATGTCATATCTTTGTAGTGATATATTATTTATGATTTATAAAAGCTTGCCTGAGTATTCGGAGAAGCAAATCAGCCACACATTTTACAAGCCAGGTATACACATTGAAGCCTAACAGCCAGAAACTAGGAGATGGTGGTACATGCCTTCACTCCTAAGACTCAGGATTAAGAGATAGAAGGACTCTGTGAGTCCAAGGTCACCCATGTCTACACAGAGTAAATCAGTCTAAAATACAATTATAGCTCACACCTTTAGTCCCAGCACTAGCTGGGTAAAAAAAAATACAAGAGCAAGTAGTCAGTAGGAGGCATTAATTCTCTAACCATGCTAAGAAGAGGTTACAGTCTGATGTTTGGTGAGAGCTGGTGAAGACAGGATAAGCCATTCATCCTAAGGTAGAGGTTAGATGCTAGTGGCCATCTGCTTTGCTTCTCTGATATTCACCTTATAGCTTGAACCCCAGTATCAGTTTCTGTGTAGTTTATTTATTTGTGTTACATGTATATCTTCACATTAGGAGGGAAGCGCCAGAAGATTACTAATGTCAAATTAGTTTGCTGAAGTGCACACAGTTTTGAAAACAGTACATATTCTTTCAGGTGGAAAGCAAAGTTTCATGAACAACATTAATCTTTAAAGGGAAAACTTCAGTGTCTCTCCAGGAATTCATGCTTCACTATCACAATTGCAGAATTCCCACACACATTTTGCTGGCTTCTAGAATCAGTTTACCATCTGATTCTGCAAATGCAGAGAAAATGAGAACAAAGCAAGTAACTAGAATGAATACTTTAAAGACAAATGCAAAAACTTAATAGTTTTTCCCAGTATTTCTTCCTTGGAAATGAACTGTGAGCATTCAAGATCCTGCCTTACCTAATATGATGGCCACCAACCGTGTGTGCACTGGACACTTTCTTTCTGACTAGTCCAAATTTACATGAGCTCCATATGTAAAACTCACAGTGAATTTCAAAACCTTTGTCGAAAAGGCTCTTAGTAGTTCTTGTTAATTTTAGTAGCTTGGCCCAGATAACATGCATTTCTAATGTTAATTTCACCTATCCTTTTTACTTGCTTTGCTTAGTGAGGCATCTGGAAAACGTGCTTTGCTCATGTGTGTACTCAGTGGTGGATATGACTTCAAGAATATGCTGTCCCAGCAGATTTGTCCTGCAATACTCAAAGCCTGAGCATCTGGTACTATCAATAGAAAATTATTTCCTGTTATCATTTTCAAGGAAGAGATATTTAATAGATGAGCTTTAAAAAGAAACACGTTCTCTAAAAGTCCCAGAGGATTGAAACTTGCTTCCTGTGAAACTTAAATTGTATTAAATAATACAGGATGAGAAAAATACTATTTTCTAGTGAATCCCTGTGGTGCTTAAAAGTGAATGGATAGAGTCCGTTTTCACTTTGAGGTCAAAGGTCACTTATGGAAAAGAAAATATAATTTTTAAGTTCAGAGAGTTTTTAGGCTTAGAATCTAATAAAATACATTTTTCTGAGGTTACAAAGGTGATCTTGCAATGCCTCAGGGGAAAATCATCTGCTACCCTTTTCAGAATGTTTAGAAATGGATTTAGTTTCTCTCAGGAACTATATGGAGACTTGACTAGGTAGTGTTCCTTTCACTGTGTGGCATCCACTTGATCAAATCAATATTCTGGTTCGTATCATATTAGTGAACCAAGATTTAGAAGGATGAGGAAAATTCATCTTCCAAGTACCTGCCTTAGAAATTTCATGTTTAGTTTCCAGTAGTAAGTACTACAGAATTTCGGTCATATTAAATCTGATAATACTGGTTCACTGTACCTCATTTCTTTCCTGGATCAGATCAGGGTAGGTTTGTCTTGTCTTGGAGAACAACATGCAGAGCTACTGGAGGTGAGAAATATTCTGTGGAGTGACATTAATCGTATGAAATTTAAAAGATGTTTTCTTGTGGCCTTAAGATCTTTGGTCTGGAACAAATGACAGTCAGAAACACTCAGTCTGAAGTGTCAGGAAACCGTCAGGGGCATTTCTCTGAACGAGGAGTCATCTGTTGGTCTTGAATCTCCCTGCCAGTGGCATGTATGAAGGGATCATACTTTTAATTTTTTTCCCAGATTTCAAAGGTTAATTCCTAATCAGTCAGTGAAACCCATTTGCAGTGTTTGGAAAGTTCTAAAACCAAGAGGCATGGTGTCTAGGTTTCAGTTTTCAATTTTCTTTTCTACTGAAGACAATAGTTCTGGATATGTGCTGCATTTGTGATGATATAAATCTCAGAAATAAAAGGACAGATACAGATTTGTCCCATCCCATGCCCTTTATATTTTCAGGTCCTCAGAATGGTTATTAATTGCTAAATATCCAATATGAGTTATTCTACTGGGAAGCATTATATTAATAAAAAGATCAAGATATTTTAAATAGTAAAATGACACCGTTGGGAATTTGGGTACTCACATTAGATTACTTAAAACTCTGAAGGGTGACTGCAGTTGCTTCCTGTGTGATCACAAAATGAGTCTGCACTGAGGATCTTGCTTTGTGGTATACTGTGAAGGAGAGAGTAGCTGTGGTGTTTTCCTAGCGATTTCTCTGAATATAATCTGAGCCAAAGGGGAAAAGCATCCATAGTGTTCAATTAGGATTTGCCTGAAGATAGCACAGAAAAAGAGTTTGGGAAGAATGGCTAGGTACATATAAATCACAAATACCCCATTTTGGAAGGTCAGCTTCCTGCAGACAGAAATCTAAAATTCCTCAAACACAAAATCACACAGCACACATCTAGAACACTTAGGAAACAAAGCTCTGTTTTTTGATTCTCTTTATTTGGTTTTGTTTTGAATTCCTCATCTGAAAGCATTCTAATGCAACTATAGAACTTCAATTTTATATTACTGGGAGAAAAGGCCAAGCTGAAGAGGCAAGCAATATCAGCCCAGGGGTTGATAAGGCAGGCAATAGCTATGTCTAGGGACTGAGAGAAACAAGCAGAGTTGACTACAAAGGGAGACTACAAAATGGTGGGGGTTTTGTTTTGTGTGCTATGTTTTTTTTGTTTCAGTTGTTAGAACTATTAATTAAGCAACTTAGTTTTCGTGGTAATTGCATCCAAAAAACTATAAACTAAGATGAATAATTTTCCTATAATAAATTTTAAAATAAAAATTAGTTTGCAATAGTATTTATTAGGAAAGTCTACGTATTAAAATAGCAAGATATACTACAACAGTATAAGATAGCTCCTTTAGTATGGTTCAGTTTATGGATGAGTGTGGCTATCATAGCAAACCATAGCAAGTCACACACTTGATTGTTCCCCAGGAACTAGGCATTGGTCCCTTCCCTAGCCCACAATCTTGAACTGTAATTAGTTGTTTATCAAAAGAAAAAGAGAGGTAAATTTGGGAGGGAACATGAGGGAGGTATGTAGGGGCATATGACTATATTTATGTAAGTATATACAATCAATTAGACTACAAATCCAAGCCGGGCAGTGGATATTGAAACTATAGCCTATTTGTACTCTGTTTAATTTCTTCTTTCTCATCCTTGGATATGTGATCTAGCATTCTCTCTGTGTGTGTGTGTGTGTGTGTGTGTGTGTGTGTGTGTGTGTGTGTGTGAAATATATACACGCACACGATATATACACATGTACAAATCTATACATATACAAATATGAATATATGCATGTGTTGTGCAATGTGTGCATTAGAGTGTATGCACATGTGTCTGTCTGCTGTGTATGTAGGCAATGCACATGTCATGTTGCTCATATATAATTCAGAGGACAACTTTTGTGAGTCAGTTCTCTCCTTCCTCTCTTTTGTGGAGTTTAGGGGTAGAACTCCAGTTACTAGGCCAGTTCTTTAATCATTGAACTGTCTCACAGATCCAACTTCTTCATATTTATCTGACAACACCAGCCTTTCTTGCTGTTTTGTGTTCTGTCTTCTATGATATACTGTATCTTCAAGTCAGGAGCCCCTACTTTCCTTGGTTTGCCTTGTTGGGTATATGGCCATATAAATGAGAAAAGCACCCATTTGGCATAGGTATATCACTTTTTTATTATTCCATAAAATATTATAAGTCAATTACTTACACACTTTGTTACATGTCAATTGATTATATCAATTACTCATATTGATTATAGAATTTGTAGTTACAAGCAACAGAGATGATTTTAAACATACCATAGAAAATGTGTTGAATAAATGTAAACACTGCTGGTGTTCAGCTGTTTCTTACAAACCGAAACTCTCCATTCTGGAAGTAGACCCCAGACGATTAAGGAAATAAATCATATTTACAAGGCTCAGAATAGGTCCTGAAGGACACAAGGGCTCTAAGCAAAAAGTTACAATTGCCTGGGAGATAAGTTAGGACAAATCATGCAGAGAGACAGCTTTCATGAATTGTTAACCACACTGAGTTGGGAGTTTTGAAGATTCTGCTGCCTTTGAGTCATATATATTCCTGTAAGTTAGTTCCACCCATATTCCTGTATGAAGTTCTGTTAAGCTCAGGGCTTCATTAAGCTCATCCTGCATGGAATTGTTTCTTTGATCTGTCCTTGTTTCCTTATCTGTTCATATTTCCTTAGTTCCCAAGAAAAGTCATGCAAAAGTTGTAATTTGTGTCTTCAGAGGGTTATTTGCTTCATAGTCAGCACAATGTCCACATGCAAGTTTGGAGACAATCAAAGTGTATCATGAAAGCAAAATCAGTCATCTTGTCCATTCTGTAGAGAAAGTGTCCTGAGAATACAGATATTCCTTTCATTTACATATTATCTGTGACTGTTGGGGTGATGTTGCATATGCACAGATAAACAGTGGTGACAGAGGCTAATGGACCATGGGATCTAAAATAGTTAATTAATGTGGTTTAAGAAACAATTGTTGACACCCATGCTAAATTAATTACTATATGAACTTAGTCTATGTACAGTCTGAGGTTCTAAGTTCATAGATTCATTTCAGATCACATGAATGGGATCATCACCACATTTTACAGACTCATCAACAGAGCTAATATTGGGAACCATTCCTAGCTATCACTAAATGTAACTTTCAATAATGATATTTGTAAATCATAACTTTTGCATTTCATCGTTACCAACCTACAACATAGACTGTTGTCCATTCTTACCATTATTACAGTAATAGGATATTCCTGTGTCTATATCTATACTTCCAATCCAATTTCCTCAGGGTACCCAGGAATTTTATAGTATACAAATTGCTTGACACCTGGCATGTAACTAAATCCTAGAAAATAATCTCTTAATTGTTTTGAACAAATTTTACTGCCTATAATCAAAGCTTCAGTGTTTGTTGCATTTAAAATGACACTAAAAATATGAATAAGCAGCAGACTTTCTGATGCATTAAGGAGTTTATAGCCTTGTTGAGCAGAGGCAACAGTATGAGTACCTGGACAACGGGGGATTATGGGTTTATTCAATACCTTAATTAAGATAAATATAAGTTCCAAAATAAAGCTTGCAGAGCTTCATAGTAGATGCTAATGAAGGTGTGTAGACCTCTTTAGCTCAGGAGGGGTTATAGGTATATCTGTGTCTCTAATAACCTTGAATAATGAAGGTGAACTTGATCTGAATTTTAGGACTCTGGATAAATGCAGACTACATTACTTTGGATTGTTGTAGGCAGAAATTAAATGATACTTGTAGCAGGGAATAGAGTGGAAGTAAATTTAACATTTGCTTATTCATTTATGTCATAAATAAGATTGTTCAGGTATGTAAAAGGATATGAATATGGGATTAAAACATACTGTACAGTCTAGGGCATGAATGAACAATTTTTTTCTGTTAATGAAAAAATAGCACATAGTTTATGCTCTATTGGACATTCTACTGAAAAAGAAATCATAGACAAAAGTAAAGGACGTATGGCAGTATTTGAATATATTTAACGCTTTTAAAAATAGAAAGATATACATATATTCATTCAATAATAATTAGTAAAATTGGAGGCTATAAACTTGAAAGAGAGTCAGGAGAAGCTTATGGGAAGGTTTGGAGGAAGGAAAGGGAAAGGAAAAATGTAATCATCTCATAAATTCAAATAAGTAAATAAATAGATAAATGATATTTTTAAAGGGTCAGAAAGTTTGAATGTAGCTCATGGGAGAATTTTGCTGATACCTGGTCTAAGCTATCTTATGTATCAATTTATGCCCATGTGAGATGCTTAGTTTTCATCAACTTGGCACAAACCTAGAGTCATCTGTGATGGGGAAATTTTAGTTGAGCAATTGCATCTATCAGGTTGCCTGTAAGTAAGCCTAAGACATTTTCTTGGTGATTTATTAGTGTGGAAGTTGTCAATCTACTTTTGAGCAGTACTACCCATGGGCAAGTGGTCCTGTGATTTTTAAGAAACAAAGGGAGTAAGCCATGAAGAAGAATCCATTGAGCATCATTTATTCATGGCTTCTGACTCCAGGTTCCTGCTTAAGTTCCTGCCGTGACTTCCTCCTAAGATGCTCTGTGACATGCAAGTGTAAGTCAAATAAACCCTTTCCTTCCAAGCTGTTTTTGGTCATTTTGTTTATCTCAGCCTTGAAGAGCAAGCTGGGACTGATAATACAAATTTGTTCATAAATATCACTGAATTAACTATCTCACATAATTTTAAGAGTCACAAGACATAATTATTTATGACTATGTATCCTGGATTCTTATGCTCATTTTGGGAAAGAAGGGACTAAATGTATGACTCTTAGTCTTATTTAAGTAAATGTACTTATATTTATCTTGTCAATAAATAGTTAATACTTTAAAAGAAGCACATCACCAATATTAATGCCTCTTCTCCCAAATTAAGAAACATGAAATGGGAGAGATGCCCCATGGAGCAGCTCAACACACTTACATAGTTATTCATCTAATCCTGAGAGTAGACTCATAGGGCATTACCTTTACACAGATCATCTAGCAATACATTGAGAAAAATGAACACAACTGTGAATGTCATAAACTGTCAGGGATCCCAAGCACAAGGTTTCCACATAGTCAATTAATCCTCAAATAGTCCATCTTGTGGCATAGATTATTAATAGAAAAGTCTTCTGAAGTAGAAAGGAGTTTTACATGCTTTGTATTTCAAAAAAATTTGAAATCTCTTTCCTTCCTGGAATACAAATAGATTTCTTAAGGAGGAAATACCCTTTCTCTTGTGGTTCTATAGAAACAGAAGGGATCAGAATTTTTGTCAGGGTCTTATACAATTTTCTTCTTACTTTCAGCAAGTCTAATGAGAAAAATGTACCTGGTCTAAATGGTCTAAATTTTCACCACTTTAAATTTTTTCCCAATAAAGTAACAGATAAACTGTATCTAAGCATTAAATTCATGAAAAAGGTAAAAACAACAGCTTCCCCATCTAGACATTGTACACCAGAGATTAATAGGAATTAGTGACTAAGTCTATACTACACTGAGGCATGTTTTTAATTCTATGTTTGTTTCATCTACAGCTAACCATTGTAAATGAAAAGTCCTGAGGTTTTGGTAAGTAGCAGTGGTTTTTGTATCCTTTAACTCAGTGACATAGGCCCTGTGGGTTTTTGTATCCTTTAACTCAGTGACATAGGCCCTTTGAAATGGTCCTGTCCCCAGGGCATTACTGAGTGCTACAGTCATTTTCCATGCCACTACCCTTAGCAATTTTTTATGTTAGCAAATGAACCTTGTTTCTAATCTGAGAGGCCAGTGCAAAGGACCTCTATTACTTTTCAGTAAAAGTCAGCTTTCTACTTGTGTTTATCTAACTATGACTATGACAATCTTTGTATATAGGTCCTCTCAGGTGAGGAATTACACGTGCATACCTATAATCTCAGCAATTAAATGAAAGGAGAAAGTAAATTTAATGCCAGCCTAGGCTATAGAGTAAGACCTTTGTCAACCACTCCCCAAGACTGTGGGGGAGGGGATGACAGAAGGAAAGAAAGCCTCATTTTCTAACACCAACCAGTAGTTTAAGAAGGCCCCTGTGTCTATGACCTACTAGGTACCAAACAGAGTGTCTGAGACCTAATAAACATGAAGGAAATAGTTTTGAAATGAATGACAAGGATTAATTGAGTTTCATTTTTTAATATATTTTATGAGCATTGCTGTATGTTTTGATTAGTAATGTAGATGATATCTTAGCTGTGGATCTTCATTAATACAAGAGTTTACATAGAATACTAGACTATGGCTTAAAAGTCTAGTTTCTATTCTAAACACTTTATTAATATTCCCTTTTCATCCTTATTGCTCTCTTCCTTCTTTAAAAGAGTCTGAAATTATAGTGTTTAAGTATCTATGGAAGACATTTAAATTTTATTTAAATTAAAAAATCTAATTTTATATACCAATCCCAGTTCCCTCTCACTCCAGTCCTCCCATTTACCCCACCAACCCTCCATCTCACTCCCCATGCACTCCCCAGGGAGGATGAAACAGCTTCTTTTGTAAGTCAAGGGACATAGTCAACAAGACCAAATGACAGTCCACAGAATGGGAAAAGATACTCACCAACCCCACATCTGACAGATGGCTGATAAAGAACTCAAGAAGCTAGTCACCAAAACACCAAATAATCCAATTAAAAAATGGGGTATATATCTAAAATAGAGAATTTTCAGAGGAGGGATCTAAAATGGCCAAAAGGTATTTAAGGAATGCTCAGCATCCTTAACCATCAGGGAAATGCAAATTAATACAACTCTGAGATACCATCTTACACCTGTCAGAATGGCTAAAACCGAAAACACCAAAGACAGTTTATGCTGGAGAGGATGTGGAGAAAGGGCAACACTCCTCCATTGCTGGTGGGAATGCAATTTCTCGGGAAAATGGGAATCAGTCAAGATCCAGAAATTTCACTGTTAGGCCTTTACCCAAATGATGCAAATTCATACTAAAATGACATCAGTTCAACTATGTTCATAACAGCATTATTTGTAATAGCTAGAACCTGAAGGCAACCTAGCTGCCCCTCATCTGAAGCATGAATAAAGAAAATGTGGTACATTTATACAATTGAGTACCACTCAGCAGAAAAAACAAACAAACAAACAAACAAAACCTGAAACAATGAAATCTTGAAATTCACAGGCAAATGGATGGAACTAGAAGAAACCATACAGAGTGAGGTAACTCAGACATAAAAGAGAACCATGGTATGTACTCACTCACAAGTGGATATTAGACATAGAACAAAGGATTATCAGCCTACAATCCGCAACCCCAGAGAAACTAGGAAACAAGGAGGACCCAAAGAGAGACCTCCATCCAGAGAGGAAAGGGACAAGATTTCCTGAGTAAATTGGGAGTATTAGGGGAGGAGAGAGGGAGGTAGGAGAAAGAGAAGTGGAGAAGGGGAGAGGGGAAGGGAACATGATGGATCAGGAATGTCGAGTTGGTGAAAGAACAGAGAAGGAGAGCAAGGAAAGAGATACCTTAATAGAGGAAGACATTATAGGCTTAACAAGAAATCTGGCACTAGGGAAATCTTCTGGGATCCACAAGGATGACCCCAACTAAGAATCCAAGCATTAGTGGACAGGGTAGCTTAAATTCCCTTCCCCTATAATGAGATTGATAACTACCTTAAACACCATCATAGAGCCTTCATTCAGTAGCTGATGGAAGCAGAAGTAGAACTCCTGGAATTCAGTTGCAGAGAGGGAGGAGTGATGAGCAAACATCAAGATCATGCTGGGGAAACCCACAGAAACAGATGACTTGAGCAAGTGGGAGCTCAGGGACCCCTGTCTGACAGCTGGGGAACCTGCATGAGATGGAAAGAGACTCCTGAATGTGGGTGTCAACTGGAGGAAGTGGTGGGGAATGGGATGTGAGGACAGAAAGGAGAAGGAACTAGGATTGATATGTAAAATATATTCTCAATTTAAATAAAAATTAATAAAAAGATTCTCTTTTCATACTATACTTATTGCTCTCTTTCTTCATTTCTCAATCTCTGCAGTTTTAAAAGAGCCTGAAACTATAGTGTTGAAATGTCTCTGGAAGAAAACTGTTGAAAACAAATAAACCTTTTGGAATCATGGTCTTTATATAAACTACAAGTATCTTCCATCATTTTGAGAAGAGGAAAATGCCTTGCAATGCATGCAGTATTTGTCATTTTCCTAAATGAATCATCATCAGGAGACATTTCTTTTTCTATATTTAATTTTTAAAAATTTAAATTAGAAACAAGCTTGCTTCACATATCAATCCCAGCTCTTTCTCCCTCCTGTCCTTCTCTGGTTCCCCCAACCCCTCCGACTTCCCACCCAATCCCAAATCCACTCTCCAGGGAGGGTGAGGTACTCATGGGGGTCTCCAAAGTCTGTCATATCATCCCAGGGCAGGGCCTAGGATCAGGAAACACTTCTATTTTGTCTTATCTCACCTTTCCTATTGGATTCACTGTTTTTGAGTGTTCAGATAGAAAATATCTAAACAGGTCTGAAAATAATTCTGTAACAGAATTATAGAATTGAATTAAATTTTCCTTTTTTCTACTTTAGGTCATGTGGACATATATTTCACTTTTAATTTGTAAATAGCATACAAAGTTTTAGGTCTTATTATGTTATTGTCAAATAGAAATCATTTATCTTTTTAAATTTTTCTCTTTCATGTCCTTTCCTACCCCTTCCTGCACCCTTCCAGACCTATTAGCCTTTTTACCGCTCTCATGGCTTATATTATCTATAGAAACTGTAGCAGCTGGAGTTGGATCACAGTGACAGACACACTTTTAACATCTATAAAATGCTGGGTTCAATTTCTAGCATCAGTCAGCAATCTCTGTAACTGTGGTATTTTATTTCAGTTAATCTGGCAGAGTTCACTTTCAATATCACAATTCTCTTGATCTTCAAATGTCTGATCTATATAGGTATACTTAATACTATGCTGACAGTTGAAATTTACTACTTATGATAATTCAAGCATTTGTATTTGTCATAATTGTTCTCTCCTAAGAAATATTAATAAAATTAATTTTTTCTTTTATTGGAAACACTTTTTCATACATTATATTCTGAATATGCTCCCTACCTTCCCTACAATCTGTATTCATACCCTTTCTCTCTCTCATTAGAAAACCAACAAGTAACTAAAGGAACATTAATAAAATAAGATGAATAATATGAATTTTTTAAAAAACATAATATGACAAAACTACCAAACAAGAAGCAAAAGCCAAAGAAAAAGCACAGGTAATGCATATAAATGCAGGGACATACATGCTCATACAGTCAGGAAACCCATAAAATCCCCGAACTGAATACAGAGAGAGAGAGAGAGAGAGAGACAGAGAGAGAGACAGAGAGAGAGAGAGAGCCTTCAAAGTTGCCATAAAGTTCATTTTGTGTTGACCATCTACTACTGCTGGTCATGGGGACTACCTTTAAAAGTGGTGTGGTTTTTTGCTCCAATGAGACTCTTTTAGAGAAAACTATATTTTAACTTGCAAATGACTATATGTTGGAGATAGCTTTAGAGTTAGAGATGGGGGCAAGTGTCTGCTTCTCCTTTTAGCTCTAGGACCCTATCTGGTACAGTTCAATGTGGACCCTGTATATGTTGTCACAGTTTCTGTTAGGTTGCACACAGTTTCATATTTGTGTCAAGTCTTGACTCCTTGGCGTGTTCTATCTCCTCTGTCTCTTACACTCCTCCTGCCTTCTTTACCTGAGTTTACCTGAGTCCTAAGAGGAGGGATTTGATGGATAAATATCATTTAGGATTGGGCGTTCCAAGGTCTCTCACTCTGTATATATTATTTTGGCTGTGAGTCTCTGTATTCATTCACATCTGCTGAACGAGTAAGCTTCTTTGATGGTGGCTGAGCAAGACACTGATCGATGAATATAGAAGAAGTTCATTAGGATTCATTATATTGCTGTGCTCCTTTAACAAAACTAGTATTTGATTACTAGCCTCCAGTCTGGAGTCTTCATCACTCAAACAGCACTGAGTTTGGTTACATCTCATGAAATATTTGGTTAGTCCCAAAAGTTTTGTGCCACTATGGCACAAACATATCTTGATGGCAGTCACTGTTTTTTTTTTTTTTTTTTGGTGAGGATTTTTTTTCCTGTTTTAAAATTTACGTTAGAAACAAGTTTGTTTCACATGTCAATCCCAGCTTCCTCTCCCTCCCATCCTCCTGATCCTTTCCCCCCAGGGCCCCCCCAGCACCCCACCCAATCTCTGTAGCTGAGTTAATATTTACCTTTCTCTTTTGATGGCATGCAGAATACCTTCCATTACCATGAATACTAGTATGTAAGGATGAAGACTCTAGGTACTCACAAGCTCGACTTCCCCGTGTTTATGGAGATATATACATATTGTCTTAAGCAATAGAACCATGCTGCTAGTTTGTGGAGAGCCACTAATGTCCTTGGAAGTATTTCAATTTCATATTTTATTCTTTAAAATGAATTTTTGATATTTAATATAGTTGTTTTTCTTTGTTACAGAATCATAACATGAAATGTTAAATAACAAATTTGACTGTAAAATGTCCCTAACATTTTATCACTGTCCCCTGCTCTTATGCCTTAACTCATTAATAACGTATATGTTATAAAATATAAAGAAAATGATTTAACCCTTGTCAACATCACCAAGCATAATTATGCTTCATTATGTATGATTACAAGCATCTCTATGCTGTTTCTTTTTTTATGAAATTCCTTTAAACACATGAATAAATGGCCATTTGGAAATGAAAGGTAGAAGCAGCAGAGATGACTGTTGGTAAAATTTTGCTGTATAGAAGTAATGAGCTAAATTTGATCCTCAGAATGCATCTAAAATCTTTGGCATAGCAAGGAGCTCCTGTACTCCCAGATCTAGGGAAATGAAGATAGTAGGATCTCTGGGACTTTCTTTATAGCCTGCAAAGCTGAATGGATGAGCTCCAGGCACAGTGATAAATCCAGTGTCAAAAAATAGGATGGAGAGCAATTAAAAAACATTAAGCATCAACCATGTCATTTATGCACACTGGAAAGCACACACATGCACACACACTAAGGCAAACAGTAGACGAAGGGAGTGAGACATTGTTACATAAATTACTTGTAAGATGATTATTTTTAGACAAAAGTTATTACATTGTTTTTTTCTGAAGACAGGCTTATCTTTCTGCTCTGACCTGTTAAATTTTTGGTTAAGCCTCTGTCAGCTTTGTAATAATTTCTGCATTAGAAACAACTTGTGCATGTAAAATATCTCATATTTTACCTAATAGTTATCATTAATGTTTTTTCTACCACTTTTGCTCATTTCAGTTAAGTGGTAAAGATCAGAATGTGTTCTAGTATACTTTCAAATAGATAGCATGCAGTTCAATAATATTTTCATAACCCCTGCCTTTTCTCAACAAAAGAATATAGCACTGGTGGACAGTGATGGCATGTGCCTTTAGTCCCAGCACTTGGTTAGAGGAAGCAGGTGAATTTCTGATCTGCCTGGTCTGTGGAGTGACATCCAGGACATCCATGGCTACACAGAGAACCCTGTTTCAAAAAAAATAAAAACAAACAAACAATAAGAATATATTGCATATTTTTGATGGGTCAATAAGACCCTAAAGTATTTTCTGCAATGTCAGTTTCAACATTTCTATGTCCTCAATATTTAAGAAAACACCTAACAAACACCATGTTTTCCAGTGTATACTACTTGTTATTTGCTCATAAGTATTAAAGAGTTCCAGGAAGCATGAAAACACAAGTTTCATTACATATATACGGTTTTGTCCTCTCTCAACATTCCCCAGACATGTTAACTAATTTATTAAGTACAGGAAGCTCTGTTTAATAAAATAGGAAAACTAGAACAATGTACTACAGTAAACATTACATCCATGTGATTTCTTTCTCTTTTTTTTTGTTTTTTGTTTTGTTTTTATTTAGGTTAGAAACAATCTTGTTTCACATGTCAATCCCAGCTCCCATTTCTTTCTTAAAATAATCAAGACAAGTACTGATGTTTTCAGATTGCACTTGACTGACTATACCTGAAGTCACAGAAAGACAAATCACAATGATCAGGGAGTTTCTGAACATTTTAATAAACAAGCCAGACTAGATATTCTTCTACTTGAAGCTTATATTCCAGTGTTCACATCAAGGATGTATGGTTATGGTGGAGGTAATAGAAACCATGTAGGAAACACACATTCACACACACACACACACACACACACAATCATGTTGGCAGTCAAACTGATCAGGTGATCAGGCAGTGTTAAATATTTTGAACTGAAGTTCAATAATTGGAAAGGGAATATGGGGTCAGAGAACTTTGATGTCTGCTAAGGGAGTGAAGGAAGTGATCTCTGCAGAATTGCATTTGTGTAGAAATCTTTTAGATGCTTAAAAGCCACTTGCACATCTGGTCTAGTTCATCTGACCCTGCTTAATTTGTATACTCACAGGTCAGAGTAAAACACTCCTATTTCAGCCTCTGAATTCGTTACTAGTTTATTGTTCATAATTTCTGCTTTTACAGATATGATAGAAATCAGAGAATAATGTGAAAATTGTTGTGAATGATATTCCAGGAAAAATTGGTGGGTATAGCCAATGTTGTGATGTAATGTGTTCTAGTGATAGGACTGTGGCTTTGGTGATGTGGGCAATAGTTGGTTGTTGCTATGGTTGCACTTACTCTCCTCGTCAGCATCCTCCTGCTGAAAGAAACAAGCAATGCACATGAGCAGATTGAATTTCTTTCTTTTTCACAAAACTTCATTTTGATATTTATTTATTTTAAGGTTATGTTATGGGTATTTTGTCTGTGTGCATGTCTGTGATCTATGTGTTTGCAGCCCAAAGAAGGCGGGAGAGTGATGAATAGCATATAAATGGTGTTACTGATAGTTTGTAGCTCCCAAGTAGGCACTGGGAATCAAACCTCAATCTGGAAGAGCTGCCAGTGCTCTTCACCATTAAGAAATCAACCTCCTGGCTTTATGTTTGTTTGTTGTTGTTGTTTGTTTGCTTGATTCACCTTTACCTAGAAGTCAAAGAGTCTTGCCACCAGATCTTATGGTATTTGGCCCATATTCTGTTTTGTCCTGCCCTGTCCCAACTGTGTCTCAGTCTTTATTTCAAATTTCAAAGTAGTTTTTTTGACATAAAACTATAAAACTGGATTCCCTTGATGAAGGGAAAAGTCTTTTGTGGCAGGCCTGAGCTTCTGTCATCACCGTCAGTAGATGAAAGCAGTCCTTGGAGGTCCATCTTCTTTGCTCATTTATCCTGTTCCTTGACTTCCCACTTCTCTTTTGTGATACCTCATGCAGCCCATCGTTCTGCCTCCAGTAACCAAATAACAGAGGAAAAGAAATGCTTCCTTCTTACTAGGTACTATCCTCCCTCTGTTTATGGCTTTAAAATTCAACTTGCCATACGAAATAATCTCCCATTGGTACTGTGAATGCATTTTTTACTGATGAATAGCAGTACATTCACAGGTGACATTCTTTGTAGGGTAAAGACAGATGTTCAATCTCATAACTTGTTTTCAGTATTCCTAGTCTTGTTATTCTCCTTCCTTTAAATTCCAATAATGTTGACATCACATATCCTCTAGTATGCTATGTAGTAATAATGAAGCTAATCCATATTGAATATTCATTAGTTTTTTCCTTTTTTAAAATCTAACATAATTTCTCATTGAGTCTTTGGGAACATTTACCACTTTTCATTTAGTTTCGAGCTATATTCCAAAAGCATTATATTTGTTCTGTGATGATTCTTTTAACTCTTGTCTACTAAACATTTTGTAAGGACTAAATTAAATATCTCATATGTTTATTATAGGACTACTACAGCAGAATACCTAAAATAATGGCTAAAACTTATAACTTTCATTGAATGAAATTGATTAAGAAGATTCAGTCACTAAAAGTAAACACAAAAGGATGTGCTGGATTTTGTTTTTGTTTTTTAACACAGTAAGTTTTTAGGAAGAATGTAATATTGTGACTCTTAAAAAACTGTGTGGACGAGCCGGGCGGTGGTGGCGCACGCCTTTAATCCCAGCACTCGGGAGGCAGAGGCAGGCAGATCTCTGTGAGTTCGAGGCCGGGCTGGACCAATAGCCTCCGAAACAATACAGAGAAACCCTGTCTCGTAAAAAACAAAACAAAACAAAAAACTGTGTGGACAGGATTCCCAACTCCCCGAGTCAGCTAAGGTTCTCAGAAACTGTTTAGGATGAAACATGTCTCTGGCATACTATTTATGAAGCCTAGGAAGAAGAGACAAACATTGATGTGAACAGATTTATATAAATGTTTGATTTTGCTTATAATAATAGAAATTTGGGGGATATACTACTAAGGAAAATAAGTGATCCTCATCTATAAACCCATGAACTATTACTAAGTTCTCAAGTTGTGGGAGCTCACCAGCCCCTTTCCAATTCGTAAAGGGATTTTGAGGTGCCCAGTCTTGTGCAGGTCTTATTCAGGTAGCCACAGCTGTAATGGGGTCCATAATTACAGAATTGTTATTTATAGTGATTCAGAAAATTATGCCACCACTCAAAAGAACCAATGAACCACAGTAAGACAAATGGACAATGTAATAGACACAATTTTCTCTTCTGTTTACATGAAATTTTAGCAATGCATTTCATGTTCCAAAATTCCAAGTGTCTTCATTTGTAAATGAAAAAAATATTAGCAAACTGTATATTTGCAAAAGAATTTGTATAACATCAGTTTTCTCACTGCTAAATTAATGCTTATAAACACTTAACCTGATATGCATTATCCCCAACAAGCCTACTAAGGTTAATTAAATACGTATGTTCTTATTTATATCATCCCCACAGGGAGACTGAATTAAAAGGGTGGGGGTATGAGAAGTCTTTCCTCTCTATTGATGTAGCTATTGAAGTCTTCTCTCCCTTCAGCTATCTATCATCCATACTGGTATTTAGCATATAATTAGCACTGTAACTATGGTATGTTATCCCAGTGAAAGAGAAATACTCATAATATTGCCAACAGTTCACTAACCTGTCAATATTGTCATAGTCCATGCTAAGCTTTTATGAAGATTGTTCATTTAATTTTAACAATTAAATATATATGTGTGCATAATTATTATTATTAAACATTTTCTCTGTATTACATTAGTGAGTCTTGTCTTTAGGAAAATATGGATCTCAGATACAAAGTTTCCACCAATATCAACAATAACTCTAATGATAACTATATGAAAAAGAAGTGGATGAAATATTATGGCCATTGGCCATTTAGAATAGAGAGGGCTCATATTTATCTTTTCAGATATAAATTGTTGATTTGAAGTGATTTTAAAAATCATCAATAAGATTAAAATCAGAATTGTTTTATCATTTCACAATTACTTAGAATTTACTTCATCATTATAAAGTTAAGGTTATCATTTTAAGTGATTCATATGCCAAACAAAGAAATATATATATATATATGTATATATATATATGTATATATATATATATAAGATCTATACTATTTATAGTTTCCAGAGTCATTGTGGTTGATCCAGGAAAGAGTATTTACATGAAATGTGAAAATATATGTAATAGAAAAATATTCAGTTCCTGAATTGGAATAAACTCTGATTGATGATACAGAATTATTTTGGGCAAAAGACAGTTGTGATTTAACTAACTAACAAATATATATGAAAGTGATCTTACCCAGATTCACTAAATTATTATCAACTTTCATGCTTAGAAACTGGAGGTTAGAAAACCTAAAAAATATTTATCTTTGAAGATCTTTGACCTTTCTTCAATGAAAGCCAAAAAAAATGTGCTTTATAACTGCCAAATATAGTGGCTATTCCAAAGACTTGTTGTAAGAGCCTGTGGGGATAAATCTGACCGTGAATATGCTCCACGGGTTATAAGAAGACAGAGGACTTGCATTAACTGGAAAGAAAAGGTCAGGCTATGACAGTAGAAACAGGGAGCAACCAAAAGTGTGAAGTCACAGCAGGAAAGGATTGCTGACATTTATTTACTTATTTATATGACATTCTACAAAACTGCACCCAGTCCAAATTACAGCCAGCCTTAGTCTTATGTGCTAATAATTGAACCAAAAGATGAATAGGAGATTGCTCTTAGTTCCGTGATCCTTAGGCTTAAAGGCAAAGTCCTGAAAGCATAGAAATAAATATCCATAAGGTGGAGCTCAGCCTCAGAAAGATGAAAGAGAATGAGGGCCCATGGAGCCACAGTGCAGATGAAATTAAATCTAACATGGTGAGGAAATGCAAGGAGCACAGAAATTCCAATTCAGAGGAATCAAGGAAGAGAAGCAGGACAAAGGTAGGTCATAAAGTAAAAAGAGGGATCCATATAAAAAGGAAAGTAAATGAGGACATAGCATGTTCCTTTGCATCTAACATTGCCAGAGAGATTGGAGTAGAGCAAGAGATCCTGGAAAGATTTTTTTCGTGATTAATTTTTTATGTTCTCTGAGTGATCATGAAAGTTACTAGATATTATTTTTGAAGAGGATTTACAAGACAAACTAGTTTGATCAGCTTATCAAAAATAGGCAAGCAGAAGCCATAAGTAGCATGCACACAGTTAGGGCACAGTGTAAATACAGAGTACCTAGTCTTTAACTGAGTGGATTATAGATAAAACACACAATCTGAATGGTCAATGAGTATCATTTTTAAAGAGCTTTACATATCAGTCTCAATCCCTTCACTTTTATTAAGCAATATCCTGATGTTCTGAAAAGCACAAGAATCTGAAGGAGTAGGATGATGAGGTTCAGGAAGGGCCTGGCCAGGGCTTAAGGAACACTGTGCAGATAAATTGTCACAGGAACCCTGCAGACCTTGAACTGCATCTGGCTCCTTGTGCAGCCTCATTACTATCAACAACAGCACTCCCTAGTCCTTGAAGAGAAAGAAAGATGAGTCTTCATGGCAGTCTGGAAAACAGCCAGCCTGTTGATGTGAAAAGTTGCTCTGCTATTAATCTTTTGGACTGGGTATGAGCAGAGAATAGATGGTTTCAGAGCCCATGGAAAGCTACTCTGAAGACAGCTGGAGCAGACAACAGACAAGAAAAGGAGAGTCATTTGTGTCAGTCATTGGCATTTACTGAGAAGAACTGGACCCAGCTATGAAATTCTGGGAAGTGATGGCATCCAAGGTCAAGTCTCAGATAGACGATATGGAAGAGAGCAAGTTATAGGTGTAGTATACAGAAGATGCTGGCTCTGGGAAAAGAACCAGATAAAATGTAATTTGCGGAAGCATCAGTGTGTCTGAAATGACAATTACATTTTGAGATCAAAGGTTTTACCATTTCTTTAAATTCACTACACAGAGACATACATGATGAAACTCATATTTTTTTCATTTGGCAATCTTGCAATATTCCTTGTAATAGCATTCCTAAGTTAGAAGGTTCATTCTACCTGGTCTAGGAAGAAGACTTCAGGCATCAAAGGACAATATTTTACCTGTTATTTTGCCTATGTTTATTAATACAATACATTGAAACAACTTTTTTAAAATAGATATTAGATTTCCCATACACAGGCCCCAGTCACACTAAACTCTTATACATTCTCAATTTATAACATTTCATCATTATGTAGTTTGAAAACTTTCTCACAGCATTAGAACTGAACGACATTTTGAACATTATGATGATTATATTCCCAAAAAAAGAGGAACAACTGAGTCAATGTTGAATTGGCCTGTATTCTGTAACATATACATTACTCTTGAATGGTATAAGTGTTTCCCATTTCATATGTCAAAGAAAGGAAAATAACAAAGAAATAAAATAAACTACCAAAAAGTTTATAGGTAGTTGGAATTTAAACTATGGGTTAATTGCCTTTAAAATCATTTATCTTTTGAAGATTGAATTTGTATCACTTCCCCCTTCTTTTTCCTCCTTCCTAACTGTGCTATAAACCCCTCCTTTTCCTCTTTCAAATTCATGGCCTCTTTTTTTCTTTAGGGATATATCTATATATAATATACAAATCCATAAATACAACATGATTACATGGAGAGGGGAAATATCACAAGGTCTCAACTCTACAGAGAGAACTGGAGGCAACAAAGGAAGGCTGAGAGCCCAAAAGACAGTCTTCTAGGAAGAGTACACCAAAGAATTACTTTTTTTCTTGGCTTTGATTTTTTTGAGACAAGGTTTCTCTGTGTAGCTTTAGCTGCCCTAGAACTCATTCTGTACACCAGTTTGGCCTTGAACTCACAGAAATCATCCTGCCTCTGTCTCCCAAGCACTGGAATTAAAGGTATGCATCACCATCATCTGGCTGGAATTAATTACTTTTAAAGTTTTTTTATTTCTTTCCCTGATGGCTAAGGATGTTGAGCACTTTCTTAAGTGTCTCTTGGCCATGTTAGCCTCAGGGAAATGCAAATCAAAACAACTCTGAGATACCATCTTACTCCTGTCAGAATGGCTAAAATAAAAAACACCAAAGACAATTTATGCTTGAGAGGATGTGGAGAGAGGGGAACACTCCTCCACTGCTGGTGGGAGTGCCAACTCGTACAGCCACTTTGGAAAGCAGTATGGAGATTCCTCAGGAAAATGGGAATTAATTTACCACAAGACCCAGCAATTCCACTCTTAAGCATATATCCAAAGGAGGCAAATTCATACAACAAGGGCATCTGCTCCACGATGTTCATAGAAGCATTATTTGTAATAGCCAGAACCTGGAAGCAACCTAGATGCCCCTTAACTGAACAATGGATAGAGAAAATGTGGTACATTTACACAATGGAGTATTACTCAGCAGAAAAAATCAATGGAATCTTGAAATTCGCAGGTAAATGGATAGCACTGGAAGAAACCATCCTGAGTGAGGTAACCCAGTTACAAAAAGACAAACATGGTATGTACTCACTCATATATGGATTTAAAACATGGATCAGGAGAGTGCCAGTCTGCACTTCCACTGACAGAGAGTCTGGGAAACAGGAAAGAACCTAAAAGATATGCATGGTGCCCAAGAGAAGAGAAATGAGGCAAGATCCTCTGAACAGTTGGGAAACACGGCGGCGAGGGGTTGGGGGGGTGGGGGACCTGGGAAATAGAGAGGGGGAGAAGTGGAAGAGAGAATAGGACGTGGAGGAACAGGAAGGTCGAATGGGGGGGTAGGATAGGGGGAAGAGGGAATTATAGGTTAGAAAACAGATCAGGCACCATTGTGACCTCTAGTGATCTAAACGGATGACACCAATTGGCAAGCTAAGCAACAGTGTAGAGACCATCTCAAATGCCTATTCCTGATAGTGAACTTGATGTCTATAACCATCCTGGAGCCTTCATCCAGTGACTGATGGAAGCAGAGGCAAACACCTACACTGAAATACTGAACTAAACCCAAGGAACCCAGTGACAGAGAGAGAGGAGCAAAGAGCAAATTGGCAAAGAATGGGCTGGCAAAACCAGCAGAGACAGCTGATCTGAACAGGGGAGAGCTCTTGGACCCCAGACAGACAGCTGGGAGGCCAGCATGGGACCGATCCAGAACCCCTGAATGTGAGAGTCAATGAGAAGGCCTGGGCTACCTATGGGGTCCTGAGCAGTGGATCAGTGTTTATCCCTTGAATATTAACAGACATCGTGTGTCCATAACACAAAGAGGGTTGCTCTCTCTGCCTGGACTCTTAGGGAAGTGCCTGGACCCTACCCTGAATGAAATGATAGACTCTAGATATTCCCTATGTGGAAGGAATTGGCAATAGGGTGGGAGGATGGGTGGGATGGTGGAGGGGGTGCGGGAGGAGGGGAGGGAGAGGGAACTGGGATTGACATGTAAAACAAGCTATTTAAAATTTAAAAAATGTAAAAAAAAACTTACTTTGTTTATAAACAACCTAGTCTGTGGTACCCTGTAATCGAACCATTAAGAAAGTGTGCATGCAATGGCAGCTGACTGGACAAGGGGGAGCTCTTGAATCCCAGATTGATGGCTGAGAGGCCAACAGGGGACTGATCCAGACTCTATGAATATAGTCTCAGTGAGGAGGCCACAGAAATCACTGAGGCTTGGATAGTAGATGAGTGTTTACCATGGTTTATGAGTGATCTTTGGGAGCCCATTCCAAACAGAAGGATGCTCTCTCAGCCTGGGCACATGGGGAAGGGCCTAGATCCTGCCCTGTATGAAATGACAGACTTTAGAGATCTCCCCAAGAAGGGCCTCACCCTCCCTGGGGAATGATGTGGGGATTGGGTGGAGGGCTGGGGGTTCTGGTGGAGGGACAAGGGAGGAAGGGCTGGAGAGGGAGCTGGGACTGACATGTGAAACATTCACATTTCTAATTTAAATAAAAACATATATTGAAAAAATGTGCATGATCTGTTTCCTAACAATCCCTCAATCTTCACTTAAAGTCTCTTCCACTGTAGGGTTTTCTGGTTTTTGTTTCTGCTCATTGTGCTCCGCATGCCCACAGTAAAAAAAAAAAGTTTTTCATTTCTTCCTCATTTTTCTTCCTTCTTTTGGCTTTCTTCTTTCTTTGTTTCTTTATTCCTTTCTTCCTTCCTTCCATCCTTCTTTCTTTCTTCCCTCCATCCTCCATCTCCTTTTCTCCCTCCCTTTCTCCATATCCTACCCTCTCCCTCCCTCCCTCCCTCCCTCCCTCCCTCCCTCCCTCCCTCCCTCCCTGTCCCTCTCTCTCACTGCTTCTTTCCTAAACCAATAAATACAAATATGACATTATTTAACTGGAGTTTTCTTTGTAGAAGTCATAATATTGTGTTGTTGAAACAATTACAAGTTGTTCTTATTCACAAATAAAAATTTGAGATACAAAAAGTGAATAGATAACTAGATGCCTTTTGATGAGGACTGTGGTAACTAAGATCAAGGATCCTCTCCAAAAGAGAAGAGAAATGTTAAAAAGGAAGACATTTCTCTTGAGATTCAAAAGATGAGTAAGAGATCATGAGAGCTTACACAGTAGGGTTGGTTGGGAGAGGAAACAGCACAGATGAAGCTCTCCAAGCCAGGGAAGTACCAATTGCAGTGCCTGGTATGATGTCCTAGCTTCACCTTTCTTTGAAATGAGTTCATTCCTGCTGGATGCTTGAAATAAAGAGAGTAGACAATTCAACTTGTAGCATTCTCAAAATTAAGCAATCTGCTTTTTCTAAAGCAAGCTGTAACTATCCAATGACCCAATGACTTGTGAAGATAGAGAGCTAACCACCTCTTGCAGATACCTCTTCCCTTTAGAACTCCCAGTGCGGTTGGCTGAAGTCTCTAATGAGACTGCATCCATGCTCAATGTTTCCCTCTGTCTAACCTGCTTCTGCTCCTTCATTTTCCAAATGTGGAAATTCCAAGAGTGCCTCTCTCGCCCCCTTGAACAAGTCTTCCAGGTCTCAGCTTCCATCCCAGTCTGCAGAACACAGGATTGACAGATAGTGAAATAGTGTTTTTATAAATAACTAAATAACTGGTATGTTCCAAGTGGGCACTGTATGGTCTCAATGAAATAGTGACAGTGTGCATTAAATAGGACCAAACAAATGAGTAGGTTTCTGATCTTCAAGCATGTTGTTTCTCAAAGAGCAGTGCCTCAGAGAAGCTGACTTTGAGAGATTTTCTTGTAATCTGAATGAAATCTTTCAATCACCCTTATCACACTCCCTTGTTAGGTGTAGCTGTTATGAAGGGTAGTGTTTTGCAGCTAATGATTCCTAAACCTGTGTAGGTATATAGTTACATTTTTGAAGTCACTATTCTTGCTAAATTATTTTGGGAAACCAGCCATCGAGTAACTATGTTTCTGAGAATTAGAGATTATGATTACCCATGCTTCTTATACCTATGAGGTTAGTGAGACATAGATACTTGATCTTCAAACACTTCTAAGATCTGAAGAAAATGGCATTTAAATATTTTAATATTAGTGTTCCGTTGACTTGAGAAACAATTGCTCCTGACAGCACCGAGCTTTTCCTGAGAGTATGTTGGACACTGTTGACACTCCATCTGTTGTGCATTCTCTCCTAGAATACTGGCCTTTTGGGCAAAGAACTTCCCACACCTCTACTGCTGACCTTGGACATGCTTTCCTAACTGAGTTTGCAGGAGATAAACTTAAAGAAGACTGCTAAACCCTGCCAAGTCAGGGTTAAAACAGTTTTTCAGTTTTCCTGCTTCTGAAATGATCCATCTGATGCTTTAGGCGTTAGCCAAAGCTGGTTGCCCCAATTTTGCTGTGAGACCATGGATGACGGTTGAGGTAACCTGTTGTTTCTGTTGTCACTTGTACCTTTGGAAGTCACAGACTTGCACTTCCTGCCTATCCTACTATTGCTATTTTCCTTCTTAGGTCTTTGATAATGTTGAAGACTAGAAAGTTATAGTAATATCCTGTCTTATCTTAGATAGACAAGATTTAGACTTTCCAGATTAGGACTGCTCTCAGAGTAATCTCTGTCATGCCTTTACCCTGGACATGTATACTGGACATGTAGTATATATCTATTGCTTAATGTTGCTCTTGCTGATAATATGTTTTAATGAGTGTATGTTTACATTTCCTTTTCCTGGAGTATACTTGACATTTGTAATCAATGTATATAGTTTTTGCATCAGACTTAAGACAGTGTTCTTTAGACTAAAAGGGGAATTGTGGGCATCTGGTCTGTGGACCTGAAACAGCAGCCACATGTCTTTGGGTGTGGCTTCAGGCAGAAAGAGAAGTGCTTGAGGTGTGGCTTTCCTTTGTGTGCTCTTTCTGTTGTGTCAGCGGATCTGGTAGGAAGAGCAGGGAAACACTCCGGCAGTTCTTTGTATTTTTCTGTGTAATTGTTCCCCAATAAACACCCATTTTTCATTTATCTTGGTTCTAGTGATATAATTACATCCTCACCTTCATTCCTACCCACCTGCAAACTCAATGAGCCCAGGCATCTGTCTTGTATACTTCTCCAGCTCTGTGAGCTAGTCCGTGAAGGAAAAGCTGAGGGCTAGCAAATCTTCCCAACTTTGCCTTAGAGTATGATTTTATTATCCTGGAGTGGAAACACATGATATTCAGAGGGAAAATTCTCTTCTAGGTTCTTGCTATTATTAATAATGCTATTATGAACATAGTTGAGCAAGTGCCCTTTTGGTATGATTGAGCATCCTTTGGGTATATGCCCAAGAGTTAGAGCTGGGTCTTGGTATAGAATGATACCCAATTTTGAGAAATCACTGATTGGTTGAAAATTAAAGCACTATTGGCCAATAGGGAAGCAAGATAGGTGGGACTAGAAGTCAAGAAGGATTCTGGGAAATGTAGTCAAGAGTAGAGTTGCCATATGATCCCAGGAGGAGAGGGTGCAAGTCTGGTGTTCTTGGTAAGATAAGACCTTATAAAAATATACATTAGTAATTATAGGATAATATTTATGTCAGATCTAGCCATTAAGAAACTATAGCAAATGACCAACAGCTTTATAGTTAATATAGCATCCTGTGTGTTCATTTGGGACTGATGCAGCTCAGGGACCAGGCTGAAGGAAAGAAAACTCATTACAAATCACCATATTGATTTATTTCAAGAAAACTACATTATGTTTTTCTGTTGCTTAAATCTTATGTTATATGTTATAAGAAAGACTTGAACACTGTAAAGGAAGGATGAAAGTGAGTCTAAGAAAAAATTATAAATCAGTTTTAAAAGATCCAAATCCAACCATCCTTAGCAAGCCATTCTAATGTAATGAATTCCTACTGTGTACCAGCTATATTTAGGAGCCACTTAACTTAATACAACAATCATAAGAAATTAAACATGATGATTTATCTTCTTAAAATAATAAATAGGGGTTATGTAGATGGCTTGGTGGATAAGAGTTCTTATTGTACTGCATGGTCACCTGAGTTTGAATTCCCAGCACCCATGTATATAGTGGAATGTGTATGGCTTTGTGTGTCTATAATAACCCCAGTATTGGGGGAAATACAGGTGTACCCCAGAAGATAATTTGCTAAGCAATCTAATAGAAATGCCTCAGTAACAGACTCTTCTCAAGGCAATGAGACAAAGGACAATACAGAAAAACACACAATGGTTTATTTTGGCTTCCACATGCATGCACGCACACAAATATACACACCTGCACATCTATCAGCATTTACCCCCCCACCCCGCCAACACACAGAGAGATAAATAATGAGTTGAGAAAACAACACTGTCATTATATGAATCTTTATCAAGGTCTCAACATTTTATCTCCCTGAAAAAGGTAAGATAGATGACATACTCTTACCAGACAGAGATAGGTTACTGTGAAGGTAATAGAAACCTAATGACCATTTGCCTTGACTAAGTTTCTCACTTCCACTCTAGAAAGGATATCACAATGTTAGCGTATGAAAATAACTTTCTTATGAAAATAATTTTGAACCCACTCTAATTAAGTTGCTCACAGTTATTTTAGAAGTAGCAAATTATCTTTGTCACATATTAAAAAATGAATGTATCAATTGAGTTGCAACCTCATAATTAAGATTCTCCCCCCGGTTAGTAAACTGCTATAAATTATGATAACATAATGTTAACACTAAGTAGTTACACATGTAAGCACATGTCAATATCACAGCTCTCAGATGAGTCATATAAACGGTTATCCTTTGATTTGATTGTGTCAGTGAACAACGGGGTAAGTAACAACATCATGGAAGATCAAGATTCCTTCAATGTGAGTGCAAGCATAGCAGATGGTCCTTCTTAGTATCTTCTTATCCTGACAAAGAAAATTCTGGTGAAGATAAAACATTACATGACCTCAGAGAAAGAAGAACCCTATGAAGTAACTATACTGCAATTCCTAAATGTGGTAAATCTCCAGAGGTCCAGAAAAGACAGATGGGAACTAAAAAGATTCAGAAAATGGCCATGCCTGATAATAACCCAGTGAACACTGGCCAAGTTTGAACAAGATGCAAGGAAAAGGTGGTAGGAATGTAGCAGCATCATTTTCCAGAGATTCATGTCTGAATGACAGATATGGAGAAAGATGTCCTTGTTTGTATAGTTAATATACTTCAAAGAGCAGTACAGTGAGAGGAAATCATGTTGGTAATTTACTCTTGAATTGGTTAGGAAGCAAATGAATATATGGTCTACTTGTGACTGTACTATACATTTGAAGTGGTTTCTAAGTGCAAGTAACTGAATATAAAAAAAGATGTTAGAGATGTCCTCATCAATGCGGAACTAATAGAATAGTAAAAGACATATCAGACATAGGGCCATGTGGTGGTTGGCCTTCAAATGTTCTCTACCTTTCTCCCAATAATTTTTGTCCATCAAATTGACCTTCCTTGTAAGTGTAGGAGAGGTTCTATTGTCTGCATACTTCTCACAGGTTCAGGATAATAAGACAAATCTGGGAAACTAACTCACAAAATAATTGATTTAAAATGTAAGGCATAAAGTAAAAAATTAATAAATGTTTAAGTAAACATGATTTTACCAACCTCATTAGATGCCACAGCTAATATTTACAATTTTTTCACTGCATTTGAAAGCAATTTATAGGTTCAATTTATTTCTCAGGCTTGTGATATAATTGCTAAAAGATCAGTCAACCATGAATGAAATGAGTTTCTCATTTTGAAAGTGAAATAACAAAACTGTTTTATAATGCTCAAAGAGAGGGAAATGTCTACTGCCGGTTGGAGCTGTATTTTAGTGGTTTTTATATGGTGCTAAGCAAGGCTTTCCAAAGAATTTAAGGTACATTTCCCAAACACAAATGGAAAAATTTGAAATATATTAATCAGACAATGGATCTTGGAAAAGTAAACTTCAAAGAGTGGCAAAACGTTAACATTTGGACTTTTGGGAATGGATATTCTGTCTCTTTAAGAGAATAAGGCTTTCAAAAGTTTTCAGGTGACCCGACCACACTATTAAAAAATAGTTTAGTTCTTTAGTAATCTACAGCCTTTGCAGGTGTCTATGTCCTTGGACAGAGATTACCAGGAATACTCTGTGGGTAAACTAGTATTTACAGCATTGAGATGCAACAGATACCACGGGAAAATAGAATATAAAAATGCTGGAGTGAGATAGTTTAGACATGACATTTTAAAGGACTGGATTTTAATTAGAGGATTCAGAAGGATATCTAAGGAGGGGGTTTCTCTTGGTTAGGTCCCATGTGAAATGACTGCTTTAATAAATCTTATCTGTAGAGAAAAAAAAGGAGCATCACGAGAAATCTCATTCTGTAACCAGTAGCAACGTCACATTTTAGACAAGAGTGAGCAATACTCGGGATGATATGAGCTGCCAGTAATTTTGTTCACTATATGATGGTTTCAGAATGACACTACTTCATATTGGTGTCCTATAAGCACCTCTTATAACAACCTGAAAAGAACATGGATTAACTGAAATCATCCAGCTTGGCTGCAAAAATATGTAGACCTATCCAAATGTTAGTAGCTGCTTTCTAGTGTTCCAGTATTCTGGACAGTGTGTTTGTATCTCAGCAGAATACAGCATACACTTCAGTTTCTTTTTTATAATAATTTTTTAATTTAATTTTTACATGTTACTCTCAGTACCCTCTCCCTCCCCTCCTCCCCCGGCCTCCATTCCTCCCAAACCCCATCCCACTCTATTTCCCTTCTGCTCCCCAGGGAGGGTAAGGCCTTCCATGAGGGATTTTCATAGTCTGTCATATAATCCCAGGCAGGGCCTAGGTCTTCCCCCATGTGTCCAGGCTGAGAGAGCATCCCTCCGTATAGAATGGGCTCCCAGAGTCCATTTGTATAGTTGTTCTGTTCAATCATTGTTTCTACTTTTGTTATCATTTGGGAAAAAGTAGAATCTGGGGGATTAGGACATCTGTTCTGTGGGAATTTGGCTACAGATGAAAATTTGTTTCCTCTTTATTCTGTTATTTCTTGAAGCCTACTTCACATACCCAAGACTCTTGGGCCATGAAAGAATGTTATAAATGTAGTGCTTGACCTTCAAAAATCCCCTTATTTGTACCATTCAATTTTGTCTATCAAACTGACCTTCCCTCTAAATGTTCTGATGTCTCAAACCCTTAGAAACTGACTTTTGTAGACAACCACTCTCTGTAGATCAAGTTAAAAATAATTTATTTCCTCATAGAATGTAGAACATCTGCAATTCAATATCTTGATGAATTCCTTGATTAATTAATTTATTACCTTCCGTTAGCTTTTTAATTTCTTGGAGGACATTTACTATATCTTTACTACTCAGTGTGGAATCCCCAGTGTCTAAAGCAGTGCTTACCACAGCCACAGAAATTCGCATGTGGTAGAACAAATGAATGAATCAAGAGACAAACTACACCTTATAGGATTATGCAAATCCTAGGAAAATTACTTTGGGACTGGATGGAAGCCATAAGCCTTTCATTATAAATAATTTTGTTATGATTATATGATTGAGTTTATATTTTAATGCTTTTGTATGACCGACTTGGGAGTAACATCTGAGGTTTTGTGGTCTCTGAAGATAAGCGTCATGTCTATAGATATTTGTCCTACAAATGGGACCAATTTTCAGCCCTCTCCCTAGTGCAGGGTGACTTATAAAAGGTTTGCTGTCTATCTGCATAGCAAGACTGCTGCATCTATAGAGACTGCCTTTTTAAGATTCTGTCTACTTGCTAATCAGAAAAATGATGACTCAGAATACTTGAGGAGCTTTGAGCCTTTGTGATGAATTCCAAATCCCTTCTCCCTGTTAGAATGCAGCAGACGCTTGAGATTATAGAACAGTCCCTTTTTCTAGGGCATCCTCTGTCTCTTTTGGCGAAGCAATAGAAGAAGATAAAGGATAATGAAAATAGAAAGGGCAAGACAATCTCAGAGGATATGGGCAGGTGTGTCACTGGGCAATATAAAACTACTTTCTTTTAATTTAGCATTAGGAGAAATATTAACATTTAATATCTGTAACTTATGTGGCAGATATTAAAGCAGCATTCCTATGAAAGGATACTTAGAAGCCACTACATATGAATTATTTGTGTGTGTGAATAAAATGAATGAAAATTGAAAGGTCTCTGATGAAGAGTCTAGGTCATTTTTGTTCAGAGGTGAAAATCAAACATCACTAAGTGGTATTGGCATATCTTATTGCTTAAAAGGGCAGAACCTGTTTTCTTTCTTAAACTTGGCTGAGGCAATTACAGACTTGCCAAACGTTTGTGTCTGCCCATTGAATCTGTCTTATCTCTTATGTATCAACTGGAGAATAATCTGTGTCCACAGTCCTACTGTCCACAGTGGCATGGCCTACTTGTACAGTTTTTCATTGTGTAGTCAAGTAGCTTTTGTGAAGAGGCCACACTAATTCATACTATCTCAGTTAAGTTCTCACTCAACCACTGCCTTCAATTTTTCTTCCCCCACTGCTTATATTTACAATATAATATGTATAGTTTATCATTTCTTATTATCTTTAGATATTTTTATCTTAAGGGATAATAATTGAGAACTACATATATTTCCCCACTCCTAATTTTGATGAAAATTTAACCATACTCAGTGTAAGTGCTCCAAAATATTGAAGAATTGATTATTTGTTAAAATTATTTACTAATTCATGAATATTAAGTTACTACTAGAATGTTAACTGAGTATGTGTTGATTATTCTTGTTAGACAAATGAAAACCATGGATTAAGTGGAATGCAGCACTGTCTCATAATCTCTCATCTATTAAGGATCAGAATAGAATTTGAACCCAGAACATCTTATAACATATTTCTATTCTTAAAGTTTTGTGTAATTTTCCCTGTAATCTTAAAGATAAATGTCAAATAATAAGAAATGACCATTTCTTGATCCGTCTTAGTACCTGCTTGTGTTTTTTCACTTTTTGCAACCAACTATACAGTGAGGATGGTATTATTACTGCTCATTTCTATGCCTACTATTTTAGTTAGGGCTTCTATTGCTTTGACAAAACACCTTGGCCAAAATGGAATTTGGGCATGAAAGGGTTTATTTACTGAGCATAACTTAAGGAAGTCAAGAAAGTAACTCAAACAGGGCAATATCCTGGAGGCTGAAGCTGATGCAGAGTCCCTGCAGGAGTGTTGCTTACTGGCTTAATTCCCATGACTAACTCAGTCTGTTTTCTTATAGAACCCAGGACCATGCTATCACCCACAATGGCCTGGGCCTGCCTTCACTGTTTACTAAAAGAGAAGATGCCTCACAGCTGGATCTCATTGAGGCATTTCCTCAACTGAGGCTCCTTCCTCTCTGATGACTCTGACTTGTGACAAATTGACATTCAAAACCAGTCAGTATATCTCCATTGTTCCACACCAGGTAAGCATCACATTATCCATTGGGATTGTAAAATGTTCACTTGCTAATGTTCCATTTCTTGTTTCATGTGGTCTGGCTTTAAGATTCATTATTACTAGCTTCTGGAGTTAAATAGGTTATTCTATGATGTAATTAGGCTTGAAATTTTTCCTATATGTGACAAAAGAAGATACTCGAAGTTAAATCATCCAAGGTTGTATTGATAAACGGCCAATTTAGCACTTGAACCTCAGCCTGGAAAAACTCTTGTGTTTTGTATTCTCCTGCCATCCATAGCACACTGTACCTTTTCTTTCTTATTAAAAATTGTTGCAATGTATGTCACCAGTTTCACCGTGTAGTCAATTGTCAGACCCTACTTGTAAAATCACATACAGCCAAAATAATTTACCAAGATTATTTTAAAACAAGGTTTCACTAGAAATCTCAGGTAAGTTCGAAACTCATGATTTTCCTTCTTCTATGTCTTATCAACTAAGATTACAAGTTCACACCACTGTTCCCAATTATAACAATTATTAACTGCACAGAATTTCTGCAAACCATCAATGGATCTAGAGTTAAACAGAAGTCAGTAAACTTTGTTTTTGATGTTTAGCTACTTGTGAATTCATTTTCTCCGTGAGAATAGAAATAACCCTTTGCCTGATTAAATTACTATCCCTCCTTCAACATTAATTTGCTGAATAATTATAAATTTCAAGGTGGTCACATTTTTGAGTGCTAACATGATAAAACAGAAGAAGAGATAGAATGGTGGATAAGATCAACACCATCATAACCCAGACAGGAAGCTAATAATATAGAGAAAAGGTGGGTAAACATTTAAACAAAAAGTTCATGTATACTGCAAGGATAGAGCATGGTAGTGCTTATGGGGTAAAGAAAGCTAACCCATTCAATGGAATTATGGTAACTTTTTAAATCATTCTCTGGGTATATCTTGAAAAAGGTATGGAAATAAAGGGAAGAAAGGCAGCTATTTGGGCATCAGCACTATGTAGAGATGGTGCTATCATTTATTTTTATGGTATAGCAAAATCAAGGTTGGTATGGTAAACTTGAAAATATGATCAGGAGAGCTGTATACATAGTAAGTTTGAAGGAGCTACTTTCTCTAGAACTTAAATCTGTATAACATATACTGTATAAAATGTTCAAATATAGTGACATTGGACATGAAATGACTGTAGAAAGAAAACCTTTAGTTAGGGCAGAATATAGCTGGGTCTCCACTTACAATGTTTTACCATGATGTCTTATCTTCACAATGATGCTAAAGCAATGCACAGTCAAAAACATGCTTCATTCTCGATTGAATCATACCAAGACTGGTAATATGCTACTGAATGCTCTCTGAGAATCTTGAGATGCTCCCCTGGACTGTAGCTCACAGTCAGCCACCTAGGCATTTCTAGAATAAGAACTCATAATAGGCTTTATTACATGTCTTGGTGGGATGCATGATTAATTAAATCATGGAAAAGGAAAGACAAGTTGCAAAATGTTAATGAGTCAAGGGAAGTAGGAAGGTGCAAAATCAAGGGTGAAGAGGGAACAGCTAGTTTTAGACACATAAAAACATCATTTTCTCTTTTATCAAGGGGTCAACTAATTAGAAATTCACAGTATATCCTCCCCCCCATATTTTAGGTATGTAAGCAAACAGAAAAATATCGCTGTCTTACTGCTCTAATTTTCTCTGTGTAAAAATGTAGAATATTCTGGTGCAATAGAATGTATTTACTATCAGTTAGCTATTGCTGAATAATAATACTCTCAAACATCAGAAAATTAAAAGAACAATTACTTATTTCTCAAGAATTAATGTGGCTGGCCTGGACTAAAGCTCATTGACTTTCTTCTGAGATTGCTCAAATGTCTGTTTATAGCTTTCTGTCAGTTATAGGTTGATAATTTCTCCTCTGTGTTTTCATGCATCTTCTTCAGGTTGGTCCACCCTTATTTTAATAGTAGTTTCAATATTCCAAAAGATAAAACTGTTATGGATAAATGACAATCAGTGTAATTTTATTTACAGATACCTTTCATTTTGTTTTGTAGAAGTACTTAAGGTTAAGCAGTCTTAAGAGTAGGATATAATGAAGCAGCATTGCTCTCCTGGGAAAAAAGAAATATACCATATAACTTGTCTTCTCACTTTTTGTAGTGTGAGAACATAGGGAGAAAGGCCAAAAAGGATTATCAGACCATGCAAGCTCATGATCTTTGTCTTCTTCCTTCCTGAGTGGAAATAAAATGAACTTATGTTTAGATGAGAAATTTATTTATTTTTAATATATTTTTTGTGTGTGTATAGGTATATGCATATGAAAGTAATTACCTGTGAAAGGCAGATGAGGGTATTGAATGCTCTGGATGAAGAGTTATAAGGAAGTTGTGAACTACATGGTATGGGAGCTTAAGATCAGAACAACATTCAGCTAATATTCACTAAACTGCCATTCCACTGTTGACAGCAATTCATATATTTCTGTGAGTGCATTCTGATTCTGATTAGCATAGCACCCTAAAAACTACATGGCTGATTTAAAAATCAACAAACCTTGATTAGAACTCTACACTTGTGAGATATTTAACCATAAGAACTTCTTAAATGCCCTATCTTTACAACATTTAAACAAAACCTTCTTATGTCTAGCACTGATAGAGTATATCAGTGACATGGGGTAAAGAAAACTTACACATTCAATGGAATCAGAGTAACCTTTATTACCCTTTCTTTGGGTATATCTTGAAGAAAGTATGGAAATATAGAGTTGAAGGTAGCTATTTAGGCTGTATAGAGAAGATGTTGCATTAAAGGGTTAGTCACCTTCTGAATGTGGTAGAGAGAAATTCCATGCAAACACTGGGGTAGAAGAGCATGACATAGTAATTAAAGTGGATTTAGAATATCATTTGCAGGTGGATCAATTGATAAAGCAATTGCCCAGCAAGTAGGAGGATCTGAATTCAAATTCCCAGAACCTTGTAAATTCTAGTACTATAATGCATATCTATAACTTCAGTGATTCTACTTCTAGATAGGAGGCAGAGACAGATAAATAGATGCTAGAAGCTCAGGGATAGCTGCCTAATCTATGCAGTGGGAAATAGGAAAGTGATCCTGCCTCAGATAAGATAAAAATGAGGACTGGTAATCAAGGATCTCCTCCTGCCTCGATGTATGCACACATGACTGCATCCACAATACAGGAATAAATGTGCACATATACACATAAATATATTCCCCAGTATACTCATATGCACACACACACACACACACACACACACACACACACAAATTAGTTGAACATAGAACATAGTTGGAGAATAAGAGGATTGGAGAAGCAGCTGTAGGGCTAGAAGTTAGAGATATCAAGGGGATTTCAGCTGTAAATTCTTCAGATAACCCTGGTAAACAATAGAGCAGCAATAGACCGTTAGCCATTAGAACAAATTATTTGTCATGTGGTATATAATGGACACCTATCCAAAAGGAATTTTTAAAATACCACTAGAAAGAAGGTGATAGTTAAGAGACAGTATACCGTGTGAGGGTTTTGTGTGTTTATTTTATCTGATTTAAAGTTAAAGTAAGATTTGGTGGGGTTAAAACCACGTGGTACAGTAGTGTTTTTGAACAAAGGAAAAGACTGATGCAGATGACAGATGACATCTGACTAAGACTTTTGTCCCCTCAATGTTTTGAATAATTAATAGCCTTAAGTATATGGATTAAAATTACCTTAGAATTTATCTGATACATCTACAGTTATCAGGCTAAGAAATGCACATTTTAGTACAGATAAAACTCCAGACTTGATCAGTTAGGTAGGATGGACCTTTTTCTTCTCTGAGAGTTTATTTCTAGAAGTACTCACGAGGAATGGAGATGATTGGGGCTTGTGTCCAAATTCAAATGTGAGATAAGATAGTCTGCCAAGAAGATGGCAGCCTGAAGGTTGCTTGACTCACTTTTGTATTTTCCCTAGCCTTTCAGCTGACAGATGGAACTTGAGTTTCTCTTCTCCACCCTTCTGCTTTGTTAAGTCAATCAGACTTGCTTACACATACGTGAATAGGAGGGCTTCATCTGTTTAACTTATCATGGGTGTGTTTATATAATACCTCACATCATGTTCTTTCTGAAGAAAGATAATGGTCTTTTAAAAAGATGACTGTAATCTTCTCCTCATCTAGAAACTACTACTACAGGAGCAGCCACGAGAAATAGGAAACCTCCCAAGAAATAATTTATCTACACTTACTCAATTTTTCTGTATTTTGCATTTAAGAGACATGGTTTCTGATGGAAATTTTAAGATAATCTGCCTCTCTATATTTAACCCTTTAGAGTTGCATGGTAAAGAATTACGGTTTTAAGTACTACATAAGGTGTCTCCTACGTTAGAAAGTCTTTCTATGGTCCTCCCTGTCAAATGTTGGTGTACCATACCTCATTCATATGGGAACAACTGCTAAGATCATTCTAACAGTTCTTTTCTAACTATAACCTCTCTTGATTTGCTTATCTTTAAATTATTTTCCTAAAAATACTGTAATTTTTGAAGACAATCTTGAAATCATTATCTAAGCAATTCATTGTTACTATTTCCCCCCAAAATATTTAGATAGTTTACTCTCATTGATTTACTTTTTCAGAAACCAATTAGATAGCTTTAAAAAAAAGATGGGCTTGGTGGATCTGTGTGTAACTCTCCAAGTCAAGAGACAGTGTCACCCTTGAAACTGCTAATGTGTTCAGTATGCCTTCCACAGAAAACAGAGCCTACGTGGTAGTAAAGAGCCTCAACTTGTAGTTAGGAAACATATTCAAGAAGACATTATATCTTCTTACAATTTTATATAAAGCTTAGTAAAAAGCCATTTTGAATTTTGAGAAATAATTACCAGATAAATGTTCAGTTAAGAAATGCAGAAACACTGATCTGCTGCCTCATTCCTCTTCTCTGGGGTACCATGCATATCTCTTAGGTTCTTTCCTGTTTCCCAGACTCTCATGTGTCCATAACACAAAGAGGGATGCTCTTTCAGCCTGGACTCTTAGGGTAGTGCCTGGACCCTGCCCTGAGTGAAATGACAGAATCTAGATATCCCCTATATGGAAGGAAATGGAGATAGGGTGGGAGGCTGGGGGGATAGTGGGGGGATGCGGGAGGAGGGGAGGGAGAGGGGACTGGGATTGACATGTAAAGCAAGCTATTTAAAATTAAAATAATAAAAAACTAAAAAAAGAAATGCAGAAAATACTAATAACATTTATAACATTCTCTAAGGTGTATTAAAAGAAACGTGTATTTCTAGGCTAAGAGAATTTTTAAATGCCTAAGTCTATACAGGTATCCTAAAATAAAACATGTAGGGGGAAACTTGGGACTCCACCATTAGCCACATGGCACTCTAGAGACACATACAGATGTGGTAACAAAAGGGCAGAACCACACCCACTTTGGGCATGACTAGAGACAGGGCTGTGAACTATGCCACTAGCCAGGCCCACTTTTGGGTGTGGCTAGAGGCGCCTACTGAGAAAGGAATAAAAGACCAAGCAGCAGAGCCTCTTGCACTCTTTTCAGCTTCTGGTTCAGTAGCGAAAGACTTGACTCATCTGGGTTGCCTGTTTTCTCTTGTAGTTATTTTCTACAATAAACAGTTACCTATACCTTCAATCAGTATGACGTTTATCATTGCAGCAAAAAAACAAAAAACAAAAAAACAAAAACACATTTTTTGTGACATTTATGTAGCATGGCACATGAAATGTGTGGAGTCTAAGATTAGTTTAAAGCAGGTGTTTCTCAAGCTTTTCTCATTTTCTGATGACAGAGAGAAGAATCCAAACAATAGAAAGGGAATAAGGCTGTGACTGATGTGGCTCATCAGGTTCCCAGAGCAGGGAGGTTTAGAGGTAAATGTATTCTTAAATGTATGCCCTCATTGACATAGTTTCACTCTCACTCTGACACTGGGATTAAAAATTGATCTGATTTCTATCTACATGTAGTTCAAACATTGATATTAATTAGACGAGTTCTGCCTACCTGTATTTTAGTAGCTATTAACTGTGTCTTCAGCTAGATGGTCCCTTTTTTAAAACTTATTGTTCTTGCCTATGTATTGGGTGGTTATGAGGCTCACAAGGAACTTACCTTATAATATGCAAAATACTATTGAATAGTTATTATGAAGATAATGTTTTATAATTATAGTGAGTTTTAAGACAGCTTTGCTTATATATTTGCATGTATATCATTCTCTCCCTTGAAGCTTGAGGTTTTTATAGGATACAGAATGTAGTGAGCCTTCAGCATCACCCACAGAAGTTGTTAGTGCGATACCCCATGTCCAGTTTCAGTAAGTGTGCATTAAAGTGGTATTCCAGTTACCTAGAATCATTCAAGAAATGCCAACACTTTTTTTGGCTCACTAGAAGCTTAGAGACAAATCATAAATGCAAAGGGCATTGGTAGGAACTGATGGTAAAGTCCCAGAATTCAAATTCTCTTTAGAAAATTTTGTCAAGGTCTCTAAACAAGTAGATATAACATAAACTGGCTTATGCCACCTCAAAACAAAATGCAGAGTTAAGGTCTGTAACATTTTTGAAACAAATAATATTTAAAAGTTATGTGAATGCATACCATTAAAATAGCCTATAAAACAATTCTGCAGAGAAATTTTGTAAAATGCAATTGCATACCTAGAAAATTCATATTTAGTTATTACAGTGATTTGATATCAATGAGAAAGCCCTGATGCTCAGACAAGTAAGCTAAGAGAACAAAATCGGCAGAGAAATGACTGTTTCCATGGCAACCTGATTTGAGATTCACAAGGTGTGTTTTAACCCACGTTCCTGTCTTAGAATGAACACAAGAAAATAATTAAGGTAAGTAAATTGCTAAGACAGCATCTGAGAATTTTGAGTGTTCTTAAGGAAAATTCTATCGTAAACATAAACCATCAATTGATTATGAACCAGAATAATAGCTGTCTGTACCAGGCCATGATTGCTGTTTCATATTACTGTAATTGATGGCAACAGTGTGCCTCTCTGCCACCTACATTCACAATGCCCGTTTTGATTTTGTTATTAAGTATTATCAAGTCCGACCCCAAACTGCTTATTTATCTGTGTAATGAAGATGTTGGAGCAGATGTTGTGCCAGTGTTCTAATTACACAAATGAGACCGATAGTATGGATGTTGGTGCCTTATAATTCAAGCACTGCCATAAATAAAAAACTTTTTTTTTCTAAATAGTTTCAGAATCCTGATTTCGCAGTTATTGACATGTGTTTGGGCACAGGATAATTTGAGTCAAATGTGAAATATTTGTTCAAATTTGATTATGCTAAAAAGAGGAATTTTTAAAAAGGAAAATGCAAGTATTTTCACACAGCAAGGAAACGATCCCTAATCTAGTAAATTGGGATTGGACCTATGATGGGGGAAGTACTGTGTATATATCAATAAAGCACTGTTGGCCAATAGGGAAACAAGATAGGTGGGACTAGGAATCCAGGAGGACTCTGAGAAGGAGAAACACAAGAAGTCAAGATGTAACGCCATGGGGTAGGAAGTCTGGAAACCTCTCCGGTAAGGGAAATACTTAGATTAGCAATTATGGGATAAATACTTAAGTCAAAGCTAGCCAGTAAGAAACAAGCAAGGCCAACAGTTTCATAATTAATATAGCCTCCTGTGTGTTTATTTGGGACTGATGAGACTCTGGAACCAGGCTGGCGAGAAGGCTTCTCTTTACAGACCTGAAAGCCATTTGTAACTTCTCTCTCTTTTATCTCCTTTTCTTCATACTTGCCTAAGTATGTTCCCCCCTCTGGCATTGGCTTTTATTTTTTTCAGTTTTTCTTAAATAATTTTAGTTGGATTTTCCTTAACTTCCAGTTGAGAGCTTTCATTTATTATATATATATATATATATATGTGTGTGTGTGTGTGTATACATATATATATACATGTATATATATTTAACTTTTTATGCATGTTACTTTCAGTTCCCTCTCCCTCCCCTCCTCCCCCACCCTCCAATCCTCCCAACCCCTCACCCTCACTCCATCCCCCCTCCGCTCCTCAGGGAGGGCAAGGGCCTCCAAGAGGGATTTTCAGAGTCTGTTACATTATCCCGGGAAGGGCCCAGGTTCTTCCTCATGTGTCCAGGCTAAGACAGCATCCCTCCACGTGGTATGGTTTCCCAGAGTCTTTCTGTATCCCAGAAATAAATACTGCTCTACTCTCCAAGCACCCACAGATTGCCAAAGACTCCTCTCTGTCACCCAGGTTCGGTGGGAGGGTATCTGGATCAGTCCCATACTGGCCCCTCAGTCATCAGTCTGGGGTCCATGTATTCCCCCTTGTTTAGGTCAGCTGCCTTTGTGGGTTTCGCTAGCCTCATCTTGATTCCTTTGGTCATCACTCTTCTTTGGAACTGCGTTCCAGGAGTTCAATTCGGTTCATAGCTTTGGGTGTCTGCCTCTGCCTCCATCAGCCACTGGATGAGAGTTATAGGATGGCATATAAGGTAGTCATCATTGTCATTATCATGGGAGGGCATTTAAGGTAGCCCTAACGTCAGTTGGTGTCATTCTTGTATATCTGTGAAGATATCACCAGTCCCAGGAAAAGAGGGAGCCAGTATAAGTTGGAGGCAAGATCTAGATTTTATTTTACAGGCATGGAGAGCCAATGCATCCTCATACTTAGGTCTGTATTGCATCCTAATAATATCACCATGGGACCCAGTGTAGCACACAGAAATGCATGTGCATCACAGACTATGGATCTGCAAGAACTCTTAGTGTGAGGAGAGGGACATAAATGTGATCAAATGCATTGTAAAAAATTTAAAGAATTAACACAATTGTATTTTACTTCAAAGTGTGTCTTTGTGAGTCACATAACTGTGGATTTCCTGATTAGACCAGACAGGCAAAGATGCAGTTGATGATTCATTATCACTAGCATTTTGGGGTTCTAAGCACTAAGAGGGCATTCTAGCTATTTAATCCCTACCATAAACTAAGGTAGACAAATAGCTACTACCCCTCCTTAGAAAGTGACTTGTGGTCAACTCAAAACAGAATTGCCTGAAGTCAATGAAAACAGTTAACAGAAAACATGGCGATATGCTGACATGCTATGGTCCCATGAGTTATTATTTGTATTCTTGTGTCTGCTGCAAATCAAGCCATGTGCTAGGCAAACACTCTACCAAAAGGATTCACCTCCTATCCCCCTTCAACAAACTTTATTTTTTTTCGCATTTAGTTATTCTACATGAAAGCACCTCCTAAAATCATCTATTTCATGTTGAATGCTCATGATTATTTGTCACTTAATTTCTTCTGTAGAATTCCCACAGTAATGAAGCATACTGATGAAGCCCACAGCCTGTAGCATGGAAAAGATATAACTATGTATTAGACAGCACCTTGAAATTCACATTAATGGTGAGAAAAGGGGGGGAAGTTACTCTCTTTTTCTCTAAACTAATCCTTATTTTAAGTGTCTTAAGTTTGCCATATATTAAAATAGAGGAAACTAAGTAAATCTGGGAGCAAGAGAGGTGGTCCATCCCAGAGAAGAAAATACCAATTGGTTGTTCAGTGCCAAATGATCATTCAGCCCTGAAAACATATATACCAGTAACATTTTAATTATAATAGACTCAAACGTTTATATTTGGAATATGCTTGTATATATAAGTACATATAGGCATGAAAAAACAATTGATGAAAAAAGAGACCATGATTTTGAAGAAGAATACGAAGGCACATACAGGAGGATTCAGAGGGATGAATGGTAAAAAAAAAGAGAACTAAATTATAATCTCAAAAATAAACAAAAAAGAAAAAGAGCCCAAAGACACGTAGTTCTGAGCTACAGATCCATGTCCTTCACTCATAATAGCATGATCAAATGAAATTTAATTGATTTATATTTTACCTTTTTTATCTCACTGTCCCAATGCACCATTCATACTCATTCTCTTTGTCTCTCCAGTTTCCCCTTCTACTTACATGTTGTATTTATTCTATTTCCTTTCCATTTGCCCCTCCCCCTTTTTATACAAGCTCTTCCTCCTATTTAAGTCTAAGAGTTGTCATATATATATAAAACTTCTGTTTATTTAGAGAACACTAGCTAATGTGTACATGTACACTAACAATGCACATACCCACACTATACTCACAAATATGTATATAGCAACATTTATTTAAAATATATCTATTTTAAAGATTTATTTGCAGTTATTTTTGAGTATGAACACTTACCCATATGTTTGTATGAGCATCCCTGGTGAATGAGGTGGTTAGAAGAAGGTGTTGGACCCACTGTGATAGGAGTTACAGGTGGTTTTGAGGTGCCATATGGATTTTTGTACTGAAGTGGGTCCTCGGCAAGCGCTGTCAATGTTCATAACTACTCAGCCAACTCTCTAGCTCCCAACTACACATCTAAATATGGACTTCCATGTATGAGAAAAATCATGTGATATTTGTCTCTTTTAATCTGGCTTATTTCACTTACCATAATTAGATTCTGTTGCTTCAGTTTTCATAAAAAAAACAGCATTATTTTATCTTCGTCTTTACAACTGAATGAATTCTAGTATGTCTATATACCACCTTCTTTTTATACATTCATCTGTCAATGGATGTCTACTTAAGCTTGTTCTGTTCCCAAGCTATGGTGAATATGGCAGCAGCAAACATAAATGTGCAAGTATTTCGCATTTGCCTACTGAGATGCCTAGAAGTGATAGCTCTGAGTCTAATGGTAGTTCTAGTTTTAATTTTCTGAGGAACACAAACCCTGTCTTCCACAACACCAATTCATAGTCTCACCAGCATTACATAAAGATTCCTCTTCCCCACATGCTTGCCAACATTTGTTGTCAATCTTTTTCTTAATGATAATAATCATCAAATGCTACTTTATATTAAATACACCGATATAGGGCTGGGCTGCTGTAAGTCCCCAGCGTAGGACTTAATTCTGAAAGGTAATTTGGCTTGCATAGACACTTGACATTTCAAGGTAGAAGTTCATACCACCAAAACCTAGTGGCATGCCAATGCAGTATTTTCTCTTTAAAATGCATTTAATTAAGATATAAATTAATCATTTATATAAAATAATCATTAAAATAAATTAATATTTTCCCTTTCCCCTCCTCCCTTTAACACCCTAATGACCTTTCAAACTCATGGCCTTTTACTCTTTAATTGAGTGTGTGTGTGTGTGTATGTGTGTGTGTGTGTGTCCATGTAACTTGATTCTGTTTATTGTTGCTTATATACCTGATTTTTAGGATTGACTACTTGGAATTGAATAACATTTTAGGGGACTCTCACCCATGGTGAAGACTCTTCCCATTTCAACAGCCCTTCCTTGACTATACCTGTTCTTCTAGGGATGGCTCCTGTGTAATTTCCCCCAACTATGTTGGCATATCAAATGGTAGGGTCATCATTCATGTAAGATTTCCATCATAGAAGACACAAGAGAAAGGGAGGGGCCACAAACACTGGATCTCTCATGGGCTTTTGAAACTTCGAAGCCCACCCCCAGTGAAAGAGGTCCTCCAACAAAGACATACCTATTCCAACAAAGCCAGACCTAAACCTTCCCAAATAGTCCACTTAGCTGGAGACTAGGCATGATAATATATGAGTCTTTAGTGGCCATGCTCATTCAAATGACCACAGTATACATAAAATATATCTATCTGAATCTATAAAACAGATATACAGACATATAGATAGATAATTTGGGGGGTTTCTTCCTTGAAGGGTGTACAATTAAGACTGATGGCATCATCAATGGAGCTGTAGATAGGTAGATACATAAGTGAAAAAACAAAAATTTAGTTAACAGCAGGAATCTTGTCATAATTAAGGAGGCAGTGAAAACACTCAAATTTCCCACTTGGTTGCTGACTTTTTGTTTGTTCTCTTGGGCTCATTTCTAATAACTCTAGACTTTGGCCTTGTCCCTTTGTTCAGTGCTCGGATGGATAACTGATAGTGAGTCTAAGGCCACCTGGTAAGATCCATGACTTGCAGGAGCTATGATATTCTGTCTTTAGAAAATGGGAAAACACAATTTTCAAAGAGATGTTGTCAGGTGGTGGGAGTACATGCCTTTAATCCCAGCACTCAGTAGACAGAGGCAGTCATGACTCTGAGTTTGAGTCCGGCCTGGTCTACAGAGCAAGTTCCAGGACACAGGATATCCAGGGCTACACAGAGAAACCCTGTCATAAAAACAAAAAACAAAACAAAAAACACCAACAAAACAAAAACAAAAAGACATCAAAAAACAAATAAGTAAGCAAAATAAAAATGCAGGAGGGTCATTTATGGAAGACAGTCAACTAACATTTCCAGCAAAATCACATTGAAGAAGCTAGAACCTGAGTATCTGAAATCAGAATCACATACACTTGTGTGAGCCCTAAACTGCCCACATGTGTGTTCTCAGAGGGCAACTAGTTCAGTTTGAAGATTGACTTTGGGGCTCAATCAGTATTTCAAATAATATGGTTTGTAGCACTCATAGCTTGGCAGCCCATGGGATGGTTATTGATGATTTCAAAATTGATTGCAATCTCAGCTCCAGTGCCATTTCATAGCTCTGAAGGTAGGAACACAGCATTGGGGCTGAAGCTCTCTGGGTGGTTCCTGCTATATAAGGCCTTTAGGTCATTCTTCTGGAGAAAATACTATGGCTTGAAACATAAGAGACAATAAAAAAATCAACTTCAATTTTTCCTGTTTTCAACACACATAGAGGAGATTAAGTTCATAGCTCTCATTTTTCAAATCTATTATTTCTTCCCAAATCTGTCACACTCAGCACCCCTGTTCCTTTCATATATACCAATGTCATCACTCACCTGGCAGAAAGGAAACCAAGCAAACAAAATTCTCCACTTTCCTTTCTGTTCTTGATTATGTTGGTGAACTCATAATCCTTCTCTGTCTTCTCTCACCTTTTCCTAACCACCCTCAACTCCCATGCTGGGGAATAGATCTAGGCTCACACAAATGCTAATTAATTTCTTTGTAGTTCAGATCTATTCCCAGCCCTTTTCTTACCACCTTTACTTCACAAATATGTGGCAATGCATCACAAATAATTCTTTCATTGCCCCATGAACTTCTAGAACATTTACTTTGGTTTGTTCTCCAGTCAGGCTGGGTTGGCTTCCTTTTCCTCATAACAACAAGCAGAGAGAGGTCGTGAAAGGAATTTCAGTTGGGCAACTAAAATGCATATACATATGAATTAGCATCCGTGTCCCCATGGGGGATGACAGAGATGTCACTTGGTGTGTTCCAGTCTCAAGAAAAGCTTTTGTAGAGAGGCTGCTTGGTAGTAAGGACTTTACATGGATCAAAAATGAAGGGAAACATGGGTCAAATGTAGAACTCTTTCCACAGATGCCTATTTGAATAAATTCTCTTCTTTCCATACATTGTCCTCATCCATGTGCCAAATTAAATACCACTTCTTCAGAGACACTTTTCTGAACCCCAGACCTCAATTAAACTCTTCATTACAACAGTTTTCCCTTATAGAACATTTCTAGTCCTCCATATCCATTTAGTTCATCTCTTGCTTTGTCTGAGCAACTGAAGCACTGATGCAGGCAGGGGCCTCTGCTGTCTGTGTTCATCCCTGTGTCCTCAGTGCCTCCAGGGAGAAGTAGTGATTTATTCTACAATTATCATCAACAAGTACTCAAGGTAAATGATTCTAAACGGATAGCCGTGCTTCTGCAAACACAACTAAATCATTGTTCTTTGGGCCAGAATTGAAATCAGAGGGGTTGTTAGAATTATAGGTGATCATTTAATATTATTTATGTCACATAACCCATAGTCTTAAGCACTATACATATAGTGCTCATAATGCTCACAATAACTTAATGAAGTTAGGAATCCCATTTTTATACTTTTTTAGTGCCTGATATAAATAAAAGTGTTTTATAATGTCTACAGTAGCATATACTTTGAGAGTGTTACCGCCAATGATACAGTCTTCTGTTCTAATATACTAATGCTCCATTTAATCATTTCAGTGCTGGAGTTTGTCATCCATGAAAACAATGCAATGAAGTGTAGGATTCTTTCTCACTAGAATTCCTTTTTAGGTAAGATAGCTCTTAGGTATATCTCTAGGTTTCTCTTTTACGTGAAGTTTCCCTTTCATCACATACCCTAAGGATCACTTAGCACTTATCTGGGTGGTTGCTATTTGTGCCTGCTTCTGCTTGTTCACAGGGAAAATATACAAGCCAGTCAAAGTAGTGTATATCTGTAATCCCAGCACTAAAAATGCTGTCATAGAAAGATTGTGAGAATAATACCAAACTAGACTAAGTAGCAAGACTCTGAGGAAGGCAGTATTGAAGGAGATGTAAGGGGAGATAGTATGAGTGGGGAGTGTCTTCCAAGAATGATGGCAAGAGATCTAAGCGTTCTTTGAAATTAGCTTCTTAAAAAGATTAAGGCGTGAGCTACAGTAGAGATCAAGCAAGTTTTCACCTCCCTATTTTGGGGTAAAAATCTATGTTATCATTTGTAAATGGAAGTTATAACTTTCAAGGTCATTAAAGAATGAATTAGGAATATATATATGTAATATATATATGTTTGTGTGTTGAATCCATATTCACATATATATGAAGCAATAATTAATCAAAGAGGCCATTAAGTTGAATAAAAGCAAGGAAGAATATGTGCTTGGAGGGAAGAAAGGGAAAGGTAAAATTTTGTACTTATATTATAATCCTGGAAAAATAAAAGAAATAAACTTAACAAGAGTAAATTAAGTACAGTATTTGTTACAGACTATGTATATGAGAGATTGAAAAAATGTGCATTTTATTTCTTCACCATCATCCATGATCACTCTTACACAAACTCAGAACTTTTTGTAAGCCAAACTGGGTGATTTAGTTTATAAAGTTTCAGGTAATAATAAAATTTGAATTAAACTATTCAATGATGATAACTAGGGTTCTTTCAGTTTACATTCAGGGAAATGGTAACTATGTATGTATTTTGCTAATACTTTTGTGTTAATAGAAAAAGTAATAATAATTAACCTACCATTTTCAGCTATTCACACCTGCATGCATATTTTCGTGTTGAATTTGGGGGATGTCGCCAGATGCTGATGAATTTTAAAAACATTTTTAAATAGTTGTGCTATGAGGCTTGCTCTGCCTCTTCAGTCCTAGTTTCATCCAAGGTCAGCCTTTCCCCTATGGGCACGAAAAGTACACACTGCTAATCACAAAGTTTTTCTTCCAGCTGAGCCTTGATAGTCCTTTAAACCCTTAAGTGGCCAAACAACTGATTAGGCTTGGCTGGAGAACCATAGGACAATTTAGAATGAAAAATTAGGAGAGTGATTTTAGGAAAGTTGGGAGTTAGTGTAAATTTTCTGCGGGAGTTTAGCTTTACTTTAGCCTTGAATTATACAGATAATGCAGACAAGAAACTCAGCATCTCACTGTTATGATCCCAGCTCCTCCCATCATATAATACTGAGATTTAAAAATGCATCGTCAAGCTGAGCATGGTAATATTTCCATGTTGTCACAGCCCTGCAGAGACTAAGGCCAGAGGATTATTTGAGGTCAGAAATTCAAGGACACCCTGGACCACATAGCAAGACCCCATTTAGAAAGTAAGTAACTTGATTAACTAATAAGTAATCTTAATTTCTGGTTCCAAGCAAGATGGACATTATATTGAAGTATTATTCATGTGTCCCAATGATAGTCAAGTCTATTTCACTTATTACCCCTATCACACCACGTGTATTCAGGATATATATTATGAAGAAAATGGTATAGTTTTGACAATGTGTCCACAGAGTTTGGTTGGCAAGAAATTGCAAACATGACAGGAGGTCATAGAAGATATGGATATCTCTACTCATTGCAGACATCCTGGATTTGTAGAAGAAACAGACCTGAATTTTTCCTAGGCCTCCACCATTCTTTCACCAGCCACTGGTCTCAGGACACACAAAGGAGTACTATTTAAAGAAAAGAAATATGGTTTATGGCACAGGAGGAATACATATCAGAAACAAGACATGGCCCAATATGTAAGGTACAGTTCAGCCCTCCAGAGTCACAAAGTACCACCAGCTATAAATCCAGTCTATGGGGATGTCCACTGTACTGTAGAGCACAGAGGCTTAGAAGAATGTCAGCAGTCAGATGGTTGCTATAGTCGTTGAGTCAATTATGACAAGTTCAAGAGTGAACAAAAAGTGTCATGAGACAAAGAGGATTATTTAGTGGACAAAAACCTATCCATCAGAGAAAAAATTTCAAATCCACAAATCCAGGCAAAGTCAAAGAGAAGCTAAAAAGTACATTCATTGTCAATCAGTAGGTTAGGGGAACTAGATCTAAGATCAGTGCAAGACAGGTCCCATCCTGAGACCAAGAAAGAGTTTGAAGGTAAAGCAAAAACTTCACCCAATCCCACTAAGAATAAACAAAAGATTAAAGGTGAATTTCTGAACAGTATATTTGGTGCTGGTCTTTAATCTGGAGAGTAAATTTTTCATAGATAGTGGAAAAGATCATTCTGTGCAGGAAGGCAGACAATGGGAGAAAGAATACAAAGGTTTAAATCCCAAGTAGAATGCAGTCAGCAAATCATCTGCTGCTGCCTATTACTGCAAGCAGCCAGGCTCCTTCAAAAATACCTGTGCTCACATACTGTTTCCCCAGCCCCTATATCTCATATCCTAGCTACAACAACAGATTATCCACTACCACAGTCACATCCCTGTAAGCTTCTGGAGGGGTGGGAAACTGAGACTGCCTTAGCCCCACAGCATGTGCTGTGGAATTCATCTGCTATCCAGCAGGGGGTCATGTAAAACTGATAAATCTCTACTATACACCGTGAATCATACACAGCCAGTGTCCTAGCACCCTCTCATTGTCATGGTCTCAGCCAATGTGGCAGAGGACATTACCAAATATCCAGGGAAAAGACACATGCAATAAAAGGAAGACATGACAGAGTAATACAGAAAATCTTCCCAAAACCACACCTGGAGGCATGATAGTCCAGTAGGCTAGCTGAGAACAAAGATGGCCACCTACAGTAGTTGTGGCAGCAAGAGGTCTCCAAGATGAAATATAACCTAGAACTAGTGATAGTTAGAAAGCTATAGAGATTGTAGCAGAAGTTGTCCAGCTCTTTGCTGAGGTCCTTGGGGAGGAGCAGTTATATGAAACCAATAATTAGTGGTATGTCTATTTCAAGAAGAAGTCCATTTTCTACTGCTGATAGAGCAACAGCTATTGAGACATTCAAACCCCAAGAGGCAAAATAGCCTAGAACAGGAAATCTGAACCTAGTGAGTTACACACCAGCAGAACAGGAAAGCCAGAAGCAGGAATAAAGTAATGACACGTGACTTTTCTAGTGTACAGCCAGCTCCCCAGGACAGAGCTAGTACTTCTAAAAAGGAGACAGAGTCCAGAGAAGCAAGAAAATTGGCTGAATTCACTAAAATTCTCTTAGGTTGCAATCATGATTGCTTTAGTAGATGTGTAAAAAGAAACTTGCCTGTGCTCTAAACATTTTGGACCACTAGCTGCATTCATTCTGAGTACTCAGATGATAAGCACCATTCCTGGACCAGAAAATCTTGTCCCTAAAGGGACAGAAAGAAGGTAGGGCCAGTCTGCTCAGAACATAGCACCAATAGAAAACCCAAAACTTCTTTGCTAGACACATTCTGGGACTAAGGACATGTATTAATTGAAACAACGCTTCTTCTAGGGGCAGAATACCCCAGATACCAAGACCAAGGTGTGAAGTTTTCTTGTCCCTCCAGGACTCACCACCTTTCTCATCCGCAAAGAAGCATAGAGTGACTTACAGAGTTTACAAAATTGTTAGCCAATGATTAGGGCTTCTTACTGGCTAGCTCTGTCTTAATTATTATCCATTTCTATTAATCTATGTATTTCCATGTGATCTTTGCATACCAGAGTATGTGAAGACCTTCTACTTCTTTGTCGACTACATGGTGACTGTCTTTGGTGGGTTCTCTCTGACTAACTTTCTCAGAATTCTTCTTGTCTTAGTCCCACCTATCTTCTTGCCTCATTGGTCAGACTATTTTATTCATCAACCCATAAAAGAAACATATATACAGAAGTATATCCCCCATCACCACAGGACAGAGCAGAAACAGAAAAGTCACCTTCAGATCTGAAAATTCTAAGCACTAGGGTTCCACACTAGTACACCTGGCACCAGCCTGGCTGCAGATAGGATGAACAATACCAACCTTGACATGGACTTTACCTCTCATGAATCCAGTGCTTCAGGACAAATGAGAACAAGAGAAACTTTGTGTATATCACTGCCATAGCTTACCTTCCCTTTTCATATATTTTGGCGTTGACTTCTGAAACATAAAATGCAAAAAGAAGTGGTTGTATAGTGGTAAAGAGCATGGCCCCATGATGACTGCTCCTCAGAGACCTTCATATTTGGATACTTTGAGGATATGAGCCACTGTCACTCTGCAGTGTGTTGGGATCAGGAGTATGGAAACAGCATGTGCCATGTGCCATCACACCAACCTGTTGGACTCTTAATAATACTTCATTACTGTTTTATGAAATGTGGACTTTAAACTATAACACAAATAGAGACATGTTTTGCCTTGTTGGATTTAAATGATGGAACCTAAAAGGAAAGGCCAGATTTCTTCCTTGCAAAAGACACAGCAACAAGCCCTGCTCAGAGTAGTTGTAGAAGGAGAGTTAGAGGACATTAGTATCATGAATTCTACAAAAGAGAAAACTCATTGTTTGAATTTTCCTTAAACACACCCACAAATGCTTGTATAGAGACCCCGAGGCTCTCAGAAACTAGAACTCAAAGAGAAGAAGCAGAGAGGGCGTGAGTTAAAGGGGAAGCTTATGTGTACTATTTGTATGACAGAGTTCTACAGGTTTAGATAAGCATGAAACGAGGCAGTCTGAGAGAAATCAAGACCTGCTATGCTGTGCTTTATACTATGTGTGCTTTGGCATCATTTTGTATGTTGCCTAAAACAAAAGCAATGCTGATACAAAGAGTGACTATGCAGATGAGAAAGTGATTGCATAGTATCATTCCAATTTGGTTTGGAATATATTTTAGTGTTTTAGAAAAACCCACTCTTCAGTATTGATAAGATGAGAATTGTGCAGTCTGAAGTTCCTTGCTCATATTATAGATAAATTATAGATATTAGAAGATAAGAAATAGCCTATCTGCCATCATAATTGCTTTTATTCGGTAGACGTATTCTTTCACATTTAAAAAAAATAAATGTATTAAATATAGAGCCTATGAGATGGCTCAGTAGATGGATGTGCTTGCTGTCAAGCCTTATGATCTGAGTTCACTTCCAAGGACCTACATATTGGAAGAAAAGGATTGAATTCTACAATTTGTCCTCTGAGCTCTACATGTCTTCTGTGGCATCCAAAATGCCACTCCATAAATGTATTTCAAACTTTTAACAAGAAACTAAAGATATTCTTGTAAAAAATGGGATAAACACCTTGTTATGAGTGCATTATAATGTTTTCTCAAAATGCCAGATCATACATCTAACAGTGCCCAAAAATGAGACTCAAAGGTATGAAGGAAGGAAGAGAATAACAAAGTAAGCATCACGTGGAAGAATAGATAGTAGAAATTTTAATATTATGCTCCTTAGTGTTTCAAGGGTCTCATGAACTTCAGAAATAGAGATGAACACTAATGACTCCAACTCCAGAAATGGCACAGGCAGGCCTTGAATCGTTAAAGATTTGCACATATCCACAGACCCACAGGAGTATGTGAGAATTGTAGGTTAGTAACAACTGCCTTGACTCCACTTGTGACTTCACAGAAAATGAAATAAAATTACTTAGAACAAAGAGATTTTTCCCTCTGATCCAGTTAGATTTTAAATGATCCAGAGCCTTCTCTGAGTTCCGTTTATCATTTTAGAACATTGTCTCTAACATCTCAGCTACGTGAATATCACATTCAGATTTTACTCAGCAGTTTCCTCACACACATAGTTCTAGTCCATACGGTTACAGATATCTGTGATTAACTGAGGTCTGAAAACATTAAGTAGAAAATTCCACAAATAAACAATTCAAGAGTTTTAAATTATGCAATGCTGATTCATATAATAAAACCTTCAGTGTCTTCCTTGGATGATTAATTTTCTGGGAAGATGGTTCAGTCAATAAAATGTTTGCTATACAAGCTTATGGACCTGAGTTCAGATCCTCAGGATCCACCTAGTTGTTCCAAAGCTTCTGATCTCTGCATCGGTGAGTCACTGACAGGATCTCTGATGTTCTCTACCTGCCAGTCTGGTTCACTGGAAACCCCAAATTTAGGGAAACATACCATCTCAAAAATAAGATAGTAACTGAAGAAGACATTGAACCTATGACTTCTGTACTACATACATGCATACATTCAAATACATATAAGCACACACACATTAAACAAAAAATATATGAATAATGGTAAGCATTGGGCTGGAGAGATGACCCAGAGATTGGGAGCATGTTTTAAAAAATTAAATAGTATTTATCTTTTAAATAAAAATAACAGTTTTTTTATTAATGTATTTGTTTGATTATTGTTTGGCTAACGGGAACATTCTTTCCCTGTTTTAGAGTGCTGTACTCTGTCTTGGAAAAACAACTGGTATGTCATCCATGATAAGTAAAACCGATACTATTGCTTTGAAATGTGCAAATGAGCAGGTTGATGGAAAGCTGAAATGGTTAACCTTTTTTATTGCAGAATCCGTAAGTCATGTTCTGGCTCCCTGAGCCCTCCCCATAGGCTTTTATGTTGCTTCCTCAATCTGGTCCATTAGATGCCTGGCTACTTCTATCACCTCTGAAGTACTCTATCAATAAACTCCTGGCTGCTTCGGCTGTTTAGAACCAGCTTCTAAAGTCTCAAGGTACATAATGCCTAAATGGTACCTTTCTTATGTCTAAATTTCCCTCCCAAAGTGCTGACTCAGTTTCTATTTCCTTCTATTACAACATTCAGCTGATATTCTGTAGAAAGAAAAATATGAAAGTAACTCAATATTTAAAAGTTTAAAAAGTACCCAAATGACAAATAGGCATGATCAACATTAGCAATTAGCATTTTCAAATTTTCTTTTCCTTCTTTCTTTTCTTTATGGTTAAGTTAAATTTCCACCCCCCTCTCTTCTTCTTCTTCTTCTTCTTCTTCTTCTTCTTCTTCTTCTTCTTCTTCTTCTTCTTCTTCTTCTTCTTCTTCTTCTTCTTCTTCTTCTTCTTCTTCTTCTTCTTCTTCTTCTTCTCCTTCTCCTTCTCCTTCTCCTTCTCCTTCTCCTTCTCCTTCTCCTTCTCCTTCTCCTTCTCCTTCTCCTTCTCCTTCTTCTTCTTCTTCTTCTTCTTCTTCTTCTTCTTCTTCTTCTTCCTTTTTATTTTTTCTCATATATTACCTTCCAACTGTAGTTTTCCCTACCTCCATTATCCTCTCTCCCCCATCAACGTTTTCTTCATTTCAGTTAAGCAAACAAAGCAAAACATACAAAAATAGCAGGCTTCCCAGATATATCAACTGACTATGGCCAAACAGGTTAAAATATGACTAGAGGAAAACGCTCATACCAAAGCTGTACAAGGCAACCCGGTAGAAGGAAAAGGGTTCCAAGCTAAGGCAAAATAGTCAGAGATAGTCCCCTACTCCTACTCTTGGGAATCCCACAAGAACACCAAGCCACACAACCATAATGTACATATATTCAGAGGAACCTAGCTCAAACCTATACAGGGTCTATGTTTGATTCTTCAGTCTCTGTGAGCCCTTTTGAGCCCTGATCAGAAAGTAAATTCTCTTTTTTTTCTCATGAAATCCCAGTGACTCAGGGATTGCATTAAGTATCACAGTAAACTAATTAAATCTCTCCTTGGAAGTTAAAAGTATTTTGACAGGGGTCATAGTTCCCTGGGAAAACATGAATGACTTTATTATGTACTACAGACATTTCTACTTTAAGAGAAGGCTAAATCCCCTTTGCAGTTACTTTGAAACTTGTCCAATCTTGCCAGCAAGTGATCATCAATTAGATGTTTCTGTGAATAAACATCCAATTTACTGCAATAATTTGCAGATACAATTTTGGCTCTCTCTGTGCATCTGTCTTTATGCAACTGCATAGAGCAGCAATATTTGTTATGATTATAAACTAGCATGTATACATCATTTTAAATGGTAATTAGGAAACAAATCACCTTTAATCTGAAGAAAAGATTGTTAAGATTTATAGGGCTTGAATAATCCTATTTACCTTTGGTGTTGAATTTAAATTATAAGAACAAAAACAGACAAATGAAAATATAGGCAATGGGCTATATAGATCATGTATTTTCTGACAGTGAAACTAGAAAGACACATTAATACTGATTAGTATATATGTTTTCCTTTATAATGGAAACAGAAGAATGGCAAAGTACTTGGACTTTTAATTTAAACATTTGTCTTAGGAATGGGGCTCTCCATCAGTAATTAACCCTATATATAAAAATTATTACTTCAAAACAAGATTTACTTTTATGTGAATGAATAGAAATCTTTTGTCATTGTTGCTATGCATGAGTGTCTAACTTTGAAATGCAGATAATATTCAGTCTAGGGAATGTGGTACACAACAAATGACAAGGTCGAGGTTTCAGATTCATATTCACTATTATTGTATTTACTGATCATTTTTTTAAAAGTCAGAGGAAAGATGCTTTGAACAGAAATGATAAGTTATTGCAGGTGATCCTACATTAATTTATAGATGGAAAATGCATGCTGTACCGTTTCACATTATTTTGCATTCATAAACCAACTCCAGTAAAAATGAAGGAGGGAGGGAAATAAAGAGAGAAAGAGAGGGAATTTTCTCACCATGTGATTTAACATCAAACACCATTAAAGTGTAATGGAATGTGGATGGAGCCTATTTGGAATAACATTTGAGAATAAGCTCACTAATGGCAATATTTGAAAAGCCCCTGAAATACATTTTAAAAATTAAATGACTATGGGCCAGAAAACAGCAAAAAATCTCTGGTATAAGAAATTAATCACTATGGCCCCTTTTATTGTGAGGTGAGCGTAAAGTTCATCTGAGAATCACAAATGAGCAAAAAAGCATAGGGCTCCTGTCTTCCCTAGCTGGCACTTAGCTCCCAGCCCATCCTGGGGTTGAAAAGGTAAAGGCAGCCTGCTGTGTGACTGAGCCCACAATCAGAAAAGGATAATCTCAAGACCAAGACTATTTCTTAGGTATAGCTTTGCATCCTGAACCAAGAGGATGGACAAATTGATGGTATGAGCTTATGGTAGACGAGCATGCAGATTATAGTTCCAGAGAGGATCAGCCTGTAGGGAAAGGGAAATACTTTTTTTTCCGTTCAGAGACTCAAGAAAACACTATTTTAATCCAAATGTGAGCACCAGCCATATTGGCTTTTTCTCTAGGCTGATGCCTATTTCAATGGAATTGAAAAATAAAACATGATTTACTGTCGCTCATCTCTTCATTTTTCTTTTTAACGGAGTGATGGTCTCATTTCTCACATCAGGAACAAGAATAAGCTGCCTGCGTTTGACAGTGGAAATGGAAGGAAAATGATGCTTCTAAATCTAAGTGGGAAAATGGGAGAGAAGTAGGTAGTAGTGTGGGCAGACATTGGAGGAGTGACACTTGCAGATGGGGACTCTGAATTTTCAGGATAGTTTAGTGAATTGCCAAGGAACTTTGTGAGTTTTTTGATGACAGATTTATGGTCAGCCACCGCCTTGTTTCCAATCTCTCTTCCATTAGATAAAAGATCACAATGGCTGTTTAGCTCATGTCTCTCTCACTGGTCTCCAACATGGTTGAATATAAACATTAAGCAAATAAATATCAAGCAAATTGGATGATGGCTGATTCCAAAAGGTTAGGGAACATTTGCATTGCAGCAGTTTGACTGTGAATGAAGAGCAAAATATTCTTGTGGTTAGTGTTTAAAATGAAAGGCACGTATATCGATAAATGGATGATTGTATTAGTACTCAGTTTCTTACTAGGACATGCATTTTCTACATTTTCATAAGAGAAATGAAGAAAAACAAAAATGCTATTATTTCAGCCCACACTTTGTCAGATTTTGTCCTTCAAAAACATTATTGACATTAAGGTAGAGCAGCAGGGGATTTTTGAGGCTAAGTTATACTCCAGGTTTACATCATCAAAATACTTCAAATAGAGTTATTTGGCATACACTTTTCTAAGATTACTGGATAGACTTACCTTTTCTTTGAGGCAACACAGTAAAATAAAGTAAAATGACATTTTTCCTACTTGGGATATGAATATAAATAATAATCTAAGCTTTCACAGTCAATATAAATAATCTTCATCAAAATGAAATTTTTGTTAAAGAGTAAATATTATTAATAGAATGCCATGTGAAAAGGTGGCGAAACTTTCTCCATGACTCACTAATATTATTTTTGTGCAGAATTTTATCTTCCTCATCATCCCCTAATTTGTATTTTCATAGCTCCTGTTAATTCTTAAAAGTTCAGATTCATATTGTGTAATTATTTATGTACTCAGTTCAGGCTAAAGTAAATGCCCATCATTTACATTCTTAGAAACCTTAAATTGTAAAATGAATTACATCTTCCTGAATGCAACACTCACAAGCCTGTCTTATCTACTTGATTGAAAGCTCGCCTAGAGAATGTTCAAGTCCATCTTCTTCACATCTAAGTCAAATCCTAGAATGTGATTGGCTCTCATAAGTAAAGCTCAACAAAGGGTTGTGGAGGCAGCACAATTAACAAAATTTGTTTCCAATGAGGTTTTTTTTAAAAATTATATTTGACAGTCTACTAATTAGGAAAGCTATGCCTTCCCTACCTATAGATTTTGACTATTGTTTAAGTACCAGACCTAAATTTACTCCTTGAAAGAAGGCCTCAAGTCCAACAAGAAGTGGTTTGTTTTTAGCTAAAAAGTTCTGTCACTATGGCATCAATAGGCACATCTTGCCTATCAGGTTGATAATGTAGCATGCTGTGTAGAGTCCTAGGTAAGGCCATTGATGTCTTTTTCCTTCGCAAATAAGATTTCCTAGCACGTTGAGTGCTAACCAGCAATGAGCTTCCTGGTAACTTCAAGATTGGTTTCTCTGTATTCTGCAACAAAAGTGTAAAGCATCTCTAGGAATGGAGTCTTACTGTGTATAGTTAAGGTAGGCAACCAGGATCTATGGCAATAGCATGTATTAATTTAGGTGCTTTGGTGAATTCTGACCAATAACAACTAGGAAGGTAATCTTTGTCTGACACTAGGATTTTCATTCATTAACCCATAATCTGAAAGCATTGATCAGTAATGTGTGGTACTTCATTGTAAACTCCTTTTTTCTTTTTTTATATTTATTTTTAAATTTAAATTTAGATTAGAAACCCATTTTCCCCCAATTTCATCCATTTAATATGCAAATTTTACAGTTCAAGTTTTCTTTACAGCTTAGTAGAATTCTGTTTTGTAAAGTTACCACATTTTCATTATCCATTTTTCAGTTGACAGACGTCTACTCTGATTCTGTTTCTTAGCCATTGCAGGGTCTTAGCCCAACTATGGAAGACTGACCTGGGTTCGAGGAAGGGTGCTGATAGCCTGTTTCCCAGTCTCCCAGAATCCTGGAGATAATCAGATGCAGCAGGGAGTATAGTCAAGCAGTAAATCGTTGGCAAGTATGGCAAGCATGGTTTAAAGAAAAAAAACACACACACACACACACAGCAGGAAAACAGCCAGGCAATGATTTTAAAGGTCAGCCTATCATATGCCTAGGCACCCTATGCTTTACCTAGTGAACATGAGCTGTTTGTTGATGCAGTGACCTCCTCTGATTTGATCTTGGTGACCAATCATCTTTTTTTGTAAACAACTCAGGACTCAACCATCTGACAATCCCTCAGTGCCATCTTTGACTGGCTTGTGTGCCATACAGCCATTGTGAATAGAGCAGCAATGAATGTGTTTAAATATCTGTTTAGAAAGGTATATAATTTTTTTGGCTAAATGTCAAAGAGTGGTGTGGATGGGTTACATGGTGAGGCAATTCCAACATTTTTTGAGAAAACTTGAGACTGATTTCAGGAGTATTGTATTAGGTTACATTCCTTAACAAAACTATATAAATGTTCCCTGTTCCTCATAATCACATTTACATTTGTTGCCATTTGTACTCGTTATAATAATCATACTGATGGGAAGAGACTGAATCTTAATTTACTTTAACATGATAGCACTTATTTACTTTGATGTATTTTTTGTGAATCTTAGTGAACTTTGATGACAATGGTAATCATTCCATGGTTTCTTGTATGTAGCAGAAGGATGGGCTCTGTCTTCGTATCCATTCTGCTAGTCTGTGTCTTTTTATAGGCAAGTTGAGGCCATTGACATTGAGGGATATCAATGACCATTGATTGATGATTCTTGTTTGTGCTTGATTTATTGGTAGTGAAGTTATTTTGTGTAGTTTCTCCTCCCTTTTTCTTTTAGTGTTTTGGAAAGTATGATTATATATTGCCTGTGTCTTTGTGAGTGTAGTTATCTTCCTTGGATCTAAGTTCTCCTTCTAGCACTTTCTGTAGAGCTGGATTCATGGATACGTATTGTTTAAATCTGGCTTTGTCATGGAATATTTTGTTTTCTCCATCTATGGTAATTGAGAGCTTTGCTGGATATAGTAGTCTGGGCTGGCATCCTTGTTCCATTAGTGTTTGTAGGACATCTGTCCAGGATCTTCTGGCTTTCATCGTTTCCATTGAGAAGTCAGGTGTAATCCAGATAGGTCTGCCTTTGTATGTTACTTGGCCTTTTTCTTTAGCTGCTCTTAATATTTTCTCTTTACTCTGTAGGTTTGAGGTTTTGATTATTATATGGCAAGGTGACTTCTTTTTCTGGTGGAGCCTATTTGGTGTTCTGTAAGATTCTTGTATTTTCATAGGCATATCTTTCTTTAGGTTAGGGAAGTTTTCTTCTATGATTTTATTGAATATGTTTTCTGTACCTTTGAGTTGTATTTCTTCGCCTTCTTCTATACCTATTATTCTCAGGTTTGGCTTCTTCACAGTGTCCCATATTTCCTGGATATTTTGTGTTAAGGATTTGTTGTTTTTGAGATTTTCTTTGGTTGACGACTCTATATCCTCTAATGAGTCTTCAATACCTGAGATTCTCTCTTCTATCTCTTGTATTCTATTGGTGATACTTGCATCTGTAGTTCCTGATCGTTTACCCAGCTTTTCTATTTCCAGCATCCCTTCATTCTGTGTTTTCTTTATCGTTTCTATTTCAGCTTTCAATCCTTCAACTGTTTGAGTTGTTTCCTTAATTTTTTTGGTTGTTTTTTCTTGGTGCTCTTTAGATTCTTTGAGAGATTTGTTTATTTCTTGAATTTTTCCCCCATTTCATGGATTTTTTTTGTTTGGTTTTTCTTCTATTTCTTTAAGGGATTTCCTCGTTTCTTCTTTGAGGGTCTCCATCATCTTCATGAAATAATTTTTAAGGTCTGTCTCCTCTTCTTCGTCTATGTAGTGCTTTTCAGGTCTTGCTGGTGTTGGATCCCTAGATTCTGGTGGGGTCATATTGGTGTTTCTATTGCTGAGTGAGCTCTTATTCTGTCTTCTTCTCATCTCTTCTTCCAGTGGGTGCTGGTGGGGTCTTTCTGTCTCCACTGGTCTCCTTCCTTCCTGCAGCTGAAGCTGGGGATGCTGACATGGAGTTTGGGGCCTGGAAGGGCTGATGTCTTTCCTGAAGCTGGACTCGCTGGGGTTGGGGTCTTGGAAAGGCTGATGTGTTTCCTGTGTGGGCGGGTCTTCTGGATGCCAGGAGTGGCCCCGGAAGATCAAAGGGATGGGTGTTGGGCGGGCAGTCCCTGCCGGAGTCCCAATCTGACCTGAAGCTGGACTTGCTGGGGTTGGGGTCTTGGAGGGCTGATGTCTTTCCTGTGTGGGTGGGTCTCGATTTGGCATTGTTTTAACACCAAAAATAATATTGTCATAATTGCTACATATTTTTGTATTTTCATTCTTTCAAATACTGTCTGAACATTTAACCTCTTGTTTAGTGAAGATGTTAGACAGTGCTCTGATGTCTTAAAGCAAATAAAAATTCATTGGAAAAAAAATCGTACCATTGCTTTGACAGAATAGAGAATACTAAAATTCAAACATTTTTCATTATACATACTACAATTATTATTTATTTGGCATACAAATTTTAATTGCATTAACTGAAATAGCTTTATGTTAAGCTTATGTTTAAAAAATATGCAGTATTTGACACAGGTATACATCGTTCAGATTTCAGATCAGTTTGTACGTAGCTACCTCCCCACACAATTACCTTTGCTAGTGGTGAAATACCCAAATCCTTTTGTTTTAATGATTTAAACTAGACACTGAAGTTTAGCTGTCTCTCGTGAACTCACTGTGCCATAACTGCCAGTGCTTCTCATTCCTATTCACCATTAATAATGGTGATAAAATATTGTAAAGACCAACAATAAGTATGACCTCAGAGAAACTAAAAGTTATTTTGCACCAGTTATGCTGCCTGATCCTATGGCTGTGTGTCCACATCATTTGAAAACAACAAAATGACATACAATGCCAGACACCAAAAATAAAATCCAAATAAAATGGGACAACGGGTTTAGGTTCTGCATGTTTTTGATGCTCTGCTTTGTTTTCATTAAAAAAAAAAACTCGGCTGCGTGAGCTGTTATACTGCTGCTGTTTCTGTTGACAGTAAACATTGCCACTTGTCATCTCCAAATCAACTTGTCTGAGCTAAATCTAACAGAGTGCACCAGCAAACTTCGGCAGGTGTCTACCACATCCCCTTGCTTACTCCACATTTACTTTAGAGATGCAGCTGGAAAGTAGCTGGGAAGCCAGAAGCTACGCTTTTTCTCCTCCTTCCCATACTTCCGTTCTATTGCTTCTAGATCAGGTATTGTAGTTGCGTCTCTACATATTTGAAACATTGAATTGTGTTTTATTTCTGGAATCAAACAAAATATTGTTTAAAATAAATGTGATATCTCTGAGACATGTTTGTTTAGATTCTAAATTCTTACAGATTGCAGAGTGGTAAGATGAAATGAATTTAAGCACCTGGATTAATAATGGGAGAAATGTCATCAACTGGACAGGGATACTTATCAGCACAGTAGTAACATGAGCAAAATCAGTATAGGTAATGGAAAAGCCATAGTGTATTTGTTACATTAACTAGAATACTCATTTGATCTCAGTACAGGTGTTTAGGTCTTCATGATTTCCTTCAATAGACACATGTTACTATTTTCACTGTGTGTGTGTGTGTGTGTGTGTGTGTGTGTGTGTGCATATACTTGGTTATCACAGAACAGTTGTGAAAGCCAGAGGACACTGTCAGATAAGTGTGCATATCTTCCACCTTACTTGAAACAGAGTCTATTGTTCACGGTTGTGTGCGTCAAGGTTGCTGGTGCCTGAACTTGACTCTGCATCCAATTTCATTGTAGAAGTTCTGTCAATTTTACATGGGCTCTGGCGACCTAAACTCAAGTCCTCACACTTGTGAGACAAGCACTCTGCCTACTGAGATATTTCCTTCCCTTATTATTAATTTTTATTGTATCCTATCAAACAAAGTCTTTATCACCTGTAATTCTATGACTAACATTGTTTCTAATCACATTTAATCTGTCATTTACCACCTTCAGAGTTGGACAATGAGGCACATTAATAAGATGACACAAGGCACTTCTGGAAGTCCTGGATCAAGTCTTACCTGATGCCATTTCCTTAGTTTCTTAAATTCTCTTTCTCCTCCCTCTTAATCCACATTCTTCCTTTTCTTGTTCCTTAAGCTGATTTTTTTTTGTCAACTGAATTTATATTGAATAAATCTGAGGCTACATGTATGGCCTCTTACAAAGCAGACAGAAGAGTTTACATTATTGCAATTAGGTAGGGAAAGTAGAGCTTATTGCCATCCAAATTGCAGTCACCCTTAAGTTTAAAATTATGCTAGTCAAGGTTATGTTCATTACTTAAAAGTTATCTTAGCAAACATATTAAAGTTGAAGTTTAAACATTAGCACAATAAATGTTACAAAGTTATAGAAGTATGAAAACACTTCATAGAAAAACTTTAACTTATTAATAGCTATGTAGAACTCAATGCATGATTTAATTAAAAGTTGGGTAAAATGTAACTGCTGAGGCATTTGTTCCATAAAATATAAATGAGTTACAGCCAAAGGCTTCTTTCTTTCCCCCTTTTTAATGACCTACATATTATAAACCAAAAATACATTTCTCTTGGAACCTGAGCCTAGTGGATAACAGTTTGTCCAATTTATTTGGCATTTTGCTGCTAACTTTTAATTATGACTCAAGCAGCAGTCATGGAAGATTGAGAGCTATGGTAGAGTGCCTTTGGCCATGCCATAATAAGTTCCCATAGAAAAAGTAAAACTTTACTTTTTAAAAAAAGGAGATTAAAGAATGACATTTTATATAAATTCACTCAGAAGAAAGCAAAACTAATACTTTAATATTTTGAATGTGAGTAATAATCACACATTCCCTGCTAGCAAACTCACAGCCAATATTCTGAACAGTAGAGGATTAGAGAGAGTTTCATCTCCTGATTTCACATGGAATTCTGATTTACTTAGCTTTAAGATTCACCCTAAAGCTTCCTTGGAAATAATTCTTATCAATATCCTACATCAAGATATTCGATCCATCATGCATCAGAGAGACCGATATGAGGACTTCATGCTGCCTCCTGAATGTTTGACCAACTGGTAGATTTCTCTGGAACTACTGAGGCACACCAATGGATTTAGGATGAGAACACCTGCTAAATGAGTTTGAATTTATAGAATTGTGTAGATGTATTAAGATCTATCCATGTCCATATACTTTCTTGAACCTTGGCTAGTGAAATAGCCTTTATTTTCAAGTGATCTTCCTGATTTGACAGTTATTCATATTTTAGTCCACACTGACCTTCCTACTCATTCTTGGCTCATGGGACATTAACTCAAATTCGTGCTTCCTCAGGAGAGAAGTTTGGGCGGTTCTAATAACTCTTAGAGACAAAAAAATCGTACCAAAATTCGCCTAAGAAAGATGGATTCAAATTGTTTTTATACAATATTTGTGATACATTGTCACTAATTAAATTTGTTTATTGGAAATTTCAGACATTTAGTGCATTCTCATTAGTCTCATCATCGTCCTCAAATTTCTGTCCTATACCCCTTCGCCCTATATTCTTCTCTGTAATTTCTTTTGTGATATTCATGCCTTTTTACCCAGGTCTACCTGTGTGGCCTAAGGTTTCAGAGCCTGAATCCTACTGGACTCACCATTTGATACACAACTGAAGGCAATGGCATCCTTTACCCCAGAGCCCATCATTGCCAATAAATAGTTCAGCATGAAGGATGCTCTAATTTCATTTCTGTAGAGAATGTAGGGAAAAGTTGTTTTTGTCTTACAATTCTAAGATATAGCCCATCAATAGGAAGAAGGCAAGGCAGGTACTTAAGTGGTTAGTAATACCACATCCACATTCATGATCAAAGAGAGAATAAACACATCCTAGCTTGCTTGCTTTTAACCTGCTTTTTATTCTTTTTATTGTTTGGAATACCTGTGTAGGGAATGGTGCTAACCAAAATAGGTTATGTCTTTCTAGGTTAGCTAACAATCAAGACAATTCCTGTAGACATGCCCACAGACAAACCAGCTGTAGATACTTCCACATTAATACTATCTTTCCAGATGACTTTGAATTATTAAATCAAATCACTACAGAGACCCCAGGAGCCTCTTCTCAATTCATGAGTCCAATTTTATACAGGCCCAACACATACAATTATGCTACTGTGAGATCTTGTTTGTAATGGCTGTCTCTTCTCTGAAATTTTCCCTGAAACTTGGATAAGGTGGTATAAATATCCTGTTAATGTTGAATATAAAATCACCATTATTTCAAGAATATAATACAAGACAGAACAGGTATGTCAGCAAACACTTCAAACAGCACCATCTGAACTCATTTTCTCAAAGAACCATGACTTTATTCCATTTTGGAAGTGTTAGATAAGCCTATTATCACACACAGCAGCCAGGTCTATCAGGCTTTTATATTATCTTCTCAGTGTTCAGTAACAAGAAATCTTACTTTCTTAGCTGTTCCAGAAACCTTCAAATATTGAATTTTGCTGCACTAGATGAATTGAGTCATTTTCTCATCCCTGTGTGGTCAGAAGGGAAAATATATTGATTTTCTAGAGCTGAGTAATATACTCCTGCTTAGAGCCAGAGGGCTGATAATGAATGATTCTTAACTTTAGAATCACTATTCTATTATTAGTATTATTATTATTTGAAAGAAGAACAGGTGAGTGAGGATGGGACAAGCAAATCATAAGGAAGCAATTCTCCTTTACATATCATATCCTCTGTAGTGATATTAGGAAAGCTGAGATACTCCTGTGATCAAACCATTACTTCTTTTCAGTGCTTTCTGTGGTGATCGACAACATAAAATTACAGCAGTTGCAAAGATTACAAATTGCAATAACTTGCCAATCTCAGTGTCACACAGCACTTCTTCTTTAGACTATATCTCTACAGATCTGTGATGATTAATCAAGATCAAAGTAGTATTACCAAGGGGAAATGATGATTGTATAGCAAATCCCAAGAGAGACATTTCTAGTTTAAATAGTTAAAATAATCAGAATGTAATTTCCCCAAATTCAAAGAGCCTATCCATCAACACAGAGTTGAAGCCAAACTCTTCCTGGGAGAGTAACTGAAGGAAAGAAATTGATTGTGTTAAGTTTCACATTAATGCTGATTATGATTCTCTGATGTCATTCTGTTATTTCTTGAGAAAAAATATGATCAAGTTGTGGCAAAGAGCTCTTCACATCAATCTCTAATTAAGGTTCTTTTTGTTGGCCATGGACAGACTGGTTACAAAAGATTTTATTATTTGAATATCTGTCACTTGACTTCAAACACAGTTTACTCTTACTTTTTCGAGGAATATTTTAGAAGCTTCAGGCATACTTTGAGAACAGTGGTTGGCATTCAATGGAATAAGACACAAGAAAATGAAAGGTTTGAATTACAATTAGGTATTAAAGGTACTATATGTATAATCCTCTTAAGATAGAGGAACTCAATTTCTTACCCATGGTTGTATTTTGTACTGAGGATAAATCATAGAACTTAAAAAACTATTGAAACCCAAATAGACCATAAGATAAAATGAAGCAAAAGTGAAATGCTGAAGTAATCCAATACTAATTTAGTGATTGTATGCAATGTGAAAAAATTGTCAAAGCTCTATTTTATGCTCAATGAAAAACAAACAAATTAATAATACATAATGTCCTGTCAGAAGTACAAGACATTTGATTGATGGGTCTACCACAACTCTACATAATGCAGAAATGTGGTTCCATAGATGAAATCAGTTAGTTTTGCTCATTTGTTTTAATCAGAAAACAGCCTAATAGAAGGTAGTGAAAACAACAGTATTTTGATGCACTTCAGATTTATTATTTGACATAGATATCAGTGATCACAAGATACACCATGTTTGAAATATTAAAACGTGATACTTACAATAAAAATACATATTGCATTAATTAAAAATAATTTGATTTTCATGACTTCAAGTTTTCTATAGCTAAATGAAGGTTTGTTTTTTTGTTTAACTTTAGAATTAGTACAGACAAATGTGTAGGAAAACAAACTCAACACAGTTAATTTAACTTATTTCGAAGGTACTTCAAATTTGTAAACAGCCATTCTCATTATCTTAACTTATTACTTGGGTTTCAATAAAGGGAGGGAAAGGTAAGATGACAGGTGCAATAGTTTTCCTAGTGTTCTAGAGGAAATTGTTATAATGATGGAATCATCTATTTAATGACTTCCATGGCCTAGAAAAAAATAACATACCTATTTTCCCAAAGGTACCATAAACTGAAGAAGCCTGTATTTTCACATCTGTTATCTAGACTATTTTCAGCCTTCAACTAACAAGCAGTTTGGAAGTTGTTAAAATACTTGGAACATAGTCACCTTTTGACATTTCAAATTTTGGGGAGATCTAATGCTCAACCACAGTTTCCTCACAGCTTCTTTTCATCACTGAGTCCAGTTAATTGGAGAGTAGTCCATCCTAAGTAGCCTAAAGATAAAATTCCATGTCCCCAAAATATCCATTTTAATGTCAAGAATAACACATTCATGCAATCACCAATATAATAAAATAGGCATTTTAATGAGTCTAATGTGCTAAGATGTTTTGTTTCATCTCTTTTTCCTTTTTAAATGGGAACAGTACAGAAGAAGAACAAAGTAACATGAGACACAGTTGAAAATAATTTATAGAAGAGATGGAACTAAGTCAACATGCGACCACTTTAAAAACTTTCGTATACTTAATTAAACTCCAAAGTGATTACTATGACTACTTAAATGCCACGCTGCTGAAAAAAATCATTGAATAATTAATTAAGTCTTTGTTTCATGTAGGTCACCATGAAAGAATTACTAAAACAATGTATAACAAGTCTGGGCACAAAAGGGCTTTAGCAAGCAAGCATATAGGGCATCCAGTCGAATTTGAATTTCTGGAAATATTCATAATGAGAAAAATATTATCTGCTTTTTCTAAAAGCAAATTTAACTGGACATGATATAGTATATCTGGCAAAGCTACACTTATGATAAAAAGAATCAAAACAACAACAACAACAAAACAGTCTGAGAGTTTATTTTCCCTTGCTTTTTTTCTCTCTCTCATGTATTACATCCATCCTAACATACGTTACCCCTCTCTGGTCTCCTGAGTCCCTCTCTCACCTTCCCTCAACCTATTCCCCCCACATTTCCCTTCAGAAAAGAGCAAGCCTCCCAGAGATACCAATCAAACATGGCATATCAAGTTGCAGTAGGACTAGGCACCTGCTCTAGTATTCAGGCTGGACAAGGCAAGCCCAGTGGGAGGAAAAGGAGCCCAAAAGCAGGCAAAAGAGTCAGAGACAACCCCTGCTTCCACTGTTAGGAATCCCATAAGAAGAGCAAGCTACACAACCATTGCATATATGCAAAAGGCCTTGGTCAGACCTATGCAAGCTTCCTGATTGTTTAGTCTATGTAAGCCCCTTTGAAATCAGGTTAATTTAATTTCATTGTACTATGTTTCTGTCTCACCCCTAAATGCTCCCCAATTCCAGTTATCTCACCCAGGACTCTATCATTCCATCTTCTTCCCACCTGATTCCTTCTGTTCTCAACTCTTCCTGCCCCCAATCCACCTGCAATAGATATTCAATTTCCCTTTCCCACAGAGATTCATGTGTCCCCTCTTGAGACCTCTGGGTCTGTGGATTGTAGCATGATTTTCATTCACTTTACAGCTAATATTCACTTATAAGTGGATATTAAGTAAATTGATGCCATGCTTGTATTTGGGTTACGTCATTCAGGATGACTTTTTTTTTTAGTTTCATCAAATTGCTTACAATCTTCCTCATGTTTTTGTTTTTACTCCATTTTGTAAATATTTCATATCTAGGATTCTCTGTTTAAATCTGTATCCCATTTTTAAGTTGGGTTTCTTGGTTTGTTGATGTCTAGTTTCTTTAGTTCTTTATATATTTTGGAATTTAGCCCTCTGTCAGATGTGGAGTTGGTAAAAGTCTTTTCCCACTCTACAAGCTGTGGTTTTGAATTGTCAATGGTAGCCTTTGACTTCCAGAAGCTTTTCAGTTTCATCAGGTACCATTTGTTAGTGCCTGTGCTATTAATGTTCTGTTCAGGAAGTTTTCTCCTGTACCAATTCATTAACAGCTATTGCCCACTTTCTCTTCTATCAAGTTCAGTTTATATGATTTTATATTAAGGTGTTCCATCCACTTGTACTTGAGTTTTGTGAAGTTTTATGATATATATGGATATATTTGCATTCTTCTACATGAGTATACCCAGTTAGTTCAGCACCATTTGTTAAAGATGCTATATTTTTCCATTGTATAATTTTGTCTTCTTTATCAAAAATCAGAAGTCCATAGGTGTGTGGCTTTACATATGGATCATTGATTTTATTTGATTCCATTGATAAATTTGTCTGTTTTTATGCCAATACCAATGTGGTATTTTTTACTAAATAACAAACAAACTAAGAAAAAAGTCAGGGGAACAGCACACTTTACAATAGCCACAAATTAGAAAATATCTTGGGGATAACTCCATCTAAGCAGGTGAAAGATTTGTATGACAAAAACTTCAAGCCTTGAAGAAAGAAATTGGAGAAGATATCAGAAGATGGAAAATCTCCCATGATCATGGATCTGTACAACTAACTTATTAAAAATGACGATCTTACCAAAAGCAATCAACAGATTCAAGACAATCCCCGTTAAAGTACCAACATAATTCTTTAAAGATAATTAAGCAGCAAAATTCAAATTCATGAAGAAAAACAAACAACCTAGGATAGCTAAAACAATCCTTCAAAATAAATAAACTTCTATAAATATCTCCATCCCTGATATAAGGTCCTGAATACTTCTTAACAGAGAAATAATTACTGTGTGGAATCTGGAAAGGAAAAATACAAAATAGGGTCTGACAAAGATGTATTCCCCACCATCCCGGCTTCTCTTTATTTTTTTCTGTAGATTTTTTTAAATTCAAATTAGAAACAATCTTATTTTACTTATCAATTCCAGTTCCCTCTCTATCCCATCTGCCCTTGCCAACCACCAACACCCCATCTCATTCACCTTCTGCTGCCTAGGAAGGGTGAGGCCTTCCATGGGAGATCATCAAGTCTGTCACATCATTTGGGGCAGGGCCTAGGTCCTACCCTGTGTGTCTAGGCTCAGGGAGTATCCCACTATGGGGCATGGGCTACAATGTCCATTTGTACTCTAGAAATGAATACTGTTCCACTACTAGTAGCCCTATAAACTGCCCAGGCCTCCTAACTGAAACTCATGTTCAGGGTGCCTGGTTCAGTCCTATGCTGGTTTTCCAGCTTTCAGTCTGGGTAGCATAAGCTCCCCCTTGTTCAGGTCAGCTATTTCTATTCCCTTCCTCAGACTGGTCTTGACCCTTTGCTCATCACTCCTCCCTCTCTGCAACTGGATTCCATGAGTTTGGCTCAATGCTTATCTGTGGACCTCTATTTACACTTATGCTCGCATAAGCTTCTGGATGAAGGCTATAGGATGGCTTATAAGGTAGTCATCAATCTTATTATAGCGGACGGACATTTAAAGTAGCCTCTCCAATATTGCTTAGATTCTTAGCTGTGATCATCCTTATAGATTTCTGGACATTTCCCTAGGGCTAGATTTCTCTTTAAACATACAATGGATCCCTCTATTAAAGTATCTCTTTTCTTGATATCCTCTATTCTTTCCTAGACTCAATCTTCCTGCTTCCTCATGTCCTCCTCCTGCCTCCACTTTTCCCCTTCTTTATCTCCTAACTCCCCACCTCGCCCCACCCACTCCCAATTTTCTCAGGAAGTCTTGTTCCTTTCCCCTTCTTTGTGGGACCCTGTATGTCTCTCTTAGGGTCCTCCTTGTTTCTTAGCTTCTCTTGATTTGTGGATTGTAGGCTGTTACTCCTTTGCTCTAATTCTAATATCCATATATGGGTGAGTGTATACCATGCTTGCCCTTTGTGTCTGAGTCACCTCACTCAGGATGGTTTTCTCTAGTTCCATCCACTTGCCTACAAATTTCAAGATTCCCTTATTTTTTCCACTGAGTACTACTCCATTTTGCAAATGTACCACATTTTCTTTATCCAGTCTTCAGTTGAGGGGCATCTATGTGGCTTCTAGCTTCTGGCTATACAAATAATGTTGTTATGAACATAGTTGAATGGATGTCCTTGTTGTACAAATGTTCATCCTTTGGGTATATGCCTAAGAGTGGAATTGCTAGATCTTGAGGGAGACTGATTCCCGTTTTCCTGAGGCTCTGCCACACGGATTTCCAAAGTAGCTATACTGGTTGGCACTCCCACCAGCAGTGGAGGATGGTTCCCCTTTCTCCACATCCTCTGTAGCATAAACTGTTGTTGGTGATTTTGAATTTAGCCATTCTGACAGGTACAAGAGTTTTTCTCAGAGATGTTTTGATTTGAATTTCCCTGATGGCTAAGGATGCTGACATTTTCTTAAGTGCCTTTCTGCCATTTTAGATTCGTCTCTTGAGAATTCTCTATTTACTTCTCTACCCCACTTTTTAAAATTGTTTTATTTCGTGTTTTGGTGACTAGCTACTTTAGTTCTTTGTATATTTTGGAAATCAGCACTCTGTCAGATGTGAGGTAGGAAAAGATCTTATCCCATTCTGTGAGCTGCCGTTTTTGTCTTGTTGACTGTGTCCTTTTCCCTACAGAAGCTTCTCAGTTTCAGAAGGTCCCATACATTAATTGTTAATTTCAGTATTTATGCTAATGGTGTTATGTTCAGGAAGTGTTCTCCTATACCAATTCATTCAAGGTTAAGTGGTTAAGTGTGACCGGATTTCTGTTTAGGTATTTGATCCATATAGACTTAAGTTTTGTGCATGGTGATAGATATGGATCTATCAGCAATATTCTAAAAGCTAGAATCCAGTTATGCCAGCATGATTTGATGATTATTCATTTTTCTATTGTATAATTATAGCTTTTTTCAAAAATCAGGTGTTCATAGGTGTCTGGATTAATAATTGCAGTTTTCAATTCAATTCCATTGGTCTACCTATCACTTTTCGTGCCAATACCAAGTGCTTATCAGGACTATAGCTGTGTAATAGAGCTTGAAGTCAGTGATAGTGATGCTTCTGGAAGTTCTTTAATTCTACAGGGTTGTTTTGGCTATCTTGGGTCTTTTGTCTTTCCATATAATGTTGAGTATTCTCTTTCAAGGTATGTGAAGAATTGTGTTGTTATTTTGATGGGGATTGCATTGTGTCTGTGGATTACTTTTGGCAAGATTGCCATTTTTACTATGTTGATCCTACCTAACCAAGAGCATGGGAGATCTATGAATTTTGGTATCTTCTTTAATTTCTTTCTTTAAGACTCAAAGTTCTTGTTATATAAGTCTTTCACTTGTTTGATTAGCATTTTCCAAAGATATTTTATGGTTTTTTTTTGTGGCTATTTTAAAGGGTGATATTTCTTTGATTTCTTTCTCAGTTTGTTTACCTTCTGTATATAGTAGGGCTACTGATGTTTTTATTTTTTTTATTTTTGGAGTTCATCTTGTATGCTTTCACTTTGCTTAGGATATTTATCAGCTGTAGGAGATCCCTGGTAGAATTTTTCAGGTCACTTAAGTAAATGTTAATATAATGAAAGTTTGACTTCTTCATTTCCAATTTGTATCCCCTTGATCTCCTTTTGTTTTCTTATTGCTCTAGCTAGAACTTCAAGTACAGTATTGAAGAGATATGGACAGAGTGGACAGCCTTGTCTTGTCCCTGATTTTAGAGGAATTGTATTGAGTTTCTCTCCATTTAGCTTGATGTTGGCTGTTGGTTTGCTGTATATTGCTTTTATTATGTTTAGGTATGTTCCTTATCCCTGATCTCTCTAAGACCTTCATCATGAAGGAGTGTTGGGCATTTTCAAAGTGTTTTTCAGCATCTAGTTAGGTGATCATGTGGTTTTTCTTTTTCAGTTTGTTTATATTGTGGATTTCATTGAAGAATTTTCATATATTGAACCATCCCTGCATCCCTGTGATGAAGTCTCATTGTTCATGTTGGATGATTTTTCTGACATGTTCTTGGATTTAATATGCCAATATTTTATTGAGTATTTTTGCATCAATGTTCATGAGCAATATTGGCCTGTAGTTCTCTTTGTTAGTTGTGTCTTTGTGTGGCTTGCATAGCAAAGTAAATGTAACAATTACCCTTCTGCTGCTTTTCTGTTGAACAGTTTGAAGAGTATTGGTATTAGCTTTTCTTTGAATTTCTGGTAGAATTCTGCACTGAAACCATCTGGCCCTGGGCTTTTTTTGGTTGGGAAACTTTTGATGACTCTTTCTATTCCATTAGGTGTTATAGGTCTACTTAAATTGATTATCTGTACTTGATTTAATTTTTGTAAATGATATCTACCCAGAAAAGTTTGATTATTTTTATTCTAAAGCTTTCAGTTTTGCTGTTAATTCTCTTCTGTGACTCTTCTGGGTCTGGGTTATACGTCCTACCTTTGTAGTTTCTCTCCTGAGTACTCCTAGAAGGCTCCCTTGTTAAGGCTAAAGGCCAATTACATAAATTTTTATACTTTAGAAACTGAAGGTTTGGCTCCAAAAGATCAAGGTACCTGAGACATTCCCAACAAGTTTCTATCTGGTTGTCCTGTCTAGTGGTGTGAGGGGGTGTGTTAAAGTCTCCTACTGTAAGTGTGTGAGGTTTTCTATGTGATTTGAGCTTTAGTAATGTTTCTTTTACTAATGTGAGTGTCTTTGTATTTGGAACATAGATGTTCAGAATTGAGAATTCATCTTGATGAACTTTTGCTGTGATGAACATGAAATGACCTTCTTCATCTATTTTGATTGATTTTAGTTTGAATTCTAATTTGTTAGATATTAGTATTGCTACAGCAGCTTGTTTCTTTGGTACACATGATTGGAAAATCTTTTCCCAACCCTTTACTCTGAAGTAATGTCTATTTTTGAAGTTGAGGTGTGTTCCTTGTATGCAGTAGAAGGATGGATTCTATTTTCATATTCATTCTTTTAGCCTGCATTTTTTGTAGGTGAGTTAAGACCATTGGTATTGAGTGATATTAATGACCATTGATTATTGATTATCATTTGTTTTTTATTTGTTCTTGGTAGTGCTATTGTTTGTTGATTTCCCCCTGTTTTTTCTTTTGCTGTTTGGAAAAGTGAGGTTATCTATTGCCTATGTTTTTCTGGTTGTAGTTAACTTCTTTGGGTTGGAGTTTTCCTTCCAGTACTTTCTGTAGTGCTGGATTTGTGGTTATGTATTGTTTAAATCTGATTTTGTCATGGACTATCTTGTTTCCTCCATCTAGAGTGATTGAAAATTTTGCTGGATATAGTAGTCTTGGTTGTCAATGATGGTATCTTTGATTTAGTAGAATATCTATCAAGAATCTTATGGCTTTCATAGTTTCTATTGAGAAGTTTTGTATAATTCTGATAGGTCAGTCTTTTTATACTTCTTGGCCTCTTTCCTTTGCTGCTTGTAATATTTTTTCTTTATTATGTAAGTTTGGTGCTTTGGTTATTACGTGGCAACTGAACTTTTTCTGTGGTCCAGTATTTGGTATTCTGTAAGCTTCTTGTGCTTTCATAAGTGTGTCCTTTGGGAAGATTTTTTTCTCTGATTCGTTGAATATGTTTTCTGTACACTTGCGCTGTATTTCTTCACCTTCTTCTATATCCATTATTCTTACACTTGTCCTTTTCACAGTGTTCCATGTTTCCTGGATATTTTGTGTTATGGATTTGTTGGACTTAAGATTTTCTTTGGTTGATGACTCTATTTCCTCTAGTGAGTCCTCAACACCTGAGATTCTCTTTTCCATTTCTTGTATTCTATTGATTACACTTATATCTATAGTTCCTGATCATTTACCCTGCTTTTCTATTTCTGGCATTCCCCCATTCTGTGTTTTCTTTATTGTTTCTATTTCAGCTTCCAAGTTTTGAACTGTTTGAATTGTTTCCTTTGCTTGTTTGGTTGTTTATTTTTTCTTGGCTTTTTCTGGATTTCTTTAAGAGATTTGTTTATTTCTTACTTTATTTGGTTTGTGTTTTCCTTCATTTCTTCAATTTTTGTCTGCTTTTTCTTTCATTTCTTTACTCATTTCCTCTTTGAGGGTCTCTATTATCTTCATAAAGTTTTTTTAAGGTCATTCTCTTCTGCTTCATCTGTCTTGGAATACTCTGGTCTTGCTGGTGTAGCATCCTTAGACTCTGGTGGTGTCATATTGGTCTTTCTGTTGTTGAATGTGTTCTTTTGTTTTGTTTTGGCTTTTTTTGAGATAGGGTTTCTCTGTACTGTTTTGGAGCCTGTCCTGAAACTCAATCTGTAGACCAGGCTGGCCTCAAACTCACAGAGATTCGACATCCTCTGCCTCCCAAGTGCTGAGATTAAAGGCATATACCACCAATGACCAGTTTGTTGAATGTGTTCTTGTACTGTTGTCTTTCCATCCCTTTTCCATTGGGTGCAGGTGGTGTCTTTCCCTCTCCTGGTCATTATAGGCCCACAGTTCTCTTCTGGTGGTTGCAATCAGGTCCAATACTCTGAAAACTCTCCAGGTGGGTGAAGGTAGGTCTGAGATACATCCTCTCCTGGTGGGTGAGACTCTGGATGACTTGGCCTGCTAGGGTAAGTCCAACTGTGCATAGGCCCGAGGTCAGGAGACCCCAAGGAGGGCGAGAAGGAGGTGGCCAGAGACAGGCCCATGCTTACCTCTTCCCATGGTTGGAGGTAGTACTAGCTCTGTGATGTATGCAGACTCTGGATTGATTAGTCTGCCAGGGCAAGTCTACCTTTGAACAGTACCGAGACCAAGAGACCCCAAGGAGGGCAAGCAGAAGGTGGCCAGAGATAGGCCCAGACTCATCTCTTCCCATGGGTGGAGGTGGGACTCACAAAGATATTTTTTTAAACAGTATTATATAAAACCTTGAAGGATGCATTGCTAATACTATGCGTATAATTTTCCATTATGTAGAGATTTAGTCTATCTCTGAATTTTTTATTCTAATAATTTGTAAAACTACCCTTTCAGAAGCTTGTCACTAATCAAAATCCTAATTAATTCCAAATTCTTTTATGACTCTCTTGATTAGTTAATCTTGGAAAAAACTGCAGTATTTTATAGGTTTTATTTGAAGGAAGGATGAGGTATCTTTAGTGTTTTGTTTATTGGTTCTTTGTGTATGTGTGGCACTAGAGATGAAAACCTAGGCCTTGACCATGTTATACAAGTAGATACTTACTTTGTTACTGAGTCTAACTCAGCCTCTAACATTTTCTTTATGCATTTAGGAACATTCCAAAGAATTTGCTGCCCTGTACCACCCCTTTTGTTTAATCCTAAATATCTAACATTCTATTTATATATGCTATCTTTTAATCATTGTGAGTTTTCTATGAGTGAAATGCTTTTAAATTGCTTCCCAGAATCTTTGGTAAAATAAACAGCTGTAATTCAATGATAGCTCAATGATGCAATCCCTTCATCATTTGCAGTTTCTTTGAAGTAAAAAGTGGGCAAAGAAAAATGAAATGAAGTCACCAAGCAACTCAGTATAGAGGTTTACATAACAATTTTAAACAGGAAGAAAATCATAAGTAATCCTGTCTATTTCAAATAAAGTCTCCTATAGCCCAGAATTGCTTCACAATATAGCACAGCAAGTTTTAGAACTTCCAGAACTCTTGTCTCAACCACTAAGTGTCACCATGAAGAATTCATGTGGCTCTGGTGATTGAACTCAGAACAATATCCATGTTCTACAAGCAGTCCATCAACTGAGTTATATCACCATTTCTTCAGTCAAAGTTATATATTGAGTAATGTGCTAATCAGCTCACCCAGTTTTGACAAAATACTATGGCTGGAGTGCATTCAACATCAGATATTCACTTACCAATTTTGGAGCTCATTTAATTCACCATCAAGGAACTGGAAGATTTGCTTTTGGTGAAGAGCTGTACCCTGGTTTATAGAAAATCTCCTATCTTGTTAATTCACATGATTTTGATGGCAGATGTCTTTCTGTATATATGTTTCTCTTAGGGTGATGAATAAAATACTGATTGGCCAGGCAGGGACAGGAGAGGAAGGATGAGAGAGAGAGAGGGGGGGGTCAAGAGATACCATGCTGTTGAAGGAGTAACATGTCAGATTACGGGTAAGTCATAGCCTCATGCCAATGCATAGATTAACAATAATGGGTTGATAACTAAGACAGAGCTAGTCAATAAGAAGCCTGAGCCATTGTGCAACAGTTTTATAAATAATATGTCTGTGTGCTTCTTTGGGGCTGAAGGGTGGTGGGACATGGCAGGACAGAAACCTCCATCTTCATGACTGTGTTGTTTGATCCTGATTAGTCCTTGAAAAGCAGCTGTCCAACCATGAGTACTCTACTCGCATGACTACATCTCACCCTCCTCACTTGCATTGTCACTTTGGAGTACCTAGATGCAGTCTCTGGGGGATAGTGGATAAGTCTGAGGGCCTCCTTAGAAATAGTGTAACAAGCAAAATGCTAAGAACAGGAATATTTCAATAAAAATAAAGTATTTTGTTCTTTCTTTTTAAAGAATTGAGGTGATTACTAGCTAAAATTTCTGTGATTTGCACAATGGAAATTATATTTTTGTGTAGAGACGAGAGGGGATTTTGTGGAGTGAAGACATAATGTTGTTCAGTTAGCTTTAAAATAATGTAAGTTGCCACAAGAACTTTACACTCTAAGCAGATTTATTGATATGGTGTGGTAGAGATTGTTTTTCTATGTTGAAAAGTGTCTAAAGGCCCCAAGGTCCCTGCAGGTCTGTACTCATTGGTTGCTTCTGTCTCCTGTACTGTGATAAGAATATTCCTGATGGTCATGTTTCAGCCATAGTGAGACAGTCCATAATTATAATCTGATGTTTTGTCCTGTCTCATTATATCCTGCAACTTTCTGAAACTGGAGTCTAATTAGAGAAAACAAACACAACACACACACACACACACACACACACACACACACTATGAGCCCTGGTGCTTGGTTAGCAAACTAGAAACAGTATTAATATACTCAAAGAAAAGAAAGATCTTCCATAGGAATCAGGAGTTGAGCTTTGATACATCTTGTTAATTATCTAAACTCTGATTAAATAAAAAATATTTTTATAAACAGGCCTCTAAATAAAATGTCTCTTGTGAGACCTTTACTTCTTAGTTTCCAACATTGGATTTCATCGTCATATACAACCATCATGTTGAAAGAATTTTGCTGTGTAAGCAATGTATAGTAAAATTGCTAATTTTCATCGCTTAACCTGGTTCATTATATGCTGCTTTTACTTAACAGAAATATATACCATTAATCAGAGTACCACTTTGGGGGGTAGAAATGAGGAAAACAATGACTGTAAAGTTAGGTACACCATAATATTAGGAAAAGAATTATTTCACAGTCCCCCTAATAGCTATCATTTCTGGAATACCTAATGCATATAAACAATCTCTTGAAGCACATTGATATTGCAAAAGAAAAGGGACAGTCAAATAAATTTAAATGATATTTGAGTATCTATGTCCAACTACAGAAATGTGGAAGCTCTTTAATCAGCATTGGTTTTCATCATTTGCACAACAGCAGTGATACAGTATAGTTGCACACTCTCCACATATTGGATACAGAACTCACAATAATAATAATAATAAAATAATTAAATAATAAGCAATGTGGTAAATAAAAGTAGAAGTGAGTACTGAACGTATACTTGCTAGGAAGATGTGGGGAGAAGCAATTCTAAAAACAGAAATCTGAAAATGACTTCCTTTGGGAAAAGAACTTAACACCTTCTGCAAAATCTATCTAATTTTCAAACTTTTAATCATGAGAGTTCTCTTTTTATCAGACAAATAAAAGTGAGGAACACTATTTTCAGGTCCCAACCAAGACAGGCTGAACTTAATGATGTTCATACCTATGTTAATGTGATTTTCCCCCTTTTTGATTCTAAAATAAACTAAAACTTTAGGTGTTATCGGATCATCAAGTCAGCTTTGCAAGAAGCTAGGTGATTGCTAGAGTTCTGCAACAAAAAACAAAATCAGCAATAAAAACCCTATGACATAAAGTGGGTTCTTAGGGTAAGGCACAACTTCCCAGATAGAGATGGACATGGCGATAGTATCATTAGTAAAGATATTTGGTGGCCGTTCCAGGGCAAGTACTCATTTACTTACAGGAGATATGTCTGCATGCACAAGAGCCCACACAAGATCCAGACAGACAAAAATCCCAGGATCAACCAGAAGTATGAAGTTCTACCTCCTAACTGAAGACCTATTAGCAATAGATGGTTGCTGGAGAAGGAGATCCAGATTTCTTCAGGGCTTCTGCCGCTGAGAGCCTAACCAAGCACACATAGGTAGCAGTCGGTACTAAGCAGATTCAGTCTGTTTTAAAAAGGAGTACATGAAGAAACAGATGGGAAGAAACAGTGCCAAGTAATAGGACAGAGATGGGTAGAAATAGGGAGGAGTGGATGAAATCATACTGTATATATGAATGAAATCCTCAGTGAGAATTTTCATGTTTTTATTTCTTAGATTTTTTAAATGATAGAGTATTTTCATTAATTTGCCAAGTACAAATAGACTAAATATTGCATCTGTAATTCTTGTTTGATAACTGTTTTGTTATATGTAATTTTTCTATGTTAAAACTAAACCTTACCTTTTTGTTTTGTTCTCAATATATGATTTTATTTAACTCAGAAACGTGAATGTTTCACATGTCAGTATCAGCTCCCTCTCTCACCCCTCCTCCCTTGTCCCTCCACCAGTCCTCCAGCCCCCCACCCAATCCCCACATCATTCCCCAGGGAGGGTGAGACCCTCCTTGGGGAGTATCTCTAAATTCTGTCATTTCATTCTGGGCAGGACCTAGGCCCTTCCCCATGTGTCCAGGCTGAGAGAGCATCCCTTTATTTGGAATGGGCTCCCAAATATGATTCATAAACCATGGTGAACACTGATCTACTATCCAAGGCCCCAGTGACTTCTATGGCCTCCTCCCTGGCACTGGAGTCCCCTGTTGGCCTTTCAGCTATCAGTCTGGGATTCAAGAGCTCCCCCTTATCCTGTCAGCTGTCTTTGTGGGTTTCATCATCATGGTCTAGACCCCTTTGTTCATCACTTCTCCATCTCTGTCACTAGGTTCCAGGAGTTCAGTTCAGTGTTTAGCTGTGGGTATCTGTCTCTGCTTCTATCAGTTCCTGGATGAAGGTTTTAGGATGGCACATAGAAGAGTCATCAACTCTATCATTAAGAAGGGGTTATTCGTGTAGTCTGTCACTATTGTTTTTTAAATGAAATTAAAAATAAAAGAAGTAGGGTTTGCCACCTGAGGGAAAAGATTAGACTTTTATCTTACTGTGTTGAAGAATGCTTCACATTTCTGATTTCTGGTCTTACATGTTATTTGGCAATGTGTCATCAGTTGGTTCAACTATTATCCCCTATCATACAAAAATATAAAAAAGAAAAAGAGAAAGAAAGAAAGAAGGAAAAAAGGTATGGTACACAGGAAAGCAGAGTTCACATTATTTTGTGGCTTTTGCAATACAGAGTTTAGTCTACTTTCCTATCTCTTGAATACAGACTATTCTTTGACAAATCTTAGATCTCCTGCACCAGTAACCCTACATAGCATGTGTAGTCACATGAGTCACCATGATAGCAAAAGGCTCAAAGAAATGAAGACTTGTGTCCAGCCCCAAATTAATGCATTATATTATACAAGTATAGTAAATGGCTTTTTGGATTTAGATGTCATTCATCAGTATTTTTATAATCAAGCTATTTATTGACAGTTATAAGAATACCAATGATATTTTCTCCATAAATGTTCATTTTATTACCTGCAGACTAGCTATTATGTTTTTTGAGCAATCAAATGTTCTAGATTGATTGTAACAAAATGGATGTTAATAGCAACTACTCAATATCACTTGCCTGCTTTTATTTCAGAAATCACAAATAATTTTATGAGAAAACATTATTGCTTTTCTTAGAAATTGATGCAGTGAAATTAAATATTTTAGGATACAACTTTACACAGTACAACATATGAACAAATAATGTAAACATTACCACAGTGAGAATGTAGAATTGTCTCATTTCCATCGGAATGTCATTTATATTATCCATTTTACTTAAAACCCTGCCCATGAAAATGACTAGTTTATTTTAAATCATTACAATATTTAGTTTTCATGGATAATAAATGAAATCATACAATAGATTGTCATTTAACACAGGGAATTAGGTAGCACATTATTTTTATTATATATAATAAGAAGTGAGACTCTCAGGTCACACCATAAACATATTTTAAACTTTATAACAAACTTGCAAATTATTCTCTGACCTGAAATGATCAACACACATTTACAGCTAAATTGCAAGAGAATATCTTTTGCTCAGTACAGTAGATAGAGTTGTGTGTAGTGAATATAGTTCATTTTAGTCACTGTAGGCATAATAATAGTGTCTAATCTAATGGACCTCTGATGTTGAGAATATTTTCTTATGCTCACTCATCTTTTGGTTAATGTTAATATATATATCTCCCATGAGAACATTTGAGAGTAAAGTGATTCTGAAGAACAAGGTTAGGAAAGTGTGACAACTCATTGCCCAAAAGATACCAATGTTTGTGACATCCTATATTCACATCTTCAGAGGGTGATCTCTCCCGATATAGAGTGAATTATTTTGTGTGACTCATACACTATTCTGTCTCACTGATGGATGATGTTGTTTACATTGGGAGATACTAGGTGAAGCAGTCTTGACTGTGCCTATGAGAATCACTAGAGCTGAGCGGGAAGATTGCTCTCTTGAATGTGGATATCACCTTTCAATATGCCTGGGATGCAAATGGGGAAAGAAAGCAACCAACAAGCACATGTAAGCTCCAGTCTTTAGGAGAATATAACATGTCTGTTGCTGATGTCATTGACTGTGGAGCCCTGTTCATTCTGATTAATGTAGACTCACATCTCTACTTCTCTGGGGTCTTCTGAGGCTTCCGTTTCAGATCAGGGTTTCATCATTGTTTTCAGTCTGTCTATGCAGACTAAACAGATAGGTAGTACGCTCTCTGTTTCCCAGGCATACAGGTGACCATGGTGGGATTATTACCCGTCTACTCAAGTAATCTAATCAAATAAGTCCCTTCCATAATCCAGGCACTCATATTTTTACTTTTTTAATCATTTGTGTGTGTGTGTGTGAAGCACACACACACACGCACACACGACTGTAATGTGCCATAAAGACTGGAAGATGGTATTAGATTTCCTACAGCTGGAGTTACAGGAGATTTTGAGCTGACCAATATGGATACTGAAAATGAATTGTGACCTCTGTCAGAACAGCATGACTAAACCACAAAACAATGTGTCTAGTCCCAACTCAGCCACTTATAATACCGTATTACACAAAAGACTGAAGCAGAGAGTTCAGGTCTATTTTCATCAGAGATCAGTATCTATTATTTTATGAGTAAAAGATATGAAGTAGTTTAATATATGTGGCCCACATTCTATCTATATAGTAGACAGATGGGTAGATGATAGATGGATGGATGGATAGATAGATAGATAGATAGATAGATAGATAGATAGATAGATAGATAGGTAGGTAGGTAGTCAGCTAGACATACAAACAGGATTTTACTAATGTAAATGCAATTTGTCTTGTTGTTTGCTTAGGAAAAAAGGAAAAACTAACTCCAGGTGGAATTCTGCTTCTAAATCATAGTTCCCTGAAACCTGATTGTGTTGAAAGTTCCATGCTCACTTTAAAGGAAAAATTCATGTTTGCTTTTTTGGTTACAGTGTCTCAGAAGCTCCAGCTCTACCCAGCTGGTTATTCTATCCCTTTATATACAACATGATTTTATATCTAACAATTCAAGTTGAGACTGTTGAATTTTTCTTCTGTGCTTATGTATTTACTTGTTTCTTTTTTTAGTCAGGCTGTCTTTCATATATTCCAATGTTCTGGTGTTAAATGATGACACAGTCGAAGATGCATGGCAGGAAGGTATTCCTGGTGAACCACTCTCTAATCATAACATATTGTTTCATCTGTTTCTTGTTTGTTTGCTTTGTAGACACAGGATCTTATTTGATAAACCATGCTGCTTTACAAATTTATCCTTCCTCAACTGGCCAGACTAGAGTGTAGAGTGCTGGGATTATGTGTATGAGCTACAAAGCCTGGCTTTTCATATTAGCTTCAACAGAATACTTTTAATATAGCAGCTGAATACCTCCAGATAAGCAGAAATAGTCTCTAAATTAGCAAAAATTAAAAACATTTTCATGTTTTCTGTTCCAACTTGTATGCAGATTCTAATGTTATTGAGACCCCTCCCCAAAGGAGTGAATTTTTCACTACTGCTGAACCTTAACAGGGATCTGGAGTGAATCTCTTTTTTTTCATAGTTTACTTTAGATTCACTGCAGATGCTGCACATTTTTAACCAAGACCAGTTGTATTATATGTCCACTATACTAACATCATTCACATTAGTCATCCATCCCAAAATTAGCTCTCTTTATCCATCCCCTTCTACCTCTCAATCCATAGCTGAGTGATCCTTCCACTACCTTCAGTGATTTATGCAATATGTTGCCTTTCAGATTGTCTTTCTTCTAAAAAGACACAGTAAATTTGTTCTCTGCCTTTTTGTGTCTATGGAGCTTCCTTGATTTTACCACCAAGTAGATTCCATTTTATGGGCACAACACATTATTTTTATTCTTTCACTAAGGGAGAGAGTACTGAAGAGTCTACTGGCAATGGAGGGGGGGGCATTTCAAAGTCAGATAAAAACCTGGCACAAGGGAAAATCCCAAAAGTCTACAAGTATAGCTCAAGTTAAAAAAGACTGCCCTAGCATTTGGAGGATAATAAGCCTGAACTGGCCATCTCCTGTGATCAGATTGGTTTCTAGCCCAATGATCATCAGAGAAGCTTCTCCAGAGACTGATGGTAATAGATGCAGACCACAGCCAAACATTAGGTAGGATTCAGGGAATCCTGCAAAAGAGGGAACAAAAGGATTTCAGGTAGCAGAATGATCAAGGAAACCACAACAAAATCACAGAATCAACTAATATTGGCTCACAGGGGCTCACAGAGACTGAAACAACAATCAGGAAACTTACACGCAATTGACCTATGCACTCTGCATGCATGTAACATTGTCTTTTTATGGGACTCCTAACAGTGGCAATGGGGGTTGTTTCTGACTCTTTTAGGGCCCTACTTCTCATACTGGGTTACCTTTCCAAACCTTAATAAATGAGTAGGTACTTAGTCTTACTGCAACTTGATATACTATGTCTTGTTGGTCCTCACGAGAGACCTGCCCTTACCTAAACAGAAGTAGAGAGTTGTGGATTGGGGAATAGAAACAGAAAGCAGGTGGAGGGAGACTGGGAAGAGAAGATGGAGGGGATATAAAATAAGTCAAATAAACAAACAAACAAATAAATAAATAAAAAGAATGTTTGGGTGTTTATATGATAGAGACATTCATAAAATTTCCAAGTACTACTTTCTGTGTGGATCTAAGTTTGCAATTCAGGTTTGGCTTGGTAAGAAGCTACCAGGCATCCTCCTTTTCCGTCTTCTCTTTAGTTATTTAAGGTTTGTTTTAGTATTCTACTTGATATTCCTGATTTCTTCCCAGTGTGTCTCTTTCTGTACCTTCTATGTGTCTACTCTAGGGATTAAAATACCCATGTTAACTTGACAGTATACTAGGGATCAAATATTTCAGATGTTCTATAGAAAATGGTAGATATATTTTCCTTCCTAATTTCATAATATCATCCACATACATTTTTTAAAAAGCAGATTGGTTACTCTCAAATTCCACAGGTGGGCAAGCATAGCCCTGGCCTCTGTGCTGCTTCAGAAATTACTCTATTTCAGGATTATGCAGGCCCTCATACTTCTGACTACGTGGCCACATATCTAGGTTGCCATCAACCTTTCAGAGGATCTCACAAAATTCAGAATTGTTTTCTACTTACAACTTAGCTATAAAGGTCATAAATCAGGACAAATAAATAAAAGACACAATAGGAAGGCCTAAGAGAGAATTTTGGCAGTTTTCCCCCATGCAATCAAGACAAGTCATCATCAGTTCCAAGGTTCCACTGTGCTTCAGCATACAATATTATTGAAATTTTGTTATGCATACATGCTTGACTGAATCACTAATCATATAACTAAACTCAGCATTTAACAGTATTCCTTTACCTGTGGTGAGGCCAGCTCAAGGATAATCTATTATAAGAAAATAATTTTTCTGATATTGCTAGCCATAATTCTGAAACTATCTAGGGATCTGTAATATGTTCCCTATTTGATGGTATTTTCTTATATTCAGAAAATAATAGTAGGGTTTTAGGAAGCTAATGATAGAAAAAAGGACAATGACCAGACAAAAGACACATCAATATTGTCCATTTTGTTTCTGCTATTGAATGCATTACAGAATTTCCAGGAAAATACTAATAACATACATTTAAAGAAGATTTGCTATTTTGTTTGCCTTTGATGTCCTAGGGTGTTTCCTTTTTCTTTATGAACACTCTCTTCCAGTGATATAGTTATCACTTTCATTGGAAACAGATTGCCTCAGGTTTCTTTGACCTAAAAGGTCTTTATTTTATGGTCAGTTGTTGAAGATACCTTTAACTAGGATTCTAGCTTCACCTTGTTTGTCAATACTTTAATCCCTGCTCTGTCACTCCTTCTCTCTCAAGCCCTGTGTTTGCTTATGAGAAATGCATGAGTCAAACTTCTCTTCATCTGTTTGAGGTGTGCACAGTTCTCCATGACTCTTCAATATTCTTTATCCTGATTTGTATGTAATGTGATGATGAAGGTAATGGGAATGGATTTGTGGGATTTTATCCCTTACTGAGATCTTTGTGATTCTTTTCATAGGTAGGATTATGTCTCCTACTTTTGGAGGAATTTTTCATTAATGTTTATTTTAGTTTTAGTTCTGCCATGACACCTTTGATTATTCAAATATTAAACCTTTGTTATTACTGGAAAGACTCCTGGATCTGGGGATGTGGTGGGGGATGATTTTGGACATGTTTTGTCTGTTGTTGAGAGAATAAGTGAGTAATATATAAAACTTGTTCTGTTTTGAACCCCATGTACCCATCCTACACTCAATAAATACTTATGTATTAAGATGTATTACATAAAGTTTCTATTGCTATGAAGAGACAACATGGTCACAGGAACTCTTACACAGAAAAAGACTTTTTTATTTTTTATTTTTAAATTTAAACTTAAATTAGAAACAAGGTTGCTTCACATATCAATTCCAGGCCCCTCTCCCTTTCCCTCCACTCCTCCCATGCCCTCCCACCAACCCCTCCAATATCTCAGCATAAAAAAAACAATGGAATCTTAAAATTTGCAGGTAAATGGATAGCACTGGAAGAAACCATCCTGAGTAAGGTAACCCAGTCACAAAAAGACAAACATGGTATGTACTCACTCATATATGGATTTTAGACATGGATCAGGATAGTGCCAGTCTGCACTTCCACTGACAGAGAGTCTGGGAAACAGGAAAGAACCTAAAAGATATGCATGGTACTCACGAGAAGAGAAATGAGGCAAGATCCTCTGAACAGATGGGGAATATGGTGAGAGTTGGGGGGGAGTGGGAGCTTGGAAATAGAGAGGGGGAGAAGAGTAAGAAAGAGTAGGTCATGGGGGAACAGGAAGGTTGAATGGGGGGGTAAAATAGGGGGAAGAGGGAATCATAGGTTAGAAGACAGATCAGGCGCTAGTGTGACCTCTAGTGATCTAAAGGGATGACACCAATTGGCAAGCTAAGCAATAGTGGAGAGATCACCTCGAATGCCCATTCCTGATAATGAACTTGATGTCTATAACCATCCTGGAGCCTTCATCCAGTGACTGATGGAAGCAGAGGCAAGCACCCTCAGTTAACACTGAACTCAACCCAAGGAAACCACCGACAGAGAGAGAGGAGCGAAGAGCAAATTGGCAAAGAATGGGCTGGCAAAACCAGCAGAGACAGCTGATCCGAACAGGGGAGAGCTCTTGGATCCCAAACGGACAGCTGGGAGGCCAGCATGGGATTGATCCAGACCCCCGGAATGTGAGAGTCAGTGAGGAGGCCTGGGCAACCTATGGGGCCCTGAGCAGTGGATCCCTCGAATACAAACTGACATCGTGTGTCCATAACACAAAAAGGGATGGTCTCTCAGGGGGAGTGCCTGGACCCTACCCTGAGTGAAATGACAGACTCTACATATCCCCTATGTGGAAGGAATTAGCAATAGGGTGGGAGGATGGGGGGATGGTGGGGGGATGCGGGAGGAGGGGAGGGAGAGGGAACTGGGATTGACATGTAAAAAACAAGCTATTTAAAATTAAAATAATAAAAAAATAAAAAATAAAAAATGAAGCTGTCTCCTGTACCAATTCGTTCAAGGGTACCACCCACTTTCTCTTCTAAGAGGTTCAGTGTAGCTGGATTTATCTTGACGTCTTTGATTCATTTGGACTTAAGTTTTGTACATGGCGTTAGACATGGATCTATCTGCATACACACAAAAACTCTTAATTGAGGATGACTTACAATTTCAGAGGTTTAGTCCATTACCATCATGATGGTACATGGCTGAATGCAGGCAGATATGGTGTTCGAAAAGGAGCTCAGAGTCATACATCTTGATCCACAGGCGGGTGAATTGAGTCATTCTAAGTACAGCCTGATCATAGGGGACCTCAAAGCCCACCACCACAGTACCACAATTCCTCCAACAAAGTGACATCTCCTAGTAGTATCACTCCCTTAGGGGACCATTTTCTTTCAAACTACAACACAAGACAAAGGAAAAAATCAAAATATGTTGTTGGGGAGGAGAGATGGTTACATCCCAACACAATGTCTAAATTGCAGTTTCAAAGTCACTCCAATTCTACCTAACTCTTTCCTGCTCATGGATTGCTATGCTGCCAGTTTGAGACATGGGTGTTAGTGTATATATGATACATGTATAGAATGTTATAGAAGCATATCATGGGAGTGTTTCCAAACTCCTACGTTTTTTAAACTTTCTTGGCCATTTCTTTCTCCTTGAATATGCTATGCTGGCTTTTGTTACCTAGACAGAAAACAAATATTCCATTTATGTTGATTTTTGAAGTAATTTCCAAGTGATTCCACAACTCTGACCAAACAGCAGAGGAGAAAGAATAAAACCGTAAGTGAACCAAGTCTCTGCCATAGAACTCAGAGCAGAACCCTCCCCAAAGTCCAGGCTTTGTGTGGTCTCCTGATGTCTGCGATTATTACCCACAGCATGTAATCACTTGAAGTATGGATATTGGGGGAAACTAGACTAGACAGGGATAAAAGCATTGTTTCTACATTCTCATGTGTAGGGGTGAGCCCCACAAAGCTATCTGCCCGTAAGGGCAAGGGTAGGGAAATTTAGCACAGGTGAAGATAAAAGGAAGTGGAAAAAAAGGGATGCTCTCTTTTCCTGTTCTCCTCATCTGGAAGCCTGCAAGGCTTTCGGTCCTCTCATTTTGTATATGAATAAATATATTATATTCCATATTGCATTGACCTCCTTTGTCAGTTGGTGTCATGAGTGGAGTATCTATCTCATGAGTGCTACAAGATTATTTTTGAACACTGATTGAGCTAGAAATGAAGAATTTTTCCTGGATCTCTCTCTCCTCCTGTTTCGTTGGTGCTGCAGTTTCATTCCTAATCCTCAAATGGCTGTTTTACGTATTCTGTTCACAACTGTATATAATTCAGCGTATTGTAGTTTATACCATCTCATGCAGAGCCTTTGCCTGAACTCCTTGAAAGCAGTGTGGATTCCATATACTAATGATTTATAAAGATGGCATTTTTATGTCTGACAACAGACTGCTGAGGTTGGTACAGTTTTATAAATGAAGACGCTGAGTATTCAAGAGACTAAATAATTTTCTCATAATCAGGCTGCTACTGAGAAGTCTCCATGCTCAAGTACTTAGTACTATTGGGGAGTAGAGCACACAGCACTTTCTGGAAAGGACCTCAAGTTGAACAATGACCCAAACTGATAATAGGAGGTGGAATTGGTAGGAAAGCTCTTTGCGGCAAAGCTTATGTAAGTTATGCTGAGAGCAATTTCCTTCTTTCATTATTTTGTTCAATTCTGGTTCTGCTGCCAAAGTAGTCTCAAGGTCAGAACTAGCATCTTTGCAGTCAGAAATGTGCTTCTGAAGCTTCTTAAAGCTCTAAGAATCTGTAGGTTTGGGGAACAAACTTTTGATATAAAGTTAGAAAATTGCACAGTAGAATTGCACCATAGACTTTATTGATAATTCTCTGGCCTTATCAAACAATCTTTTAGCTTTTGATAAAGGGTGCATAATAAACTACATGGATAGTTACTGGCATTTTAGCAATTCAATGGTTTATTACATTTTCATTTCATGTTTCATATACAGCATTTAAAAACAGGTACTTTCTTACTGCTAACAAAATTCATCATATGGACCATTACCAAATTTTAAGAGATGCCTTCCAGCAAATTTTGTATTATGTGAAAGCCTGAGTGAAGACCCCCCATATAAATGATTTACATAAATTGTAGGATAATTAGTTCTTGACTTAGTACTTAGCTATATTTTAATGGTAAATTTACTTTATAAACAATGTTTGGTTCAGTGTTTTGTGGTGTTATTTGTCTCTAATTTTGGAGACATTACAAGGTGCATGTAATTGACAGAATGACGACTCCTTGTCCTGCCTCTTCTTCATATGTCCACAGTCAGCCCCTTCCTGTGTCTTCACTTGGTCCTATTTATGTGATCCTGAAATGATTTTATTTTAGTTTTAAAGATTTTATTTTTATAAGTGTGTGTTTAGATGGGTGTGTATGTCACAAGTATGTAAGGTGCTTAAAGTAGCCCGAAGAGGGCACTGGATCCCCTTGATCTGGAGTTAAAGGCACCTGTAAGCCATCAGAAATAGGTTTTAGGAAGCTAACTCCAACCAGTGAGTCATATCTCCATCCCTAAGTCTCTGTGTGTACTTACTTTGGGAGGCAAATATTTATTTGATAACGACAATAGTAATAAAGTCAAGGATATGAGTACTTCAGTGTTTGTCATTACAAACTTTTGTTCCCTTCGATTTTTATTACATAAGTATCAGTAATATATATATATATATATATATTACTACAGAGTCCTGCAGATAAACCATCATTCAAAATTATTAAATTAGTTGCATCATCTGAAGAAGAACTGGTAAAAGGCCCACCTACCCTCAGAACCTCCCCATGCCCTCAGTTCTGATCCCAAAGACCCAACCCACTGCCACCCCTTCACACCCTGACTTTGGGGAGATATCCCCTGCTTGGGTGTAGACCACCTCAGTCTGACGAACATTTGTAGGCCAAGCCAGCCAGAAAAGCAGATCACACCATCCAAAAGAACAGATAGGTGAAGTCAGGCAGAGGCTCACTGCTAGATGAGAGGCTACTCCAGATGCTAGAACTCCAGACCCCAATTTTGGCAGAGACTCTCTGCTGGGCCAGAGACTACACTGGCTGTCACAGCTACAAATAGGCAGCCCACCTAGGGACCTCCTCCACTCACTCAGTGACCAGCCTCTTACATTCTTCTCAATCCCCACTCTCCTCCTTCTCACTTATTCCCATCCCCACCCAACTAAGGGGGAGAACCCCTGCTCAATCAGAGGTCATGCCAACTGCCAGAAATCCAGGCCACAAAGATGAGAAAACCAAAGAGGAAACAGAAATCAAGGAGAAAAATACCCGTTCAACAAAGATAAACTTAAAAATCAGTACCTAGATCTATAATCACCCATAAGCCAGATGTCTAGACTCTAGTATAAGAATGTAATCAATAATAACCAAACAACCAGTGCAATATGTCACTAACAGAGCAAATTATCTTACTAAAGCAAGCACTGAATATTCTAGTACAGCTGAAGCACAAGAAAAAGACCTTAAAACTAACTTTGTAAAGATCATGAAGGCCTTAAGAGGAAATGAATAAATCCCTTAAAGGAAGCCAAGACAAAACTAACATTTGAAAGAAATGACAAAAATTGTTCACAACCTGAACATAAGAGTAGAAGAAATAAAAAAACACAAACTGAGGGAATTCTGGAAATACAAAATGCAGGTAAATGAAAAGGAACTACAGATAAAAGCATCACTATCAGAATATAAGAGATGAAAGAGAAAATCTCCAGTGTTAAAGATACAACAGAAGAAATAGAGAGATACATCCGCCAAAGATGATGTTAAATCTAAGAAAGTCCTAACACAAAACATGCAGGAAATCTAGAATACTATGAAAACAAATAAAGAAAAACAGGAATAGAAGGAAAAGAAATCCAGCTCAAAAACAGTGAAAATATATTTAATGAAGTCATACAGGAAAATTTTCCTAACCTAGAGAAAGACATGGCTACAAAGGTCCAAGAATCTTATCGAACACCAAATATATTGGACCAGAAATAATATGATAATGCCTCCCTCCCACCTCCCCGCCCCCTGAGGCAGGTGGCAGGGAATGGCCAAAGCCAGTATCACCTGAAACCATTCCCAAAGGGTCTGGCCAACACAACAAGTTCACTAACAAGGCAAGATACCACTATAAGTATCATAACAATAAAGCACTACACACAGAGAACAATGAAAGAAACCTGTAAGGGAAAAAGGCCAAGTAACATAAAAAGACAGACCTATTAGAATTAAACCTAACTTCTGTATAGAGACTCTACAAGCCATAAGAGATGTCCTGCATACTCCAAGAGACCACAGATGCCAACCCAGACTACTATAACCAGCAACATCTTCAATCGCTATTGATGAAGAAAGCAAGATATTTTGCAACAAAGTCAAATTTGAACAATATTTATCTACAAATCCAGCCCAACAGAAGGAACTACTCCCACAAAAACACAGCAATAGATAATCTCACACCAGCAAAGTGTGACTGTTCCCTACTTTTGATTTAGACGGTGTGAGATTAACTATTGTTGTGTTTTTGTGGGAGTAGCTAAACTCCTTGGGTTAGAAATTTTCTTCTAGTTCCTTCTGTTGGGCTGGATTTGTAGAAAAATATTGTTCAAATTTGACTTTTTTGTTGTTGTTGTTGTTGGTGGTGTGTGTGTGTGTGTGCGTGTGTGCATGCGTGTGCGTGCGTGCGTGCGTGCGTGTGTGTGTGTGTGTGTGTGTGTGTGTGTGTGTAGTGTTCGTGTGGGATTCCTAACTGTGGGAGTAAGGACTGACTCTCTGACTCTTTGCTTGCTTTTGGAACCCTATTTTTTCCTACTAGCTTGCCTAGTCCAGCAAGAGTTTGGTAAGAGGGTTTGTCCTCATCTTAATGTAACTTGCTATGGCATGTCTGGTTGAAATTCCAGGGAGGCCTGATTTTTTTTTTCTTAAGGAAAACAGAGGAGGGATGGGTCTGCGGAAGAGGGAAAGTGATGGAGAGGGGATGGGAGAGAAGGAGGAATGGAAAACTGTAGACAGTATGTAATATGTGAAGGAAGAATAAATTAATTAATTAATTAAAATTAGTTGCAGATTTTGAACTTCTGTTGAAGACAAATTCATTTTAGTACCCATAGGCTTCACAGTTGTTTTTGAGTCTTTAGGCTATTCTGTAATGTTGGCATGGCAAGTAAGCATAGTATTCCATGATTTCTCCTCAGTAAGGCTACTTATTTGTTGATGTGTGTTTTGAGTGCAGTGGCTGGGGCATTGACCTTTCCAGAGCTGGTTCTCATATGGGTGCATAGATGCTAGCTTTTCATCTCACAGATGATAAGCCATTCTCCTTGAATGAGTTGGGTTACTTCGTTTGTTAAATAACATGCAAATAGAAGCCAATTTTTGAGGTAGTACTTTGTAGGCAAATCTCATGAATGTCAAGGGATAGCAACAGAGAGTAAAAGACATCTGCTCACTGATAATCTCCAGATACTACTTCATGTCATTGATGGAGTCAATGGGAAAACCACAGTTAACAACTGGGCCCCCAAAGCGCTTCCTCATGAGATAACCCCGGATGTCCTTGCTCCTTGCTCCAGCTGTAGTTCACTTTGTACACCAGCACTCTAGTCATGATGGTTCTGCTTGGGGTGCAGTTGCTCTCCTTCGATACTCAGGACACTAATGCCTGCCAGGGTTTTCAGAGCTCGCACCCATGTCTGTCTCAAGATATTCAGGAATACCATATGTACTTTTTTTAATGAGAAGATAAAGCATTATGCTAAATTCCTTTCCTTTAGAATCAGAAGTTCTGCTAGAGCTTAACCTGCATTTACAAGACACAAATGTTGGAAAGGCAATTATAAATCAGTCTTTAAACTTTTCTCCTCAGCTGTGGTGTGTTTGCCTCCAGAAGCTGCAGCATTTAGAGAAGACAGAGGAGCCTGTGGCTCTGCTGTCCCCATGGCCATGTGATCTCAACATCCGTACAGTTCTCACCTGAACTACTGAGTCATTTACGTTTCCCGTCTGGCCTTTAGGCATGTGAGTTTATAACAAATATCCTTAGGAATTAGAGGCCATGCAAATAGCACCAAGTGTCTTGACTTCAGGTCCTTTATTCCTGGGAAGGGATGATGTGTTTGATTTCTTCTCCAACACTACAAGCTTCTGAGGGGCATGGCATGGTTAACACTTACAGGCTAGTAACATAAAAATGATTCAATAGCCTCAAAATTTTCTGTTTTCTTTTTGGTTTGACTGGTTTTTTTCCTGTGAATATATCCTCAGAAATTTTTTAAATGGCTACCTCAGTTAAAACCAGGTCTCTTAAAATTATATATTTTAACAAGCACTATGAAGTTTATAATTTACATTATATCCTAGCATTTTCTATTTCATTCATTTATGTTTGTAAGAAGTTACCTAACTACACAGCTCCATATGTGACTAATTATCCTTTTAGAAAAATTACCAGTAAACATGTTTAAACATTTCTGCATATCATTTTTCACATTCCATTTAGTAGATAGGTGGGTTTTATCCCCCTCTTTTTTCACTGGTTTGGTTCATTAAGATGAACATGGCATAGATAGTGGTGCAGTGTACATTGCAGGAAAGCTAGAAAGTTGAAAATACATAAACACTCATGAATAGAAACAGACTGCCACAAAACCATTTCAAATCTCTAAAATATCACAGAAATAATCGAGACTAAATCATCCTAACCTCAGAAAACATTTATTATGTGCCTGATGTGGGAGTCTAGATTCAATGTTTTAAATGAATTCTACAAGGACAACTATTATTCTTTCAACAGTTGTCACATCAGGATAGAACACTCCAAGGTTCTTCATGGAATAAACTGTACTTTTCAGGTATTTAAGCAGTGCATGCAGTCACTGTGTTTCAGTGTTAGTGTATATATATATATATATATATATATATACATATATTCTAACTCCAATTACATTTTCTTTTTCACTTTAATCAGTTATTTTCAGTATTGCTTTATATTATCCTTCGGGAACACTCGTTTTCTAATCACCATCCATTTCCCTGCCATTCTGACTTGTACTCCTGCATGTTGCTACCTGTATAAGGTTTATATTTTGACAGAATTCTATGATAGAAAAGCCAGTGGATAATCTGTTTATCTCCTTTAACCAGACTCTACTTTTACCATCATATACCAGTTCTTTTGACTTGGGAAAATTTTTCTCTCTCTAGTTTTGTAGATTTGTATTGGAAACTGACATATAGTGAGATGGGCAGTCAAGTAAGTCTGATGAAGAATTCTTTTGGTCCAAGTTGTACCTTGGATGTTGAAACTTTCAAAGAGTATGCTGCTGTCATTCTGCTATGCCCTGTGCAACTGTCGTATTCGAAGGTTCACTTATAAGAAGGTTCACACCATTTTACTACATTATTGCCTCTGCACACACATAAGAGTTGTCTCAGGGCTGTGTTTCTGTATTGTCACTGAACAAGAAGCTACCAGCACAACTAAGCAACAGTGACTGACTAAAGCCTGAGGACAATCATAGTGGGAAATGGGTCAAAGAGTAAGAAACAGCCTTGGTTGAAAGAAAGCACTTCTTAACAATGCTGACATTGGCCCAGGGGTTCTGGCAAAGAGCAGAAGTGTGACCTTCATGATTCACTGGGCATGCTGGCACCTGTCTTGACATATTCTGAATTGATGCCCTGGAGAAGTATGAACCCTAAACCTCACTGCAACAGTAGCAGGAGATGGGAGGCTACACCTTGGCAATCTCTGCTGGGTGACCATTTCTTTATAGTTTTACTGGTTAAATGTCATCCAACTTAATTACCAACTTGCTAAATGTAAAATGTAACTTTATATACTGCTTTGTATTGTGTGATTTCTCCTCCAATTCTCCAGAGTTTTGTGATCCACTAGTTCCTGCACTGGCTGACCTTTGCTTTTCTCCTTAGTGGTATGTGTGTGTATATGTGTGTGAGCGTGAGTGTGTGTGTGTGTATGAGACAGACAGACAGATAGACAACAGACAGACAGACAGAGACACACACACGCAGAGAAAGCTGGTTTTCAATGAACAGGGATCTTGCAGAGAAAAGACAGACTTCTTTACAGTCTTCACAGCACTCCACTTCAGCTCTTCGGCCTTATTCAAGGTGACTGTTCTTTGTGTTGCATTTCTTATCTTACCATTCTGCTTCAGGAGCTACCAGAACATTCATTTTATTTTCAATATGAATGCAAAAATCCCCAAAGCTTCTGTGGGACTAGTGAAGCTTACTAATTAGATTCATTAAACAGTACTCAAAAGCAAAAGGAATTTGTTCTTTATTGTTTTTTTTTCTTCCAAGGCTCTCTTTCTCAAGGGACCCACATAGAATGCGATGTTCCCTCTCAGACCCTGGATTAGGCACAAACCACACCCAAACGCCAATTTTCAAATAGAGATCCTTTATTAAGCTGGAAACAAAAGTAAGTGACTGATTTCTGACTCAGACAGAAAGCAGCAGTGATTAACCTTGCAGGTGTGATTTTTTTCCTAATAAATTTTCTTTATTAATACACACACACACACACACACACATATATATAGAGAGAGATGTAGATATACACATATGTTTATTCATATGAAAGGAATTGGTCATTGTGTAGTAGTTTTTTTCACTTTTTATTTCATTTTACATTCCAACCACAGTTCTTCCTCCCACCCCCTGTCACCTCCTCCCACTGCCCCTTCACTTCCCCCCCTAGCCCAACCCCAGTCCACTCCTCCTCACAGGTAAGAAAAGCTCCTATGAGGAGTCAACATATTCTGGTAGAATAGGTTGGGGCAGGGACCAGGCCTTCTCCCATGCATTAAGACGGAGCATGGCATCCCACTAAAGGGAATGGACTCCAACAAGCTAGCTCATATACCAGGATTGTATTGTGGTCCTACTCTTAGGGGTTCCTCTGATAGTATAATCTTCACAACTGTCTCCCTCATATGGAGGGCCTAGTTTGGTCCCCTGGAGTCTCCACAGTTGTAGGTCTAGAGTTCATGAGTTTCCATGAGCTTGGTTCTGCTGTCTCTGTGGATTTCTCCATCATGATCTTGACCCTCCTTGTTCATATATTCTCTGTTCCCTCTCTTCTACTGGATTACTGGAGCTTGGCCTGGTTCTTGATTGTAGATCTCTGTATCTGGTTCTATCATTTACTGGATGAGGGCTCTATGATGATAGTTGGGCTATTCATCAGTCTGATTACAGGAGTAGGCCAGTTCAGGCATCCTCTCTATTATTGCTAAGAGTCTTAGTTGGGGTCCTGTTGTCAATTCTTGGGAGTTACCTTAGCACCAAGTCTCCCTAAGTCCATAGTGGCTCTCTCTATTAACATACCTCTCTCATTGCTTTTCCACTCTATCCCTCCCCACACAGGCCATCTCATTCCCTCCTGTTCTCATCCCTTCTTCTCTCCCCTTAACAACACTCTCCTCAGTTTACCCTGTAGAACTCATCTAATTTCCCTTCCAAGGGTGCTTCATGTGTCCCTCTTAGGGTCCTATTTGATACCTAGCTTGCTTCTCTGGAGTTGTGGATTTTAGTCTGGTTATGCTTTGTTTTATATCTAATAGCCACTTATAAGTGAATACATACAATGTTTGTCTTTCTGAGTCTGGGTTACCTCACTCAGCATGTTTTTTTCTAGTTCTATCCATTTGTCTGAAAATTTCATGAGGTCATCATTTTTTACTGATTAATAGTACTCCATTGTGTAAGAGTACAACATTTTCCTTATCCATTCTTCAGTTGCGAGACATCTAGGTTGGTTTCAGGCTAAGGCTATTAAGAATAATGCTGCTATGAACATTATTGAGCAAATGTCCTTGTGGTATGATTGCCCAAGAGTGATATCACTGGGTCTTGAAGTAGATAGATTTCCAATTTTATTAGAAAACACCATACTGATTTCTAAAATTGCTATACAATTTTGAACTTCTAGCAACAATGGAGGAGGGAACTCCTGACTCCACATCCTCTCCAACATAAACTGTCCTCAGTATTTTTGATCTTAGCCATTCTAACAGATATCTCAGAGTCATTTTGATTTGCATTTCCCTGATGATTAAGGATGATGAACATTTCCTGAAATGTCTTTTGGTCATTTGAGATTCCTCTAGTGAGAATTCTCTGTTTAGTTCTGTATCCCATTTTTGAATTGGATCATTTTGCATTTTTTAATTTTTACAACTTTTTTATTTAGAAACAATCTTATTTTACATATCAATCCTCTGTTCCCTCTCCTTCCCATCCTCCCATGCCTCCCACTGAACCTCCTAACCCATCCCCAATCACTCCCCAAGGATAGTGAATCCTGAAAACAGCTTGGTATTGGCAAACAAATAGACAAGTAGACCAATGGAATCGAATTGGACACCCTGATATTAACCCATACATGTATGAACATCTGATTTTCGACAAGGAAGCTAAAAATATACAATGGAAAAAAAGCATCTTCAACAAATGGTGCTGGCATAACTGGATGCTGGAATGTAGAAGAATGTGGATAGATCCATGTCTATCACCATGCACAACACTTAAGTCCAAATGGATCAAAGACCTCGACATAAATCTAGCCACACTGAACCTGTTAGAAGAGAAAGTGGGAGGCACCTTTCAACGAATTGGTACAGGAGACCACTTCCTGAACATGACTCCAGTAGCACAGACACTAAGATTGTCAATTAATAAATAGGACCTCTGAAACTGAGAAGCTTCTGTAAGGCAAAGGACACAGTCAGCAAGACAAAAAGGCAACCCACTGATAAGGGCATTTTAATTAGGGTAGCAAAAAAGTTACTTTTGATTGCTGGCATTCAATATTTTGATAGTTGTACCTTTGTTATCAGTCTTAGGAATGAGCCTGGCACTATATCCAAATAAGGAAATAGACTTTGGCTGCTCTCTTTAACAATTTTATTGGTTTAGCAAGGAAACTGGAATAAAGGAAGGAAACCATATTTGCTGTGCATAGGCCTTCCCTTTTATTGCTGCTTTATTTTTAAAAAATGCTATGTTCAATAGCCCTTCTTGCTAAAGCAGTGGATCAAAAAGTATGAATTAATTTCCTTATATTTGTGATTTCATGAAGTAGTCAAAATCATGATTGACCTGGTGTCTAATTTTGGAGCTGAAATTTGCTTGGAAAAATAGCATAAAAATTTGGGAAGGTTTTATGAGATTATTTTAAACAATAGTAAATTATCTGTATTTCTATATAGCAGTTTAATAATAGGCATAAGTAAGACTCACTTTTTTTCTTAAATTGAACATTTCTGGATATTAGGACATACATAGATTTAGGAAGACGCAGACACACTCATGTGTGCAGAACAATTTTAGCACCAGAGAAAATTCCTTTTTCTCTTCTCATGCAAGTAACAGTCAACTAGAACTTAAACCAGTCTCTCAGTTTAGATTGTTCTCCCCCTCTCGGTTTCTCTCTCTTCTTCTCCCTCTCTCTATCTGTCTGTCTCTGTCTATCCCTGCCTCCCTGTTTCTCTCCATCTCTATCTCTTCATATCTCTAATGTTATCTCTAACTTTATCTATCATGTAGATTTTAGTAATGTCTTCATTCACTTAGGTATTGATTCTTTGGGACTTAGGAATCATACTGCATCTATTGATCTCCTTTCTCTTCTTTTGCTGAGATACATTCTGGCATATAAAAGTCATTTGTTTTCTTTTCAGTATACAGTCACTATGAACAAAGTATATGAAATTCGTATTAACATTTGGTGATGTGAACAGACACCACCCTTGGCCAGTTAACTGATAATTCGGGAGACCTGGAAATATATATATATATACATATATGTACATATATATATATGTATATATGTGTGTGTGTGTGTGTATGTGTGTGTGTGTGTAGAGAGAGAGAGACAGAGAAAGTCAGGATGCTATTTGTAGCTTCTCAATTATCATTCACTATGCATTGCTCTCTCTATTTTTAATCCTACATGCTTATAAACTATTAGGTAACTCTTAGGTAAATCCTCTTGGGAATACACAAACAGACCATCAGTTCCCAACACAAAGGCTAAAAATATCAGAAAGCATATGAGGCATAGGCAGAGCCTTCCCTGATTTGCTGTAAACTGTATATCCAATGTTTCTACCAGTATTTTTTGAAAGGGCTTTGACTTGCCACATTCTTTTGTTCTATTTCTACAAAACTTTTTTAGACTGTTACCATGTTGAAACATGTTTCTTAGAGTGTCTTGGACCTGTGCCCTCAGGCTATGCTATCTGACAAATATTAATCTATAAAAAGTTTACAAAACAACAAAAGAAAATCTCTATATCCTTGAGTTATACAAGGATTCTATAAACACATTTCAACATATTTCAACTCACACATGTAACAAAGGACTTGATACCATGTATAGGACCAGTTTTCCATAAAAGAATAAGAAAATAAAGATGTCAATCAAAAATAAAAGCAAATGATTTCAACAGCAACTTCAAAAGAAGTTGTACACATGGCACTGATACCTGTACAGCATCACAACTGAATAATGAAATTCAAATTAAATCTACAAGGCCAAGATAAGATATAAACCTGTCATCATGCCTGTAATGTGAGACAGAGACAGTAACAAATGCTGGCTTCAGGGGAAGTGGCTGGAAATGCACTATTAGTAAAGCAGAACACTTCTACCACTCAGGGAAATAGTTTGCAAAATTTTTATAATTGACATATTTTTCATTTGTTTGCATGTTTTAAGAGAAATTGGATGAAATTTCTGTCTTTATTCCTCCATAGATTTTTTTCAAGGCTTTGTTATTTTTATGCTAATAAGATGTATATGACTTGGTATGATACAGCTCTTTTCTATTTTTCTTTTCTCTTTAGGTGTCTAAGAACTTGTTGCTATATAGGAAATGGCTCTAGCAGAGCACCTAATTCTATTAATCTACTAAAGGTACATAGCATTAAAATGACTGGTAATGACTTACTACTATATCCCTAAGTCAGCAAATCACTAAACTCTCATCAGAGAAGCTTCTCCTTGAAGTAGATGATAATTTATATAGAGACAGTTAACTATTCAACATACAGAGAATAAGAGACTGTGAAATGTTCAACTCTACAAGTTATGAACATATATGTCCCATGAACTATTCAAGGATCATCCCAGAAGAGGGAGAAGAAAGATTTTAAATGGCTGAGGTGGTGGATAACTTCAAGGACAATGTCCTTCAGATATAAGATGGCAGCAGCACAAAAGGATGCAAAACAATTGTGATGCCATTCACAAGACCTGTGCAAGCTCAAGCCAACTCTTAGCATGGAGGGGCAAGGTGAGTGTAAGAAGTTATATTAGCATGCATACAGATGGATAGTTATATGATCTTATATGATGAATGGCTCATGACACTTCTTAAATCAGAACCTTTTTGTTTTATATCAATTTTAGGTGGCTTTAAGCAGTATTTCTTCATGGTAGGGAAAAAAAGAATCTGAATACCAACCTATCATTATGAGACTACAAAGATAAAAGGGTTTTGGTGTTTTTCTATACATCTGTGAAACCCTTGCAGAATTTTTTTCTTCCATATGCCTCAGACAGCTTTTATATTAATTTATGCTTAGGTTCACTAAACATCTCTCTACAAGTTTCATTTTGGTAGTCTATTTAGTGAGTGCTTATTGTATGTTCTGCTTTTAATTGTTCATTTTATTGATTATTTTATTAGTTTATATGTCATTATTTTCATTAAGTTCAAAGGAGTGGGGTTGGGGTTGGCAGGACTGGGGGATCGGGGGAGGAGGGGAGGGAGAAGGAACTGAGAGTGACATGTGTAAAAAGTTAAATTAAAAAAAGAAAACCTGAAAAAAAATCTCATAGTTGAATGTAGCCTGTGTCCAATAGCTGCACGGCATTCTGTATTTGACCATTCTAACCTCTTATTTATGGCAGGTGACACTGCCTATTCTCCTTTTCCTGGAAAGTCACTAAATATTTACCTATTTTCTCTGTACATTATCTATTTTGTCCTGTGTCCAGAACATTTTGGAACAAAATTTCTGTCTCATCTTCCTGTAAGAATCATTTGGGGGAATATTCTTAACAGAAAATTACAATATGTTGGCTAGCCTTCAAAATTCTATTATGATTTAACTGGACTATGGTTTCAAGGTCAATTCTGCTTTTTTATATATATATATTATTGCTTCCATTTATTATTTTTTTATATTTTATTTTCCAGTTTAAATTTAGATAAGAAACGAGGTTGCTTCACAAGTCAGTCCCAGGTCCCTCTCCCATTCCCTCCCCTCCTCCCGTGCCCTCCCCCCCACCCCACCCCCGTTATCCCCTCATTCCCCCAGGGAGGGTGAGGCCCTCCATGGGGGTGTACATAGTCTGTCATTTCATATAGGGCAGGGCCTAGACCCTTCCCCAAGAGTTCAGGGTGAGAGTGCACCTCACATTGTTCTATGGGAGTTCAAAGTCCCTGTGTATACTTGGGATGGGTACTGATCTGCTGCCCAAGGCTCAATAGATTCCCTAGGCCTCCTCACTGACACCCAGATTCAGGGGGGTCTTGATCAGTTCCATGCTGGATTCCCAGGCTAATGCCTGGGATTCAAGAGTTAACCTTTGTCTGGTCAGCTGTTTCTGGGGGTTAAACCAGCCCAGTCTTAATCCTTTTGATCATCAGTCCTCCCTCTCTGTTACTGGCTTTCTTGAGTTCAGCTCAGTACTTAACCAAGGGAGTCTGCCTCTTCTTCGATCAGCCACTAAATGTAGTTTCTGTTTCCCAGACTCTCTGGCCATAGGATTGTAGGCTGGCACTCCCCAGATCTATGTCTAAAATCCATATATGAGAGAGTACATGCCATGTTTCTCTTTTTGTGACTGGGTTACCTCACTCAGGATGGTTTCTTCTAATGCCATCCATTTGCCTGCGAATCTCATGATTCCATTATTTTTTTCTGCTGAATAGTACTCCATTGTGTAGATGTACCACATTTTCTCTATCCGCTCTTCGGGTGAGGGACATCTAGGTTGCTTCCAAGTTCTGGCTATTACAAATAAAGCTGCTATGAACATAGTGGAACAGACATCTTTGTTGTATGAATGGGCATCTTTTGGATATATGCCTAAGAGTGGAGTTGCTGGGTCTTGTGGTAGGTTTATTCCCATTTTTCTGAGGAATCTCCATACTGATTTCCAAAGTGGCTGAACCAGTTGGCACTCCCACCAGCAATGGAGGAGTGTCCCCCTTTCACCACATCCTCTCCAGCATACGTTGTCATTGGTGTTTTTGATTTTAGCCATTCTGACAGGAGTGAGATGGTGTCTCAGAGTTGTTTTGATTTGCATTTCCCGGATGGCTAAGGATGTTGAGCACTTTCTCAAGTGCCTCTCAGCCATTTTAGACTCCTCTATTGAAAACTCTCTATTTAGTTCTGCAGCCCACTTTTTAATAGGGTCCTTTGGTGTTTTGGAGACTTGCTTCTTGAGTTCTTTGTAAAATTTGGAGATCAACCCTCTGTCAGATGTGGGGTTAGTGAATATTTTTTCCCATTCTGTGGGCTGCCTTTTTGTCTTGCTGACTGTGTCCTTTGCCTTACAGAAGCTTCTCAGTTTCAGTAGGTCCCATTTATTAATTGTTGATCTCACTGTCTGTGCTACTGGTGTTATGTTCAGGAAGCAGTCTCCTGTACCAATTCGTTCAAGGGTACCACCCACTTTCTCTTCTAAGAGGTTCAGTGTGGCTGGATTTATGTTGAGGTCTTGATCCATTTGGACTTAAGTTTTGTGCATGGCAATAAACATGGATTGATCCGCATTCTTCTACATGCCAGTCTCCAATTATGCCAGCACCATTTGTTGAAGATGCTTTCTTTATTCCATTGTATATTTTTAGCTTCTTTGTCAAAGATTAGATGTTCGTACGTGTGTGGGTTAATACCCGGGTTTTCAATTCGATTCCATTGGTCTACCTGTCTATTTTTGTGCCAATACCAAGCTGTTTTCAGGACTATAGCTATGTAATAGAGCTTGAGGTCAGGGATGGTGATGCCTCCGGATGTTGCCTTGTTGAACAGGGTTGTTTTGGCTATCCTGGGTCTTTTGTTTTTCCATACAAAATTGCTTATTGTTCTTTCAAGGTCTGTGAAGAATTGTGCTGGAATTTTAATGGGGATTGCATTGAATCTGTAGATTGCTTTTGGCAGGATTGCCATTTTTACTACATTGATCCTACCTATCCAAGAGCATGGGAGAGCTTTCCATTTTCTGAGGGCTTCTTTAATTTCTTTCTTTAAAGATTCAAAGTTCTTACGATACAGGTCTTTCACTTGTTTGGTTAGCGTTACCCCAAGGTATTTTATGTTGTTTGTGGCAATTTTAAAGTGTGATGTTTCTCTGATTTCTCTTTCAGCCCTTTTATCATCTGTATATAGTAGGGCTACTGATTTTCTTGAGTTGATCTTGTAGCCTGCCACTTTGCTAAAGGTGTTAATCAGCTGTAAGAGTTCCCTGGTAGAGTTCTTTGGGTCATTGATGTAAACTATCATATTGTCTGCAAACAGTGAAAGTTTGACCTCTTCCTTCCCAATTTGTATTCCCTTGATCCCCCTTTGTTGTCGTATGGCAATAGCTAGAACTTCAAGTACCATGTTGAAAAGGTATGGAGAGAGTGGACAGCCTTGTTTTGTTCCTGATTTTAGAGGAATTGCGTCGAGTTTCTGTCCATTTAGTTTGATGTTGGCTGTTGGTTTACTGTACATAGCTTTTATTATGTTTAAGTATGTCCCTGTTATCCCAGATCTCTCCAAGACCTTTATCATGAAGGGGTGTTGGATTTTGTCAAAGGCTTTTTCAGCATCTAGTGAGATTATCATGTGATTTTTGTTTTTCAGCTTGTTTATATGGTGGATTACGTTGATGGATTTTCGTATGTTGAACCATCCCTGCATCCCTGGGATGAAACCTACTTGATCGTGGTGAATGATTGTTTTGATGTGTTCTTGGATCCGATTTGCCAGTATTTTATTGAGTATTTTTGCATCAATGTTCATGAGGGATATTGGTCTGAAGTTCTCTTTCTTAGTTGTATCTTTGTGTGGCTTGGGGATCAAGGTTATTGAAGCCTCATAGAAAGAGTTTGGCAAAGACCCTTCTTTTTTTTTTTTTTTTTTTTTTGGTTTTTCGAGACAGGGTTTCTCTGTGGCTTTGGAGGCTGTCCTGGAACTCACTTGGTAGTCCAGGCTGGTCTCAAACTCACAGAGATCCGCCTGCCTCTGCCTCCCGAGTGCTGGGATTAAAGGCGTGTGCCACCAACGCCCGGCTGGCAAAGACCCTTCTGCTTCTGTTGTGCGGAACACTTTGAGAAGAATTGGTATAAGCTGTTCTTTGAATTTCTGGTAGAATTCTGCACTCAGGCCATCTGGACCTGGACTTTTTTTGGTTGGGAGACTTTTGATGACAGCTTCTATTTCCATAGGGGTTATAGGTCTATTTAAATTGCTTATCTGTTCTTGATTTAGTTTTGGCAAATGATAGCTGTCCAGGAAGTCATCCATTTCCTTTAAATTTTCGAATTTTGTGGACTACAGGTTTTCAAAGTATGACCTAATGATTCTCTGGATTTCCTCAGAGTCTGTTGTTATGTCCCCCTTTTCATTTCTTATTTTGTTAATTTGCGTGTTCACTCTCTGCTGTTTGGTAAGTTTGGACAAAGGTTTTTCTATCTTGTTGATTTTCTCAAAGAACCAACTCTTCGTTGCATTGATTCTTTGTATTGTTTTCCTGGTTTCTACTTTATTGATTTCAGCCCTCAATTTGACTATTTCCTGGCGTCTACTCCTCCTGGGGGAGTTTGCTTCTTTGTGTTCTAGAGCTTTCAGCTGTGATGTTAATTCTCTGGTATAACTGTTCTCCTGTTTCTTCATGTGATCACTTAGTGCTATGAACTTCCCCCGTAGCACTGCTTTCAAAGTGTCCCATAGGTTTGGGTATGTTGTGTCTTCATTCTCATTGAATTCGAGGAAGTCTTTAATTTCTTTTTTTATTTCCTCTTTGACCCAGGGATGGTGCAGTTGAGCATTATTCAATTTCCATGAGTTTGTAGGTTTTCTGCAATTTGTGTTGTTGTTGAATTCTAATTTTAAAGCATGGTTGTCTGATAAGATGCATGGAGATATTCCAATTTTTTTGTAGCTGCTGAGGTTTGATATGTTGCCAAGTATGTGGTCGATTTTTGAGAAGGTTCCATGTGGTGGTGAGAAGAAGGTATATTCTTTTTTATGTGGATGAAATGTTCTATAGATATCTGTTAATCCCAGTTGGATCATTACTTCTACTAGACCCTTTGCTTCTTTGTTGAGTTTCTGTCTGGTATTCCTATCTAGTGGTGAGAGTGGTGTGTTGAAATCTCCCACTATAACTGTGTGGGGCTTTAGATGAGATTTAAGTTCTAGTAATGTTTCTTTAACGAATGTGGATGCCTTTGTATTTGGGGCATAGATGTTCAGGATAGACACTTCATCTTGGTGGGTTTCACCTGTGATGAGTATGTAATGACCTCCTTCATCTCTTTTGATTGATTTTAAAGTCTAGTTTTTTAGATATTAGGATTGCTACCCCTGCTTGTTTCTTGGGTCCATTTGATTGAAAAAAATTTTCCCAACCTTTAACTCTCAGGTAATGTCTGTCTTTGAGGGTGAGGTGTGTTTCTTGTATGCAGCAGAAGGAAGGGTTCTGTCTTCGAATCCATTCTGCTAGTCTGTGTCTTTTTATGGGTGAGTTAAGGCCATTAATATTGAGGGATATTAATGACCATTGATTGCTCATCCTTCTTCGATTTGCGATGGTTGTTTTTGGTGGAATTATGTGTGGAATTTGGCTGTTGGTAGAGAGGGATTCTCTAATGCTTATGTTTTTCTGGTTGTAGTTAGCTTCCTTGGGTTGGAGTTTTCCTTCCAAAACTTTCTGTAGGGCTGGGTTAGTGGACACATATTGCTTCAATCTAGTTTTGTCATGGAATATCTTGTTTTCTCCGTCTATAGTGATTGAGAGCTTTTCCGGGTATAGTAGTCTGGGCTGGCATCCATGGTCTCTTCGTGTAGGTAGAATATCTATCCAGGACATTCTGGCTTTCAGAGTTTCCATGGAGAAATCAGGTGTAATTCTGATAGGTCTGCCTTTATATGTTACTTGACCTTTTTCCTTAGCTGCTCTTAATATTCTTTCTTTATTCTGTATGTTTGGGGTCTTGATTATTATGTGGCGAGGGATTTTTTTGGTGGTCCACTCTATTTGGTGTTCTGTAGGCTTCTTGTACCTTCGTTGGCATGTCTTTCTTAAGGTTGGGAAAGTTTTCTTCTATGATTTTGTTGAATATGCCTTCTGCCCCTTTGAGGTGGATTTCTTCTCCTTCTTCTATACCTATTATTCTTAGGTTTGGTCTTTTCATGGTGTCCCATTTTTCCTGGATGTTTTGTGTTAAGGATTTGTTGGATTTTCTTTGGTTGATAAATCCATTTCTCCAAGTGTATCTTCAACACTTGAGATTCTCTCTTCCATCTCTTCTATTCTGTTGGTAATGCTTGTATTGGTAGTGCCTGACTGTCCAGCTTTTCTATTTTCTGCCTTTCTTCAGATTGTGTTTTTTTTTTAATGTCTCTATTTCAGTTCTCAACCCTTGCAGTGTTTGCATTGCTTCTTGCAATTTTCTGTTTATCTTTTCGTCCGTTTGTTGCCTTTTATGAATTTTTTGGTTTGTTCTTTCTTCCATTTCTTGCATTTTTTGGTTTGCTTTTTGTTCCATTTCTCACATTTTGTGCTTTGTTTCTTCTTCCATTTCTTGCCTTTTTTGGTTTGTTTCTTCTTCCATTTTTTCATTTTTTGCTTTGTTTTTTCTACCATTTCTTGCATTTTTTGCTTCATTTCTTCTTCCATTTCCTGCCTTTTTTGGTTTGTTTTTTCTTCCAATTCTTGCATTTTTTGGTTTGTTTTTTCTTCCATTTCTTGCATTTTTTGGTTTGTTTTTTCTTTCATTTCTTTGAGGGATTTTCCTATATCCTCTTTTAGGGCCTCTATCATTTTCATGAAAGTGCTTTTAAGGTAGTTCTCTTCTGCTTTGTTCGCATTGTAATGTTGGGGTCTTGCTGGTGTGGAGTCTCTAGAATCTGGTGGTGTCATATTTGTTTTTCTGTTGCTGAGTGTGTTTTTGTATTGTCTCTTTCCCATCTCTTCTTCTAGTGTGTGCAGAAAGAGCCCCTTACTGGTCTGGGAACCAGAGTTCCCTTTTGGTGGGTGCTAGCAAGCCCAATAATCTGGTGGTTCTTCTATGCCTTGTCCAAATGCTGGTCCCGGGGGTGGAGAAGAACAGGAATCTGGGGCGCTTAGCCTCCTACCTGGTCCCCTGGACCCTATGCTGGGTCCTGTTGTACCTGATCCAGAACAGCTACTCCCCTGGCCCCCCTGCCTCCTCTGGTTTCCTGGTCTCATTGGTGGGAGAGAAGATCTGGAGTCTGGGGTGCTTGGCTCCCGCCGGGATTGGGAGCTCTGTGCAGTTCCCAGGCAATCTGCAGGCACTGGAACACGGGCTGGGAAGCCGGCCTGTTTACCTGATGCTGCCGGAGGAACAGCTGCTTCCCTGGACTCCCAGCCTCCTCTCCCAATTCTGCTTTTAAAGCCACCTTTTCATTATGTATTTCAATTCTGCCCAAGTACATCCTTGACACTTGTTGGAATTCAGAAAATTATTTACATACATCAGTTATAAAATCTTTGGTTACTTAGTGTTTTCTATACCAAGGTCTACAGACTTTCCTCTCTGTTCTACATAATCTCTGTAATTCACTGTCTTCAGAGCTGTAAATAATGGATTTTAAAATGATGGCATTGGATACACCCAGAACTTGTATCCTCTTTCAGACAAATCAGTAAACCTGAACAGTACTATTAACTCTGCTCCACAGGACTGAGGAGGGGCAAGCTTCAACTTCTAGGACAAGCAGAATAGTGGAAAAAAATAATAAAAATAGGGCACACATATTTTTCTCCAAAAGTCAGCCACCCCAGGCCTCTGGACACAGAGAGGCTCCTATGACAGCACCTTTAACTCTTTTGCCCCTGCAGACTGCTCTTAGTACAAGAGTAAGGGGGAATAGAGTGGGGTAGAAAGAATGGAGCAGTACCATGATCAAATTTTAATCCTTAGTTGAAAATAACCTTTGCCTTTCTTCCAAGTACCTGAACTATTGTTTTATGCAACCTATTGAGAGATAGGTTATGGCCCTTCTTTACACAGAAGAATCCTGGTTTTACTCAGAATTGTGAAATTTAGTCTGAGCTGACGCTCTAAGTAGACACAGAAATGGTGTCTCTATTATTGTTATTCAATAGAGCCAAATTAAATTCATTGTTGTCTGTGATCCTTTCTTACATTTTATGTTGTTACATGACACGAAGGCGTACTAGGACAAGCTGAAAACAAAATCCTAACCTGTCACAACTTGAATTTCAAACATCTTATTTTATATAATCAGACATATATATTCTTGCCTCCCAAACAGACCAAATCTCAGATACAGTATGAAAGACTCAATGGGATATTTCTGTGGTTATGAAAGTAAGGGCCCAATTCTGTTATTTTCCAATCACAAATATCATCCTTCTGTTGGGGAAGTTCCTTGAGTCTTATTTCAACAACTTGCCTTTCTCTGTGGATCTGGCAGACGACATGGAGAAGTGTTGACAGTTTTCAGCAAAGAGAGTATCCCCTGGTAATAAATTTGAAGGAACTGCAAGACACTGGTATTGGTCCAAATGTTTATTAAGGAGACAGCATTTGTGAATTGCCATGCAGCAGAAGTGTGTATATATATGAAGCTATATACAAGGATGGATTCCTCAGAACATTTCTACAATTTCATTCAAAGAATGAAAACGTGAATAAAGAAGCAAAAACTTAAAGTCTGAATTAGTATAGCAGCCCAGTTTTCTCTCCTGACATTTCAACATGCCTTTAGTTGAAAAATCATACTGAAAAATATTTTCCTGACTGTTTCTTTACTCCATTATAGTATCATATGTGTCATATCCACTTTTAATGGTTTTAAATTTAAAGCAAATAAAGAAACAGACTTTGGGCAGGGCTTCAGATATGGCTTAACAGTTAAAAAGTGTGTATTGCTCTAACAGAAGACTCAGTTATATTCTAAGCACTCACACTGGTGAGTTCACAGCTGCCCATAACTTCAAGTCCAGGGAGCTCTCCCACATCTAGCCTCTGTAAGCATCTGTACTTTCACTATGCACATACTCAGACAAATAAGCCTGTGTATAATTAAAACTAATAAAGACAAATATTTTTTTTAAAAACCCTTAATCTATTTGTCTGCATGAAGATAATGGACACATATAGAACCCAAGTGACATAGTCTATAGGAACATTCCAAATGTTATTAGACTAGAGCTGGATATATTTCCCACTTTGTTTTCTTCGTTGTTACAGTGCACACTTCCTCTTTTTAAAAGACTTTACTTTTATTATTTTAATTAGGTGCATTTGTGTATGCATGTGTGTGTGATCCTGTGTGTACTTGTATTTGCCTGCACACATATGCATGTGCTTGAATGCAAGTGCTGAGGGACAGAGACTTCTGATTAAACTGGAGCTAGAGCTACAGGCTGTTTTGAGCCATCCAATGAGAGTACTAAGAAGAAAACTCATTGAAGACAGGGGAGCACTCTTAACCATGACTCCATCTCTCCAACTCCTATAAGTATATTTGAATAATACATTGAGATTAAAAACATACATTTTGTTATTATTATTATTATTATTATTAAGGATAATCACACATGTATATATTTAAAACCCACACAACCACCCCACGTAATCTACCTACATAGTTTGCAACTAGGTATGGTTTGCTACTTTGTGGGCTATTTGGCAAAGACTTCAAGCATCTATTCTGTCACAGTTGAGATATGGAAGTAGAGGAAAAGGATGACTTTGTCATTTTGCAGAGAAAGCTCCAGGAATGTTGTTTACTACCTATAATACCATGGAAAGCTTTTCTTTCACAATGCGTAATAGAATGCAAAACATGCCTAGCTGACAGATATGATTCTCTAACCATACAGAATCTTCCAATTTATCTTTATGAAATCTTATGATTATTAGTCTAAGCCCATTAGAGTAGAATTAAATTTGCTCAAGTCTAAAATTCTTGCTTGACTGATTTGTTTACTTTGGGTCAAATAACTGTTCTGTAGTTAATGCGGGCCGCTTATTTTTATTTTCTATTGTGTCCAGATTGTGAAATATCTACATTTTTTTGCAATTTGGTTCACAGGCAAGTTCCCATAAAATTACAGTTATTACAATCTGATTTGCTTCAAAGGGATGCTGAAAACCTGACCAGAAACAGGAGCTTGTTTCCCTAAGGAGAAATGTATACCATCATGCCAGGAAAATCCTGTATGCAGCGCAGGGTTCATGGGCTATATGTTACTAGATGAACCATAGCAAATTGGGGCTGGATTGATTTTTTTTGTGGAATGCAAATTGTAACATTGGAGTTAGAATAACTACTGAAGAATTTGTTCACCCAGTGTACAATTTCCATTTAAATGTGTTTTATAACCTGTGCTTTACAGCAAAGAATTGAAATGAGCATCAAATTTGAAAAGGAAAATTAATGTATTGGACCTGATATCTTTTCTTGTTTTGAAGCTGCTGTTGTGAACAATATATCTCTTTGGATTTAAAAATGAAATATCACAGGCAGACTGCTGGCCTGATGGTTCACACATGTAAGTCCGAAAACAGAAAAGCTGATGCAGGAGGGTCACTGTGGGTTAATGCTAGCCTGGGCTACAAAGTGAGTCCCTCTCTCAATACATTAAGTGAATGAATGAATAAAAATATCACATTCATTTCCCAAAATATAAGGTATTTCAAACACAAGTCAAAACCATATTTCTCAATACTTAATATTCTACAATTTGAAAAATTATATTTCTTTGTGAACAGAGTCTTTTTCTATAGGCAAAAGGAATCTAACTTTACAGTTTGGGTTTGATAAATTCTAGAGAAGTCTTTGCATCAATATATACAATTATATCTTAGTTTCACACTGTTTATTGCCCAAGAGATTGCTGCCTGGTATGTAAGGAAATGAACTCTATGGTGTTGCACTGTTGCAAAAGGCTAGGCTTTTTACCGACTCAATTGGCAAGGAAGTCAGGAGCAGTGAGCTCACCTCTGCAGCCCTTCATTCCAATCCTGGCAATTTAAATGAGGATTAAGTAAAGTCTTTGTGTTTTAGATAACTTCCCTTTGTACACGTGGCAGATTTCAATGCTTGGTAGGATTATAATCTCTATAGGGCAATTTGAGTTCCTGACATCTTCAATCATGATAGCTGACTACTCCTAACCCCAGTGATATACCACCTCCAACAAGGCCAAAGCACCTAACCCTTCACAAACAATTCAATGAACTGGGAACCAAGTATTCATGCATATGTGCATACCAGTGCCATTCATATTCAAACTACCACAGTTACAGAAATGTATGGATCATCTGGTTATTTCCTGAAAGACAACTTATTAATTTTATCATGTTAGCATTTTTCAAAGCTATATTTAAGTTAAATTATATATTAATTCAATTATACATTAAGCAGAGTATGAATATTTTCACAACCATACTCTTGTTTATGGATATTTGGCAAATACCCACCCCTCTGTTATAAGCAAAATTTCACTCACTGTCATTCACACTTAAAATTGCACAGTTGTTTCTGTGTAACTGTGCATTAAATTCAAACCATAGGGTCAGTAAAATAATCACATGTGTACTATTAATTTTCCCCGAAAATTACCAAATATACAGGGGCTAATTTAAGAAAAATACCTGTTTTGAACTTTAATAGGCCTGTGAGCTGGGGAGATGGCTTAGCATTTAAGAGCAATTCCTGCTCTTCCAGAGGTCCTGAGATTGTTTGTTGGAACCCATGTCAAGTTCCTTACAATAGTCTGTAACTCAAGCTCCAGGAGATCCCACAACCTCTTCTGGCTTCCCAGGGAGACCATAAGCTGTCTCTAGTTGTCAGGGTGACAAGATCACATAAATAAAACACACACATATTAGCAGGTATTCCTCTATGAAGATACTAGAAAAAGATCGAAAAGACCAGTTGGTATTGATTTTTTACTTAATGATTTAATTAAAGCACCATTTGTTTGTTTTTATTTTAATCAATTTATTATTTATTTTACATCCTTGCTGTCCTCCCTTCTGTCCTCCCTATATCATGTCCCAAACTTCTCCTCTGTTCCCACCCCTCAATCTACTCTTCCTTTCATTCTGTTCAGGAAAGGGCAGGTCTCCAATGCATATCACTAAAACATGGAATATCAAATTGCAGTAAGACTAAACAGATGGGTTCATCAACATGTCTGTGTCTGTGTTCACTCTCCTCTTTCAGTCTCTAACACACTGTAGCTAGGTAGCACCATGTCACTTAGTGGGCATAAAATGCTTGATAAGTACTCACTTTTTAATATCCATAGATTAGGGACACTCATCTCTCATCGGAGAGCTTCTTTTTGCAGAGAACCGTAGTTAACACAAAAACTCATGGAAAGTGCAGAGAACAAGTATGATGGAGTGCTCACACCTAAATGAAACATCTTTATTATTTATCAGTAACTCTTACTCCCAAGTGTTAGGGAACTTCACAAAAGGTGAGGCAGGAATCTTTCAAGAGGGAGCACTGCTGTACAGTAGTGTCTCCAGACATGCCAGAGTGTTGCACTCATGAATTCAGAGCAGCTGTGGTTGCCTGCACAAGACTGGAAGAAAATCAAACTAGCCAGAAAAGCACGGGAGAGGGGCTCACAAGGCCTAGCCCATGACTGAGGAGAGTTTTTTTTGCAGCAATAGTTGCTGGAACTTTCTTTGGGAATGTGTTCATGCTCCAGTGGAAATCACTGTGCCTATGAACATACAGGCATAGCTAATGGGATATACATATGTACGTATCTATGCATACACACATACATATATGCATATGCATGCATGTAGGTCTGTAAATGATAGAAATGTTTTAAATATGAATTTAAAGTATTTAGAACCTATGTATTAAGATCTTTGGTTTTTTGGGTTAATTTGTATCAAAATCTTACAGTCTTAGGTCACTTAATAAAAAACAGTATAACCAAGTATACACATACACATACACTCTCTTTCTCTCTCTCTTACTAACGCACAGCATCTAGCACATAGTAAAATATGAGACAGTAGACAAAGTCATTATACACATTTGATTTTATTTCTTCAGAAGAAATGTGCTTGGGGCATTCTGGGGAAGAGAACACCTTTCTCCATGTTAGAATCTGCCACACTTCGCTTATTATCCAAAAGCCTCTATAATTTGAAGGTCAGATAAGTTCCAGTCTTGAGGGAAGACTGAGTTAACAGTGTTAAGAACACACATGTCATCTCAGTGTTTGTCTCTGTGCAGCCTTGTAGACTATCCTGGAAAGTCAATTTCTAATGAGAGGAATTAACTCAGGAGTCATCATTACACTTTCTGTTGTGTGGGTGTGTTGCTTGTGCATACCTCTTCTGAGCCGAATGGACCACAGCTATAGGCACAGAACCTCAGACTGCATGAACCTTATCTTGGGATGATGAGCAGACTTCAGAGAAAGGAAAAGCACAGCCATATTAAAGCAGTCAAGAACATTATCACATGACATAATGTTGTTTACACAGCAGAGATGAAGAACATTCTATGCACTCAAGAAGTTTCTGGGTCTTTGAGAAGCATAGAGCTCTGGCCTCCGTCTTTCAGCTTTTCACCCCTTTAACCACTTCCTCCATGGTCCTTGGGAACCTTTTGATTGCAACCTACAGAAATACATTTTCACTTACCCCCAGGCTTTGAGCATTTCAACACAACATTGTCATCTACAGAGTACATACTTGAGACTCAGCAGAGTTACCAAAGAAAGAATGGGAAAAAATTCTCAGAATGTTTTAAGTCAGTTCGCAGTTTTGGGTTGTATCTAATTTATAGTTATCCTGCTACTCATGTGGTCTAAGCACCTTGTGTTGGACATACCTGGAACTTAAAAGGAAACATTTGTGTCTATTTTATAAGCAGTCCCAAAGGAAGTTTATGACACAAGCTTGTCACCATCCATTTAAACGGTGTCACAGAATTTTCTCTCTTTATTTTTTGCCCATTCTACAAAAACAAATAGCCACAAACATACACCACCTTCAAAGCTTTGATCTAGAAGTCTAAGCATTACTGAGGTTCCTTATCATAAATGTTTCAGGTTGTGGCCATCCCAAAACTGCAACAATGGCCAGAATTGAATTTCCTAATAAGTGAGTCCAGTGTGCCTGACCTAAATATGATTTGGAAAAGAAAGTTCCAAAAGAATAGAAGAAGAGCAGTCCATAGAGACTGTTGGAGGTGTCATTGAAGAGAACATAGCAAAAATATAAATTGTAGAGGAAGTAACATTGATTCTGGCAAAGGCAAATTTCAAAGACATTTCAGTAGAAGCAACATTTCCTAGTTGTAAGGAAGCATAAAGACAAATGTGCACTTAGCAGATAAACATTTCAATTGTTTTTGATGCATAGCTAAAGAAGACAACAACAACAACAATTATTAATAAAGACTCCCCTTGTCATATCTATGAATACCCTGAAAATTCGCCAGAGTCATTTCATCCTGTGGAGAGGAGGGCAACATATCTGCGTTCCTAGAGTTAAGCAAAGGCTTGAAGCAATGTGCATGGGAAAGAAAATGAGAGTGAAAGACATAGTTTCAAAAGACAGGGCTTGTTGGTACCATGAGTAAGTTGTACACACTGGAAAACTATCTGCACTGTGTATGGAAAACTATCTGCAATACTTTTAGCACCTTTACAGAAATTAGGAAATAGTTCTATCTGCCTCTTCTATGATTCAAAATTAGTGCATCTTCCTTCAATTTATTCATGCCTGTAACACACAACTTAATAACATGAAGACTTGATTTCATCCCTCATTCAAGAATTCCTTTGGCAGCCCAGTACTAAGTCTACTCAATTTTTTTGTATATGTTTGACCAACATACTGTCTCTGATCTGGGACCTACACTTTTGATCATTTTATAGGTTTCAAAAACTTTGCAATGTCTAGTATAAAAAATATTGATCTTTTTCAAAGAGATTCATTATTTCCCAGAGGTATCCTGAAATATTCTGTCATCAATGGGTTACCATACCTAACAGAATAGTTTTGTCAGCTTAAGGACTTGAATTGCTTTTGAAATTGTGACCATATGACTTGGTTATATGGAGATAGAATTTTATGGGCTCAGGTTGACCTATGGATGCTCAGTCTACATACTAGTCAGTAGTATTTATATACTGGAGCCTCAGTAAGAATCTGGATTCTAAACCATAGGCAATACATGTCTTCTGGATATATGGATGGTAGTAGGATATGTTCATTGTTATGTGTGACTACCAGGGAGGTCACACTCTCCTTGTATCTATAGGCAAGAGCAACTGAAAGCCTTGATTTGGAGACTTATTAAATTTTGTTCTATAGACCCTCTGCTGCCTTTCACAGATTTTAATGTGCACCCTTTAGCTGTGATGAATATTAACATAATAGATAACCTTTAGCTGTTATAGACATGGATGTAATATATACTTATAAGCTCCCATACATAGTTTTCTGTGACTTTATCAGCCCTTAGCAGCTCCAACTCTATAATTATTAGAACTTAGTTTTTGTTTTGAGTACTCTTCCTGAATTTGCGAATCGCATTTGAAATAAATTTACTGTATGTTCATTGTAAGTTTTAGGTGTTTTTACTTAGGAATCGGCATCACTGTATTTTTTATTCACTCTAATCCTGCTCTTTCTCACCTTACCTGATGTTCAATGATTTAAATCTCACACCTATAGAAATACAGATGTGTTCTTTATAAAGAAGTTTAATGATATTTTCAATAATATGTAAACCTATCAGAGATATAATGGCTGAAATACAACTAGTTTAATGACATAATTTATATTTCGCTTTCTTAAATTCCTTTAGGTTCCTTAAGCTATCAGTAGTTAATATGATATCATAATAATTATGTGTCAATTGGTGATTATATAATAATCTTATAGTACACATTATTAATTCCCCATTGTTTAATCCTACAAGCAGTGATTCTCAACCTTCCTGATGCTGTCACCTTTAATACAGTTCATCCAACAATAAAATTATTGTTGTTGCTACTTCATAACTGTAATTTGCTACTGTTATAAATCATATTGTAATATCTGTGTTTTCTGGTAGTCATAGCTGACCCCTGTAAAAGGGTCCTTTGTCCCCTGAAGGTATCACGACCAAAGGTTTGAGAACATTGCCTTAGAGGTCAATATTCTTATCAAACAAGCTACCCACAGAAAGTACTTCTGGGGCTTCAATATCTACCAGTTCATCCTTTTGAAGGATTTCCTGAATATCAGTGTTTTAGCCACTGTCTGCTAAACTTTCTGTCTGCTCTGTACTGAAGCTAGGACATTCCCTTCATTAGAGCACGATAATGAAAGTAGATCAAGAGCATACTATAAGAAATGGAACTTTTGAAGAAATTTGCATGCTATTTCATCTAATCTTCATAACAAGGCAATAAAGTAGATTTTTAGATATAATTTGTCGATACAGGAATTCTAGCCAAGGTAGTTTGACTCAAGAACCTAATTGCTACTTTGCATTTAAAAATTGAATTAAGTAGCCTGTGAATCTTTATTCTAACTTAGATCCATGCTGAAGTTCTATTTTTCTTTAGGGAATGTGCTAGGCATGGTATGCAACTGCCTCCTCAGCTCTCATTCCTGTGTTGTTTTTTTCTTCCTATATATTCTACATCCTCCCAATTCCCCTGCCTCAAGTGCCACCTGCTCTCCTGAAAATGCAATGTGGCATTTGCCATTTATATTGCTATGCTCAGCACTGTCCTGGAAAACAAATATAAAATGACAGCTCCAATCCACACTATCTCTGGGCTTCACACTTATGATTCCCTTTGCAAATCTGGGGGAAAATTCAGAATTCCGGTGAGAAAAGTTGTTGATAGAAAATGTTGTTTCCATTTTCTGGCCTTAAGAAGAAACTTGGAGGACCTATCTTTATAATAACTAGAGAATTTCAAAAGCAAAATTAAGCAAGCATACATTCCCCAAGAGGAAGGGGAGTATTATTATGCCTACTCTATCATCATTATCTCCACCAAATAGTGTTTGTAGTGCTTCCAGGGGCACAAGGCAGGGAGCTAGCTAAATTGGTATCTTTTCTACCTCCCAAGAGCTTATAGTTTAAATAGAAACAGAGCATCAAAGATAAACATATACAAGGTCAGGCTAAGACCAACACTAACACATTAACATATTCATTAAAATAGAATAGAGCTCATTACAACTCAACAACAATGGGAGGCAGCAAGATGTAATATAAAAATGTGATAAACAAGGAGTCAAGAGACTGCACCTCACCATCACTACAGTTAAAATGCCAGAGAAAATTTGAAGGAGATCAGTTTGGGAAGGTGAACCAAAAACAAAGTCTAGAGGCATGAAACATAAAATTTTTGAAAAAAAGTGATCAGATGATTCATGCTCCATGGGTCAAGTCACCATGTTTTATAAACTGAAAGACTTCTAAAGTTGCTACAATTGAAAATTGATGTCTTGGAAGATGCCTAAGTAATTAAAGCACAGGTAAGCAAGAGGTCTTCATGTCAGGTCCCCATGATTCATCTGAGTATTGAATGAGCATTGGACAGATTTTGAAAATAGAAATACAAGCTTTATAATTGGATGGGTGACTGGATGTGGGTGGACCTACCTGGGGTTACAGGTAATTCTCCTAACATTGAAGCACATTAGGATGTCTGAAGTCTCGGATCTGTATTTAACTCACTTGACACTTGAGTCTAGAAGCTGAAAAAACTGGACATTCTCCATATTAACATGAATTTCTATGTCTAGTGAGCAGGTGATTCATCCAGGAAGTTCCAAGGCAATGCTGGAGTGGAAGAGACAATTCATTGGAAGGATCAGGAAGCCCATGAGGATTACTGAGACGGTGCAGCTGTCATTATGACAGAGAAAGGCATTGCTTTCTTTGCAGCAGGAAATCAAACCCATTTTTCACCCAAATAATACAATTCTGAGCAAGATTCTTCCTCCCAGGGATTTTGGGCTAAGGGATTCTCTGACAAGAAGTGGAGAGCACAAGTCCCTTAGGTTGGTAGAGGCACTAATTAACATTTACTCTTCCACTGGAGTTGGTTAAGTCATAGTATGCTACATTTTGCCAGAACATCTCTGGTCTCAGAAGCCCCATGTCTATTGAGTCTCAGAGCTTGAGAGCTGTGCACTAAACTGTACCTCTCTTCAACAGGTGTCTCATTTCCTTTTAAGATGAAGGGAGAAAAGCTTGTAGCAATAGTATAATGGGTTTACATATGTAGACTTCTTCTCTATAGATGATGGTTACCAGAGGCATATTAAAAGCAATTCAAATGAGCATACGCAAAAAAGTATATCAAAATCAAGTTTGATGTGGACGTTCAAGAGAGCATCCTATCCTGTGTCGAGAATAATAGTCAAGATTAGTTGAACTTTTGCTTGATATGTTCTAAACAGTAGATATTTCTGAATCACTGTTTAATTTAACATTCATGAAATAGCTATTTTCACAGTTTAATAGGGTAGAAAAAGATCATAGAGGTAGAAAGTCATAGTCTGAATTCCATTCCAAGTGTAGATGTACCCAGAGTCATTCATTATATAATGAGATCTTGGAATAATTACATATTAATTCACCTTGTTCTTCTCTGTCTCAGGAGCAAAGAATCTGTTTCTTTCTTTGGGTCTCTCCAATGATATAGAGACAAGATACAAGGATTAGAAAATATATCCTATCAAACTTACTGAAACCTATCCATACGTCAATAGTATATATTACTGTCACTACATATGTATTTGATTAAAAAGTAAGAAAAGCCACAACCATGACAACAGGCCCAAGTTTATGTAGAGTAAGAAAGTTTCAATTAAAATCAAAGTCCTTAGGTTGGAGAGAGGACTCAGCTATTAAATTCTAGGCACACAATAAAAAATATAAATTCACACTTCTTTCTTAAGGATGACCCAGTCCCAACTCAGGTTTTCAGTGATGTCCTGTAGACCTTACCAAGTATTTGACCATCAAAAGTAAGACAATTTTTCTTGGCAGGACTCCATTAATATGACAATATGGTTCATTATGGGTTTTAGCCATAGTTATTCTAGGACATTTATAGGTCTAACAACCATATAATCTAATTATTACACCTATTGACCAAACACATAAGAAATATTAATTTCACTTACTTAACTTGAATGACATAATTTGTGGCTACCATAATTATAATAAAGAATAAGTTCTTTCTCTTCAACTAAAAATAGTTTTGTGACATGAACATATGTAAAGATATAAGTGTGTGTATCATAATGACTGGTTTATAGTCATTCAACTCTTTCAGTCACTTCTAGCTTAGTTCTTACTTACCATGTAAACTTGGAAATATTATTTTATCTTTACAAACAACAGCTTCCTATATCTCTCAGCATTGCTGAAAAAATGTAATAATCCAGGAAGCACAAGGCAGAGCCAGCTCAGAATGCAGCAAAGCCTGGAGAGCTATTACCCATACACCCTCCTTGCTGATTCTAAGCTCATGCAACCTGTCAGTTTCATTTCTATTACAAGAGAAAAGGAGTAACATACATTCTGAACCCTTTCTTTGTTTCATCACTACAACTGTCTGTCACCCTTTGTTTTCTTCATTTTTCATTTTCTGCATTACTAGCCCTAATGTTTTCATGTTGTAAATGGTTTAAAATTAGGTATAATTGTGCTTGTCTTATTGTTGTTTTCTAAATTCTGCTGCTTTTATTCCCATGGGAGGTATTGTTGTTTGCCATGGGACCATGCTACATAATGTTTGTGATTGCCTAGAGAGGGTAAACAATTCACCCATGAGGAATCTGTTTAATGCCAATCTACTAATCCACAGCAGGCACCTAGAGCCTTCTCTCTCACTAGACTCTCACAGTCACTTATCAACCACCTGGCCTAATCACACATGTTTCCTAAATCAGACACTTGGGGATAGCTTGCATGTATCTGAACCCTTTAAAACTTTTCAAACTTGCCAATAATTTATCACTTCCTCAACTTACCTGGTGTCTTTGTCATGGAAATAACTATTGAAATGTTGTCTTATATTTATTAGACCCCCAACTTCACCCACCTCTTGACTAATTTTATGCATGACTTTTCATGATACAACATGCCTGCTTACTTGCAACATACCAAACTGTCATTTCAATGACTATTGTCTCTTTATTTTTTGCTTTTTAAAAGTGCCCATACCAACAGATACTCTGCAAATGGTTGTGATTGAATGTATGTTTTTGTTGTTGTTGTTTAAAATGCACTGGTATATTTTCACTTTAGGGAAATCTCCATATTAGCAATAGTTCAAAGAATATATGCTTTGGTATAAGAAAACACTAATTTCTTCTCTAATGGGAATGAGCTTGATTGTTTAAATATAAATACATATTCCAATTCAATATGTTAAGGGGGGAACCTCCTTAAAACTTTTAGTATCTCCAGCTAGGCTTAAGAATTAAACTGAGGTAGGATGGGGTGGAGAGTGGTGGCAGATGTTGTAGCTCAATTGGCAGAGTGTTGGTTTAGCATGGATGAAGTACTGGGTTTGAACCTCAGCACCACGTAAACCAAGCATGGCAGGGCATGCCTGCCACCCTAGATACAGGAAATGGAAAGAGGAGGTCATAACTTCAATGTCATTATCACCAATATAGAAAGACAGAGGCCAGTATGGGATACTTGAGATGCTGAGAGGGGGCACAAAAATATGCAGAAGAGAAGTGTGCATGTTTTATTACAATTTTATATGGAAATGTTAGTCTTCACAAAAAGATGAAACTCCTAAGACGTCACCAGACCAGAAAGTTTATGGACTTCTTAAATGATGACATTATGGATCTATGAAGAAAAGCCTAGGCAAGGATACTCTAGGAGCAGCACACCTGAGAATGTTGCTCTGAGATAGAGTGGGGAACTTGGTGAGCTTGTTTCCACACAGCCATCTCAGCATTGTTACAACCGCTACTAATAACAGTGTTCTTCTTGTCTTCACTTAGGGGAAATCTCAAGTCTATTTTAGGTGAAAAATTGAAGGTTAAGACATAAAGAAGGAAGGAAGGAAGGAAGGAGGGAGAAAAAGAAAGAAAGAAGGAAAGAAAGAAAGAAAAGAAGGAAGGAAGGAAGGAAAGAAGGATTCTCTTGCATTCTTGTTGCTTTCCCAAGGGTTTCTAGTTCAAAATAATCATGAAAAGTAGTATATTTGGGGATGGTATGTCCTAAAGCCCTTTAACACAAATGGGAAAATATGGCTAAGAACAAAAATCCATACAAACTTTGGATTCTATCAAATATATTAAAGAAAGTCATTACGGTTAAGTGTCCTAAGCTTTTCAGTGAAGAAAATATTCAACCAGCTACTTCATTCTCACATGTTGATCATCTTAAAGTTTTCTTTCACTCAGATATAATAATTTTTCCCACATCAATTTTCATGTAATTAGATAATTTCCTTGGTATGTGTTTCAGTGGCATCCTTGGCTCAAGAAGTAGCAAACCCTGGGGAGAAGTTTTTGTTTTTTGGGAATATCAAGCAGATTGATATTATTTTGTGCTACGTTTGGTACCTTACCTCCCGGAGAAGGCATCAGAAATATTAGAGGCTAAATTTATATCTTTATTCCGTATTTAGTCTTGTTTTTGACCAAGTGAGAAAGTATTTAAGCAACTTTATTTTTCCCAAGCTAATTCCCTTTGTTATATGAAATCCCTCCCTCTCTTTTTCTTCTTTTTGTACAACCTGTACTCACAAAATAGTATGCTCGAAATATGAATCTGTCATTGACTTCAGTTCTTTAAAACTCATAAAGGCAAGAACTCTTGTTCCTAAAGGAACTGAAATGTCTCTGAAGAAGGCAGATGATTTGAAGTATTCATATGTACTTGAGCCCAATTTAATAAAATGATAAGATTCATTTAATACAAAATTCTAGCACAGAAAATTTTGTAAGAGCTTTTGAAATGTATTGAAAAGATCATGGAGTATACTGTCTAGTACTCTCCATAAGTTATGTTTATATTTCTTTGTCTTTGTGCTATTTTGTAACTTTGTTCATTTCAGGAAAATCAATTATTATGTAGAAATCTCTTCATAATAATGTGAGTTGAGTTCATAGAATTTCAAATTGATTGTTACTCCATGGAGATAAAGTTTGGTAAGTTTTCATTAATTAAATAAGTTTATAAAATATTCCTGATGGGCATCTATGGTCATACTCCCTTTAAATATTCCTTTTGATAATCTAAATGGTTATGTGACTCATTCCTTCATTGGTGAAGTAAATGCCATTTTAACTTGTGATCATACTTTGTTTATAATATATTTTACTATTTATTACTTAGCATGTGTGATGTATTACATACTTATAGAGTTCAGAACAGGGCATCAGATTCTTTGGAACTGGAGTTATAAACAGTTATGAGCTGTCATGTGGTGCTAGAAACTGAACCCCGGGCTTCTGTAAAAGTAATAATTGCTCTTAACCATTCGACCATCTCTCCAAATCCTGAACATGTATCAGTTAAAAGTAGTATTTTATTCTAAAATTTTATATAATTTCCAGTGAGTGACTTAGACAAAATGTGAAATTCTATAGCTCTCAGTATACAAAACTGGCTAATTGCATAAAGGCACAATTTCTAAGGGTGCACCAGAAAGTTTTCTTTGGTACTAGACAGTGAAGATTTTATTCATTTTTCCCATTCTTCTATAGAACTTAATTGTTTCCTCCTTGTTTTGTCTGTGACTCTGCAACATAATCCACCTCTGACTGCTATAGCTTCTCTTCCTGCTTGACTCACCTCCACACGTACCCTGAATTGAATTGATCCAAACCACGACAGAAAATATGTTCCGGGGAAAGCGTTCTTATCATTTGTTTTTGGATTCAACAACATTCATACATTCACTGATAAAGCAACAATAATTAAGTGAATTAATTCCTATGGTGAGTGTACTAGTTTTGAGACATGAAAGACATTTATGTTTGCTTTTCAGAATTATTTTAAGTGTGGTTATGTTCTACTCAGACATTCTTATGAGTAGCAACTATAATAATTAGTGCTTTGTGAGGTTTGTTCAATGAAATTCCAAGTCAGTTTTAAATGACTTCAAATCAGTGTCAACAGATGGCCAGGTTATTAACCAATAATCCTGCCCTTGACTAATTAAATAGGCAAGGAGGTAGACAAGTATCTCTGGGCAAAATAAACCATACTTCCATAAAATGCAGTAAGTAGACTAATGAGATGGTTTGGAGTAACTGCTGAGATTTTAAAATTGTACAGATTAAAAGGAAAATGTAATAGTTGTTTTGGAAATGAGATTGAAAACAAGAATTTTTTTTTATATTCAGGTTGAAAGGTAGTGAATATGTGATGATGTCTAATTCTTCTTATACACTCATTTCCTACTAACTTCAGATTTTAATGAAGCTTACTATGTGATTTTTTTGTACAAATTCAAAAATGTTTCAAGAACTAGAAAGAGGTATCAGTTAATGTGCTAGTTGCCAAGCCTGAGTACGTGAGTTCAGTTCCTGGGCCCCATTTCCGGGAAGAAGAGACTGACTTCCAAGATGGTCTCCAACTTTCCCATACATGTGTATATACCTGGGAAGGCAACCAGTGGTTGAAATGGAATTAAGTTTACACCAATCACCATCCCAGGGAGATTTGCACATAAAAAATAAGACAACGATCAACAACAACATCAAAAATACCCCAAAATTTCAGGAGGTCCCATGTATTAATTCTTGATCTCACTGTCTGTGCTACTGGTGTTATGTTCAGGAAGTTGTCTCCTGTACCAATTCATTCAAGGATACCACCTAATTTCTCTTCTAAGAGGTTCAGTGTGGCTGGATTTATGTTGAGCTCTTTAATACATTTGGACTTCAGTTTTGTGCATGGCGATAGACAGGGATCTATCCTCATTCTTCTACATGACAGCATCCAGTTATGCCAGCACCATTTGTTAAAGATGCTTTAATTTTCCATTGTATATTTTTAGCTTCTTTGTCGAAGATCAGATGTTCATACATGTATGGGTTAATATCAGGGTGTTCAATTTGATTCCATTGTTCTATCTGTCTATTTTTGTGCCAATACCAAACTGTTTTCAGGACTACAGCTCTACACTAGAGCTTGAGGTCAGGGAAGAAGTTTCTGTAAGGCAAAGGACACAGTCAGCAAGACAAAAAGGCAGCCCACACAATGGGAAAAAATATTCACTAACCACACATCTGACAGAGGGCTGATCTCCAAAATTTACAAAGAACTCAAGAAGCAAGTCTCCAAAACACTAAAGGATCCAATTAAAAAGTGGGCTACAGAACTAAATAGAGAATTTTCAATAGAGGAGTCTAAAATGGCTGAGAGGCACTTAAGAAAGTGCTCAACATCCTTAGCCATCCAGGAAATGCAAATAAAAACAACTCTGAGATACCATCTTACTCCTGTCAGTATGGCTATAATCAAAACCACCAAAGGCAATTTATGCTGGAGAGGTTGTGGTGAAAGGGGAACACTCCTCCACTGCTGGTGGGAGTGCCAACTTGTATAGCCACATTGGAAATCAGTATGGAGATTCCTCAGAAAAATGGGAATAAACCTACCACAAGACCCAGCAACTCTACTCTTAGGCGTATATCCAAAAAATGCTCATTCATACAACAAGGCTGTCTGTTCCACTATGTTCATAGCAGCATTATTTGTAATAGCCAGAACTTGGAAGCAACCTAGATGCCTCTCAACCGAAGAGTGGATAGAGAAAATGTGGTACATTTACACAATAGAGTACTATTCAGCAAAAATAAAATAAAATAAAATAAAAAAATGGAATCCTGAAATTTGCAGGCAAATGGGTGGCACTAGAAGAAACCATCCTGAGTGAGGTAACCTAGTCACAAAAAGAGAAATATGGCATATACTCCCTCATATATGGATTTTTGACATAGATCTGGGGAGTGCCAGCCTACAATCCCATGGACAGAGAGTCTGGGAAACAGAACCTTCATTCAGTGGCTGATGGAAACAGAGGCAGACTCCCATGGCTAAGCACTGAGCTGAACTCAAGAAATCCAGTGAATGAGAGGGAGGACTGATGACCAAAGGGGTTAAGACTGGGCTGGTGTAACCCCCAGCAACAGCTGACCTGACATGGGTTAGCTCTTGAATCCCAGACTGATGCCTGGGAATCCAGCATGGGACTGATCAAGACCCCCTGAACGTGGGTGTCAGTGAGGAGGCCTAGGTAATCTATTGGGCCTTGGGTAGTAGATCAGTATTTATCCCAGGTATACAAATGGACTTTGGGCTCCCATTCAACAATGAGAGATGCACTCTCACTCTGGACTCTTGGGGTAGTGTCTAGGCCCTGCCCTGGATGAAATGACAGACTTTGGATACCCCCATAGAGGGCCTTACCCTCCCAGGGGAAATAAGGGGATATTTGGGGTATTGGTGGGAGGGCGCGGGAGGAGGGGAGGGAAAGGAAGAGGGACCTGAAATTGACATGTGAAGCAACCTTGTTTCTAATGTTCTAATTTAAATTTAAAAATAAAATATAAAAAATACCCCAGAAATGATGCATGTCCCCACTCATGTGAAAATCATAGTGTCTAAGTATTATATGTCTATATAGGTGGGCACAAATATGAGTAAAGACAAGGAAATTAGAAAGAGTACTATATAAAAGGAAAAAATTGAGTTTGAGGGAAATATAAAATAATTAAACAAAGTAAAACTGGAGGCTAAGAAGGGTATAGAGCAAAATAAGGAGCAAAGAGAAAAATAGATGGTTAGAAAAATGGGAGAAATGAACCAAAATTACATATATGTGTGTGTATACATATATATTCATATAAATATACATACACTAGACCTATTACTTTGTTAGAAAATTTAATAATATTTTAGTGAACTAACAGAAGTACTTTTTTATTCTTCTCTCACACAGTACATACTGACTGCAGTTTCCTTGCCATCCACCAATGCTTGTCCCCTCATACAACCCCACTCCCAAAGATCCACCCCTCTTCCATTTCCTTTCAGAGTAAAGAAATGTCAAATGAGCATAAGATAACAAGATATAATAACACTAGGCACAAACCCTCATATGAGGGCTTGGCGAGCAACCCTGTAGGAGAAAAGGGTCCCAAGAACAGGGGAAAGAGTCAGAGAGAATGCTAATTCAATATTTCTAAAATTTTTGATGGGGAAGATAGCAGCAAGAGTAAGAAATATACAAAGCAGAAGCAACAGAAGAAATTCAGAGAATGCCTATAATCTGAATGAAAAATTGAATCAGGCAAAAAATGAATAATTAATTAAATTATCAAACTAGGAATTGGAAACTGCTTAGTGGTTAAGAAATAAATTCATTGGGCAAATGAGTTGTATCCATTACATCAGAGAAGGCCAATTTACTATAAATCCTATTGACTCTGTGGCTTCTTTACCAATGATCTATCAGAACACACAAGTAAAAATTTAAACAGAGTGCTAGCAAATTAAAAGATGTTAAAATCAAAACAAGGTGAAGGAGTCAGTAGTCTGCTTCATAAAACAAGTTAATTAGAAAATAGATCTTTTGGATGAAGAGAAGATTGAAGGTAATAAGATAGCTATCTCTAAAAACTTAAAGTCCATTATGAATAAAAATTGATTAACCATATCCAATGACACACTTAGAGTTAATTGCATGTATATTAATCACAAACAATCAAATTTCTAAGAATAAGCACCTACCACTGCAATAAGCATGCCTGGAGTTTACTTTGCATCAAAGGGACTCAAATATAGGCCAGACCAATATAAATGTGAACATCAAAGATAAATTTTCAAGTAACTTCTAACCACAATAAGACCACATTCCTTAGCTATAATTGTGTTATAATCAGGCAGAATTTTCGAGTTCCAGGTTGGGTCTACACACATAAGAGAGGTGCAAACCATTTTTATGAACTTGCAGTTTCTTGCATCTACTTCATAATACAACAAAATTATGAAGTTCCAAACAGTATCCCTCCCTCTTGCTTTCTTCCTTGTGCTAGCATCAAACTGGAGAACTTATTTTTCTATCACACATCCTGACTTTAATTACTGAAAGTCTCTTGTCCCTTGAGATGTTTTGGTCCCTTGAATGTCTTCTTTATCATTGATAGGGTTATTAGTTAAAAACAAAAGCCTATTCATTTCCTTTCCATGATCATTTTTGAGCCCTTGCACTTTGTATGGAATGGATGCATACATTTATTGTGCAATAGTTATTTCAAAAGCAAACATTTACAGAAACAGCAATGCTGTTATAAAGGAGCCCTAATCGCTTCTTTGGTCCACAGCAGGTTCAACCTGGCACAGTGCAATTTTCTGTCAAATTCAGCTACAGAAGAAAAACACAGGCCCTGGGAAGATGTCTATGAAAGTCTACAGAAAGTATGGCATTCTGAAGAATCAGAGGTAATGTTTATATGAGAAAAACAGTTATTAGAATGAGGGAGATCAAGGAGGCCTGCTCTGTGAAGTACAGGTAAGACTATGTGATGTGGTATAATATAAAATAAGAGAGATGCATTAGATGAACACACTGACAGATTAAAAACCAGGAAAAAGAAAACCAAGCAAATGTAAAAGATAAAAGTCGGTCTTATAAGAAAATAACAAGGGTGAAACAAATTAGAACACATGGTGTTTTTATTTATTTGCACCAACATGCAAATACACTTCTTTTAAGTACTAGGGTTAGAAAAGCAAAAAAATTCTGTATCTATAATAAACCCCTCATGTTGTAACTACTGAAACACATGGATCTGTCTAAAAAAATAAATGGAAAATATTCAGAGTCACATTCTACAGATTGTTTTTTTGTTGTTGTTGTTGTTGACAATGCTCCATGACGCCTCTTCATCAGATTCTGAATTAAAAGCCAGTGTCTTCCTTCTCTAGCTGTGAGTTAAGTTCAAAGGGAGAATGGAGCCCAAAGCCTGTCAACTTTGATCTTAAATCACCTTCATCAAACTTTTCAGAAGTAAGTATGCACTTAATGATTTAGCACACTGTTCCATATCAATACGGTAAAAATTCTATTTTACATCTTCATATTCATAGTGAATGTTGTACTCACTGAATGTATCATCCCTAATGCAAAGAATTCTCTTAAGCAACTGAAATAGTCTATTGTCTGGGGGTCATTAAGACACTGTCATTACTGTGTAAAATCCTTCACTACCTCACTACCAGTGATGAGATGAAGATGTTATTTTATCTAATACCACATTTCAGTGTATGTCTCTAACGACTGTAGCTTTCTCCACCACCGTGTCACTAAGTATCATGCTATTTGGACTCTTTAAAGTGCAAGTAGCTCAAACAAAGCTTAGTTACTATAGATGATGAAAAGAAGTTGAAACTTCTCCAAGTGTTTGATATTCAGGGCAGCATTCTGCTAGGTGATAGAGTGTCTGATTTCAATCTTCCTTTGTTGTGTAAAGAGGCTTCTTATTGTTTTCAAGAGCTAAATAAATAACAGGAGGTACACTAATTTCAGAATCCTGGGAAAATCAATTACTGCTAGACTTCTGGCTTTAGGAAAATTGCTTTTTGGTATAAGGGAGAAAGATAGTGCGAACATAAAAACAGATATTAGTGTTGGAAAAATAATTAAAACACTATTTGTGAGAATATATGTGTATGTATGAGATGCAATAACAAATATATATGTGTAATTTATTACTTAACTATAGTTTCCAGAATTGTTCCACAAATATTTAACTGGAATTTTTTTTCTGAAGGAAAACTGTATGACTCATTACTCCTTTTTTGTGAAAAGATGAGTGTTTTGATTTATAATTCACTCTTAAATCAACATTTTAACTTATTTTTATTGATGAAGTATATATTTCTGATATACAAAGTGATATTTGAATATGTGCATACATTAGAAAATAGATAAATTGAACTAATGAGCAAATATATTTCCTTGCAACATCTTCAATTCTCATATGGGTGTACATGGTAGTGCATGCTTTTAATGCCACCACTTGGGTATTAAAGGCAAGCCTGGGTTCTCTCATTAAAAGTTCATATTCTTTGAATTTGCTTCCCTCAAACGTGCTATTCATCACCATCACTCCAATTTCTCCTTCTCTAAGTTTGTTGATTCCATGTAAAAGTGATATTATGCTGGTCATTACATAACTTTACCCATGAAGAATATATTCTAAGACTCTAGAAGGTGTTTGGAACTCAGTAATAATAGATTGTAACTGTGTCACCTAAAAATGACATTCAATAAGAGGCTAACTATGACAGTTAATTTTTAATATGGTTGATAATAAAACAGAAAAAATTTTGTTTTTTCATATGAAGTTGAGGATTCCTTCAAAGTCTGTAAAGAATTGTGTTGTAATGTATGAGTGATGACAAGAAATCTATGTTATCCACGTCCACAACACTGCCATATGTTACCATACTGGAAACTTCTGAAATTGTTTTCTCATGAGAGAAATAAACATATTGATGTTATAGTTTTCCTTTTCACAATAGAGGCATAAGTGTTTTTGCCTTATTTTATAGAGTGGGGACTTTACTTAAGTAAAATTCTCAGAACAGTGCAGCAGCAGTCAGATGCAGAGGCCTACACATGACAATAGTGATTGTTATCATACAGCTGAAGGGCTGTAGCTCCAGAGTAGGGCTGACTTGCTCTGCACAGTCTACTTTTTCTATTCTAGTCAGAAGAAAGAAAACTTTGACCTATGGGCTAAATAAAGCAGTTTTTAATTTGTTGTGTTTTGTCAATAAACTTTTATTGAAATTCAGCCATGCTTCAGCACTGAAATGGTACCACTTACAGACATCTCCCACTCTCTAGAACCTTGCGTGTTAATGTCCTTCCCAGTCTTCTAGTTTCAGGAAACCCATCCATCCAGAGTTCTGAGCTGGCTAGTCCTATGTTAACTTGGCACACAAACAAATATATCTGAAAGTAGGGAACAAAACTGAGAAAATGCCTCAATAAGACCAGGCAGTAAGGCATTTTCTTTTTTTTTTTTTTCTTCATTCATTTTTTTTATATAAATTAGAAACAAGCTTGTTCTACAAGTCAATCCCAGCTCCCTCTCCCTCCCCTCTTCCCCTCCACCCCCACCAGGTCCCCAGCCCCCCACACAATCCCCTTCCACTCCTTTTACCAAAGAGGGTAAGGCCCTTCATGGTAGATCTCCAGAGTCTGTCCTTTCATTCAGAGAAGGGCCTAGGCCCTCCCCCCAAGAGTCCAGGCTGAGACGGCATTCCTCATTGTGGGATGGGCACCCAAGGTCCATTTGTGTGCCAGGGATAAATACTGATCTACTACCCAATGCCCAAAGATTGTCTAGGCCTCCTCACTGACATCCACATTCAGGGGACTGGATCTGTCCCATTCTGGCCTCACAGCCATCCATCTGTGGTCCAAGAGCTCCCTCTTGTTCAGGTCAGCTGTTTCTGTGGGTTAAACCAGCCCAGTCTTCATCCCTTTGCTCATCAGTCCATTTTCTTAATTAGTGATTGATGGGAGAAGGCTCAGCCCACTATGGGTAGAGCTACCCCCTGGGCTTTAGGTCCTGGATTCTATAAGAAAGTGTGCTGAACAAGCCATAATGAGCAAATCAGTAAACAGGCCCCTATGGCCTCCACATCAGTTCCTGCCTCCTCCAGAATTCTGTTCCACTTCAGTTCCTATCCTGACTTCCTTTGATGATGAACAGCAATATGGAAGTATAAGCCAAATAAACCCTGCCATCCCCAACTTGATTTTTGGTCATGGTGTTTTGTTGCAGCAATAGAAACCCTAAATAAGACAGGCTTTAACCAAGTAACCATCAAATTACTTGACCTATCAGTTCTCTCACTTCCTATGCCCAACAACCCCTCCCCCCAAAAAATAAAAAATAGGAATTGTGCTTTGATTTTAATGGGAATTGCATTGAATCTGTAGATTGCTTTTGGTGAGATGGACATTTTTACTCTATTAATCAAACAGATCCTTAAATATAGGAGGTCTTTCCATCTTCTGATATTTTCTCTAATTTTTCTCTTCAAAGAATTGTCTTGCAGGTCTTTCACTTGCTTGGTTAGAGTTATACCAAGCTATTTTATATTATTTTAGGCTAGTGTAAAGGTTGTTAAATCCTTAATTTCTTTCTTGGCCCATTTAATATTTGTATATGGGGGCTACTGATTTTTTTTAGCTAATCTTGTATCCAGTCACCTGACTAAAGGTGTTTATCAGCTTAGGATTTTTCTGGTAGAGTTTGGGGGGTCACTTATGAATACTACCATATCATCTGCAAATGAGAATAGTTTGACCTCTTCCATTCCAATCTGTATTCCCTTTATCTCCTTTAGTTGTCTTAGTGCCCCAGCTAGGACTTCAAGTACTATATTAAACAGATATGGAGAGAGAAGACAGCCTTGTGTTGTTGTGATTTAGTGAAATTGCTTTGAGTTACTCTTCATTTAATTTGATGTTGGCTATAGGCTTGCTGAATATTGTTTTTATTATGTTAAGGTAAATCCCTTGTATCCCTGATCTCTTCAAGGGGTGATGGATTTTGCCAAATAGACATCTAATGAGCATGATCATGTGTTTTTTTTTCAGTTTGTTTACATGGTGATTTTCATAGGATGATACTTAGCCCAAGTGTTATCAGAGAAGCTTCATCCAGCAACTGATGGCCACAGATGCAAACCACAATTAACATTAAGCAGAGCTCAGAGAATCCTGCAGAAGATGGGAAAAATGACTGTAGGAGCCAGAAGGTTCAAGCATACTACAAGGAAAAAAACACAGAATCAACTAACCTGGGAACATAGGGACTCACAGAGACTGGCCTGACAACCAGGAAGCCTGCATTGGACTGACCTAGGTATTCTGCATATATGTTTGAGTTGTGTGGTTTGGTCTTCTTGTGGGGACTCATAAGTGGGAGCAAGAGCTGCCTCTGACTTGTTTGCTGGCTTTCAGGACTCTACTCCTCATATTGGGTTCTGTTGCTCACCCTTATTACATGGGGAGGTGCTTAGTTTTATTTTGTTGATATGCATGGAATACCTGTCCTTTCCTGAAAATAAATGGAGGGGGAGTGGACTGGGTTGGGTGGGAACAGAGCAGGAATTTGGGACATGGCACTGAGAGAAAAGGGGGGGGGATGTGTCCATGATTTAAAATAGATAAATAAACAGATAGATAGAAAGATAGATAAGTAAATTTTAAAAATGAAAAATAGAACAATTGCAATAATATTCTCAAATAAATGTTTTATAACTGTGGTTTCTCCTGAGCACTTAAAAATTATTATTCCCTTATTCTGACTCTACTTCTTCAAAGAATTTTAGGATTTTCCTTTATGTATTTCAATGGATTTTCACCACTATTCTTATGCTTTAGGGCTGTTGGTGAACAAAATAAGGTCAACTAAAATGCAAACTGGATACAAGTAAGCAATGCTTTGACAGTCACTTTGATAACCAAGATAATTACTGAATGACTAATGGCATCATATACAGCACAAATACACAAAATTATGTTCCAAGGACAGAGTTGAGTACTATGAGATATGATTCAGAATGGTTTAGACTTAAAAATAATATTTCTGAAACTGTCCGTTGATATTTGGGGTTTGTAGGTAAGTGAAGTGATACTACAGAAAGTGAAGCTTTAAGGAAACTCTGTATTCATCTTTCCACTGGTTTGGCTTTTTCAATCAACTGTGTGTTTTCTATAATATGCAAATTGTAAATGACTTGCTTCTAGTTTTAAACCTGAGTAGCATTATATAGTAGGTATGTATATTAATTTATTTTATTATCCATTCATCCATTGTTACACTCAAGTTAATTCTCAATATCAGCTCTTGTGAATGCTGCTGCAATAAACAAGGGGTAGAGGCATACCTTCATCATATTGATTTAATGTATTTTACTGTTATACTCAGTATGGTGAATATAATACTTCTATGCTTGATCTTTTATGGGACCTCTGTATTCTTCCCCATTAATATGGGTTATACTTAATTCTAACGGCAAAAATTAGTTGAACAGAGTAAAACTAAAAAAGTAGATAAACTATAATTACATTTTGCTTCATGTATTTAATGCTGTTAGCTTTAAAGGGGTCCTGAGAATCTTGGTAGGTTTTCTTATAAACTAGGCTATTGCTTTCCAATTATGCTTCCTCACATCTGCTAAAATTAATTGAATTGCACAATACAGAGCCTCTTGGAAAATGAAAGTGATACCCTTAAACCCTGTAACTTACTAGCAGAAGAGTTCAGCAAATGCTTACCATGGCTTTCTTAGGGAATTAATCCATTATTTCCTCTACACAGAAAAACTACAAACATCTATCTCTTCAGGTCCAATCCAACCCCTTCTTCCTTTAGGAAGCCATGTCTTGCTTTCCCATCCTGTAGACACTCCCTCATTCTCTTTTGCAGATGTTAGGATGATATAATTTAGCAGTCTACTTAGCTCCCATTATCCCTTTATCCTCAATTTTAACTCAATTTTGAAGACTTTTCAGTTGCCTAATTGGGCAGGAAACTTTATCTGCATAATGTTTCATTTCCTTTTCTGGCTCTTTTTGTCTGTTTTTTCCCCCTGAAATACACACATTTACATTTATATATTGTATCAGGCCCAGCACTGCCTCCAAAAAATTGTTGATTTCCTTCTCTTTTTCCTGTTTTTTTCTTTTGCTTTCCATTACCTTGAGTAAACAAAGATATTAATTCATGTACTTCAGTGTGACACGAATTGGCTCCACCAGATGCTTAAAATATATTTGCAGATTGAAAGTGACTGAGTATAAAGGAGGAATGACATTTTCTCTAGGACACTAAATCTGTAAAAAGAAATAGGAAAGGGCAACTATGCTATTTTCACAATAGCTTTATTAAAATAGAAAAGGGGGTTAAATTGTTAAATTTAATGTATATCTGTTTGTTGAATCAGGAATGGAATTTTTATAAAGCTATGGTGTCTATTCTTAATACATGCCAGGCCAATCAAACATACTAAATTCACCAACACAGGATAATTTAACTCAAGGGTCCTGGGAAATCAGCATGGATAACAGTACATGTTGAAATTTAAAGAATTAAAGTAGATTTACAATTTTTTTTTTTTTTTTTTTTTTATTAATATTTTTTTATTTTCCATTTTAAATTTAGATAAGAAACAAGGTTGCTTCACAAGTCAGTATGAGGTCCCTCTCCCTTTCCCTCCCCTCCTCCCGTGCCCTCCCCCCATCCCCCCCCCCCCGTTATCCCCTCATTCCCCCAGGGAGGGTGAGGCCCTCCATGGGGGTGTCCATAGTCTGTCATTTCATATAGGGCAGGGCCTAGACCCTTCCCCAAGAGTTCAGGGTGAGAGTGCACCTCACATTGTTCTATGGGAGTCCAGAGACCGTGTGTATACTTGGGATGGGTACTGATCTGCTGTCCAAGGCTCAATAGATTACCTAGGCCTCCTCACTGACACCCAGATTCAGGGGGTCTTGATCAGTCCCATGCTGGATTCCCAGGCTGATGCCTGGGATTCAAGAGTTAACCTTTGTCTGGTCAGCTGTTTCTGGGGGTTCAACCAGCCCAGTCTTAATCCCTTTGATCATCAGTCCTCCCTCTCTGATACTGGCTTTCTTGAGTTCAGCTCAGTACTTAACCAGCCAGTAAATGAAGTTTCTGTTTCCCAGACTCTCTGGCAATAGGATTGTAGGCTGGCACTCCCCAGATCTATGTCTAAAATCCATATATGAGAGAGTACATGCCATGTTTCTCTTTTTGTGACTGGGTTACCTCACTCAGGATGGTTTCTTCTAGTGTCATCCATTTGCCTGCGAATCTCATGATTCCATTATTTTTTTCTGCTGAATAGTACTCCATTGTGTAGATGTACCACATTTTCTCTATCCATTCTTCGGGTGAGGGACATCTAGGTTGCTTCCAAGTTCTGGCTATTACAAATAAAGCTGCTATGAACATAGTGGAACAGACATCTTTGTTATATGAATGGGCATCTTTTGGATATATGCCTAAGAGTGCAGTTGCTGGGTCTTGTGGTAGGTTTATTCCCATTTTTCTGAGGAATCTCCATACTGCTTTCCAAAGTGGCTGAACCAGTTGGCACTCCCACCAGCAATGGAGGAGTGTCCCCCTTTCACCACATCCTCTCCAGCATAAATTGTCATTGGTGTTTTTGATTTTAGCCATTCTGACAGGAGTGAGATGGTATCTCAGAGTTGCTTTGATTTGCATTTCCCGGATGGCTAAGGATGTTGAGCACTTTCTCAAGTGCCTCTCAGCCATTTTAGACTCCTCTATTGAAAACTCTCTATTTAGTTCTGCAGCCCACTTCTTAATTGGGTCCTTTGCTGTTTTGGAGACTTGCTTCTTGAGTTCTTTGTAAATTTTGGAGATCAACCCTCTGTCAGATGTGGGATTAGTGAATATTTTTTCCCATTCTGTGGGCTGCCTTTTTGTCTTGCTGACTGTGTCCTTTGCCTTACAGAAGCTTCTCAGTTTCAGTAGGTCCCATTTATTAATTGTTGATCTCACTGTCTGTGCTACTGGTGTTATGTTCAGGAAGCTGTCTCCTGTACCAATTCTTTCAAGGGTACCACCCACTTTCTCTTCTGAGAGGTTCAGTGTGGCTGGATTTATGTTGAGGTCTTTGATCCATTTGGACTTAAGTTTTGTGCATGGCGATAAACATGGATCAATCCGCATTTTTCTACATGCCAGTCTCCAATTATGCCAGCACCATTTGTTGAAGATGCTTTCTTTATTCCATTGTATATTTTTAGCTTCTTTGTCGAAGATCAGATGTTCGTACGTGTGTGGGTTAATACCCGGATTTTCAATTCGATTCCATTGGTCTGCCTGTCTATTTTTGTGCCAATACCAAGCTGTTTTCAGGACTATAGCTCTATAATAGAGCTTGAGGTCAGGGATATTGATGCCTCCGGACGTTGCCTTGTTGAACAGGGTTGTTTTGGCTATCCTGGGTCTTTTGTTTTTCCATACAAAATTGATTATTGTTCTTTCAAGGTCTGTGAAGAACTGTGCTGGGATTTTAATGGGGATAGCATTGAATCTGTAGATTGCTTTTGGCAGGATTGCCATTTTTACTACATTGATCCTACCTATCCATGAGCATGGGAGATCTTTCCATTTTCTGAGGGCTTCTTTAATTTCTTTCTTTAAAGATTCAAAGTTCTTACGATACAGGTCTTTCACTTGTTTGGTTAGCGTTACCCCAAGGTATTTTATGTTGTTTGTGGCAATTGTAAAGGGTGATGTTTCTCTGATTTCTCTTTCAGCCCTTTTATCATCTGTATATAGTAGGGCTACTGACTTTCTTGAGTTGATCTTGTAACCTGCCACTTTGCTGAAGGTGTTAATCAGCTGTAAGAGTTCCCTGGTAGAGTTCTTTGGGTCACTGATATAAACTATCATATCGTCTGCAAACAGTGAAAGTTTGACTTCTTCCTTCCCAATTTGTATCCCCTTGATCCCCCTTTGTTGTCGTATGGCTATAGCTAGAACTTCAAGTACCATGTTGAAAAGGTATGGAGAGAGTGGACAGCCTTGTTTTGTTCCTGATTTTAGAGGAATTGCGTTGAGTTTCTGTCCATTTAGTTTGATGTTGGCTGTTGGTTTACTGTATATGGCTTTTATTATGTTTAAGTATGTCCCTGTTATCCCAGATCTCTCCAAGACCTTTATCATGAAGGGATGTTGGATTTTGTCAAAGGCTTTTTCAGCATCTAGTGAGATGATCATGTGATTTTTGTTTTTCAGCTTGTTTATATGGTGGATTACGTTGATGGATTTTCGTATGTTGAACCATCCCTGCATCCCTGGGATGAAACCTACTTGATCGTGGTGAATGATTGTTTTGATGTGTTCTTGGATCCGATTTGCCAGTATTTTATTGAGTATTTTTGCATCAATGTTCATGAGGGATATTGGTCTGAAGTTCTCTTTCTTAGTTGTATCTTTGTGTGGCTTGGGGATCAAGGTTATTGAAGCCTCATAGAAAGAGTTTGGCAAAGACCCTTCTTTTTTTTTTTTTTTTTTTTGGTTTTTCGAGACAGGGTTTCTCTGTGGCTTTGGAGGCTGTCCTGGAACTCACTTGGTAGTCCAGGCTGGTCTCAAACTCACAGAGATCCGCCTGCCTCTGCCTCCCGAGTGCTGGGATTAAAGGCGTGTGCCACCAACGCCCGGCTGGCAAAGACCCTTCTGCTTCTGTTGTGCGGAACACTTTGAGAAGAATTGGTATAAGCTGTTCTTTGAATTTCTGGTAGAATTCTGCACTCAGGCCATCTGGACCTGGACTTTTTTTGGTTGGGAGACTTTTGATGACAGCTTCTATTTCCATAGGGGTTATAGGTCTATTTAAATTGCTTATCTGTTCTTGATTTAGTTTTGGCAAATGATAGCTGTCCAGGAAGTCATCCATTTCCTTTAAATTTTCGAATTTTGTGGACTACAGGTTTTCAAAGTATGACCTAATGATTCTCTGGATTTCCTCAGAGTCTGTTGTTATGTCCCCCTTTTCATTTCTTATTTTGTTAATTTGCGTGTTCACTCTCTGCTGTTTGGTAAGTTTGGACAAAGGTTTTTCTATCTTGTTGATTTTCTCAAAGAACCAACTCTTCGTTGCATTGATTCTTTGTATTGTTTTCCTGGTTTCTACTTTATTGATTTCAGCCCTCAATTTGACTATTTCCTGGCGTCTACTCCTCCTGGGGGAGTTTGCTTCTTTGTGTTCTAGAGCTTTCAGCTGTGATGTTAATTCTCTGGTATAACTGTTCTCCTGTTTCTTCATGTGATCACTTAGTGCTATGAACTTCCCCCGTAGCACTGCTTTCAAAGTGTCCCATAGGTTTGGGTATGTTGTGTCTTCATTCTCATTGAATTCGAGGAAGTCTTTAATTTCTTTTTTTATTTCCTCTTTGACCCAGGGATGGTGCAGTTGAGCATTATTCAATTTCCATGAGTTTGTAGGTTTTCTGCACTTTGTGTTGTTGTTGAATTCTAATTTTAAGGCATGGTGGTCTGATAAGATGCATGGAGTTATTCCAATTTTTTTGTAGCTGCTGAGGTTTGATATGTTGCCAAGTATGTGGTCGATTTTTGAGAAGGTTCCATGTGGTGGTGAGAAGAAGGTATATTCTTTTTTATGTGGATGAAATGTTCTATAGATATCTGTTAATCCCAGTTGGGTCATTACTTCTATTAGACCCTTTGCTTCTTTGTTGAGTTCCTGTCTGGTATTCTTGTCTAGTGGTGAGAGTGGTGTGTTGAAATCTCCCACTATAACTGTGTGGGGCTTTAGATGAGATTTAAGTTCTAATAATGTTTCTTTAACGAATGTGGATGCCTTTGTATTGGGGGCATAGATGTTCAGGATAGACACTTCCTCTTGGTGGGTTTCACCTGTGATGAGTATGTAATGACCTCCTTCATCTCTTTTGATTGATTTTATTTTAAAGTCTAGTTTGTTAGATATTAGGATTGCTACCCCTGCTTGTTTCTTGGGTCCATTTGATTGAAAAATTTTTTCCCAACCTTTAACTCTCAAGTAATGTCTGTCTTTGAGGGTGAGGTGTGTTTCTTGTATGCAGCAGAAGGAAGGGTTCTGTCTTCGAATCCATTCTGCTAGTCTGTGTCTTTTTATGGGTGAGTTAAGGCCATTAATATTGAGGGATATTAATGACCATTGATTGCTCATCCTTCTTCGATTTGCGATGGTTGTTGTTGGTGGAATTATGGGTGGAATTTCGCCCCTTTGTTCTTTTGGCTGTTGGTAGAGAGGGATTCTCTAATGCTTATGTTTTTCTGGTTGTAGTTAGCTTCCTTGGGTTGGAGTTTTCCTTCCAAAATTTTCTGTAGGGCTGGGTTAGTGGACACATATTGGTTGAATCTAGTTTTGTCATGGAATATCTTGTTTTCTCCGTCTATAGTGATTGAGAGCTTTGCCGGGTATAGTAGTCTGGGCTGGCATCCATGGTCTCTTAGTGTAGGTAGAATATCTATCCAGGACCTTCTGGCTTTCAGAGTTTCCATGGAGAAATCAGGTGTAATTCTGATAGGTCTGCCTTTATATGTTACTTGACCTTTTTCCTTAGCTGCTCTTAATATTCTTTCTTTATTCTGTATGTTTGGGGTCTTGATTATTATGTGGCGAGGGGATTTTTTTGTGGTCCACTCTATTTGGTGTTCTGTAGGCTTCTTGTACCTTCATTGGCATGTCTTTCTTAAGGTTGGGAAAGTTTTCTTCTATGATTTTGTTGAATATGCCTTCTGCCCCTTTGAGGTGGATTTCTTCTCCTTCTTCTATACCTATTATTCTTAGGTTTGGTCTTTTCATGGTGTCCCATAATTCCTGGATGTTTTGTGTTAAGGATTTGTTGGATTTAAGGTTTTCTTTGGTTGATAAATCCATTTCTCCTAATGTATCTTCAACACTTGAGATTCTCTCTTCCATCTCTTCTATTCTGTTGGTAATGCTTGTATTGGTAGTGCCTGACTGTTTGTCCAGCTTTTCTATTTTCTGCCTTTCTTCAGATTGTGTTTTTTTTAGTGTCTCTATTTCAGTTTTCAACCCTTGCAGCATTTGCATTGCTTCTTGCAATTTTCTGTTTATCTGTTCGTCCGTTTGTTGCCTTTTATGAATTTTTTGGTTTGTTCTTTCTTCCATTTCTTGCATTTTTTGGTTTGCTTTTTGTTCCATTTCTTGGATTTTGTGCTTTGTTTCTTCTTCCCTTTCCTGCCTTTTTTGGTTTGTTTCTTCCTCCATTTTTTTCATTTTTTGCTTTGTTTTTTCTACCATTTCTTGCATTTTTTGCTTTGTTGCTTCTTCCATTTCCTGCCTTATTTGGTATGTTTCTTCTTCTAATTCTTGCATTTTTTGCTTTGCTTTTTCTTCCATTTCTTGCATTTTTTGCTTCATTTCTTCTTCCATTTCGTGCCGTTTTTGGTTTGTTTTTTCTTCCAATTCTTGCATTTTTTGGTTTGTTTTTTCTTCCATTTCTTGCATTTTTTGGTTTGTTTTTTCTTCCATTTCTTTGAGGGATTTTCCAATATCCTCTTTTAGGGCCTCTATCATTTTCATGAAAGTGCTTTTAAGATCGTTCTCTTCTGCTTCCTTCGCGTTTGAATATTGGGGTCTTGCTGGTGTGGAGTCTCTAGAATCTGGCGGTGTCATATTTGTTTTTCTGTTGCTGACTGTGTTTTTGTATTGTCTCTTTCCCATCTCTTCTTTTAGTGGGTGCAGAAAGAGCCCCTTCCTGGTCTGGGGACCAGAGTTCCCTTTGGTGGGTGCTAGTAAGTCCAGTAATCTGGTGGTTCTTCTATGCCTTGTCCAAATGCTGGTCCGTGGGTAGAGAAGAAGAACAGGAATCTGGGGCGCTTAGCCTCCTACCTGGTCCCCTGGACCCTATGCTGGGTCCTGTTGTACCTGATCCGGAACAGCTACTCCCCTGGTCTCCCTGGTTCCTGTAGTTTCCTGGTCTCTTTGGTGGGAGAGAAGATCTGGAGTCTGGGGTGCTTGGCTCCCGCCGGGATTGGGAGCTCTGTGCAGTTCCCAGGCGATCTGCAGGCTCTGGAACTCAGGCTGGGAAGCTGGCCTGTTTACCTGATGATGCCAGAGGGACAGCTACTTCCCTGTACTCCCAGCCTCCTCTCCTTTCCTGGAATCGTTGGTGGGAGAGAAGATCTGGAGTCTGGGGTGCTTTGCTCCCGCCGGTATTGGGAGCTCTGTGCAGTTCCCAGGCGATCTGCAGGGTCTGGAACACAGGCCAGGAAGCTGGCCTGTTTACCTGATGCTCCCGCCGGGATTGGGAGCTCTGTGCAGTTCCCAGGCGATCTGCAGGCTCTGGAACACAGGCCGGGAAGCTGGCCTGTTTACCTGATGCTCCCGCCGGGATTGGGAGCTCTGTGCAGTTCCCAGGTGATCTGCAGGCTCTGGAACACAGGCCGGGAAGCTGGCCTGTTTACCTGATGCTCCCGCCGGGATTGGGAGCTCTGTGCAGTTCCCAGGCGATCTGCAGGCTCTGGAACTCAGGCCGGGAAGCTGGCCTGTTTACCTGATGATGCCAGAGGGACAGCTACTTCCCTGTACTCCCAGCCTCCTCTCCTTTCCTGGAATCGTTGGTGGGAGAGAAGATCTGGAGTCTGGGGTGCTTTGCTCCCGCCGGGATTGGGAGCTCTGTGCAGTTCCCAGGCGATCTGCAGGGTCTGGAACACAGGCCGGGAAGCTGGCCTGTTTACCTGATGCTCCCGCCGGGATTGGGAGCTCTGTGCAGTTCCCAGGCGATCTGCAGGCTCTGGAACACAGGCCGGGAAGCTGGCCTGTTTACCTGATGCTCCCGCCGGGATTGGGAGCTCTGTGCAGTTCCCAGGCGATCTGCAGGCTCTGGAACTCAGGCCAGGAAGCTGGCCTGTTTACCTGATGATGCCAGAGGGACAGCTACTTCCCTGTACTCCCAGCCTCCTCTCCTTTCCTGGAATCGTTGGTGGGAGAGAAGATCTGGAGTCTGGGGTGCTTTGCTCCCGCCGGGATTGGGAGCTCTGTGCAGTTCCCAGGCGATCTGCAGGCTCTGGAACACAGGCCGGGAAGCTGGCCTGTTTACCTGATGCTCCCGCCGGGATTGGGAGCTCTGTGCAGTTCCCAGGCGATCTGCAGGCTCTGGAACTCAGGCCGGGAAGCTGGCCTGTTTACCTGATGATGCCAGAGGGACAGCTCTAGATTTACAATTTTTAATTTTACCTTTTTTGTTGCATCAAATTGTTATACACATATAAAAGACTGAAATAAATCCTTCTCTTGGTATTGAAATAGGCTTTGCTTTCTCTTCCATCGAACATCTTGTGTTTAGGAAAGAAATAATTTGCTTAACTGCTGTTAGTGAGAAGAAAGGCCCTAAGGAGACTTGCTGAAATAATGATGGATGGTCACCAAATCCCCCTTTATAGAGAGTGACAAACTACAGGGCCAGAGCAATGCTGAATAGTGGCTGTCATCAGGGAACAAAGCAGACTTGCCTGAAGCAATAAAGGAGGTTTATTTGCTATGTGGAAATGAAGCAGTAAGAAGAGTGAAATCATGGCTAAGGACAAGAAGAAAAATATAAAGTCAGTCAAGGCATCTAATCTATATTTTAAAAAAATGGCCACAACCATACCATATTACTCTCTTAGGCAACCATTGTGTTAACAAATATGGGTTTAATTTCTGTCATCAAGATTTGATGCTTATACCAAGGTGATAACTAATAGAAAGGAAAATTATTGATGTCACAAGCATTCATAGCATTTGTGTTTTGGAGATATAACCAAATAGCAATACAATTTCAAAGTAATTCAGACAAATGTAGAAGATGCAAGATCAGTGCTTAGAACAGTTTCCTCAAGTCTAAGGGGAAACCATAACTGAAAATTCTGGTTAGAGAAACTTTCACTAATGACCCCATCGAAATCTCTATCTGAATACTTTCCTCTGTGGAAAATGTATTCTTCTTCCATATAATTAGTCAACTATGGTGATTATTATAAAATCACTTCTATTATCATTCTGCATTTCAAAAGAATTGTCTTTTGAACTCCTACAGATATTAAATCTGAAGATACAAATCCTGATGAATAAATGGCAGAGATTTGTATGTAACCTATATACATCTTCCCATACACATCTTCTCTAATTTCTTGTAATACTGAATACATGTTAATTTTAAGTAAGTATTTGCTAGGTTATATTGTTAAAAGAGTAATGAGACTAAGACATGTCTACAACATATTTGGAGCTAACAGATCTATGCTTAGATGTTATTGGTCTGTGGGTCACTAAATCAACAGATAACTAAATCACATATATGAATGGCAGACTGTACCTACTCTGCATAACAAGTGTTCAATCTATACAATTCTCTCTATTGTACTGAGACTTTGCCTTGGGTTTTATCTTATACTAGTCATATACTATACATGGGTCTCCCACATCAACCAGAACCCTGTGAAACACAGACTGCAACACTTCCTAAAGACAGCTATTTAGTCTCAAATAATTACTAGAAATGTCCACTATAAATGTCTCAGTGAGTTTCCATACCTTGGGTCCAGTAGACAAACTGAATTGCTGAGACAATTGGCAAGTTTTCTTTTAGTGCTAGTCAAGAAATTAAAAACTTGGAAGTTAGTGTTTCAGATGAAGTATTAGATAACACATAATATAGAACCGAACTCTTGACAATTTTTTATTTAAATTAGAAACAAGCTTGCTTGACTAGTCAATCCTAGCTTCCTCACCCTCCCCTCATCCCCTGCCCCCCACCAACCCCCACAATCCCCCATCACATCCCCCTCTGCTCCCCAGGGAGGGTGAGGCCTTCCATGGGGGATCTTCAAAGTCTGTCATATCACCCTGGGCAGGTCATAGCCCCTCCCCCATGTGTCCAGGCTGAGAGAGCATCCCTCCATGTGGCATGGGCTCCCAAAGTCCACTTGTACTCCAAGGATAAATACTGACCTACTATCTGAGGTCCCATAGATTTCCAAGGTCTCCTCACTGACACCCATTTTCAGGGGGTCTGGATCAGTCCCATGCTGACCACTCAGTCACCAGCCTGGGGTCCATGAACTACTCATTGTTCAGGTCAGCTGCCTCTGTGGGTTTCACCAGCTTAATCTTGACTGCTTTGCTCACCACTCCTCCCTCTCTGCAACTGGGTTCCAGGAGTTCATTTCAGTATTTAAGTGTTTAGCTGTGGGTGTCTGACTCTACTTCCATCAGTCACTGGATGAATAGCATGTAAGCTAGTCATCAATCTCATTATTGGGGGAGGGCATTTAAGGTAGCCTCTCCACTATTGCTTAGATTGTCAGTTGGCGTCAATATCTCCCTAGTGCAAGATCTTTTCTCAAACCTATAATGTCTCCCTCTATTGTGGTATCTCTCATCCTTCTCTCCATTATTCTTCCCTCAATTCAACCTTTCTGCTCCCCCATGTCCTCCTCTTCACTCCTTTTCTCCCCCTCTCTTTCTTACAGTTATCTTCCCCTCCCTTCACCCCATGCTGCCAATCCTCTCAGATCTTGTCCAATTCCCCTTCTCCAGGGTACCATGCATATCTCTCTTAGGATCCTCTCTTGCAGTTGGATTTAGGCCTGCAATCCCCTGCTCCAAGTCTAAAATCCATGTATGAGTGAGTATATGCTATGTTTGTCTTTTTGTGTTTGGGTTACCTCACTCAAGGTGGTTTCTTCCAGTACCATCCATTTGCCTGCAAATTTCAAATTTTTTTCCACTGAGTAGTACTCCATTGTGTAAATGAACTGCATTTTCTGTATCCACTCTTCAGTTGAGGTTGCTTTCAGGTTCTGGTTATTACAAATAATACTGCCATGAACATAGTTGAACATATGTCCTTGTTGCATGAATGTGCATCTTTTGGGTATATGCCTAAGAGTGGAATTGCTGGATCTTGTGGTAGACTGATTTCCATTTTCCTGAGAAATCTTCATACAGATCTCCAAAGTGGCTGTACAAGTTTGTAGTCACACCAGCAGTGGAGGAGTGTTCCCCTTTCTCTACATCCTCTCCAGGGCTGATCAAAATTTACAAAGTACTCATGAAGTTAGTCTCCAAAACACCAAATAATCCAATTAATAAGTGGGGTACAGAACTAAATAGACAATTCTCAATAGAGGAGTCTAAAATGGCTGATGGACATTTAAGAGAGTGCTCAATATATCCTTAGCCATCAGGGAAATGCAAATCAAAGCAACTCTGAGATACCATCTTACTACTGTCAGAATGGCTAAAATAAAAACACCAATGATAGTTTATTGCTGGAGAGGATGTGCAGAAAGGGGAACAAACTCTTATTTTTAGTCACTATAGCTGTAACAATTACCAGTCTATATACAGCTAAACATTAAAATTTTTTTAATGACAGCACACATTTTAGATTTAAAAACAATGTGTCAAAATTTCTTCCACCTTCAAGGATTTCAGTTAATTGTTTATCAAATATTTTCTAAAACCTTAAATATATCCATTAAATACAAAACAATAAATTGAAAACATTTTAGTGGGAAGTGACAGCCAATGGGTCCTGACTCTAATCTACTCACTTTAGTGTCAGATACTGAACAAAATGAAAAAAAATGTTCTCAAATAAGCTTTAAACATTTCATTATGATACAATTAGTACAAGATATGTTTAAACTGCAAGAATGCGAGACAAGATTCCTGTACGAGCCGGGCAGTGATGGTGCACGCCTTTAATCCCAGCACTCGGGAAGAAGAGGCAGGTGGATCTCTGTGAGTTCGATGATGGGCTGGACCAACAGCCTCTGAAACAATACAGAGAAACCCTGTCTCATAAAACCAAAAAAAAAAAAGAGAGAGATACATGTATGATCTCTGGTACCTATAGATCCTAATATGTGTAAACAGTAGATTGCTAGTGTATTATTTATATACTGACTTATAAGAATAGAAAAGAATGAATTGCAGCTTCCAGGTTTTTTTATTTATTACATAGCAAACAAAATATACTAGAACCAACTTTAAATCTGGACAGGAACTAAGTGCTCATCTCTGGTCATGGAAAACATTGGACAATTCTCTTGCTACAGCCATAGTGGTATTTCAAAGTTAGTTCATATGTCTAGGCTTTCCTGGAACCAAAGTGCAAACATATGTCTTATTTTCCTTTTATTACTGTCACTGGAGATCTCACATGGGACTAGCAACACACACCTAGAAATCCTACTTAAAATAGGTAAATGGGATTAAGTTTAGGATCTCAGATTTAGGCAAACTAAAATTGTTCCTGGATCTAGGCCAATTATCTTTATTTGTGTCTCTTTTTCTTTAACCACTGAGTATCATTTAAAAGTGCCCGACTTTAGTTCTCAAGTGCTGTTTGTCTATGTTCAGCAGTATCAATACTACTAAATGCACCAAATTAGATGGAGGGGGCTATAAAACATTTCCTCTTGGCTAGTTTTATTGCTTACTGAGATCTATGGTATCTTTTGATAAAAGATATCAACATTTATACAGGTTATAAAATCATATTGTTGATAAATAGTCACCTAAGATGACTACAGTATAGCTTAGGAGAAATATAGAGATATAAAAAAACTATCATCCTTTTACTAACACAGACAGACAGACAGACACACACACACACACACACACACACACAAACAAAATAGAGGGAGAAGGAGGGAGGGAGGGAAGGAGGGAGGGAGAGAGAGAGAGAGAGAGCATGCACAATAGATTTACAGTTTCCTCCATGAGTTCTTTTTGGAAAAAATATGATAGACCTCACAATTTAAAAATTTGAGGGATAAGTAAATGTCTGTACCTGAGTTGTTTGGCCTTTAGCTCATCAGTTACTCTGGGCTGAAATGTTTCATAATGACCTAAAGATTCTCTTTCATATTTTCCTGCTCTGTGTCCTATTCTATTACAACCCCCCCAAAAAAGCCTGGAATCCTCGCAATAGCTTGCCCAGTGCAGAGAAGTGGGTAGGCAACAAAAGAGAAGGAGAAGATGTAACAGAGAGGGAAATGGGGAGTAAGATCAAGGTATGAATTCTTCTAGCTACTATGATTTCTCCTTGGGTTGGCTGCATCTCTAAAGTGTAAGTTCATCTTTCCCCATAGTTGTATCCACATGACTTTCTACAATTGATGTGCCCAGTCACTCTTCAGGCTTGCAAACAGTACCAAAGTTCACCCCATCACATCTTTGTAAGTAGTTCTTTTATTAAACTCCCTAGAGCTTTCCTAAGTTGAATGTGCCATCTGTTTCCTGCTGGCACCCTGACAAATACACCCATGATAAAATCTTAAAAATTAGTAACACAACATAGTTTCTAATGATTTGAGTAGTCTGAGAAATGAATTGCAAGATAGTCTCTCTGTTGCACAAATCACAGCTAGCCCAACAAAAATATATCTGATACTCTTCTGGTTTGGCCGACTTTCTAAAATTAGACAGGTGGGCTCCACTGGAAATCATCACTGTGCCTCAAAAGAACAAATAGATTCTTACAAGTACTCAAGAATTTGATAAGGTATGAGGATGAAGATAAGGAGATAGGACAAATGAGTCATTAAAGCAAAAGAATTGCCAGCAGCTCTAATGCATAGAAAAGCCATAAACTACTGATAAAAATTAAAATATCGGAAAGTAGTCCCTTCCAACTGAGGAACTCTCTTTGAAATTTAAAGAAGAAAGCAGTCATATTCAAACCTTTTATGTCTCTGCTAACTTCACCCTTCTCAATTTTTTTGTTCCCTCTTCCTTTTTCACATTTTAGTTTTTGCCTTTCTAAACTGTCAAAATTGTGTAATATAGAGATGTATTTATTTATTTCTGTGTTTATTCACTTGTGTTTCTTTAATATTTTATGTTTAACCATGTGTATTTAAGATATTTAATTAGGTTATTGATTTGCTGATTTCATATACAATACCATATCTCTGAAGGCATGAATTCAATCTAGTTGTTCATCTGCCTGTTATATCTACTTCAGTGCCTTATGAGTAAGCACTCTGTATTGTGGAGCAATGACATAAAGGAGATAAGGTCATACTGTGTATACATAGCATCTTAGTAAGGATTACTAATGCTGTGATGAATCACCATGACCAAAAGCAACATGGGGTGTCTGATTAGCTTATATTTTCATAACACTTTTCATCATCAAAGGAAGTCAGGAAAAGAGATCAGGGCTGGTAGCTAGAGGCAGGAGCTGATGCAGAGGCCAAGGAGGAGTGCCACTTATTAACTTCCTTCTCATGGCTTACTTGACCCGATTTTTTTTAGAACCCACCTGCCCAAGAGTGGCACCATCCAAAATGGGCTGGACCATCCCACATAAGTCACTAATTTAAAGAATGCCCCACAAGCTTTCCTATACCCCATCTTTATAGAGACATTCTCTTGTTTGAGACTCCTTCTTCAACAGTGATGCTCAAGTTGACATAAAACAAGCCAGCACACAGCATTACAAATATATTCTAAAGTCTTTCCTTAGATTTAAGATGATACAATAGAGATTGAAGAACAACCATATTCTCTATGAAGCAACATCTCAGACTTTCTATGACTTCCTTGATGACCAAATAACACAATATATACTATTTTGTCTGAAAGTATGAAGTGAGTGTCAATAAATGCCAGGAATAATGAAAGTGTCATGGAGGGAGATAGTGAATGAGGGGACTGGTAAAACGGATATTAAGGAAGAGTGAGTATAAATACTTTAAGGGATATAAAAATAGACAGACATTAGGCATGGAAAGCTTTAAATAGAAGAGAGAAATAAGGAAAGATTTAACCAAAACAAAATGTATAGTATTTAAAAGCAATATATGAAAATACTAGTTTACAAGCTGGCTAGATGAATACATGTGCCACATTCTTATTCATTTATCTACTGATAAGCATCTATATAGGCAATATATGAGCCTATGGTGGGAGACAGTCTCATTCAAACCACCACCATCTCCTTCTGGTACATGTCAGGAGCTACCAGTATAGTTTGGTCAAGGTACTATTTCTGTTTTTTTGTTGTTGTTGTTTGGTTGGTTGGGATTTTTGTTTGGTTTTGGTTTGTTGTGAGAAACCTTCGGAGTGCATTTTTTAAAAGTCTTTCTTGGGCATTTGAATTTCTTTTGAGAATTTTCTGTTCAGTTCCATAGCCTATTTTGTAATTATGTTGTTTATTTGCAGATTGTTTAGGGTTTTGTTTGTTTGTTTCTGGCTCCATCATATGTATTCTAAGCACTAATTCTATGTCAGCTGTATAGCTAGCAATGGTTTCTTCCATTCTGTAAACTGTTTATTGATTCACTTCACAGTCCCATTTGCTTTACAGAAGCTTTTAAGTTTCATGAGAGTCCACTTGTTGACTGTTTTTGTTTCCTGTGATAGTGGGGTCTTACTCAGAAGGTTCTTATCTACGTCAATTAATTGAAGTATGCTTCTGGCTTTTTCTCCAGCAAGATATCAAGTCTCATGTTCAGCTTCTTGATCCATTTGGAGTTGAGTTTTATGTAAGTGAAAGGCAATCTAGTTTCACTTTTCCGCATGTCAAAACTAAGTGGTCCCAGCACCATTTGTCTTTCTTAAATTGTATAATTTGGACCAGTCCCAGCATAAGTTGAGGTTGCTGATCTCCTATCCCACCCCTTACTGAGGAGCTACTGGCAGCTGGGATAGTTGCTGGAAGACAATGATTTGTGTTTTTTGTTGTTGTTGTTGTTTTGTTTTGTTTTGTTTTGAGCATGTGGCTACTAGTAGGTCTCCCATTGCATGATCGAATAAATGAGCCCATACCTGTGCATATTCAAACAACACTAACTAAACTTAGTGGATTATAAAAACGGGGAAGGGTATGAAGGTGACAGGACAGTTTGGGAGGGATGAGGGAGATGGAAAGGAAATAGAGGCAAATATGTTTACATTTCATTACATAAATTCAGGCTTTCACAAAACTTGCAAGAAAATGGGTGTGTTTATAATATATAACATATAATATTAAATAGAGCATATACCTCAGAAAGAACAAAAGAACATGTTCTCCTTCATGTGTAGAATCTTGTCAATAACATACATGAATGAATGTAACAAATGTACTGTGGACACAGTTTAACTTGTGCAGGTAATGGACACGAGTTATGATATAAAACTAACTGGTTTTCTACTTTTAATCCATGGATTTCTCATTTTTGGTGATAGATAAGTACTTAAAAGCATATTCAACAGTGACAGTGTATATGCCAATATGAAGCTTCACAGCTTTAGTGTGGTTATTCTAACTGTATAGAAGCTCATTGAGCTGTATGGCTTTTGAATCTTTTTAAGGCAGTCATGTGGTATTTTATTTGTGTTCTTTTATAATAAAGTTTGTTTTAAAATTTAAATAGAACAACAACTTGAAAATTAGTCTTAATGAGTTAGATATATGAACAGAATAAGATAGAAAAGTGTTATTTGGACTGCTCAGGGAGAAAAGTTATTAGTGGTTCCTACTAGTTGCAGACTCTGAATATAATATAATATATATCTAATTGACAACATATGCCCACTGTGGCATGACTACATAGGGAGGTAACCAATTACTTTATGTTTGGATTTTATATCCATATCATAGAAGGAAATCCATGACTAGTATTACTAACACAGTCAAACGAATATTGATGATGTTTGCTAAATGGGTTGCAGTAAAGCTACTTCCTCAGCGTTTGTGTTCATGGACTATTCATGGTCTTATTCTTGGATAGAGATACTCACTTTTGCAGGGAGGGATGGTTAATGAGAGATTTAGAACTGTTCAATGTGTTGTCAGACTAAGGGCCTTTTAAGTGTTCAGTCCTACATGGGACATCTATACCAGCTCCTTTACAACCCAGAGAACATTGCTGTGTTGGTTATTTTGCTGTTTATTTTATAAAAATCCATGACAAGAACAACATAAGTAAGAGTTATTTTGATCCACATTTGCAAGACACAGTCTCCCATAGTGGGTAAGGCATAACAGCAGGGGATTGAAGAGCTAGTTGATCACATTGTATCAATAATGAAGAAGCAAGGATTTGTGAATGTTAGTACTCATTATCTTTTCTTTTCTGAATTTTTTAATTTACATTAGAAACAAGGTTGTTTCACATGTCAAACCCAACACCCTCTCCCTCCCCTCTGCCCAGCATCCCTCCCAGCCCCCAACCCAATCCCAATTCCATTCCCCAGGGAGGGTGAAGTCCTCCATGGGGGATATCCAGAGTCTGTCATTTTGTTCACGCTAGGGCCTTGGCCCTCCCTCTAGAGTCCAGGCTGAGAGAGCATCTCTCATTGTGGAATGGGCACCCAAAGTCCATTTGTATGCCTGGGATAAATACTGATCTACTACCCAAGGCCCCATAGATTGCCTAGGCTCCCTCACTGAAACCCACATTTGGAGGGTCTGGATCAGTCCCATGCTGGCCTCCCAGCCATCAGTCTGGGATCCAAGAGCCCCCATGTATTTATTGTTGACCACAATCTCTGTGCTACTGGTGCTATGTTTAGGAAGTGGTCTCCTGTACAAATTAGTTCAAGGATAATTCCAAATTTCTCTTCTAAGAGGTTTAGTGTGGCTGGGTTTATGTTGAGGTCTTTGATCCATTTGGACTTAAGTTTTGTGCATGGTGATAGGCATGGATCTATCCAAAACACCAAAGAATCCAATTAAAAAGTGGGTTACAAAACAAAATAGAGAATTCTCAATAGAGGAGTCTAAGATAGCTAATCTTCTTTTTAAAAATTTTTGTTTTTACTAATTCAGTCTAATGTTCCAGGTCCTGGAATGGATCTCTAAAAGTAAGGGGAAGGGATCTTTCTTTTTTAGTTAATGAAATCTTCATAATGTTGTACTGACATGCCAAGAGATTGCTTCTTTAGTGGTTCTGGATACTGTCAAATTGGTGTCATTCACAAAATCCCACCCATTTGCAATAACCGGGGTGATTTGAATAGGAATGGACCCCATAGTTTCACAGATTTGAATGCTTGGTCAATAGGGAATGGTGCTATTATACAAGGATCAGTAAGGGTGGCCTTGTTGTAGTAGGTGTGGCCTTTATAGAGGAAGTGTATCACCAGGGTTTCAAATGCTTTCAGATTTCAAATGTTGAAGCCAAGCCCAATGTCTCTCCCAGTTTCCTCTTGATCCATATTTAGAACTCCTAGCTACCTCTCTAGAACCATGTCTCCTACATGCTTCCATGCATCTTGCTGTGATGATAATGGGTTAACTTCTAAAAGTGTAAACCAGACCCAGCTAAATATTTTTTATTATAAGAGTTGCTATGGTCATGTATTTCTTCACAGCAATAGAACATTGACTGAGACAATAACACAACTCATCAATTAAAATCATCACTATCCATTCCTGTTTTTCTCATAGGCTGTTACTAATCTCATAATGAAAAATTCATTCAGTTCAGCTTCAAAAGTACTAACAGTCTTCAAAAATACCAATATTATTTGAGTTAAAGTCTCATCTGAGACTTCAGATAGTTATTTCATTGTAAAGCCGTATAAAGTGAAACATAAATTATCTATTTGCAATACAATATTGCTCAGGAAAAAGATTCCATTCCAACAGAGAACAGGGGCATAGCAAGAATTTACCAGATCAAAGCATGAAGGACACAAGTACAAAACCCCAATCATCCCAAAGCAAGTCGAACTGGATAGCAGAAGTATGACAATACACACTTATTAGGACACAATGGTGAAAACCATTACTTCTTGGTCTAAACTTCAAAAAGACAGAGAAAATTTGTCATGATATAGCTTTAGTAAAAGAGTGGAACTACCTTTTTATTTACAGAAATAGAAAGAGTGGAAATATTGAATTATCTCTTTTGCCTAAGTTGCTTACTAATATTTCTCAAACTTGTGTTGAGTATAGATACTAAATGAGTAGGAGTGGTGTGTTTTAAAATGTCTACCTCAAACACTAGAAGTAGAGTGGCAACCAAATCCTCTTATTCTAAAAATACTTAAAAGGATTCCAGTGTCCCATTTCATCAGGAAATTGCTCCATTCCTATGTATCTGGACTTGCTAATTGGTCCTGTGAAAGTCCAGATTTCTCCCATCCATAGTTTCCAGTTCTCTACATGTTCAGTAGGTCATTACTCAGAATTTGCAGCTGTGACAGACACTGATGCTCCACACACCACATGACAAGAGGTGGTAATTCAGGATAGGTAGGAAACACGCTCACTTCCACAATGATGACAGAAGAACTAGCAGTTTTCATGGTTACTAAGTCTCCTTGAATTTTGTGATGCTACTTGGGTTATTTCTATGTTGTAGGATATCCTTTCCCAGCAATCCAGTAAAAGGCCTGGTATACCATCTATTTAAAAGATGCTAATGAAAACAATAGATTAGCAAAATACTCATCAATGTCTCAAGATTTATTTTTCCTTTTGTATTAAAAAACTCTAAAGATTATCTAGGGTTTTAATCTGAACACTGGCTTGCCCAACAGAAAAAAAAAAGATCTCTAATATATGTCAGTCATAGCAAATCACAGACACAGCCCAGAAACTTCAAGATGAAACAAATAAACAGAACAGCAGTGTCACTGGCAAGATTCTACACGTCACAGATGTGTGATGGGCTGTTCACAGATGAGGGAGCTAATGTAATTGATGGGGTTTGACTAAGATCTTGCCAAGATTCATTGTCACTTTCCTGTGAATGAATTGTGAATTCGTTTTCAGAATTTATTGAAGCCTGCTTCATGGTTCATAATTACCACCATTCTTGTGGGAAAAGGAAGACCACACTGAGTCATTCAAATTTCTAGAAAACATGTTAAAGCTAAAAGAATCTGATGATTTATGAGAGTGCAATTTGCATGAGGCAATGTTTTTGAATTAAAAATATCAGGAAGCAACATTATTTCACACATTTAGTCTATACTTTTATGCCTTTATATTTTGAGTCTTTGTGCATTAAAATGTACCCTTTAATGGCAGTGTTCATATCTGTAGAAAGAAAAGGAGGGGATATCCTTTAGTAGCTACAATTTGACATTCCATAATTTTTACATTTACAGAAAATGCCATTTTTACATTTACAGAAAATATATAAAACTGGTAGACGGCAAATGCATAGTTCCTGCTTACTGTGGCCTCAGTTTCTCCTTTTAACACCTTATATTGGTATATTGTATTTGTTACAATTAGAGAAGCAATACTTACATCACATTGCATAATTAATTTAGATAAGATTTACTCAGTGTCTACATTTAGGATCTTCCCCAGAGGCCACCCCATCAGTAAAAACATCTCTTTAGATATCTCCTATGTGGCAGATTCACAAAATCTTCTGGTTTTGGTCACCCTGATAGATCTAGGGAGAGTTGGTCAAATATTTTCTAGAATATGTCTTTTATTAGTACTTGATGAATTTTTTCCCATAACCATGCCTGGATTATGATTTTTATCATGAAAACCAGTGTTACTGACACTCCTCTCAGTATGTTATTGGCAGGCATTTCTTATGACTTCTGATGTTGACAGCAATCATTTGGCCCAGGTCATCATCTTGTCAGTTCTCCACTATACAGAATGAATGGGACACACCATATTTGTACATATACTTACTGAACAAGACTTTAAAGCTTCCATGTTTGGACAATTATGGAAAAAAATAAGATTTATTAGTCCTCTTGGGTATGCTTGTGTGACATATTTTTTAATCAGTTGGGTAAATAACTCTAAGAATGAGCACTTCATTTTATGGTATATCAATATTTGTCTTTGCAAAAAATCCACAACTGCGGTTGAAAATGCTTGGGCATCTTCTGATATTATCATTTCTCTTATTCCATGTTCTCCACAGCAATTGGATGTTTTGTTTTATAGTAAAGCATTACTAGTATGTGATATTTCAGTGCTCACAGGGTCTGAGGATCTTTGTTCATGCTTAAGATCTATTTTGTTGTTGCCTGGTTTTCATTTGCTTGTTTGGTGTTCCGAGGTGTAATGTTCAAACTTATAGGATATCCTTGAATGTGTGATCTCTCTACCTAAGTTACCCCAGTGCTAGGATGATAGGCACACGTGCTACACCAGACCTATTTTTGTTTTGATAAGTTGATTATTCAGAATACTTGGTCCAGCTTATTGCTTTGTTTTGTTACTTATTTTCTTATACAGAATTCCTGTATAGTTTGCATATAAGTCCTTAATTACATATGGGTTTTACACAAGCTTGTAGCTTGTCTCTTAAGTGTCTCTAAAGAATCTTTCACAGAATAGATGATTGGAAATAAAACCAACAGAAAACGCTTGTCAGTTATTACTTTTGTCTACAGTGCTTAAGGATTATTTCTAAAATATTGAAAGCTGAAATAACTTAGGTTTTTGTTCTCTATTTTCCAAAGCTTTATAATACTATACAACACATGTAGATATATTCATTTACATAAGTGTCCGTCTCTCTCTCTCTCTCTTTCTCTCTCTCTCTTTCTCTCTCTCTCTCTCTCTCTCTCTCTCTCTCTCTCTCTCTCTCTCTCTGTGTGTGTGTGTGTGTGTGTGCGCGTGTGTGCGCACATGCACACATTAATATATGTGGAAACCAGAATCTCAAGCATGGTGGAAAAATGTTCTGCCTATGATCTGGAACACCAGACCTTTGAGTTTAAAGTAAAGGATGATGATGATAACTTCTTAAAAGAATAACTACTCACACCTGCCTTATTAGCACATTGGAAAGTAAAGTTGTAAGTTCAGGGCCAACATGGGGTGTAGAATTTGACCCAGTCTCTAAAAAATGTGCTTTTTTTCCTTCTCTGTTTTGTTGTCCATATTTTATTCTTTGGTTTTCTTTTCTCTATCTATTCTTAGTATTTTGCTTATAGCTGTTGAAATCATTCTTATTAATCATTTGACTCACCTTTATCCTTCATCAAAGATAAAGTGACAGTATTTTTGAGTCTCGTTGATCTCTCTAGGGAATTTTTTTCCAGTTTCAGTGTGATGTGATTACTTTATATTTATAATACAGTTTTATTTAAAGGACAGTAGATCCTCCATAGTTGTTGAGATGTAGTATTGTGTTGACTAAACTAGGGGCTTTGCCTTTTCATATGAATTAGGAATCAGTGTGTTGATATTTATAGAGTATCTCTATTAGATTTTAGTAAGAATTAAATTACTTTGAATCTAAAAAAATCTTTGGGGAAAATTTGCATGTTTGTTATATTGAATCTTCAAATAGATGAATATGAAATATTCCTCCATTTATTTAACTCTTTATTTCTTCCTTCACAGTCTTAAAATTTCCTTTGTATAAGCTGAACATTTTTTGTTACAGACATATATATCCTACTTTGGATACTAGTCTAAATACTGTTGGCTATTAATATTTCAATTTTTCATTGCCACTTGGCTGTGTGTAGAAATCATACTGTTATATTTCCTTATGTATAGGAATATTTTATTATTGTTATCTTTAATTTTTCTAAGTATATTATCATATCTCATACAAATACTATCTTATTTTTATTATTAAGATGCATTTCTTTCTTTCATCTCTTTTCCTTTTAGCTAGGATATACAGAATGATTTTGAATTGAAGGGATATAAGTGGAGATCCTTATTTTATTTTGAACTATTTATTTTGTGCATCTGTGTGTGCATGCCAGTGTGTAGAGGTCAGAGGACAACTTATGGGAGTTGGTTCTCTCCTCATACCATGTGGGTTCTGGGGATCTACTTGGGTTGTCATGTTCAGCAGCAAGAACTTTTACCCACTAGGCCATTCAGCTATCCCCATGGACATCCTTATCAACCAGTTTTTTTAATGTTTTTTTTTTTTACTGATTTTAATGAGAAAGTACATACAGGTTGAATACACCTCAGGTGAAATTCTTGGGACCAGGAGGAATGCTTTGATTCAGATTTTGTAATATGGGAATGTGGGTAATGACATATCTGGGGGAAAATATGCAAGTTTGAACAAAATATTGTTTATAATTCACAGATACCCATGTGCACATAAGCTCATGATTACTGTATACCAGTAGTTCTTACCTTTTGTCAAGACCTTTTGAAGAGTTGGATCTTCCTTTCACAGAAGTTGCCTAAGACCATTGGAAGACACAGATATTTACATGATGATTCATAACAGTAGAAAAAATAGTTAGGAAAATAATTTATGGTTGGGGTCACCACAACATGAAGAACTGTATTAAAGGATCACAGCATTAGGAAGGTTAATTACCACTGCTCTGATACTTGCAGCAGTATTTTCACTGTTATAGCCAACATGTTATCAGAAATAAAAGTTTAGATGCAGTGCCATGTGAGCCCTCAGATTTTTTTATCTATTTTGTTTTAAGATTTTCATTAGGGGCATTCAGCCTTTAGTTTTTCTACTATTTCTTACAATTCTGTTTGTTTAAAATAGGCATTCCATAGCTTAATAGATTTCTTAGCTTATTTCCAGTTTAACATTGATATTTTGTGTTACGAATTTTTAAAAATCCAGTGCCTGCTAACATGATCATATATTTGTATTATTTTAACCCCATATATACTGCCCCATGCTACCAAGTCCGAGATTTTTTTTATATCAACCTAATCTTCAGATATTTTTAGCTTTGATCTTTTTGGTCCATGTTTGCCCTTTATCTTTTATATCCGTGATTATTTTCCCTGAGACCACATTTGCACCATAGTTTCTTTGATTACTAAAAGAAGACCAATGTGAAAGGAGATGATGACAGAGCTGTGGGAGGTTTGAATAGGAATGGCTTCCATAAACTCATAGGTTTGAATTAGGAGGTGTGGGGGTAGAATCTGAGGTCTCATATGCTCAAGTTATCCAAGGATGGCACCCATTCTCCTTCTGGTGCCTTTGGATCAAGACGTAAAAATTCCAGCTCCTTCTCCAGCACCATTTCTGCCTGCCTGCCACCATGTTTAAGCCAAGCCCAGTGTCTCTCTGCCAATCCAGATGTAGAACTCCCAGCTACCTCTCCAGCACCATGTCTCCTACATGCTGTCATGCTTCTCACCATGACAATAATGAAGTAAACCTTTGAAATTGTATGCCAGCCACAATTAAATGTTTTCCTTCACAAGATTCCGTTTTCCTTCCAAGTTTCAATCAGCTTAGAGGACAAAGCATCACTTCGGACTTCAGAAACATACTAAATCTAATTTAAGATGAGTTAGATTGACACTGAATCTAAGATGTTGAGAAACATTTTGGTAGAAAAGGGAAGTTGTCTTAAGATGGGCTAGTCTCACAGATTCTTAGGACATAGGCAGATTCTTTTTCAGGATGGCCTTGAGGTCAGTTTCGAACACAGTCCTTATTCTCCTCAGAAACCTCATTAGCCGGAGATCACTGTCCATATCTCTCAGCATTCTTACCTTAATTTACCATTGTTCTCTTATCTCAAAATATTAGTGCTTTTCTTACTCATTGTTCCAAACATGTCCTTTTTCCTCTTGGGTCGGGCTAGCCTAATTGAGTAGCCCCACAACAAAATATGAGTTAGGACCTCAGAGTGCATTAAAAGGATATAGATACCTGCTTAGCTTGCCAGTTGGTGTCATCCGTTTAGATCACTAGAGGTCATGAGACCACCTCGAATGTCTATTCCTGATAATGAACTTGATGTCTATAACCATCCTGGAGCCTTCTTCCAGTGACTGATGGAAGCAGAGGCAAACACCCACAGTTAAATACTGAACAGAATCCAAGGAACCCAGCGACAGAGAGAGAGGAGCGAAGAGCAAATTGGCAAAGAATGGGCTGGCAAAACCAGCAGAGACAGCTGATCCGAACAGGGGAGAGCTCTTGGACCCCAGACCGACAGCATGGGACCGATCCAGACCCCCTGAATGTGAGAGTCAATGAGGAGGCCTGGGCTACCTATGGGGTCCTGAGCAGTGGATCAGTGTTTATCCCTTGAATGCTAACAGACATCGTGTGTCCATAACACAAAGAGGGTTGCTCTCTCTGCTTGGACTCTTAGGGAACTGCCTGGACCCTACCCTGAATGAAGTGATAGACTCTAGATATCCCCTATGTGGAAGGAATTGGCAATAGGGTGGGAGGATGGGGGGGGATGGCAGGGGGGGTGCGGGAGGAGGGGGAGGGAGAGGGAACTGGGATTGACATGTAAAACAAGATATTTAAAATTAAAATAAATAAATAAATAAAACATCAGAACTCTGACCACTCTTCTTGACTGAAAGATGGTGTAACAAGTGGCCTTTCTCACCATGCTGGAATTACCTTTGAGTCCTATAACACTACTCTAAGCTGCAGTTCAGAATACATCCTGATCTGGCAAGGGTATGATGATTTCTCTGTTAATAATCTAAGACCAGGAAATATTTTTTTATGAAAATTCTAAGTAGTTTCAGACTTATGAGAGGTTAATAGAATAGAAAATAATAAGTATCATTATTTCCCTAATATTGCTTATGCTTATGTTGAATTTGATCTAAAGTATTAGACTTGTAACTGTCTTCTTTGGCTTATTATACTTTAGGAAGCCTTTGAATGGAAAAGTTCTCTAGATATACTCTTTTGTCTCTGGCATTATAATTTATTTGTTGGTAATGATACTAGATGGTTGCAAGGCAAAGGATACACGAAAGCATTCCTCACAATTCATACAAAGATTTGTGTCAAAAGGAGGCCATCAAGGTGATATAAGGAGCTATAAAAACAGCACATCAATGTGATTCTTCAGAGATGTGAACATCGCAAAAAGAAAGGAAGGCTACAGAAGTCGTTCAAATTATAAGACTAAAACATTCTTGCTAAATTTGTGACAATAGTCTAATCTGCACTATAAGTAATACAAGGTCGTGATCTGTTTTGTAAATGTACTAAAATTCACCTGGTGTGTTATACTTCTACATAAAGTGTCAATATAGGAACTTGATAATTGTATCATGGGTTAAGCTTTATTTTTTTGTATGGTAAGCTTGAAGAGTCATGCCATATTCAACTTACATAGGCAGTTAAGGAAAGAATGACACACATATTATAGACAGAGTTCTCATCTCAGTTTCAACATCTGACAGCTCAAAACTGCCTGTAACTCCAGCTGCAATACCTGTTTCTGGCTTTATGGGTACTCTTGCATTTGTACACATATCCAGAGATTAACATACACACAGATACCTGTAAATAAATCTTTAAATAAAGAAATAATCTAAAACACATACCTCAAAGTTCTTTTAGCTCATTTTATGTAGAAATTGTACAGATTATTCTTGCATTTATATTAAAATTTCTGCATCAATATTTTGCAATAATTTTAATAAACATTTCTGTAAATTGCTACATAGTTTTCCCTTACTTGCCATATGTAACTCACTAAAAAAATCAGTACTCAGTGCTTGTTTCTCTCTTTTCTGATGTCTTCTTGCTTTGGTGCTTTGATGCCCTTCTTACATAAGTGAGCATGTTATTCTAATGTATTTCTAAAGGCAGTTTCAAAGACTTACTCTAATGATAGTCAGTAATTCATTCATATATTAATTGCAGGCAACCATGCCTGTTTCTTCATATTCTCCTTAAGGTTGTGATTCACTGAAACTCTGTGTCATCAAGCAATCAACTGAAAATATTAATTATAGGTTTAAATTTGTGTTTTCTGTATTTTCAGTTAGTTCGAATATGTTTTAAAGGTTTTGTGAGATTACTATTGTTTTTATTTTTGTGTGCTCTTTTCTATTAGATTACAGTTTTCTTATTGGCAGATCAAGAAAATAGGCTACTTCTCTGTAATATTGGATGGTAGCTATTTTTTCTTATTTTGTCTCCTGCCTTTGTTTATTGACTTTTATAGATGTGATCATATGTGTGTCTTGCTATATTTGTGTGCATTGATTGCTTTGTTTAAAACATGATGCAAATTTTGGAGGCTGTATTTTTTTAACACATTGATTTAGCTTAAAGACAAACCATGCAGCTCAAATTAATACAAAGATTATATAGAACAAAGGATGACAGAATAAATAAAAAACAATTCTGTATTTACAGGTTGGATACTATCCCAACATTTCCGTGATTTCTTTGAGTAGAAATCAAACAGTGCTTTGATTTTATCAACACTGTAAATTTTCTGGATCACTCAAAGAGAAAAAGATTAATTAGAGATTATACTCTTTAACTCCTATAATTAATTTAGATTAGAAAAATGATGAAGGAAACAAATTTAACATAATAATCACAAATAGAAAATATTTATTTTTTTCTTTGTCACTCTAGACATGAAATATCCCCTCAGGTATATGATAAGGATCTTAGTAAGCCTTACTTTCAGTCATTAGCAAGAACCCTATTTGTACATGGTAGAGTAACAAGTGATATTTGAAATCTTCCAAGGCTAAATCATAGTCATCTAAATTTTTCTGTATTGCTTGATTTCTATCGCCCAAAGGCTCAATTCTTAAATGCTCGATCTTCCAATATAGTATTTCCGGAAGCTGATGAACACCACCATGCTGAGTCCAGGGAAGTGTTGGGCCTTTTGGACCCTCATTCAGACAGACTCACCATCTCTTTCTAAACCAGAGAACCACCCCCCGCGTGTGTCTGTGTGTTTGTGTGTATGTGTGATTAGAATTATTGTTTGAGGCACAAAGAATAAATCACCTCCAGACAACTGGTATATGATTCATGCTGCATCTGACCTGAAAGTCTCTTTTCTGTGCTCTGGATTCTATGGTTCTAGAAAGTTCTAGGCCAGCAGCCAAGGGAGAGAAACAATTAAGCCTTGTTACCTAGTTGCAACACATATGAACCACGATAATTACCAGTATGGCAAGATATGCATGGTGCAGTAAGTGGCACTCACATGTTGGTGGCAACCAATGATTGTCTGATTGGACTTAAGTCTGTGTAAATAATAAGGAAATTATGCCTCATGTTGGATGCACAGCCAGCTATTTGGGACTAGTGATGTCATGGACATTAGAAAAGAATGTACTGCCAACTCTTTGTTAAGACAGGATAATCTCTTAATACATTCTAAATAATTCCTTATACCGAGAGACGCAGCAACTGAAGACCATAACAGAAAAAAAAACAAAGCAACACCAAAAATATAGACACACTGCAGAGAATAGCAGATGATCAGAAGCCTCAATGTATGTCTACATCAAAGCTTCTGCATCTATGGCTCATGGAAGACTGTAGAAGAGGGAGAAGAAAGCACGTAGTTGCCACAACTACAAAACAATTCTGTCCTAGAAATAGCTATATAAACATGACTGAAACAAAGGTTATATCAGTGGATATGCTAATGTGGAATGAGGGAAGTTTAGATGGGCTCTCTACTTGACAAAGAATCACAGCTAACTACTGACTGCGGTCAGGGGGAGTCAGCCTCTCCAGATTATATCCTCTTATTGGCTGTTGTCTGTATTTTACAAAACACATTCTCACTGAAATTTGTTTATGATGCCCAGAGATTTCACGTAATTGCAGGCTCTTATGGAGATGAAAGCAAAACTGAGTAAAATACCACACCTGCTCCTATTTAAAGATGAATAACGTTGGCATCTAGCCTTCTTAGTTCATCTCTCATACTGCATACAGGTTTATGTTAATGATCTACTTGGTGTCATGATTTTCTTTGCCATTTTTGTCTTCTAGTTGCTACTTTTAGTGTTTAAAAGTATTTTGTCAAACCATAGGACAGCAGTGCTGTGTAACATTAAGCTTAAGGAGGTCATGATGTGTCTTATGGAGAGAGAGTGTTTTATACAAGTTTTGTTGCATCATTAAGAAGATAGTACTAGTGTCTATGACTTCATTGTCATGTCAGTTTCTGAGGATCATTAAACATGGAATCATTAAAGAGCACATAATTAAGATTATTTATTAATTACTTAGCAAATATTTGGCTAATCAAATCCTGTATTTCAGTTAAAAGCAAGTGGTACTGTTATAACTCATAAAATGTTACCAATGATGTCATAATTGCATAGCTACTCTATGAAGAATCTCTTTTGTCTATGACCCTGTGTTTTTTAATCCAAATGCTGTTGAACTAAGTTGCCTGTTTTCTGAGCCATAATAACCTGTGTTCAAATATGAATGTGTGTGAGGTATTCTATAAGTCTCTACTAACATGAATAACCAGGCTATTATGGTAAGCTATTTGGAGGTCTCCTCTCCTCACAGAAAAATCATCACTGCAATTCTTTTATATATTTGTTTTGAGTTAATATAGTTAATGTAAAGTGTTTATATTTCAGTGTTTTGTAAAGACAACAAATGCTCAATATACTATTCATGCCAAGTGATGCTTTTTAAAAATTTCATATAAATAGGGCACAGTAACTTCTGTTTTCTCATCAAGATAGATGAGACTGGAAAAGGTACCCAAGATGACTGCAATTCTTGGATTTCCTTCTGGTTTTTGAAGAGGAGTAGTTTCTTCACTTTATTTATTTTTGTTTCTGCTTTTGAAACATAGTCTCATCCAGACTGATCACAAAGTTATGCCAATCTTCTGGCTTCTGGTTCTGCTACCCAAGTGTTCTGATAATTATGTATGGTTGTCATCACACTAGGCTAAGAGTATGTTATTTTTAAGTAATTTCATTTCCATTCCATATCCTAACTGCTCTGTGTTCTCAAAAATATCTTCCAACATTCCCTGAACTATTGACCATGACACCAGCCATTCTTTCTTTCCTGCTCTGAGCTGTCAGTGCTGTTTTTCAGCTTGCTGTGAAGGCCAGTTGTTTTTTCATTTTCTTTTTTATACAAACACACACACACACACACACACACACACACACACGAATAGAAAGGGCTCTAATAATGTAAAGCTATAAAGTTTCCCCAAATTTAGTACTTCTTAAACCTTAATTATATTTTTTGTAAAACTTGATAAAATGATTCTAAACTTCTTTCTTCGTCCTTATTCTTTTTATTATTTTTTCTTTTTCTAGAGTTTTTAATTAAAATTAGAATCAATATTATTTTACAAATCCATCCCAGTTTCCTCTCCCTCCCAGCCTTCCATGTCCCCCATCAATGCCCCATCCCATCCCCCCTTTGGCTCCCCAGGGACCTTGAGACCTTCCATGGGGGAATCATCAAAGTCTGTCACATTGTTTGGGACAGGATCTAGGCCCTCTGTGCATCTGAGCTGAGAGGGTATTCCTCTAAGTGGAATGGACTCCCAAATTTTATTTGTGAACTAGCGATAAATACTGATCCACTACCAGAGGCCCCATAGAGTGCTTAGGCCTCCTAACTGAAAACCATTTTCAGGGGGCCTGGTTCAGTCCTATGCTGGTTTCATAGCAGTCTGGGTTCCATGAGCTCCCCTTATTCAAGTCAGCTGTTTCTGTGGGTTTTCCCCAGCCTGGTCTTGACCCCTTTGCTCATCACTCCTCCCTCTCTACAACTGGATTCCAGGAATTCAGTTCAGTGTGTATCTGTGGCTGTCTGCTTCTGATTCCATCAGCTTCTGGATGAAGGCTCTAGGATGGTGTATAAGGTAGTCATCAATCTCATTAGCGAAGAAGAGCATTTAAGGTAGCCTCTCCATTGTTACTTAGATTCTTAGTTGAGGTCATCCTTGTAGATCTCTGGACATTTCCCTAGTGCCAGATTTCTCTTTAAATCTATAATGGTATCTCTTTTCTTGATATCCTCTATTCTTTCCCTGACTCAGTCTTCCTGACCCCTCATGTACAACTCCTGAAGGCTGGTTGCTTAAGGACTACTTCTCTAAAATGCTAGTCAACTTTTCAATTTTAGAAAAGAAAATTGCAAAGTTTTTTTTGTTTTAATGACAAAACCTTTTACTTATTTACTTCCTTTGAAGAAAATGCTGAGGAGTCAGTCACCAAATACATTCTAAGCAAAATCTGGGTGACATGAACTTCTGCTCATTTAATTTGTGTGGAAAGTGCTTCGGGAAGTCCCTGCTCACTTAGGCTTTAATTTTGAAGAGGCCTCTGGCCATATTTCAGGCTTCATGAGAAGAACATTCTCTTCAACCAACAGCACAGTACAGCATTATTATGCTGCACACAGTGTGCTTGAGAGGCAAGACCTCTGGGATGAAGGAGAAGCTGGAGTTTTGTAGCCTTGCATCTATTTGCCATCAGAGACTATTTTTCTTGTTAGTTGATGAGGCCCAAATGCCAGAGTGAGGGCTTAGATTTAGTTTCCAATCTATTTTCTGAAAAACAGCACGACTTGTGGTTAGATGAGGCTTCTCACAAGTGTGACTTTATTTTTTTTCTTGCACATATTATATCTTCTATTCTGTGACATTTAAAGTTATCTGTACCCCATAGTACCTAGTGGCAAGAACCTGTTTCCAGCATGTCTCCCAACCTTTCATTCCTATTATCACAGGATCCTTTTCTCAACTTTTTTTATTCTCCCCTATCCCTATCAAGATATAATTGCACTCGGGAGACAGAGGCAGGCAGATCTCTGTGAGTTCGAGGCCAGCCTTGTCTACAGAGCAAGTTCCAGGCCAGCCTCCAAAACAGTACAGAGAAAACCTGTCTTGAAAAAACCAAAAAAAAAAAGATATAAATGGCACAATAATGTGCATATCAAGATTTGCAATGGGACATTATGATACATATACATATTGTAAGATGATTACCACAATAAAACCATTCATACAAACATTAGCTCTTTTTTGACAGATTTAGTACATTTTGATAATAATTCTGAATGTAACAGGCTTGATTCATCAATCAACAGAGATAAAGTAACATTTTGGGAATCCATCGAAACAGTACCTCTCTTTTTGTTACCTCTATATAGCAAGCCTTGTCACTAAAGACAGATACCATTTTAGGATAAAAGTGATAGGCAATGCTTTTCAAAGCAGATGGAACAAGGAAACAAGTAGGAATTGATGTTCTGGGCTCTGATAAAATACATTTCAAACCAATACAAGTTAGAAGAGATGAAGATCATGTCACACTGATCAAGGAAAACTTGTGTTACTGTTTTTTAAAATATTTTTATTTAATTTTTCTATTCCTTTTACATACCAACCACAGTTCCCTGTCCCTCTTCTCCTCCTGCTTCTTCTCACTTCCCCCAACCCAACCCCTATCTATTCCTCATAAACGATAAGGCTTCCCATGAGGAGTCAAGAAGGCCTGGCATTTGAAGTTGAGGCAGGGCTAGGACTCTCCCTGCTTCATCAAGGCTGAAGAAGGCACCCCATCATTGAGAATAGACTCCAAAAAGAGAGCTAATGAACCAGGGATAGATCTTTGTCCCACTGCCAGGGACCCCCAAAACAGACCAAGCTACACAACTGTCACCCACATGCAGAGGGACTATTTAGGTCCCATGCAGGCTCCCCAGATGTTGGTCAAGAGTTCACACACTCCCAGGAGCTCGGGTCCGCCTACTCTATGAGTTTCCCCATCACAATGCTGACCACCCCCCTCCTTGCTCATACACATACATTAACTCTTAATTACCATTTTTGTGCTTATGATTAGAGCAGTTTGGTAATTTTCAAGTGTACAAGAGAGTATTAATTATAATTGACATGTTGTACAATAAATTCCTGGTATTTATTACTCTTTCATGAACAAAACTATGTCTCTTCACTTATACTTTACCTTTTCTCTAGCTCCAGAACATACCAACCATTCTGATTCATTTTATGACATTGACCTCTTTAGTTTCACATCAGAGTGAGAGACATAAGTTCTATGTCTTTGCTTATGAGCATTATGTCTTCCAGATTCCTTAGTATTTTTGCAACAGATGGTGTTCCTATTCAAAATTATTCTTCTTAACAGGCCTGCCCAACCCTGTGGCACTGGTACAATCAGCAGATATGTGATGGAGAAATGAGAGAGAAGGAGGAGCAAAGGAGTTAGTGAACTATGGAGAGAAGTGGAACTGAAGATCCAAAAGTGGTGAGAAACAGGCTAATATGAGTGGTCCACGTCTGGATCTACGGCCTTTCCTTAGCTGGAATCTGTAACAATGTCCGTCCATAGTCCATGTGACCACCAAAGACTGTAACATGCCCTGCATCTGGACTGCCAGCTGAGGCTACATTAGTGTCTGAGGGCCACACAGCATCAGGGGCCATACCAATCTGCATGGCTTGAGCTGCCAACCAGTCCATGGTGACGACTGGCATGAGAATGAAGGGCATGTATTGGTCCACAGCAGTACTGCAGCTGGGGGCCTGTGTTGATATCTGTGGCCCATGTTATCACAGGGGGGCATTGTAGAGCTGAACTCTATGGCCTGGGCACCAGAAACCTGGTGCCACTCCTCACCAGCTGCCTCAGAGGGAGAGCTGCCCCACAATCCCAGAACTTGTTCCAGTGGATTGGACATGGGAGAGCTGGCCATGACTCTTGATGGCTCTTAGACAACTATCCCCCTCCCAGCCCCTATTGCCCACTTGAGGGGTGTTGTTGGTGCAGACTAGGACTGACCAACTCTGCTACCACCAAGACCCATATCCAAGGCTTTGAAATGGTCTACCCCTACATCTACTCCACCTAAAACCTACTGTAACACATGAAGGGACTGGCCCTTCTGAGCCATAGCTGTAGGATCTCCATGCCTGTAGCAACAGCAGCATATCTAAGAGGAGTTTTGGTGAGGTTCCAGTATTGATGGTGCACCAGAAGCCAGAGACCTCAAACCAGACCAATATTTCATTGCAATGAACACTTGCAAGTAAGGTTGTTTGGATTAAAGGTTGTACTTCCTGACACACTGCTGCTGTCAAGGCCATCAGGGCAAGATGAATAATTGATGGAGAGACAGGAAAGACAAAGGAGCAAAGTGTTTTTATTGTATTATTATTATTATTATTGTTATTATTAATATTACTAATTTTCTATTGGAGGGTGGAGAGTGAACATGAAAAAACTGGGAATTAAGTGGAATTGGGGTAAATGAGGTAAAATTTCCAAAGAATCAATAAAAATATTATGTTAAGACTTTAATCCTCTGTCTTCTTTAAGGTCAAACAGTTCTTTTTACATATAGCATACTATATGTGAATCACATTTCAAACAATTCTATAATGAACATAAAACACAAAAGTCACTTAGACACTGTCATTTCTTGGACTTTGGTTACACACCTGTAAGAACTAGCACATCATTTGTTAATTCTTTTTTAACTTTATACAGTAACATTCAGACTATTTGCTATAGCAGCTATGTCAATTTACATTTCTACCAACAGTACACAAATACTTCCTTCCTCCACATCTCAGCATCATTTTATCTTTTTTATAACCATGCTAAGGGGCATGAGTATATATTCCATTGTTGTTTTGAGTTGTCATCTCAGGGCCTGTTCTTGCTAGCTAATGAGTTTCCTAGCTTGTGGGAATTTTCACACTGATGGATATTTGTGAGACGGGAGTGTCACTCTGCATGTCAATTCTGTGTCTGTGCAGCAAATTTTAGACCTAATTACAAAATAGGAGGAAAAGTTTTGCTATCATTTGTCTTGCTTCCTTGTCAGTCTCACTCATGTTTTCAGTGTAGAAAGAGCAAACTGCGTCATGACAGAGGGGAAGAGGCAAACTTTTCTGAGCTTTAACCATACAAAAACATGTGCACAAGAAAGTCCCCTGCAGAATTTTGTTCAGAAGAAAATGGGGAACATGATTTCCAATGGAATATTCAATAACACTCTGTTCTGATTTGCTTCTAGAAACAGTACTAATATATATCTCATAATTTTAAAATGTGGCATTTTAGCTATTCGAAGGGATTCATGGTAGTAAGTGCCAAACAAAAACTAAACAGCCCTGAATCCGGGCCTGTGTTCCAGTGCCTGGGGATCACCTGGAAACTGCATGGAGCTTCCAATCCCGGCGTGAGCCAAGCACCCCAGATTCCAGGTCTTTTCTCCCACCAACTAGACCAGGAAACCAGAAGATCCAGCAAAGGGACCAGGGGACAAGATGGGAGGCTAAACACCCCAGATTCCTGGTCTTCTTCTCCACCCACGGGACCAGAACAAGGACGAGGAATAGAACTACCAGATTATTGGACTTGCTAGCAGCCACCAGAAGGGAACTCTGGTCCCCTAACCACCAGACCCATAAGGGGATCTTTCTGCACCCACTAGAAGAAGAGATGGGAAAGAGAAAATACAAAAACACACTCAGCAACAGAAAAACAAATATGACACCGCCAGATTCTAGAGACTGCACACCAGCAAGACTCCAATATTCCAATGCAAATGAAACAGAAGAGAATGACCTTAAAACCACCTTCATGAAAATGATAGACGCCCTAAAAGAGGATATAGGAAAATCCCTCAAAGAAAAGGATGAATAAACAAACCCAAAAAATGCAAGACATGGAAGAAAAAACAAAGCAAAAAATGCAAGAAATGGAAGAAAAAACAAACCAAAATAGGCAGGAGATGGAAGAAGAAACAAAGCAAAAAATACAAGAAACAGAAGAAAAAACAAAGCAAAAAATGCAAAGAAATGAAAGAAGAAACGATCCAAAAACGACAGGAAATGGAAGAAAAAACAAACCAAAAAATACAAGAAATGGAAGAAAAAGAAAACCAAAAAATGCAAGAAATGGAAGAAAACGCAAACCAAAAATTGCAAGAAATGGAAGAAAAAACAAACCAAAAAATGCAAGAAATAGAAGAAAGAACGAACCAAAAAATGTATAAAATGTAACAAAGGGACAAAAAGATAAACCGAAAATTGCAGGAAACAATGCAAACAGTGCAAGGGTTGAAAACTGAAATAGAGACAATAAAAAAAACCACACACACAATCTGAAGAAAGACTGGAAATAGAAAAGCTGGGCATACAGTCAGGTCCTACCTCATAGCAGGGCTATGAGGGAAGTTCATAACTCTGTGCCCACGTGAAGACACTGGAGAATAGTTATATTAGAGAATTAGCATCACAGCTGAAAACTCTAGAACACAAAGAAACAAACTCTACCAGGAGGAGTAGACGCCAGGAAATAATCAAATTTAGGGCTGAAATCAATAAAGTAAAAATGAGGAAAACAATATGAAGAATCAATGCAACGAAGAGTTGGTTCTTTGAGAAAATCAACAAGATAGACAAACTTTTGTCCAAACTTACCAAACAGCAGAGTGTGAACATGCAAATTAGCAAAATCAGAAATGAAAATGGGGACATAACAATGGACTCTGAGGAAATTCAGAGAATCATCAGGTCATACTTTGAAAACCTGTACTCCACAAAATTCCAAAATTTAAAGGAAATGGATGACTTCCTGGAAAGGTATCACTTGCCAAAATTAAATCAAGAACAGATAAGCAATTTAAATAAACCTATAACTCCTATGGAAATAGAAGCAGTCATCAAAAGTCTCCCAACGAAAAAACTCCCAGGCCCAGATGATGGCCTCAGTGTAGAATTCTACCAGACATTCAAAGAACAGCTTATACCAATTCTTCTCAAAGTATTCTACACAATCGAGGCAGAATGGTCTTTGCCAAACTCTTTCTACAAGGTTTCAATTACCTTGATCCCCAAGCCACACAAAGACACAACTAAGAAAGAGAACTTCAGACCAATATCCCTCATGAACATTGATGCAAAAATACTCAGTAAAATACTGGCAAATCGGATCCAAGAACACATCAAAACAATCATTCACCACGATCAAGTAGGTTTCATCCCAGGGATGCAGGGATGGTTCAACATATGAAAATCCATCAATGCAATCCACCATATAAACAAGCTGAAAAACAAAAAACACATGATCATCTCACTACATGCTGAAAAAGCCTTTGACAAAATCTAACACCCCTTCATGATAAAGGTCTTGGAGCGATAAGGGATAAGAGGAACATACTTGAACATAATAAAAACTATATACAGTAAACCAACAGCCAACATCAAACTAAATGGACAGAAACTCAACACAATTCCTCTAAAACCAGGAACAAGACAAGGCTGTCCACTCTCTCCATACCTATTCAACATTGTACTTAAAGTTCTACCCAGAGCCATACGACAACAAAAGGGGATCAAGGGTATACAAATTGGGAAGGAAGAGGTTAAACTTTCACTTTTTGCAGAAGATATGATAGTTTACATAAATGACCCAAAGATCTCTACCAGGGAACTCTTACAGCTGATTAACACCTTCAGCAAAGTGGCGGGCTACAAGATCAACTCAAGAAAATTAGTAGCCCTACTATATACAGATGATAAAAGGGCTGAGAAAGAAATCAGAGAAACATCACCCTTTACAATTGCCACAAACAACATAAAATACCTCGGGGTAATGCTAACCAAACAAGTGAAAGACCTGTATCGCAAGAACTTTGAATCTTTAAAGAAAGAAATTAAAGAAGCTCGCAGAAAATGGAAAGATCTCCCATGCTCTTGGATAGGAAGGATCAATGTAGTAAAAATGGCAATCCTGCCAAAAGCAATCTACAGATTCAATGCAATCCCCATTAAAATCCCAGCACAATTCTTCACAGACCTTGAAAGAACAATAATCAATTTTGTATGGAAAAACAAAAGACCCAGGATAGCCAAAGCAACCCTGTTCAACAAGGCAACATCCGGAGGCATCGCCATCCTTGACCTCAAGCTCTATTATAGAGCTATAGTCCTGAAAACAGCTTGGTATTGGCACAAAAATATACAGGTATACCAATGGAATCGAATTGAAAACCCTGATATTAACCCACACATGTATGAATATCTGATTTTTGACAAAGAAGCTAAAACTATACAATGGAATAAAGAAAGCATCTTCAACAAATGGTGCTGGCATAACTGGAGGCTGGTATATAGAAGAATGTGTATCGATCCATGTCTATCACCATGCACAAAACTTAAGTCCAAATGGATCAAAGACCTCAACATAAATCCAGCCACAGTGAACCTCTTAGAAGAGAAAAAGGGTGGTACCCTTGAACGAATTGGTACAGGAGACAGCTTCCTGAACATAATACCAGTAGCACAGACAGTGAGATCAACAATTAATAAATGGGACCTCCTGAAACTGAGAAGCTTCTGTAAGGAAAAGGGCACAGTCAGCAAGACAAAAAGGCAACCCACAGAATGGGAAAAAATATTCACATCCCACATCTGACAGAGGGTTGATCTCCAAAATTTACAAAGAACAGAAGAAGCAAGTCTCCAAATCACCAAAGGATCCAATTAAAAAGTGGGCTGCAGAACTAAATAGAGAATTTTCAATAGAGGAGTCTAAAATGGCTGAGAGGCACTTGAGAAAGTGCTTAACATCTTTAGCCATCCAGGAAATGCAAATCAAGACAACTCTTAGATACCATCTCACTCTGTCAGAATGGCTAAAATCAAAAACACCAACGACAATTGATGCTGGAGAGGATATGGTAAAATGGGAGCACTCCTCCATTGCTGGTGGGAATGTCAACTTGTTCAGCCACTTTGGAAATCAGTGTGGAGATTCCTCAGAAAAATGGGAAGAAACCTACCACAAGACCCAGCTACTCCACTCTTAGGCATATATCCAAAAGATGCCCATTCATACAACAAGGATGTCTGTTCCACTATGTTCATAACAGCATTATTTGTAATAGCCAGAACTTGGAAGCAACCTAGATGCCCCTCACCTGAAGAGTGGATAGAGAAAATGTGGTACATTTACACAATAGAGTACTATTCAGCAGAAAAAAAAACAATGGAATCCTGAGATTTGAAGGCAAATGGATGACACTAGAAGAAACCATCCTGAGTGAGGTAACCCAGTCACAAAAAGAGAAACATGTCATGTATTCTCTCATATATGGATTTTAGACATAGATCTTGGGAGTGCCAGCCTACAATCCCATGGCCAGAGAGTCAGGGAAACAGAACCTTCATTCAGTGGCTGATAGAGGCAGAGGCAGACTCCCACAGCTAAGCACTGAGCTGAATTCAAGAAAGCCAGTAACAGAGAGGGAGGACTGATGACCAAAGGGATTAAGACTGAGCTGGTTTAACCCCCAGAAACAGCTGACCAGACAAGGGTTAACTCTTGAATCCCAGGCTGATGCCTGGGAATCCAGCATGGGGCTGATCAAGACCCCCTGCATGGGGGTGTCAGTGAGGAGGCCTAGGCAATCTATGGGGCCTTTGGTAGTTGACCAGTATTTATTCCTGGCATACAAATGGACATTGTGTGCCCATCCCACAATGAGAGATGCACTCTCACCTTGTACTCTTGGGGGAGGTTCTAGGCCCTGTCCTGGATGAAATGTCAGACTATGGACACCACCATGGAAGAACTCACCCTCCCCGGGGAAAGGAGGGGATATTGGGTAGGTGGTGGGAGGGGGTGGAAGGAGGGGAGGGAAAGAAAAAAGAAAAAGAGGAAGCAGTCATTCGAAGTGAAATTGAAGTGATTCAAATATCCAGAGCAAAGCATAACACTGTCATGAAGTGCAAGTAAATTGAAACCATGGTGTATTCTGAATTGAGGATTAGGAAGCATGCAGCATGCCTGATATTCATAGACTGCAGAAGAAAGCTCTTTTAAAAGAAATTTCAATACCTGAGTAGAAAAATATATGGTATGGAAAACATCTATCCTCAACTGAAATTCCTATCAACCATATTAGTACTAGTAAAGTGTTTGGAAACATTAAAGGCTTTACTTCAAAAAAAACTAAACAGTAGAGACAGTAGACTTCTGGCACATGTCATAATTCATAGAACTTAAGAGGATAGCACAGGAAACCTTGAGATGAAGCTAGCTGGGCTGCACATCAGTTCTCTGTCTAATCAACAAACAAACAAACTCAAAGCTTTGACTGGTCAGAATGATTGTGAAAATGTTCAACCTTTCCCTACTGCATCATGGTTGAGGATGAAATTGTGTGGTTAAGCATTAACCCCCACTCTGCAGGCTCTATCCCTCTCTCACACACCAGTAATAATACATCATTAAAAAGTGTTGAAGGAAAGAACCCAGAAGTAAACACCGTAGTACACATGGGAGCCAAAACAATGCAGGAGCTTTTCTGACTGTCTTTTCATAGGTTTAGACATTGGTTTCAATATTGAACCTCAAAGAATCTTTCCATGCTCCATTCTCCAATTGATCACCCTATTTCTCTTTTATGCCAGCCTGTGGTTTCTTGCATATGAATGCTTCACTAGTGTTCATTTAAGATACCTTTCTACCCCAAATGGTGTTGCATCGAACCTCTTTTTGAAAAGGGTGCCTGGCTTCTGTTGTAAGTGGTTTTTAAAGGAAAAAAACACAGGCAGGCTGGTACATGCTTTGGATGTCAAGAACTGGATAAGAGTAGGTGACCATTGGATTCACTGACTGGGGGCTACTGACAACAACGTCAGTTGTGACGAGAAGATTTATTTACCAATATTAGTGACTGCCTGACCACCGGGATGGGATCACTTTGTGCAGGGTGGGCCCAGTTTGGGTGTTCCTTGGAACTGTTTATGGTTCCTTGGCTGGAGCTGAATATCTCAGGGTGGCTTTTTCTGAGGATGGAATTAACTCCATCCTCTCCAGTTTACCTTGCTCTTATACATATAGTAAGTATATCTAGATTGCATACATGCACTTTTCATGATCAATAAATAATTATTGGGAGTGTACTAGATGCCAGTCACTAAGAATGTGTACTAAAGTTTCAAAGAGAAAAATCAATTTCAAAGATTAGGGTCTACAATGTATCTCAGAAGTAGAACATCTTCCCAGCAGGTTTAAGTCCTAACTTTGGTTCCTAAAACCACATAAACAAAATGAAGGAAATGAAATCTTGAATACCAAATACATTTCAAGGCAAATATTCTGGCACATGAAAGCAATTCTGGTAGCCAGGAAGTTGTAGCTGAAGAATCTTTAGTTTGAGGTCATCCTACCTATAAATCGACTTTGTTATTCTGTTTCAAGGGAAAGACAAAGCAAAGCAAAGCAAACCAAAACAACAACAAAACCATTAAGGCTTAAAGATACACTGAAGAGAGTAGAATTGGCTCAGTAGTTAGTGTGCACTGCTCTTGCAGAGGACCTAAGTTTGACTCTGAGGGTCCTCACCTAGCAACTCAGAACTGCCTATAACTCCAGATCCAGTGATCTAAGGCCATCTTTTGGATTTCTAGGGCATGTTGTGGAATATTACTTTTACTATGTAAAGGAGTGTTACAATTGTTTATGTTGAAGAATATTACTTTAACTACGAAAAGATGTGTTATATTTGTTTCATTTTGCCTGCCTAAGGCAAAATGTCTAAGGTCTTAGCTGGGGTAATCTTTGTGGGTTCCTGGGAATTTCCTTAGTACCAGGTTTCTGAATGGTCCCATAATGGCTCCCTTAATCTAGATATCACATTCCTTGCTCTCCTTCTCTGCCCTTCCCACATCATGATCATCAACTACCCCTTCCATTCCTTCATGTTCTCCTCCCCCCACCTCTACTCCCCACACTCTCTTCTGCCCTCCCACCACCCCCGCCCCCATGCTCCTAATTCTCCTAGGAGTGGTGGCAGGGGCTGGGGTGGAAAGGAAGGTGGGGGGAGTAGGAAGAGGGGAGGGATTGGAAACTGGGATTGGTATGTAAAACGAGAAAAAAAATTTTTAAATAAAAAAATGATTAAAAAAAAGCACATGGCCAAAAGCTAGGCAGTAGAGGAATAGGCAGGAAAAGTAGGATATGTAGAAGGAAAGAAAAGAATAAAGACCCAAGGCAAAATGCAGATGAAGAGAAGCAGATTCTCAACTTTATATGGAAAAACAAAAGACCCAGGATAGCCAAGACAACCCTGTTCACCAAAGCAATGTCAGGAGGCATCACCATCCCTGACTTCAAGCTCTGTTATAGAGCTATAGTCCTGAAAACAGCTTGGTATTGGCACAAAGACAGGTAGACCAATGGAATCGAATCGAAAGCCCTGAGATTAATCCACAAACCTATGAACACCTGGTTTTCGACAAAGAATCTAAAATTATACAATGGAAAATAGGTAGCATCTACAACAAATGGTGCTGGCATAACTGGATGTTAGCCTGTAGAAGACTGCAGATAGATACATGTTTATCGCCATGCACAAAACTTAAGTCCAAATGGATCAAAGACCTCAACATAAATCCAGCCATACTGAACCTGCTAGAAGAAAAATTGGGTGGTACCCTTGAACGAATTGGTACAGGAGACAGCTTCCTGAACATAGCACCTGTAGCACAAACACTGAGATCAACATTTAATAAATGGGACCTCCTGAAACTGAGAAGCTTCTGTAAGGCAGTAGATACAGTCAGCAAGACAAAAAGACACCCCACAGATTAGGAAAAGATATTCACTAACCTCACATCTGACAGATGGCTGATCACCAAAATTTACAAAGAATTCAAGAAGCAAGTCTCTAAAACACCAAAGATTCCAATTAAAAAATGGGGGATTGAACTAAATAGAAACTTCTCAATAGAGGAGTATAAATGGGCAGAGAGACACATGAGAAAGTGTTCAACATCATTAGCCATTATGGAAATGCAAATCAAAGCAACTCTGAGATACCATCTTACTCCTGTCAGAATGGCTAAAATCAAAAACACCAATGACAATTTGTGTTGGAGAAGATGTGGAGAAAGGGGAACACTCCTCCACTGCTGGTGTGAGTAACAACTCATACAGCTACTATGGAAATAAAGTTTGGAGATTCCTCAGGAAAATGGGACTCGGTTTACTACAAGACCCAGGAATTTCACTCTTAGGCATATACCCAAAAACCACCCATTCACACAACAAGTTCCAGTATGTTCATTGAAGTATTATATGTAATAGCTAGATCCTGGAAGCAACCTAGATGACCCACAACTGAAGAGTGGATAGAGACAATGTATATTTATACAATGGAGTACTATTCAGCAGAAAAAAATGGAATCCTGAGATTTGAAGGCAAATGGATGACACTAGAAGAAACCATCCTGAGTGAGGTAACACAGTCACAAAAAGAGAAACCTGGCATGTACTCTCTCATATATGGATTTTAGACATAGATCTGGGGAGTGCCAGCCTACAATTCCATGGCCAGAGAGTCTGGGAAACAGAACCTTAATTCAGTGGCTGATGGAAGAAGAGGCAGACTCCCACGGCTAAGCACTGAGCTGAACTCAAGAAGGCCAGTAACAGAGAGGGAGGACTGATGACCAAAGGGATTAAGAATGGGTTGGTTTAACCCCCAGAAACAGCTGACCTGACAAGGGTTAACTCTTGAATCCCAGGCTGATGCCTGGGAATCTAGCATGGGGCTGATCAAGACCCCCTAACGGGGGGTGTCAGTGAGGAGGCCTAGGTAATCTATTGAGCCTTGGGCAGTAGATCAGTATTCATACGGAGTATACACATGGACTGTGGACTCCCATCCAACAATGTGAGATGCACTCTCACCCTGAACTCTTGGGGGAGGGTCTGGGCCCTGCTCTGGATGAAATGACAGATTGTGGACACCCCCATGGAGGGCTTCACCCTCCCTGGGGAAATGAGGGGATATTGGGGGGACTGAGGGGAAGGCATGGGAGGAGGGGAGGGAAACGGAGAGGGACCTGGAACTGACTTGTGAAGCAACCTTGTTTCTAATCTAAATTTAAACTTAAAAATATATAATAAAAAATAAAAAAGAGGGTTGCTACAAGGATGCTTGTGCTCACATATGTTTACATATCCATAAATATATATGTATTTAAAAAATAATGTTGTGTCTTTAAATGACACAACTCTTGGTTAACTTCTAATTGCAGCCCTTGATGTAGAACCTCCAAGTGACAAGCCTTTTTGTTAATAAATATTCATGATCTAATAAAAAAACAGAAATTGTGCATAAATTCAAGCATTCATTTTATTGCTGTGATAAAACACACTCAGGGTAACTTATAGTAGGAAAGGATATTTTTAGTTTATAATGTTAGGCCACAGTTTATTACCATGGGAATTCATAGCCGGATATCATATCGAATCAGCAACTATGGAAGAATTCTGCTTCCTGGTTCATCTACAGGTTCTTGCTTTGTTAGATTTCTTATACAGACCAAGACATGGCCAGAGAATGGCGTATCTCATAGTGGGCTGGGTCTTCTTGTATCAATTGACAATCTTGCATAGAGATATCCTCAAGTAAATCTGATCCATGTGATTGAGATTCCATTCTCTGGATACTCTACAGTATGTTGTATTTACAAGAGAGCTAAATATAGGAAGGAGAAAACATATTTATAATACATTCAACCTAAGGAAGTGTTTACAGAAGTATCTTGTTTACTCTCGTTGTCATATTAATGACTGGGACTTTTTAATATCAGCATCATGAGAGTCTATCATATCATATATTGCTAATTCTTGCAAAGATCACAATGCACATTTAAAATATATTTTCAACTGAATGAGTCGTCCTTTTTATACCACTGCAAGGTCAGACAATCTTATGTCTAATGATCTTATATCATAAGTCAATGCCTGTATTTACCTGTGTGAAGTAGTGAATTAGAATTTTTGTTCCCTAACTAGAAGTATGCAATGAAATATAAATTACTTTCAATCCATGTCTGTAGTTCATCCCCACAGAAAATGGGTTCACTGGGAGCATAGGGTACACAGGTTAACTTTATTGAGAACTGCTCAACATCAGATCTTTTAACATGGCTGTACTCATCAAGTAACACACACACACACACACACACTGACATTCACACTGAATATTTTAAACATGCAAACACAGAGAGGATAATAGCAGACACCTCTCAAAGTTCTAAGTGTCAAGCAAATTGCACTGTAAAATACTAATCCATTGTTTGCTCACCGTATCCTCCCAGTGATTGACTTCATAGAAATTTGGATCATACTTTAAGATGAAACATTTATCACTATTTATCACATCTAAAGTTACTATACAAACTCTATGAAGCTAATAATTTGATTTGGGTTTATAGTAACAATTTCAGTTGCTGCTATAGATCAAGTTGAAGTGGGCTGTTAACAATAAGGCAGAGAAACTCTGGCATGGAAAATGCAGACAATAGTAATTGTAGTTACTGCAGTATTTGTAAGAGCATCTTTCCCTGGGAGTAGTAATATCAGCATCACTTCAGTCCAAAAGTATGGAAAAGAAGAGTGTTTATATTTTGTGTTTAAAGAAGCTTCAATTCAGTTGAAGCTTTCTTATTCCTAACTTGAGAGTCACTGAGAAAATCCGTTCACTAAGCTCAGGAAATTTGCTGGTCTCTGTGTTTCCTGCCCATCTTTCTGCCTTTGATTTGCTTTTATAGCATCTTTTATTTCTGTGATAAATAATGGTTGGCTACACAGCAAACACAGGATGTAATGAACCTTATAAGGTTCAATTTCTTCCACAGTGCTATGAGTCACCAAACTTGAAATGTCTTCCTGATTTCTTCTTGTTGTTATTAATATTGACTCAGCTGTGTGTCCTCAAGAATCTTAATTCTAAAAGTACTTGCTGTATGATGTGATGGTATGTGCTTTGGATCCTGGCCCCCCATTCTTTGTCTCTCTTACATTCTCTCCTTCTCTTTCTCTCCTCTATTTTAAAACTTATTTCACATGTATAATCATATGACTACAGTAGAATTACAAAACCTCTGTGTGTCTCCATTCATATCTACAATAAAGAGATCAATATCAAGTTTACTTTTTCTACAGTGTCTTTATGAAGATCAAATGAAATCATAACTGCAAAGTTATTTACAAATTGTGACGTGTGATCACAAGACTGGATAGCGGCAGCATCATTCTAACCCAGACTGCTTTAGCATCCAGGAAGCACAATTTGTACTTGATTAATTCACAAGTCATTTTGATAAAACAACCATTTTAAATAATAGTTTTTCTGTGATTGTTCTCACATACTAGCAGAGGAAAGAGGGAGGAAATATCATGGTCCAAAGAATACGAAAAACATGAAAAAAGCAAACAAAAACCAGGCATTTTTTTCTTACCTTACATATTTAGATTTCCCTCTGGCTATGAGAGCAAAAACTAAATTTTTTACAAGTATTTATTGTGAAAATATAGCTTTTGGTATGTGTTGGTTTTCTCAGGGGCATTTAAAACACGAGTTGGAGAATGCAGGAATGAATAGAGAGCTTAAAGATAAGCTCATCATATTTATAAATTTCATGAATGTTATTGAAACCATCCATAAAATGGGAATGTACCTCTACAGGCCCATAGATCATCTCTGCATTCAGCAGGGCCTTCACACAGGCATCCATGGATATATGTCAGTGCTGTCAGCTTAGCCAGAATGGAGAATCTTGGACTTGTTGATAGGAGCAGTGAATAGCTTTTACAACTAAATGACAGTAGAGTCCAAATTGATGAGTCAAGGGGGTCCATTGACTACTTCTTTGATCATCGTCACTGGAGCTTCAATAGAATAGAGACTGGTTTAGTTCTATTAAGTAGGGCAAAATAGAATTAATGGGATTTGACTCTCAAATATTCCATTAACACACTGTAACTGTTCTCTTTCCCTCCCTTTCTTTCTCTATTAGTCTCCTCCTTCCCCTCTTCTTCCTCTTCCTAAATACTATCTCTCTCTTCTTTACTCTGAGAAAAATAAGTCTCCAGGATATAAGCAAACTTGTAAGAGTGTCATGATAAAGAATTGAAGCTCCCCGCATGCAAAGATAAGACTTTGCTCAAGACGAGTGTAGCCCAGTCCACTGTAGAGAGCAGCTTTGAACAAGAACCTTTCCTATAGTTGAAATCTTAGTGCTGATGCTCAGAGGCATTTTCATTCTTAAGCTTCCTTCATTAAATGGCTATGTTTCGGGAAAATGTTTTATGTAGAAGCAGAGATGATTAAAAAGATCTTTTCATAGCTTTATGACTGTCTATAAAGTCACAATGAAGTAAGCAAATAGAAGTCATTCCGTGATGATCAGATATCAACATATCACTGAATATAGCTCTCCCACAAAGATGGATTTTGCAATTTCCACCATTGTCTGACTACTAATTTGGCACACAAATGACTCTGATACCAGTAGAAAACAATATTCCTTATCCACATGAAGTAACATAAGTCAAAGAGAAATAAAATAGCTTACTATCCTTGGCTTTTACTAGACATGGGATTGAAAGCCACTGTAATCCCTGTACCACTTGATCTTCTATGAGACGGATCATACTGCCTCTGAGAAGGTACAGTGCTTTCCAGGGAAATGCACTCATACAGCATGCAGTCTCTGGGGACAGGAATGGAATCACATGGTTGCCTCAGATTTCACTAGCAGCATTACAAACAACAGCAGCCTCTTTCTAAAAGCATGCTGGGAAAGCAGTGAGAGAAATTCCAGACCTTTGGGTCCACATATGCACATCATCTGAGAACATGTGGTGCATTTCATTTTGATGCTGTTGTTTACAGGTGACATACAGCAGAATATCTTTGACTTCCCAATGTTTACTTGTCAAGAAAGCTATTTCTAAGATCATCTTAGTGCTGCTTGCTCAGTCACTCATCTGTACCCAGCAGAACATCTGTCAGAACTTGTCACTTTTATTTAAGAAAGGCTTTGATGCAGAGACATCCTCTTCTAATCATGCTTATGTCTGATTTGACAGTTTTAGAATATCTCATGCATGTGTCCACTACACCTGTTTGGAGAGATCACTTATCAGTAGGCTTTTCTCCTTGACCAATTTAGATAGACTCACACCTTCTTTTAGCTCAATTTCTAGGGAACTAAAAAGTGTGCATTAAAACATCACAGTTTTTGAATTCTCTGAGGACTGTGGGATAAAATATATTATAGAAACAAATGTAATTTATTGCTGGAAAGGAAAAAGCTGTCCATGTAATGAAACACAAAGAAATACAGAATCATAGAGAACTGCACCCTGAATGACTTATTTTCTCTTGAATACTATATTGTCTATGAAATAAGTTGTATTCATTCAGTTTTGTCCATATTTTTACACCACACTACAATGTAAATTAAAACGTATGTGACTGATGATACGTGTAAATTGGATCTCCTCACCTAACCTTACAAAGTCATTAATTGTAACTAATGGCTATCATTTGTGATTCAAAGGAAGACTATCTTAATAATCCCATCAACATTTCTAACTCATTACGGTGTGCATGGGACTCAAAGATTTGACTTATTTTATAAACATTACTACATATAACACATTCAGCGTATGAAATGTTAACTCTTTTGCATTAGTAAGGAACATGTCTCAAAGCAAACATCTCATTCACATTTGCATTAAATAAATTCTTGGAAAGTTAGTCATTTACAAGAAAAGTAGGTAATTATGAACACATATCTTTGAGTAATGGAAGCAAAGCAATTGCTTCATTATGATGAAGAATAATACAGAAAATACAAATGACTGCATTCTCAGTAGATAAAAAAGATGAAATGGCTGACACCCAAGTGTAGGAACACCTACACCTAGTTTACACAGGTTCCTAAAATCTGAATACCTGGACACCCTGAAGAAATTATTTTTATTATAGCCACATCCACATTCCCCAATCACAGGCTATTTGTCAATACCTAGAGCTGTTTCAGGTTTCATAAAGTGGGAAATAGCAGAAGGAATTTCTCTTGCTAAGCAAACTTCAATACAGGGGCAGTCACACAATAAGATTATTCAGTCCAAAATATTGGTAGCAGAGAGGTTAAGAAATTTTGATTTTTTAATTGGTGATATGTCAGTTATAAAATAATGACCTATATCCTATGTCAAACGGCCCAGAAATTTTATCAAGATGGAGAGTGGCAGAAAGATAACAAAAAAATGGGTTCTCTTATAATTTTTCTTTATTCTTGGGAATTTCATATATATGAAATATGTATGTTATCCACCCTCACTTCATACTACCAACTCCTTCTCTGTCCTTTACAGCACTTGTTCCTCCAAACGTTTAAGCATGTGATAGCATGCTGTGGAAGAAATGAAATCTTGATGTATCACAGGATGTCCTTCAGACTTCCCATTTTATTGTGAGGATAGCCTGTGACAGTAAGAAGTTATCAGATAGAAAAACTTGTCTATATTTTTTCAACTGTGAACATATGATACTAGACATATTGGAATGATAGTAGTGACCATTATTGTTTGATTGGCAGTGGCAACTTGTTTGTGCACTGAATTTCAGACAGAAAACAGCACGGAATTGATGATTGTCAATTCCAGCATCAATATTATATTGTGGAAAGAGTTGGAATTTGTGAGAAATGTCTCATTGCCTTAAGAATGTGATCATAAGATTTTCAGTGAATCATTCTCATCCTTTAAAGGCGCTGCCACCATCATAAGGCTTTCTGAGTTTCTGTACACAGTGTTGGTGTTCTGTTCCCCAATTGTTTGTATCTTGCTGGTTTGTGTAGCATGCAGTTTCTTTTATCTCATTTGTTCAATGAGTAAGGAAGGCAGTGTTGAAGTTTTCTTTCACAATTAAGTTCTATACAATTATAAATTAAATTCTAATAATATATTTATCCAAAAATATGATCATGGTATGTGTAATTGTGTGTGTGTTATGATGTGGTTGTGTGTGTGTATGTGTCTGTCTGTCTGTTGTCAGGGAAGTTGGCATGCATGAATGTATTTGTAACCAAATGCTTACAAAGTAGCAACTGCTATGTAAATAAATTAATGATAGTTACTGAAAATTTCACGTTAGTTGAGCAGGTGTCCTTATTCTGAGTGTACATCTTTTGAGTATATGCCTAAGAGTGGAATTACTGGATCTTTTGGTAAGGCTGATTTCCACTTTCCTGAAGAATTTCAATACCGATCTCCACAGTGCCTGCACAAGTTAGCATTCCCACCAGCAGTGGAGGAGTGTTCCCCTTTCTCCACATCTTCTCCAGCATAATTATCATTAGTGGTTTTGATTTTAGCCATTCTGATGAGAGTGAGATGGTATCTTAGAGTTGTTCTAATTTGCATTTCACTGATGGCTAAGGATGTTGAGCACTTTCTCAAGTATCTCTTAGCCATTTTAAACTCCTCTATTGAGAATTCTCTATTTAGTTCTGTACCCCAATTTTTAATTGGATCCTTTGGTGTTTTGCAGACTTTCTTCTTGAGTTTTTATAGATTTTGGAGATCAGCCTTTTGTCAGATGTGAGGTCTGTGAATTTAGTTTCCCATTCTGTGGGCTATTGTTTTGTCTTGTTGACTGTGTCATTTGCCTTGCAGAAGCCTCTCAGTTTCAGGAGGTCCCATTTGTTAATTGTCGATCTCAGTGTCTGTGCTACTGGTGTTATGTTCAGCAAGCGGTCTCCTGTACCAATTAGTTCAAGGGTACTTCCCACTTTATCTTCTGAGGGGTTCATTGTGGGTGGATTTATGTTAAGGTCTTTGATCCATTTGGACTTAAGTTTTGTGCGTGGTGATATATATGGGTCTATCTGCTGTCTTTTACATGCCAACATCCAGTTACTCCAGAATTTGTTGAAGATGCTTTCATTTTTCCATTGTATAGTTTTAGCTTCTTTGTCAAAGCTCAGATGTTCAAAGGTTTGTGGGTTGATATCAGGGTCTTAAATTTGATTCCATTGGTCTCCCTGTCTGTTTTTGTGCCAATACCAAGCTTTTTTCAGGACTATGTCTCTATAGTAGAGCTTGAAGTCAGGGTTGGTGATGCCTCCTGAAGTTCCTTTAGTGTACAGGGTTGTTTTGAATATCCTGAGTCTTTTGTTTTCCATATAACATTGAGAATTGTCCTTTCGAGGTCTGTGAAAAATTGTGCAGGTATTTTGATAGGGATTGCATTCAATCTGTAGATTGTTTTAGGTAAGATTGCCATTTTTACTATGTTGATCCAAGAGCATGGGAGATCTATCTATCTATCTATCTATCTATCTATCTATCTACTTGCTATCTAATTTCTTTTCTTTAGTCTCAAAGTTCTTGTTATGCAGGTCTTTCACCTGTTTTGTTAGAGTTACCCCAAGAAATTTTATGTTGTTTGTGGCTTTTATAAAGTGTGATGTTTCTCTGATTTCGTCCTCATCCCCTTTATTGTCTATATATAGTAGGTCTATTGAATTTTTTGAGTTAATTATGTATTCTGCCACTGTGCTGAAGGTGTTTATCAGATGTAGGAGTTCCCTGGTAAAATTCTTTGGGTCGCTTACATAGACTATCATATCATCTACAAGTAGTGAAAGTTTGACTTCTTCCTTTCCAATTTGTATCCCCTTGATTTCCTTTTGTTGTCTTACTGTTCTAGCAAGAACTTCAAGTACAATATTGAAGAGATATGGAGAGAGTTGATATCCTTGTCTTGTTCCTGATTTTAGAGGAATCACCTTGAGTTTCTCTCCATTTATTTTGATGTTGGCTGTTGGTTTGCTGTGTATTGCTTTTATTATGATTAGATATGTTCCTGTTATTCCGGATCTTTCCAAGACTTTTATCATGAAGGATTGTTGGATTTTGTCAAAGGCTTTTTCATCATCTAGTGAGATTATCATGTGTTTTTCTTTTTCAGCTTGTTAATATGGTCAGTAACATTGATGGATTTTCGTATGTTTAACCATCCCTGCATCCCTGGGATGAAGCCTACTTGATCATGGTTATGCTTTTTCTGATGTGTTCTAGAATTCAATTTTGGAAGTATTTTATTGAGTATTTTTGCATCAATATTCATGAGGGAGATTGGTCTATAATTCCCTATCTTGGTTGTATCTTTGTGTGGTGTGGGTACTAAGGTAACTTGTAAAAAGAGTTTGGCAGTGATCCTTCTGCTTCTATTGTGTGGAACAATTTGAAGAGTATTGGTTTTAGCTCTTTCTTGAGTTTTTGGTAGAATTCTGCACTGAAGCCATCTGGTCCTGGACTCTTTTTAGTTGGAAGGCTTTTTATGGCTGCTCCTATTTCTTTAGAGGCTATAGATTTGTTTATATTGTTTATGTGTTCTTGATTTAATTTAGGTAAGTGATATCTATCCAGAAAATCATCCATTTCCTTTAAATTTTCCAATTTAGTGGAGTATAGGTTTTCAAAGTATGACCTGATGATTCTTTGGATTTCCCCAGTGTCTGTTGTTATGTCCCCCTTTTCATTTTGATAATTAGCATGTTCTCTCTGTCTTTTTTTAGGTTGGATAGAAGTTTTTCTATGTTGTTGATTTTCTCAAAGAACCAACTCTTTGTTTTATTGATTCTTTGTATTGTTCTCTTTGTTTCTACTTTATTGATTTCAGGTCTCAATTTGATTATTTCCTTGCATCTACTCCTGTTGGGTGAGTTTGCTTCTTTTTGTTCTAGAGCTTTCAGGTGTTCTGTTAATTCTCTAGTGTGGCAACTCTCCAGTTTCTTCATGTGGGCACTTAGTACTATGAACTTTCCCCTTAGAACTGCTTTCAGAATATCCCACAGGTTTGGGTATGTTGTGCCTTCCTTTTCATTGAATTCTAGGAAGTCTTTGATTTCTTTCTTTATTTCTTCCTTTAGCCAGGGGTGATACAATTGAGAATTGTTCAATTTCCATGAGTTTGTTGGGGTTCTGCAATTTGTGTTGATGTTGAATTCTAATTTTAAGCCATGGTGGTCTGACAAGATACAGGAGGACAATTCCAATTTTTTTGTATCTATTGTGGTTTGCTTTATTGCCAAGTATGTGGTCGATATTAGAGAAGGTTCCATGTGGTGCTGAGAAGAAGGTATATTCTTTTTTTCAGATGGAATGTTCTATAGATGTCTGTTAAATCCAATTGGGTCATAACTTCTGTTAGTTCCATTGTTAAGTTTCTGTCTGGTGGACCTGTACAGTGGTGAAAGTATGGTGTTGAAGTCTCCCACTATAAGTGTGTGGAGTTTAATGTTTGATTTGAATTCTAGCAATGTTTCTTTCACAATTGTAGGTGCCTTTGTATTTGGGGCATAGATATTCAGAATTGAGACTTCATCCTGATGTATTTTTCCTTTGATGAGTATGAAATGACCTTCTTTATCTCTTTTGATTAGTTTTAATTTGAAGTCTATTTTGTTAGATATTAGGATAGCTATACCGACTTGCTTCTTAAGACCATTTGATTGGAAAATGTTTTCCCAACCCTTAACCTTGAGGTAACGTCTGTCTTTGAAATTGAGTTATGTTTCTTGTATGCATCAGAAGGATGGATTTTGTCTTTGTATCCATTCTGTTAGCCTGTGTCTTTTTATAGGTGAGTTAAGTTCATTGATATTCAAGGATTTTTTTGTTTTGTTTTTGTTTGTTTTTATGAGACAGGGTTTCTATGTATTGTTTTGGAGGCTGTTGGTTCAGCCTGGCCTCGAACTCACAGAGATTGCCTGCCACTGCCTCCCGAGTGCTGGGATTAAAGGCGTGTGCCTCTACCGCCTGGTGATATTCAGGGATGTTAATGACAATTGATTGTTGATTCTTGTTTGCTTTGGATCCATTTTTGGTGGTGGTTTTGTGTGTGAGTTTTTACCCTATTTTTGACTTCTGGTAAAGTAAGATTATCTATTGCCCATGATATTTTGTGTGTAGTTAACTTCCTTGTGCTTGAGTTTTCCTTCTAGAACTTTCTGTAGTGCTGAATTTATGGATACATATTGTGTAAATCTGGTGTTGTCATGGAATATCTTGCTTTCTCCATCTATAGTGATTGCGAGTTTTGCTTGGAATAGTAGTCTGGACTGGAATCTGTGGTCTTGTAGTGTTTGTAGAACATCTGTCCAGAACCTCCTGGCTTTCATAGTTTCCATGGGAAGTCAGTGTAATTTTGATGGGTTTGCTTTTAAATGTTATTTGGTCTTTTTTCCTTTCCTGCTCATAATATTCTTTCTTTATTCCATATGTTTGTTGTTTTGATTATTATGTGGCAAGGGGACTTTTTTTTGGTCCAGTCTATTTGGCATTTGGTAATCTTCTTGTACTTTCAGAGGCATCTCCTTCTTCAGGTTGGGAAAGTTTTATTCCATGATTTTGTTGAATATGTTTCTGCATCATTGACCTGAGTTTCTTTGCCTTATTCTATACCTATTTTTCTTATGGTTGGTCTGATCATGTTTCCTGGATATTTTGTGTTAAGGATTTGTTAGACTTAAGACTTTCTATTTCCTCTAGTTTATCTTCAGTGCATGAAATTCTGCTTCCATCTATTGTATTCTGTTAGTTATGCTTGCATCTGTAGTTCCTGATTATTTATTCAGCTTTTCTATTTCCAGCATTACCTCAGTTTGTGTGTGTGTGTGTGTGTGTGTGTGTGTGTGTGTGTGTGTGTGTGTTTTGGCCTCCATTTCAGTTTTCAGGGCTTGAACTGTTTGAATTGTTTCCTTCATCTCTTTGATTGTTTTTCCTTGGCTTTCTTTTAGAGATTTGTTAATTTCTTTCATTTTTGGTTTGTTGGTTCTTCTATTTCTTTAAGGGATTTTCTCATATCCTCTTTGAGGACCTCTATTATTTTCATGAGGTTGTTTTGAAGGTCCTTCTTTTCGTTTTCATCTGTGTTAGGATGTTCAGGTCTTACTGGTGTAGAGTTTCTAGACTCTGATGGTGTCATACTGGTTCTTCTGTTGTTGGCTGTGTTCCTATATTGCCATCTTCTCATTCCTTCTTTCAGTGGGAACTCGTGGGGTCTCTTCCTTTCCTGGTGTGTTTGGGTCTAAGGATCTCTTCCAGTACTTTCATGCAGGCATAATACTCCGATGGGTCTCACAATGGATGCAGGTGGGTCTGAGAAACTCTTAAGCACAGGCGAACACTGGAGGGAACTCAAGCACAGGGCAGGGGCTGGAGGGGACTGAAGGCTGAGGTGTGGCTGGACTCAGGTGATCCTTTCTGGTGAGGCAGGTTCTCTCTAGACACAGGGAACTCCCAGGGAGAAGGAAGCAGGGGATGTGGGGAGTTGGGGCCCAGAGCAGAGGCCCGACTCACCTCAAGTACTAGGCAGGGACTGGAGGAGACTCGTGGTGAGAATATTTGCAAAACCATAAATTTATTCATGAAAATATACAAAAAGATGAAATTCTATGAAGGCTTTTGAAATCTGAGTCAGAGCGAAAGAAAGTATTACAATGGTGCCATGATCAAAGTTATTATCAATTGGCATCTTGATATGGAAATATGCTTTACTGTACAACCTTTGCATTCTGCTTAAATGTGTCCAATTGAACTTTTGGAGCCTGGAAGTAAGGACCCAGAAAGAAATACAAAGGCACATTGAATACCCATATCCTTAGATAACATACATGAAAACCCCATTTTCTGTGATATTTTTATTCTTATTTATTTTGGGTAAATGATCCATCCCAAGACACTTAAAATACAAGTAATAATTTGATTTGGAAAGTTTTCAAATATACAAATTAAGATTTCAAGGACAGTTGATGCATTAGTTAAGTATCACATAATTTTTTTCACTTAGAAGATACATGGACATCCTTTAGTTCCCAGAATTCTAGGTGATTTCTTGTAGAAATCAATTGTAAATAAATAAATAAATTCAATAAATCTTTAGAAAACCTGATGAACAAATAATAGGACCCAACATTTGTACATTTATTCTTTTCCTTTAAAAGGAAAGGCAGCAATACATCAGATACAAAATACTGACCTTCTGTATCTGATGGCAAAGAGCCCAGAATTGGTACCAAAATTAAGACAGGAAGAAAGTGATGAAGCTAAAATAGCAGAAAGGTTTTTTGATGTGCCCACATATTTATCATCGAAGAAGCTTTTGACATAGAACTACTCTTTAAAACTCCAGTTAATTTTGTATTTTATTAACTGAAAACCAGTTGCTTATTTCAGTCTTTCTTTTCATTGACACTCTATATGAAAACAATTCTTAGGAAGAAAATGTTATATCCTTTTACTACTTTCTTAAAACCATTCAGAAAATTATTATGTATACAGCAATTATGCAATGTTATATAGGGCCTCACTATATAATCACAACTAGCCTAGAATTCTAGGTTGAATTGAACGCATAGAGATCACCCTGCTTTTGCTTCCTAAATGTGGGAATTGAAGGCATGTACCACCCCTCCTGGATTATACAATTTTCTTTGCTAAATTTTCTAACTCAACATACAATTTACATCATTTCCTCCTCATCTTTTCTCCCCTCAACCCTTTCCATATTTATTCCCCTCACTTTCTCACAAGTTTAAAACCTGTAGTCATTAATTTTTGCTAAATAGTGAGCCCTGAAATAATCAGTATACAAGTAACATACATATTGAGTATCTTATATTTATATATTAGTAATATAGGCATATATACATATCTGTATCTCTTAAACAGATATCTCATTGGAAATCATTTAATAATGATAGAAGGGAGAAAGTCCTTGAAAAAATGGAGATAATGCATTCAATATTGGGCAACATGTGTATTATGGTTTCATAAGGTACATCTTAGAAATTCTTAGGCCATTAAGTCACTGTTGTTGCATTAGTTATAATTCCAACTAAAACAACTCATTCGATATAATGTTAAAAATATGAAAAAGCAGACTAGTAAACAGAAATAGTCTCTTGCTTATCTAACATTTTTAATATATCCAGGTTTATTAATAAGAGATAAAGATGTGTACTCTAGTTAAAGTAAAACCAATGGCATTAACTGTGATTAAAGCAGTTGAAACATGATTTCACTCCTAAACTCTTCTCTGAAATGGCTTACTCAGTGGAATTACATTTGATCAACAGTTTAATGGCTTGAACTGTCTGATATTGCATTATTTGTAATTGAACAAATTCAATCATCTTCCAGCAGTTAGCTGTTGGTGTTCTTAAGTAGGAGGTTCAAGCAGACTCTACAAGCATAAACAAACAAACAAAAAACATAGTACTAGCGCATCTTCACAGGAGTTTCAATTCCATTTAGTCATTATTAAAAGGTAAATAATTGAAACCAAGCACAGTGTAACTCACCTATCTAGATAACTAAGGTAAACAGAGATGAGAATGGAAACTATTTTGTGGTGTGATTACCTGAAATGATATGCCCCAATAGACAATACTCACAGCAGATTTGTTAGTAATAGCCTTAAGTAATAGAAAAAAAAAGTTGAGATAGCCATCATAGCAGCATGGATAAACAAACAGAATTTTATTTTTACATGAGCATTTTATTTATAAATATACAGGGAAAATGTACATAGCAATAAAGTCAAGTATCAGATGAATTGTACCTTGTAAAAGAAATTTGTAATGAAGAATTCATGTTTCCATTTGGGAGGAGTCATGTGGGAGCAATTAAAATTGTGCTGTTAGTTCACATTTATTTGAGAAGTAAGAATGTTACTGTTTCCACTTGCCTCTACTCTTTGGTGACTTCTGCATATATTTTTGATGCTTGTTTACAAAATAATTAAGCACCTTACACATGATCTTTGTCTTAACCCTAAATCTTTTTTTAAAATTAGAAACAAGCTTGCTTCACATGCCAATCCCAGCTCCCTTTCCTTCCCCTCCTCCCACACCTCCTCACCAACTTCCCCCTGCCCCCCCACCCAATCCCCATTCCATTCCCCAGAGAGGATGAGAGCCTGTATAATCCTAAATCTTATAATGAATATCATTTTTATCAATATCTTTGTAGATCATTCATTGAACATCATAACTTGAGCCTTTTAACCTCTCAATTCTTTTTCTTAAATAAAATTTTACTATTCTTTAATAATTTCATACAATATATTTTGTACATATATTTTGACAGTGTTCACCTCCAACTCCTTCTGTTATCTCCTTCCAGATCCATCCAGTCCTCTCCCAACTTTGTGGCCTCTTTAATTTTTTTTTAACAACCAATCAAGCCTAACTTGTGCTGCTCATCTATTCAGGTTGTAGATATAGGGCTACCCACCAGAGCATGATTGACCAACCTGTGGCTAGACTCTCTCACCCCAAAAAGACACCAGTGTCAACAGCTTTAGTAAGGAGTCAGTGCTGCCCTTTTTGTGTGAGAATATTTACTAGCTCGATTTTGTTCAGAATCGAGTTCTTGATTATAGCAGTCATAGTATGTGTAGAAGACTGTTTCATCACAATCTTCCTGGATCTCTGGTTCTTTCACTTTCTGACCCCGATATCCAATGGACTCTGAGCATCCGTGAGAAGAAAGGTGATACCGATGTCTCATTGGCGGCTGAGTATGTCACAGTCACCTTTCCTCTGCTGCGAATGGTGACCACTTCTTGGTCCCAATATTATTGCACAAAGAAACATATCTGGTGATGTTTTTGAGCTGCACTAAGTTATGGATATAAGGATACAAATTCAGACAGCTGTCCATTAGCAAAGTAAGGGCGATAGATTCACCCCTAGTGCCTCTGAGTTCTGTTCCTCTAGGTTTTTGGCCCAATTTGTAGTTCCAGGCTTTTCACTGTATAGTTCTTTCACTGGTTTGTTAGGTTTATTACTCAATTTTTGTTTGAGCTTGAGGCTATTCTAAGTGAGACTGCTTCTTGACTTATTTCTATTTCTGCTTGTTTTTAATGTATAGAATGGTTTCTGGTTTGGGTATGCTAATATTTAACCTGCCAATTTGTTGAAAGTATTTATTAGTTCTATGTGTTTTTTGGTAGAATTTTGGGAATATTTCATGTGTAGACTCACGTTGCCTTAGGGTTTCTATTGCTGTGAAGAGACACCATGATGACAACAATTCTTATTCAGGAAAAATATTAATTGGCACTAGTTTACAGTTCAGAGATTTCATTCACTGTTGTTATGATGGGAAACATGGTGGACTGTAGGCAGGCATGGTGCTGGAGAAGGAGCTGAGAATTATGTGTCTTGTTCTGCAGGCAGCAAACAAGGGGTGAACTGTCTCCCACATTGGGCATTGAGCAGATAGGCGACTTAAAACCATGCTCCCACAGTGACATACTTTCTCTAGCAAGGCCACTCCTATTCCAACAAGGTTACATCTCCTAATAGTGGCACTTCCTATAGGTCAAGTATTCAAACACAGGAGTCTATGTGGACCATAGGTATTCAAACCACCACATATGCCATCAGTAAATAGAGGCGCTTCGGTTTCTTTCATTTCTGTTTCTAAGTCTTTCATTTTTATGTCTTAGTGCTCTAGCTAAGTTCTTAAGTATTAGGTTGAACATGAGTGATGAGAGTGGACATTTCCATCTTAATGGGAATGCTGTGGGTTTATTTTTCTTTCCCCGCATTTAACATCATGATCGGTACTTGTTTGTCATAGATAGTCTTATTACATTGAGGTAACTCCTCACATACAGAGGTAATCCCCCATATAGAAAGAGGCACATCCCCCTATCCTAGACTTTCCAGGATTTGAGTGCAATTTCTTCTTTGAAGATCTGATAGAAATTTGCGCTGAGTCTGGAAATGAGCTTTTATAGTTGGGAAATTTTTTTATTACTGCTTCTGCCTTATTGTTTGTTAGGGGTCTGTTTAAAATATTTACTTCATCTTGACTTAAATTCCATAGGTCATATATACACAGAAATTGAATTTTTCAGATATACCAACTTAGTGGAACATTAAATTTAAAGTATGTCCTTATGGTTATTAATGTCCTCAGTGTCTGTTTTGTAATGTCTCTCATCTCTAATTTTATCAGTCTGAGTTTTCTCTGTCTTTTGGTTAATTTAATTAAAGTTTTGTCTATTTTCTTTTTCTTTCCGCACACATAGACCTAGTTAAAAATACAGAATCTAAAAAACAAGTAAACAGAGGTTTTAATACTCTTACTAAATCATTCAATATATCCTATTAGGACCCAAATGGCTGAACCCTCAGTTCCATGTAGTCAATCCCCTACCATACCATATAGCCTCAATAAATAAACAAGAATGACAAAAAAAGCTGAAATAAAAAAGTTCTCAACTGAAATTCCCCTTCTGACTTGCTACTGGATGATCTTCCAGTTCTGGAGTCATATACTCACTTAAAACCATGGGCATTTTCTTTTACTAACTCTGCAATTAATCACAACTCTTGTACTTTCTGCCTTTTAATACCACAAGAATACATTTCTCTCTCCCCATCTCTAATGTTCTCATCAGTAATTCTCCTTTGACTGCCTGTAGCCTTTTCTTAACTGGTGTTCTTGTTTCAGGTCATGGCCTCTCCAATCCCTTTTTCGCAATTCAGTCAGTGATTTTCAGAAGTCAAATCTGATCATGTCACTTTTTGACTTATTTAAAACCTGTAAATATCACTATACTGCCTTGAGGATAAATTCCTACTCCTTAGCAGGACATGGAAGGTCACTCATGAAAGAGAATCTACTTAAATTCCTGGCTGCTTCTGTCAAAAGGATTTCATTTCCTTCTAAGCTCCAAAGATAGGATACTTAAGGTCCCCAAACATGCTGCATTTTATTTCAGTTTTTTTATAAAAGATTTTAAATGAAAGCAATTTTCTATTATATTGCTTTGCACTCCCAGGAAGATACATATGTCCCCCCACACACACTTTGCACCCTGTTTATTACGTATCCTGTCTGAATCTATGGATTATAGCATAATTACCCTTTACTTGACAGCTAATAACTACTTATAAGTGTGCACATACCAGTGAACTTGGGGAAGATAGGTACTAGAACAGGAGTGTTGGAAGAGAAAGAAGGAGGGAGTACTGGGAGACCGCACTAGAAATGGGGGACACTTGGTGAGCAATGTGGAAATCTAGTGCAATGGAAACTCCCTGAACTCTACCAGGGTGACACTTAGTAATGAGGAATACTGAGACTGAAGTTGCCAATTTTTATAATCAGGCAAGGCTTCCAATGGTGGGACTGGGATATTATCTGAGTCATAAAATTTTCAACCCACAACCTGTCCTGCCTGAAAGATATCCTGTGGTAATGGTGTAGAACTTTTGTGAGTGACTAACTAATGGCTGTTCTAACTTGAGGCCCATACCACATAAGAGGAAGCTTACATCCAGCACTGCCTGGTTGGCCAGGAACCAAAAGTTGGATGGACCAAAGACCTAGATATGGTAGAACTAAATATGACTGACAAAAAAAAACAAAGAAAAGAAAGACAGAAAAATGAATGGAGAGACTCATACAGGTATTTTGCTATACTCCTAGATCAATGGTTAGCACAATCATCATCAGAGGTCTCCTCTGGCAACTGATGGGAGCAGACATGTAGACCCACAGCCAAACATTAGGCAGAACTCAGGGAACCCTCCAGAAAAGGGAAGAAAGGATTGTAGGAATCTTGAGGTCAAAAATACCAGGAGGACGTAGACCACAGAATCAAGAAAATAGAGTTCACAGGGACTCACAGAGACTGAAGTGGGAATCAGGGACCATACATGAGTCTGTGCTAGGTTCTCTGCAAATATATTGTGATTGTTTAGTTTGGGATTTTTTGTGGGAGTCCTAACAGTGGGAGGGGAGGTGTCTCTGAATCTGTTCCCTGCTCTTAGGAGCCTTTTCCTCCTACTTGTTGCCTTTTTTAGCTTTGATATGAGGATTTGGGCCTAGTCTTGCTACATTATGTTATGCTGTGTTGGTTGGTATCCCTGGGAATTTTCTTTTCTGAAGGGAATCAGAGGATAAGTGGATATGTGGGAGAGCAGAAGTGGGATGCACACTGAGGAGAGTGAAGAGAGGGGAGCCTGAGGTAAGGATATACTGTATGAGAGAAGAATAAATAAAAAGAACACAGGGACGAGGGATCAGGTAATTTTCTCCTGCCTAATAATTTTACTTTCTTCCTATACTTAATCTCATCTTTCCCAAATTGTCTCCCAGGTATGTTTCTGTTGTGGTCTTCTCCCTACCATGAAGTTCCCTTATCTTGTTCAAGAGAATATGGACATTTCCATGGTCATAAAGTTTACTGAAAGAATTCTTGATTAATTTTTACCACAGTTTATACCCATTCAAAGGTAGATGACTTTCTTTTAGCTAGTTTTCTCACAATGAAAATATAAGGGATGGGATCAATGTAAATTATTTTGAATGTGATTACAGGAAACAGTAATAAGAGTAAAGAGACAGAGAGGAGATAGTTGTCAATAAAGAAGTGTTTGGATGTGTTGTCATGCCAGGTACGTGAAGCTTAGTATATTGAGGCATGATTAGCGTACATGTAAAATGTGTTTCTCAGAGTTACTCCAGCTTAAGAATAGTTAAAAGTTACAAAATAAGACAAGTGAACAACTTCCTGAACCTAACACTAGCTCCCTCAGCTTCCTTGCTGAAAACAGGTTACCTGAGTAGGTAAATAACTATTAACTCCTGGACACTTTTAGCTTAGGGTATATCAGCAGATAGATATGACCTCTCATTGCATTAGCTGTGCTAGCCTGTGCAGTTACAGGTATTCAAATTCATTTACTAAATAAGTGAAAAATCTAAAGAAAAAAAATCAATAAAACCAAATTTTATTATTATTTTTCATTGTTATTCTCACTAGCAAGCATTATTTCAGGCACATAAGCACACACTCCTTCCGGACTATCCTTCTCAAACATATGGTTTTATTATCTCCCAGAGGCACCTTGGTGAGAAAAGCACTGGGTTTAATCCTTTTTTGCTAGCCCACATCAGTGAAGAACACTTTTGTAGCCCTCTTTCTTCAGCTTCACAGAAGAGTGACTGTGAGTAATTGCAAGAGGACTACCATGATGGGGTTTGGGGGCACTGCTCCTTAGGAACATTTAGAATCACACTGTGGAGTGGTGGAGCACAGATTAGCTGTGGCCACATGGGATCCAGCAATGATGGAAAGGAAACACAGCTCCAGTCTCCAGAGCTATTACCCTTTGTATTCCCATGAGCTCTTTCTGTATTTTTAAAAAGAAAAGGGACTAAATATAGAGGCTTGAGTGTGGGAGAAGTTGAGTCTTCAAATAGTTTCTTGAAATGTCATGTAAAATGAGGACTCCTGTGGTAAGGACAAAGGAAATGTGTTCAAACATCAGCAGAAAGTGAATGCATATAACTTGGAATTTCTAAAACATTTGTCAAAACCATAACAGAAAATATTTAATTTTTCTTACTTTGGTGAATTTATATGAAGTCTAAATTTAAGTGCTGATTTTTTTGGTATAATTTCCACTTCTCTAAAATTGTTTCTATATTGGCTATTTATATAATATAATTTTAGATTTTTTAATCAAGGAGTTTTGAATTTCATACCACTTTTTTAAAGATAAAATGAATTTCTACTAATCATAGTAACACATACCTGTTAATCCCAGTGCCTTAAGGCTCATGCAGGGTGGTTAGATGCAGACAAATATAAGATGCAGTCACTTTAAGTTAATTTGTGTCAATTAAAATGCAATTGTCTTTGTAGTCATTGGACTTGCAAAAATAGCACTTTGTCTTTGCTATTTTTGGTCTTGAACTCATATAGAGTTGTGCTCTTGGGCTCCCAATGACTCAGAGGCTCTGTATTTCATAAGCCTTGTGATAACAGATGAGAAATGTTGACTCAAAAGGCCCATGGTTAGCTAAAACAGCTCAAGCTCATAGGAAAACAAACAGAACATAGTTTTCTTCTTCCATCAACTGGGTCCTGGGGTTTGAACTCAGGTTGTCAAGTTTGGCAGCAGGGAACTTTACCCACTATGCCAACTCATTGGTTCATGTGTGTATTCCATTCTTTTGATCTTTTGTCGCTAGGGTGCTATGATAGAAGAGTGGCCTCCAACAAATGTTGACATTCTAATCTCTGAAAATAGTAACCATGAAACAAACTATATGTGCTAAAATTCTGTTTTTTTTATAAGCATAAGTAAGAATTTTGGAAAGAGGAAATTATTCTGGATTCACAGTTGAGGCTTATATAGTTACAAGGATTCTAAATGGGAGTCATGGTAACAGACCGAGGGATAAAGCAAAGGCCACATTTATGTGATATGTTTCTTTTCTAACTTCAAAGAGGAACACTAGACAAGAGATATCAGAGGACTACAGGACCTAGAAAAAGGAAGAAGAGCTTCCAGAAGAAATGCAGCCCTGTGCACTCATCTCCACTTTAGCCAATGAGACTGCTAACCATCAAACATGGCCACTTGAATTGAGCTAAGTCAATAAGTTTAGGCAATTTGAAACAATACATTAGGAAATCAATGTAGTTAAAAATGGCTTTTCACGTGGCAGGCGAGAATTCTACATCTGGCAGAGGGTTGATCTCCAAAATTTACAAAGAACTCAAGAAGCAAGTCTCCAAAACACCAAAGGACCCTATTAAAAAGTGGGCTGCAGAACTAAATAGAGAGTTTTCAATAGAGGAGTCTAAAATGGCTGAGAGGCACTTGAGAAAGTGCTCAACATCCTTAGCCATCTGGGAAATGCAAATCAAAACAACTCTGAGATACCATCTCACTCCTGTCAGAATGGCTAAAATCAAAAACACCAATGACAATTTATGCTGGAGAGGATGTGGTGAAAGGGGGACACTCCTACATTGCTGGTGGGAGTGCCAACTGGTTCAGCCACTTAGGAAATCAGTATGGAGATTCCTCAGAAAAATGGGAATAAACCTACCACAAGACCCAGCAACTCCACTCTTAGGCATATATCCAAAAGATGCCCATTCATACAACAAAGATGTCTGTTCCACTATGTTCATAGCAGCTTTATTTGTAATAGCCAGAACTTGGAAGCAACCTAGATGTCCCTCACCTGAAGAGTGGATAGAGAAAATGTGATACATCTACACAATGGAGTACTATTCAGCAGAAAAAAATAATGGAATCATGAGATTCGCAGGCAAATGGATGACACTAGAAGAAACCATCCTGAGTGAGGTAACCCAGTCACAAAAAGAGAAACATGGCATGTACTCTCTCATATGTGGATTTTAGACATAGATCTGGGGAGTGCCAGCCTACAATCCTATGGCCAGAGAGTCTGGGAAACAGAAACTTCATTTAGTGGCTGATCGAAGAAGAGGCCGGCTCCCTTGGTTAAGCACTGAGCTGAACTCAAGAAAGCCAGTAACAGAGAGGGAGGACTGATGATCAAAGGGATTAAGACCAGGCTGGTTTAACCCCCAGAAACAGCTGACCAGATAAAGGTTAACTCTTGAATCCCAGGCATCAGCCTGGGAATCCAGCATGGGACTGATCAAGACCCCCTGAATCTGGGTGTCAGTGAGGAGGCCTAGGGAATCTATTGAGCCTTGGGCAGCAGATCAGTACCCATCCCAAGTATACACACGAACTTTGGACTCCCATAGAACAATGTGAGGTGCACTCTCACCCTGGACTCTTGGGGAAGGGTCTAAGCCCTGCCCTATATGAAATGACAGACTATGTACACCCCCATGGAGGGCCTCACCCTCCCTGGGGAAATGAGGGGATAACGGGGGGGGGTTTGGGGGGAGGGCACGGGAGGAGGGGAGGGAATGGGAGAGGGATCTGGAACTGACTTGTGAAGCAACCTCGTTTCTTATCTAAATTTAAACTGGAAAATAAAATTAAAAAATGGCTTTTCACAATTGGACTCATGGTAGGCTTCAGCTTAGAAAGTAAGGTCTTCATTAATTTTCTTAATATCCATTGGTGCATATTATCTATTTTCTGTCAGTTCTGTAATTAAGAATTGATCATACTTTTTATTTAACAAAAATTATGTTCACAAGTGCATTATAGGAATAGAATCTATGGGAGCCACATATACTGACAGATATGTTTTGTGTAGCATTATTTAATTATAACAATAAAAATTATGTCAAATTTCCCATGGTAGAACTGAATAATAACAACAGAAATCCAGAAACTGCCTCTTATATGAACTCATATATGCATGTAAAATTATACAAAAATACAGATATGCATGGTGTCCACCATTATACATATAGATATCTGTATCTAGGATTTTATTAATTTACCAATCTATTTAACCTATGTGTTTAAACACGTGCAGAGAGGAGAAAAAAAGACATGTGCTCTTTAGAGGGGTTACCTGTAGCTAGCGAATCATTGACAATTTTTCACACTTTGTAAATTTTCTTTAACTTCTCATGACTAATCAGAAAGGAAGTTCTAAAATCAGTGATAAATCTCACATATACCAGAACTTTGTACAACAAATGCTTTCCTGATTTCATTCACAGATAGAATACTGGCTTCTTCTACTATAACTATTGTCTGGAGTCCCATTAAGGTTATTTGTGTCTATCAAGGTATACCTGTAATTGTTCTTTCCCTGGCTTGAAGTTTGTGGTTGTGGTATGTCCTGAAGCTTTCCGCTGAATTCACTTTATAAGTGCTCAATCAAAACTTCCTTGATAAAAGTCATCTCAGAGTCATAACACACCAAAGGTTCAGAAAAACTATGAGGCAAATTTAGCAGGGAGTTAGATATAAAGATAAACACCCTGATTTAGTATGCAAATAAAGGCTAAATTATACATGCCATATTCTTGTTACAGCATTGTTCATTTAAATTTTGTTTGCTAGGAGGGTTGAATGACATGTCACTACCATTTTGAGATCTAAGTGTCACTGATGGTACTACAAAGTACAACTCAGCTGCAGACATACATTCTTACAGTGGACATGCTATCTATTTCCACAGCCATGATTTCAGATACTTGGCTTTCTGCTTTCCTAGGAGTTCAATTCCATGGCCTCAGACATTCCTGAATGTCAACGATAATCTGTAACAAAAGAATCGAGTAGCCTAGGAAGCAGAATTGTTTCAAAAGGATCAATGACAGCAAAGAGAGGTCCTTGCCATTTTAAGAGAGATACACAGACATAGTAAAGAAAAAAGTGAATAAAGATACACAGCTTTGTACATATTAGAAATATCTAATGTGCCACCAACACAATTTCCCTAAAACACAGAAAGCCCCAGCGACTGGAGCCACACTAGTAAAGAAAAAAAGTGAATCAAGATACACAACTTTGTACATATTAGAAATATCTAATGTGCCACCAACACAATTTCCCTAAAACACAGAAAGCCCAGCGACTGGAGCCACACTCATGTGTCTTTGTGTCACTCTTACTTTTGAATTACCAACCATCTATTTTTCCCACATCCTGACATACATTAAGACATTTTCAGCCAGAATTTTTTTGGCAATATGCTGATTTTTTTCAGCTACAGCAAGCCACACAAAAGTACTACCATTAATGTCCAATGGTTGTATCAGCCGAGCCTTTCTGCCACACACGTCTTCTTTAAAAGATTCTCCGTCTTCCCTTCATGAATCAGCAGTGCTTTGTCTTCACAGAGATCGCTTACTTCACACACTCATATGTTCTCTTCATCCAACATTTTGTTGATGCCGTCGCAGAGTTTCTGTAAGTGAGGCTTAAATTTTCCAAAGGGATTATACAAGGCCGCCAGAAAATCACAATCTGAAAAATGATCAAAGACGTTGTTAACCTGTCTGTGAGACTTGGCGGTGAGGTGGCGCTGGATGATGTCATGCAGCAGCTCCCGGCATTAGTTCAGCAGCCTGGACAGCACGTTGTGGTCGAAGATGTATTCCACCTGGTGGAAGCTGACCACCGTCATGGCAAGCTGGTGGACCTTCTTCTTGAACTTCTCCATGAGCACCAGCTCGTCTTGATTGAACTGATTGTTCCTGTGGAGGACAGCCAGCTTGATGACCGTCTTGATGAGGTTCTTGATGACCCTCTCTGCCTCCTTCTTGTTTTGGGTGTACTCCTTGGTGACCCAGTACAGCTCATCCAGCTGAAGATAAGACATTGGGTAAATATCAAAGAAGACCTCCATGAAAACAATCCTGCCCTGACCAAAATATGAGAAGGAGATGTTTAAATCAGAGGCAGGAAGATACAGCAGGGCAACACAATAACATGTGTAGGAAATTAGTAGAAATTTGTCAGTGACTGCTTCCATTGCTTTATTCTCAGGAGAATTTCAAAGACCTCTGAGAAAATCGGACACTATCAGTCACTGAATCATGGCTCATCATGTCCTGTTTCAAAATGTGGAATCATGGCTTTCGGCCTATATTTCTTCTTTGTGTGTGTGTGTGGGGCAGCACATGTAGAAGCAATAGATGACACTTGCATTTAATCCCCACTTTCAACTTTTTTTTTGGTTTTATGAGACAGGGTTTCTCTGTATTGTTTTAGAAGCTGTCGGACTAGCCCGGCCTCGAACTCACAGAGATCCGCCTGCCTCGGCCTCCTGAGTGCTGGGATTAAAGGTGTGTGCCACCACCGCACGGCTTCAACTTTTTTTTTAAGACAGAATCTTTTTATACCACCACTGTGTATATCAGACTAACTGGCCCATAATATTCCAGATATTCTGTCTCTCTCTTCTGTCTCACAGTAACAGCACTGGGATATGAGGTGTGCAAGCTACCACATCCAGCTTTACATGGATTCTAAAGCTATGAATTCAGGTGCTCCTGGCAGATGCTTTCTCCACTCAACCAACTTTCTGACCCCCAACATATAGCTTAATAAAAGGAATTATTTATCAAGCCCCCATTAAAAAGAACCACACTACACAGCCTCACCTTAAGGCAGATTGGATAGCTCTCTTCTAACAGGGCAGATTTTATTGTAGTGGGAGAAACTGAACTACATGGGTACACTGGAAGTGAGAGAAAATGTTTGATACCTGTTAGGTATCATTAATTGGGATGACATTATTATGTCTAATTTATAGTTTATAAACATAAAGGCTTCCAAAGGCATTATCAACTTTGAGAACAGTCTTTTAACTTAAAATTACTGCATTCTGAGAGAATATCCCTTTATGTGGAGTGGGATCCCAAAAGTTCATTCGTCTACTAGGGATAAATACTGATCCACTACCAGAGGCCCCCATAGATTAACCAGACCTCCAAACTAACACCCTCCTTCAGGGTGTCTGGAACAGTCCTATGCTGGTTTCCCAACTATCAGTCTGGGGTCCATGAGCTCTCCCTTGCACAGGTCAGCTGTTTCGGTGGGTTTCTCCAGCCTGGTCTTCACCCCTTTTTGTTCATCACTCCTCCCCCTCTGCAACTGGATTCCAGAGTTCAGCTCTGGAGGTTCTAGGCCCTGCTCCAAATGATATGACAGACTTTGAAGATCCCCCATGGAAGTCCTCACCTTCCCTGGGGAGCTGAAAGGGATGCGATAGGGAGTTGGTGGAAAACAGGAGAGGAGGGGAGGGAGAGGGAACTGGGATTGACATTAAAAAGAAGCTTGTTTACAATTTAAATAAAAAATGGGGGAAAGTACTGCAGTGTAGAGGAGCTTTACCAACTTCGTTAACACTTCTGTCTTTCTTCTTCAGTCTACCCAAAAAAAATGCTTATCTCAGTTTCTTTTTTAGTGGAAAAAAATCACTTGCTCAACACTAGCAACAGGATTCACAAGTAAAGCTCATTGAAATTGTATTTACAGAAATGAAATTGGAAAGAGACGATAACTCTTGAGAAACAGAAAACAGTCCAACGATACAAGTGAGATGCCACCATGGATTAGAATGCAGCATATTTATTGGAAAAGTTCATATGTTAGGCAATTCTCTTGTGAAAAGTTTTGCAAATACATAGACAGGGAGCAGCTGATGAATAAGAATTGGATGATGTATAATATATATCCATATTGCCAATAGTATATGTATGTTGGGAAGTTAGCTTTATTTTTTTTTTCAGTATCCCTAATGCAGAACACATTTCAAGTTGACAATAATATCATGTTTCTCACAATTGTAATTTGCCAACAACTCTCCCAAACAGTCAACATTGACTATTTTGACATTTGAAAACAAGAAAATAACCATCTATTTACATTTGTTTCAGGTTAAATACTAAAGTACTGGTATATTAAAGTTTTGCAAAACCAGCAGCTGAATGTTTTCAAGATTCATCCAGATGAATTATAATGACTTCAGGTGGTTTTATATTAACAAAGACACTCTCTTTAATTGTCTTTTCATCATCTATAAAGTTACAATAACTATGATTTAACTTTGATTCAAATTTGTGTTTTCCTTAAAGAACTGACCCTACGGTACTACTTTTTTGTTTTTTAATAATGAGTCAGAATTATCACATTAAAATCTCACTCATGTTTAAAGCCAGGTAATCACTCCATTTAATTATTATGGAGCAAAATGAGCCTACAGTCAGAGGCTCAATGTCCTCCATGTCAATCATTCAGTGTCATTTCAGTTTTTAATTTAATCTTCAGTAAATTGTTTTCAAGCACAGAACACTGCATACTGTATACCAGTCAGGTATGAATTTTGCTCATACTTTCATAGGTTCACAAGCAGAAATTTTTTAACATATTAAATTGATTCTTTAAAAAATACAAATAAATAATTGAGAAACTTTATGCTCAAGTCAGTTGCATACGTAAGTGTAGAAAGTAGATATTATTTTAAAATGAATACAGACTTTGTCTAAAACAATTTTTAAAAGATGAGTAGAGTAGCTGCAGTCCTTTAGATTCTCTGGTTATTTCTACAGATAATGCATCATTTGCCAAAAGCAATGTGAAAAGATAAATCACTTGTTCTGGGTCAGAAAAAGATATTCATCAGACTATAGGAGGGTGTGTTGCCTCCAGCCATATTTAATGAATACTAACTATGTGCCAGGCACAATGTAAAATGTTGAGAACCCAAAGAAGAAAGGACAAGGACCCTGCCCACAAGGCATTACCAATCACTAAAGCAGATATTGAGATGGAGAGAGATTTCTGTTAAGAACCTACATCTTCAAACAAAGATAAAATAGCAGCAAGCACCTACATTTACATTATAGGCTAGTGATGAAGTTGGGCATATTTAGAGCTGTCAAATATCAATCAGCCAAAATTTTACTCAAGGTTTCAATGTCACACAAGACTAATGTAATTTTAAAATCTGAATTTTCATGCATGAGGGAGAAGACAGTGAACCCCCTCCAATTTCAAGCCCAAATCCTTATAATTATATTAATATATTCTCTAACAGCCCACAGACACAAAATAAAAGACAATACTATATGATGATCATTTAGTTCATTTATTTTTGTCTCTAACGAGATGCATGCACTAAACTTGAAGCATTCTACATTACTGAAATATTTACATCATTGTACATATGATATGCAGGAAATTTTTTTCCTACCTTGGATAAAGGTATAATAGAATTCTAATCTAGACTTTTCTGTTGTGATTCTTCACAAATGAGGGAGGTATTCTAATTTGTTCCAATTTACCACAGCTTGAACTCAAGTGAACGCAGCACACAGCTTTGCCCCTTTTATACTAAACCATATGGGAATGAAAGACTGAACACTGATAAACACTCACAGCTTTCATCATTTCCATTGCTCTTACTCAAAGGTATCATGCTTGGTGTAATAGTCCTTGTTCTAGCTTTACTTTGCCTTGCAGGATTGAACGACAGTGCACATCAAAGTTCAAATTACAATAACTGCAGGAGAGTTGGCACAGATAGTATGACGTTATATATTTTACTAGGTAGAGACAGAAAAACAAATTCCAATGACCACATAGGGGATTATTTCATTGAACTTAGAAAGTTCATTTTCTTTCCATGAGATTCAGTGAATAAGACCCCCATCAATGAAACTCATACCTCCTCACAGATAAAGATAGGAGACCCAGTAAACCAGGTTGAACAAACAGAAGGCTGTGGGGAAGAAAATTCGAGCATAGGAATCCATTTTGGCAATGCGAATATGTATTCTCCCATGTCTCCAGGCTCCTGTTCGGCAATCTTCAAAACAGCAGAAGAAACTGGCACAGTCCTTGCCATCCAGACACTCATAGCCATATTCTTCATCCCTCTCTTGAAGGTGTGTGGCATTGTTCATTTGGATGGTTGCTGATCTGGGACGGATATCAATGGTAGGAGCCTGAGACAAGGTAGGTAAAGGAGAAAGATTCAAGTTAGCTACAGTGGAAGTATGCTACATGGTTTCTCCACAATGTCACCAATGAATTGATGAATCTGAAAATGAGTACTCAGGAAATTGCTTATGACATCTACGATGGTAAAATTGAACTCAGAAAGATAGCACAGTTGCAGATTTCAGACTCTGAGCTTAAGCGGTGCAGCTGGAAACAATACTATCAAGCTAATAGCTACAGCAATAATATTGAACAACAAAAGAACTCAAAGTATCAATATTTAAATCAAACTACATGGAATTTCATTATATTAATTATTAGATGTGAAGCTGGTTACATGAAGCTGGTTAATGGTACTGCAAGTGAGTAAAATAGAGAAATAAAAATGCATTGGTTTTTCAAATCAAATTGCATGTCATGCTAACTTATAGGCAAATAGGAACCCATTATACTGACCAAATATACTAAATGACTTTAATAGAAAATGCTAATATACATGGAGAAATGAAGAAGTTCCTTGATTTTTTTATACGACAAAGATTTAATTTATGTATTAATGTAGTTTGTCTAACACTCACCAACTTAAAACTGATATCAGTGTTTACATACATATCAAATAAGATTGTGAATTCAAAAGGAATGACATTACTTGTCAAGGTTTTCTTAACAAGATGAACTACAATTATTGACACAGTAATCTAATATTGCATGTTTGAACAACAAAATTACCCAAAACTCGGGGCTTATTTTTAGCTTTTGGAGTGTATAAATATAAATCACATTTTCTAAATTAGTTATTAGGGAAAATAAAAATCCCATTTCAATATTTCACAGAGCCAATAGGCCTAGTGATCACATTGGCACGAGAGGAAGGAGATTTTAATTAAAATCTTGTAAAGACAGTTTTCTTATTATAAATTCTCAAATACATAGAGATTAAGTTCATAAATGTGTTTTAAAACCTCATTTTAATTAGTGTTTACAGAGTTAAACTTTAGCTTTAAAAGTACATATATATTCTTTTAACATATGTATATAAGAAGTACATATGTAAATTATAGACAGTAAAATATATTTCATTTGCATCTGAGGAGACACAGCAGCCTATGTGGGCTTTGGAATTATAGAAGCCTTATTATCTGTGATTACTACTAGCCTTATGATTTTGAACTGAGTGTAGAATAAAAATCTATATAGTCTAGTTGCTGAATCAATTCTAAAGTTCTATAGAATATTCTCCCCTTGAGTGTGCCAGCATCTAGTAGACTACTTAAATGCTTACTCATAAAAAATAAAGCACCATGGAAAGCATTAATAGTTAATTCAGCAGTTGCATGCAGTGAAATTTCCATTCCAAAACATTATACCTTGAAGGAAAACATCCGAAGAAGCTTTGGATTTGTAGACAGAAAAGAGAATTGCATTTTTTAATAGAAAGAAGGAAAAGCAATAAAAAGAGAAAGAGAAACAAAATAAGACAAATTAAAAATACATTTTGAAAACGCAGTAAGTAAAATGAACTGAAAGCATAAACATAGAAGGTGGGCTCTGAGATTGGCATAATTTCTATATATCTAAAGTTAGAAATAACATTTTTGTGATTGGCGATCAAATCCTAAACAAATAACCCACAAGTTCATGACTACGAAGGCCAATACTGTTCAGTTTCAAGGATACATCCTAGTGAAAACTTTGACTGTAGAAAAACAGTATGAATTGTGTAATTGCCATTAAAGTGGATCTCATATATGAGTCCTGAGGAGGAGGAGTGAAGAACACGTTAAACAAGGAGATGCATTTTCAGCTACTTAGAACCTCACCATCTAGACTGCAACTAGCTCTGATAAATAAACAAACTGACTTTAAGGAGAAAATGTATAATATTCTCCAGGAACTATATTTTCTTGTTTTCTCTGTATTCTTTTCCTATCTGCCTTTAATTTTCCTCCTTCTATTATCAAGAACCGGAATTAAAGAATCCACTATTTTTGTCTCTGTAGTAATTTCCACACTCAAGTGATAAGGAAAGCCAGAGGACTTTTGGAAAGGACTTCAGACTTTGCCTAAAAGCCTGCCTCCTATCCTCATCACAGATGAGCATCAGTACAGCCATCTTATTTGAGGGAGATGAATTAGAAAATGAAGGAGAGGGATTAAGTAGAGAAACAAAATTTAAAGTAAGAAAATTCAAACAAGAATAGGAAAAAGTGGAAAGGCAGAGACAGAGAACAGACAGGGAAAGGAAGGACCACACATAGTACAAGCAATATTTGGGAGATTAAAAGAAAGCAAATTTCATGTTTTCATTAACCAATGATGCTATTTTATTTACCTTATTACTTTCAAATAAACAGGTCATTTGTAAAATATCTTAAGTAATTTCTGAACGTGCATCAGAATAGGAGTCAAGTCCAACTAGAGTTCTCTAGTCACTAGAGTTCCCTAGTCATCCCATAGTTCCTGGCCAGATAGATAGCCTCTCAGAGCAGAAAACCAGGGCAGGGTGTCAATCCAGGCAAGTAGGGCTATTACTTTGTCATCCTCTCAAAGGGAAATGAACTTACACTTTCATGGGGGTTCTGAGAACCAGAAGCTAGGGCAAGATGGATAAGTAGGCACCTATATGTTGTCCTCAACACTCATGATAAAAGATAATGCCTTTACTTATTCATATTTAAGTCTCATTCTCCCCTTTTATGATTTAGTACAAGCAAAAGTCATCTTACCTGTTTCCAAATCAAGCAGTCACCAAAAATAAAAATTCAGGTTGTCAACTATACAAACAATCAGTATCAGTTTCCATTACCATTCTTCAATTTTAAGAAACCTCATGACATTTTTTTGTATTTTGTTGGTTTGTTGATCTTCACTATAACATTTATTTTTCATATTAGTATTTTTTAAAATTTGTTTTTAAGATATCCATCTAATTTTACTTTATATGAGGGAGCAGAGACAGGCAGGAAGGCTAAGTAACTTGCCCACAGAATCTTAAGACATTTGTTTTGGAGAAAAAAAGACACACATGGGTATACAATGATTAGAAGCTTTCGAGTAGAAAAATGCATATGTGTGTATAAACACACATACACACCTACACATATGCATACACACACTAAGTTATTTATAAATTGGTATGACTAGTAAACTAATACAAGAACCTAATGTTTTGTATACCTTTGGTGTATATTTTAATTAAAACAGAGTAATTTAAAAATATTATAGTAAGCTGGACAGAAAGAAGAAATTCAATGACACAGAAAACGATAACTCAAATGTTTTAACTCCCTATACTGAAGACAATGTACAATTATATTTGCATGAAGAGTCTGACTTGGAGTATCTTGGAACTCTTCCCTAACTAATGATCATAAACAAATCTTTATTCTGGTCAAAAGCTCACTTATTCTCTTTTCATCATGGAGTTCAATGTGCTGAACCACATGGTGGAGGTAAGCTAACCAATCCAAACCCGAACAAAACCCAATGACCTTTCCCCATAAATAGTTTGGTTGTCCTGATGGGAAATGATACATACAGGGTTTTTCTTCTTTTTGTCTTTGTCCTTGCTTGGTTTCCGATTGCTGACAAAATAATGCAGGGTTCCATACTCCACCAAAGCAGAAAACACAAAGATGAAGCAAACAGATACGAAGAGATCCATTGCTGTGACATAGGAGACCTTCGGCAGAGATTTCCGGGCTATGGTACTGAGAGTAGTCATGGTGAGGACAGTTGTGATACCTACAGAGAAGCACAATAAAAAAATCACATGATATTATCGGTAAGGTGAGTATCTGAGGCACCCTACTCATAATATCACTTCTATTCAGCAGTCTCTGGAAGGGAGGAATAACTGGAAAATTGGAGTTAATTCAACTCTATCTAAAATACTGTTAGGTTTTATACATTAATTATTTTGATTGGCACTGAGTAAATAATGGGTAAAATCATAGATGTGTATCTCAGTGCTTTGTATTTTAGTGAGAGGAAACAGCATAATGAAATTAGGAAATAAAGTCCTGGTTTCCATTTCTGATATATACCATGGAAAAGGCAGGGATGGAGAAAACTCCTCAGACAGAGTTCACGTAGGAGGACCTTTAGTGGCATTCATGCTCAAACAGAGACTTCAGAGGTAAAGTGAAATCAGCCTTTTGACAATTAATTAGAGGCAGAACCTGAGGAAAGGCAATTATGTCTATTTATGAAAATTTAAACTGCCTGCCATCTGTGTAAAAGCAAGGAGATCAAGGGGATGTTGGTGACATAGAAGTTGTATTAATCCTGCAGTATACATGTAGTATATCATGTTTCTTCAACAAGAAGGAACCTTTCAAAATTACTAAACAGGAGACATTGGTAAATGCATAAATGACACCATCTAATTAAGTTTGCCGAATGAAAATAACTACCTCCAAAGTTATGAAAACTACCTAGAGCACAAGATGGAATTATATTCTGTCCAGGCTAATATAGGGTACAGATGACATAAAAATGTGGGCAGCCTGATATTAACTACTTTACACTGTACTACATTTTAAATGTAGGAATACAGGAAAACTTGTAGAATGAGTGATAAACAACGCAGTTCTGGGCGACTCCACTGTATTATTAGAGGAAGAGCCTTCTTAGGATTCCTATTGGTTTTGATAGTGTTAGATTTAGAGTTCAGCATAGAAAAAACGATGGTGAATCTTATCTGTCATGGTGCACATTGAATAGTTTACTGATGTATGTAGATGGTATTGTGTTGAAGATTTGAACTGTTGTTCAGTCTTCAGTTTGATTCTTTTGGGACATGTTACAACATTTAGTGACATGGGAGGAAGTTAGGACACTGGAGGTACATACATGAAGAGATATTAATATGACAGCCCAACTCCCTCTCCCCAGTTTCTGTGTATCCTCATGCCATAAGCATACACTTTCCTTTATGAACTTCAACCATGATGTCCCCTGGCTCAGAAAAACAAGGTCAAGTGACTACATTCTGAATTCACAAAACTTTGAACCAAAATAAGTCTTTCTTCCATTCACATTGATTTACTTATATACTTGTTACATTGATGGAAAACTGACTAACACGGAGAACCGACATCAAATAAAGTCTCAAATATGGTTAGATATTTGTGTTTATTTTGGATACGATCTACTTCCTAAGCTAAATGAAACTAATTAGGTTGGGTACACATTAATTCAAATTGAACTTCTTGATTGTACCTAATTGCATCTTATATTTTTGTAGTGAATGTAAAAAACTGAATTGGAAACTGGGCCTTCATTTTCACAATCAGGCCTCAAGCTATACTTGAACTTTGAAAATGTGAAAATAGAACTATTTTTGGTAGAGACCACAGATGAGTTCATTTTAGAAGACCTGGCATGTGATACTTAACTCAAAACAAATTCTGACACATTACTTAAATACTGATCTTGCAAAAGCAAAAGATCTTATTTAGGACACAAGGAAGTTCATCCCAGCTATTCAATGTGTATCTTGAGGAGCTACTTCCTATTTCCAGGGTACTTCCTGGGGTCACAGAAAATAGAAAAATTAGGACATTAGGAAGTAGGAAAGTCATAGTTTTACCTGATTCACCAACAATGTAATTGAAGTCCTTTTGAAGCCCAGATTTATTAACTGAAATAATTAAATTTTTCTTACCGTGGCATGATAAATGAGATGCACAGTTTTCGTTAATTAATCCAGTCCTGGCATGAAGTGATCTTCCTGGCAATGCTATCTCACCCCAGAATACGTGAGTGAAAAGTACCAATATGTTTGCATCTTGCTGTGCCCACACCCTCACTATATCATGATTAACTTTCACCTGCTCTCAGCTGTGTACCGATCCACATTCATGCGTTACAAGACCCAGAAATATGTCCTCAAAAAGCAGCCAATATCTCTGCGTGTTGTCAGTGGCTCTGCCATCATACAAGTCAGCTATATCCGTCCCATGACAAGAAGTTCAAAATCTGTAAGTGTTCCAGGTAATCACATTTAAATGCCTGAAAAGATCATGGAACTTCACAAATATAAAGTCATGTTCTGAAAAGTGACTACATACTTGACTCACCTGGGATTAACAAACAAAAGCCCATATGTGGGTTAGGCTCAAGATAAATGAAATAAACACTTCATGGTGTGGTGCTGTGGAATATTCCTTTATACTGTGTGAAGATATGTCACTGTGATTGGTTCAATTAAAAAAAAAACAAAAACAAATGGCCAATAGCTAGGCAGGAGGATTAGCAGAGACTTCTAAACAGAGAGAGCTCTGGGAAGAACAAAGGAGGGTCACCAGTCAGACACACAAAGAGAAAACAAGGCATGAAGGAAGAGAGGTAAAAGTTACAAGCTGTGGGATGGGGCATAGGTGCTTCATGCCTTTAATCCCAGCACTTGGGAGGCAGAGGCAGGTGGATCTCTGTGAGTTTGAGGCCAACCTGGTCTACAGAGTGAGTTCCAGGACAACCTCCAAAGCAATACAGAGAAACCCTGTCTCGAAAAACCAAAAAAAAGTCACAAGGTGTCGCAATATGCAGATGAATAGAAATTGGTTAATTTAAGTCATAAGAGCTAGTGGGACAAGCCTAAGCTATAGGCTGAGATTTCATAACAGATAAGTCTCTGTCATTTTTTTTGTGTGTGTGAGCTGGCAGCTGGCAGCCCAAAGAAAAATCCATCTAAAGGTGGGAATAAGTTTCCTGTACTTCCAAAATATTTTCACATTTACATTTAAGAAGCACTGATCTAGAAAACTGAGAACAAAGTTAAAATAGATATATGCCCAGCTTGGCTTCTGTCCTTTGACGACAAGTAAAATTCAGCAAGTCCTCCAGTTGTCCAAGTTGAAGATTTGCTACCAACTGACTGTGTGACTGTGGGTACTACTTAACTTTCAGTATATTCGCATGCTTATCTCAGTTCTAAAATATGATAATTTGTATTATTACTTCTTTCTGTGATGGTCGCAAAACATAGTAATAGTACCAGAAACACTGGGCTTCAAAATCTATAAATGATCAAAGGAGAACCTGCTTCTTGTCTTATGAAGGGCCTTCCCTCAACCTTACTTCCATCTCTTTCTTTTCAAATGCTTTGTTGCTAGAGAACACTTGTTACTAAGTGGTGGAAATGAATTGGTCACGTGGTCATTAAAGCTACATTGATCAAAGAATCCAGCCTTCCTAAAGGAAAGACTGAGTGAAATATTTTCATCAAAATAATTTTGGGAAAATGGTATATTATAATGTATCAGGCCTCTGGGCATTGGTGGCACATGCCTTTAATCCCAGCACTTGGGAGGCAGAGGCAGGCAGATCTCTGTGAGTTCGAGGCCAACTTGGTCTACAGAGTGAGTTCCAGGACAGAATCCAAAACAATACAAAGAAACCCTATCTTGAAAAACCAAAAAGCAAAACAAAAAAAGAATGTATCAGAGCATTTGTTCCATCTAATCATAAACATATAAATTAGCTGAATAGCCATTGAGGCAGTAGCATGCTGGAAGATCTGTGCCAGAGGCAAGCAACACATATACAATTTCCCCTGAGAGACGGTGACACACCAACAAGTAACACTGCAACATGAGGCTTAACATATTTAGAGTTTGTTTCAGTATGTGGCATTAGACAGGATATTTAAATTGTTGAATAGGATTTGTAACACAAAGTACTGCATATATCAGAAAAAATCAAAATAACTTCATTTTGAAACAGATGGGAAACTAAATTGGGTTTGGAAAAGGACATATGCAAATGTTGTCTTTTCCCCAGTAATCACTTCTGCCCTCAGTTTAATAACCTGGTAGAGATCATTTTATCAGAAATGATGAGAGTCATTATAATTTTTGAGGTTTTTCTCTACTCAATGTGTTTGCATAGAATATGCTACTTTAGCCCAATAAAACCCTTCAAGATAGGAAGAAGGAATGATATCTGTTTTACATGTGATGAAACCATGGATTATAGAGAATGAGGTTTATTGCATAGTCCTATTCTATGTATGGGTTGAAATAAAGAACACTGAGCTTCATAATCCAAGTTCTGCTACTAGTTTCTCCACCAGGGGTTTAACAAGCCATGTAGTACCAGGTTACACATAGCTAAGGATTAAGTTTTCCATACAATGACCATTAATTCTTTGAATGGAGACTGCAGTGTCCCTGTAAGTTGGTAGCTTTGCTTTGGTTTGTGGAAGTTTTCTTCCATGTATAAGCAAAATATGAAAAACTAAGTCAGGTATCTTCATATCCAAAATATTGACTAAATTGCAAATGATTGTAAAAATAACTGTGTTCCCAGATTTGTCAATAAGTGTTTCCAATTTATTAATCATTTAAAAGGCTACTCTGGCAAGAGTCAATTTACTTAAATATCGTCACAATAATTATTTGTGTTGTAATTAACCAGGAATAATGTGCTGGCAAAGTTAACAGTTGATTCTAGGAAACAACAGTGCCTGGTTACTGTGCTTCCCTTTCCCCAGATACTCAATATTCAACCTTGACAGATTTCAAATTCTTCTGTAACATCACTAAACAAATAATTGAGAAGGGATAAATGTGTTCAGCTCTTATGAATATTTGTGGAAAGATTAAGAAGCTAAGGCAAAAAATACAAAATTCTCTTGAAATTAAATTATTGTTTGGTTTTTATCTTTAGTTAAATTTATTGTTTAATTGTACTAAGAAATTCTATGCCAATTAAAAAGATAAAACTGCCAAATTAGTAAATCTTAAATATAATAAATAAATAAATAACCATACTGATTTCCTTTAAAGGAATAAAACAATGGGTTTTCATTTAACTTTTTAATTCTGAGTCATCTCACTTAAAAGGAGAAATAAAGACTTATTTTCTCAGGTACTTATCTTGAGACACCAGAGAACCTAGAAATGAGTCTCACCTAAAGATGTTCTGGCAGGAACAGCATCCTTATTGATCCAGAAGGACACCCATGATAGGACCACGATGAGTGTGCAGGGAATGTAGGTCTGGATGGTAAAATACCCCATTCTTCTGCTCAGATCAAAGTACACAGACATGACCACATAGTCACCTGGAACAGAAAGACAGAGCAATGGGAAATCTCATCAAACACAATGAAGTGCGGACAGTACGTATTTATCCAACTTTCTTGCACATACACTTGCTTTCATAGTTGACTTGAGGGATGAGTTGAAAGATCTTTTCTAACCACTTTGGCAAAACACAATAACAAAATTGTAAGATACAGTCCAGCTTGAACTGGAGTATAGCCCTCTTATTACACATGATGCTATCAGAGGGAAAGAAATGTTTTTAAGTCTCAAAAGTATTTCTTCTTTCATATGACTCTGGATCACACCTGCCACAGGTAGCAACAAGGTAGAAGGTCTTCCTTGGTGTAAGTGGAGGGATATCCTTTTTGTCCAAAGCCTTGCTTGATTGTCACATATTGCACATTTTTTAGCAGTTTCCCCTTATTACTTTTATATATACAGACCACTAGGTGATTAACACTCATAAAGTAATATTTTGCTCAAAATTATAGTTCCTTTCCCATGATGAATGCTACAGTAGTTTCATAGCAATTGCTTCCATCCATGATTTAGGGACTGATACTATAAGTCTGTCATTTGATTTTACATGCATGAATCTCTAAACCTTGCCTCTTTCCTACTCTCTCACACAGTCAGTTGTTAGCATATTGCTTTAGTGGAAATGGACAGTCACTAATATTTGATGGATACATTCATAAATTAAAGTCAATACTTTAAATTCCAAGAAGTATATTATAAATTATTTGGATTTTAGAAATGAGAGTGATATAACATGGCATTTAGACTAAAGAGTAATATTATGAGATGAATAAGAATGGAATGTAGGCAAAATGTCTCATGAAGCATGAAAGAGTATATACTGCTTTTGTTTTTTTTCTAATTTCTGCTGTTATAGTACTTTTTTTCATTTTCATGGTAAATAAGTGTATACAAATGTAATTGCTAGTTGTGATACAAACCCTGAACCAAAGCCCCATTGATTCTGAATAGCCATTCTAATGGAACAGTTAACTGAGACTCGTAGATTTTGAGACTGTGCAAGTGAATATTTGAGTGGTTGGTTATCTTACTCTAAGGGTTTTATATTTGTGTTTGTGAATTCCATGCACTAAACTGAATTTATCTTTATAAATGAATTTATTATTTCTTAATGTGTTATGGAACTCGTCTATAAACCCAGCATGAGGCAGGATAATTGTCTAGTTTAAAGCCTGCCTAGCAACCTGGGCTACATAATGAGTTCTGAGCCAGCAAGTGCTATACAGTAGTGCTGTATCTCAAACAAGGACGCAATGAAAACCAAAAACCAAAGAAAAACAGAAAATAAATAAACAGACAATGAAAAACACCCCACCCCAAGAATTTATGTTTAAAATTACAAGGAATGTATTAGAAATCTCTAAGGAACCAAAGAATAGTCATATATCTATTCATGTGAATAATTATATAAAATGATCTGAAGTCATTGAATTTAAAAAGTGACTTTGCATAAATTGTTTGCAAAACCTCTTGTCACCTGCTTGTATTATGCCGATAAAACAAACCACTGTAGTTTTCAAAATTACAAGTTTATATCATGGTTCATCTCTCACCTAATATACATTTATACCTTCTATAGTAGAAAATTTCAAACTCTGCATCTTTGGTAAAATGTGAGATTAATACGTGGGTCCCATTTTCAAATGTTTGCTTTCACTTTACTATATTATATTTTGTTCTAACGTGTACAGAGTTGAAGTGTAATCACATGTGGCAACTGGATAGTTTGGCTTTGTGACTGTTTTTCTTTACCCATGGCTTAGGCTTACTCAAGCTGATGCAAAAATAGGTAACTGATGTGTAAAGCCTCAGAGAAATTGATTCAATGGGATGTTACAACTCAGTCTGTCTCTTCAGAAGTCTCAGGACTTAACTCATACTCTTACAAACTGCTGCAATACATACCCTTTCCTCAGCTGCTCTGTAAGAAACTAAAAACATGCCTACCCCCATGCTCTGGAAATTCTCATCATTGAGTTTTTACTCATCACTGCGTATTGGTATCTTCACAAACCCTCCCTTGTCTCATTTAATCCTGTCTGAAGAATGTCTCACCTGGCTTTCAATGGAAACACCAGTAACCTCACAGTTAACAATGAGTAATAATTATTTTGGAATTATGCACACAACTTCAAAGGTAGAAAACTTTTCAACTCTGATAATTCACTTTTAAATAATTTCCTGAGACTATAGCTCTCTGTGTTGATTTATCTGAATATAGAGCTATTTGAAATAATTTTCATAAATTAATTTCTTCTCTGTTTTCATCCTGATTTTTAGTCTAATAGACACAGGTCTTTTTCTTTTTCTTTCTCATTTCTGTGGTCACAGAAAAAACAAATGTAATCTTATTAATATCATAGGGAAAGCAGAAAGAGAAAGAAATTTCTTTATAAAAATAATATTTGAAGATACCTTTTCTCCCATGAGTTTTCACTACATTTAAACATACTTTAACTACAATTTAGAAATAGTAAGATTTTAGATAAATTGGTGTAAAGCTCTAATTAACTTCATATTGTATAAGCAAAGGAGAGCCTACACTTTTATGTTAATAATCTGACTTCTCAAAAGTGAACTTAAATTTTGTTCAGCATTAGCAAGATTGTCATCTCGATTTAATTCTCCATTTCCCATTAGGCTATGGTCTAACCTCTCACAATCTACTTATCTAGCAGCCTCTATTATAAGGTAATGACTTTAGAATGCCTTCATTTGTTGGCTGCAAACCCTAAAGCTTTTCTACCAGTGGATTATGGATTCAAACTCCAGACCACGCCATTTAAAAGCAAAGCAGCTTCACACAGACAGCTTGCTGCCTGTCTTATCACCATGGCCATATAGTTTTTTTATATGCTTAAAAACTCTTATGCTGAGGAGCCAGGAACACCTAATCCTCTTAAAGTGATGCATCAGTTACTCCCCAAGTTCCTAAATACTAAGCAAGCCAAAAATGGTGACTTCAGACACTTCAAATCAAACTGTTCCATTGATACTTAAAGTCATACATTTGACAAATTAGTCCCAACTTCTTATGCTTAGCATGGAAAGATAGAGACTATAATTTAAAGACATAAAACATAGAATTGAATTAATAAACACAAGTATTAATCCTTTTTCTCATTTCTTAGGAAACTTCCTATGACTGGTTTGAGAAGGCAAATCGTCAAAGTCAGTGAAAAATGAGGCTCTATTTACTCTACCTGTGAGAATAAACAGTCAGATGAAAGCATTAGAATTCTGTTGTTAGTAGATGTTTGACCTGTTCTTTTATAGATGAAACTATAATATGTATACTCTGAACATCTTAATGATTTCATAGAGAGAATTTGCCTCTTTAGAAGCTCAGAGATAATGAGAGAAGTTATTTTCAAGTTGCTGGTAGTGAGGTTTTATTTCATGTAAGCACTGGTTTGATTGGTTAGCGTGTGTTTGAACACTTTGTCTGATGATGAAAACAAAACCAAGAGCTTCAAATATACCTCCCCATTATTTGTCTCTCATGATTTTTAGTATGTTTACATATAGTGGAACCAAGCATATTCTACTAGGTTTACAGTACAGGCAAATGATATTTTACTCTATTATCCTTTCTTGCCTTGCTTACCAACAGTTTTCATCATGGATCTGCCAAAATCACTCAATTAGCTACACTGAAAATAAAGACTTGTGTGATTTCAAAACTGGTTCTATGTTAAAGAGATTAGATTGAAGGAAAGTCGTTACCTTACTAGAAGCCAGTGGAAGATCAGGCACACTCGACCTGCCTTTATCACCTTGTTCAACACTGAGATCCAAGGAAGGCATCATTCCATGGTTAAATGGGTGACTGAGTGACTAACATGCATTAAATCTGTCCTTAACACTAGCACACAAGTACACTCTGCATATATAAAATTTATGAGTGAATCTAAATGAAACAAAGAGTATACAGACTATCGTACTAACACACAGACAAACTAGAAAGACTACCTTTGTAACCCAAAGTAGAAAAGAATGAGGCTGCATCATGAAATATAGAAGTCATAAAGAAATAGAAACAAGCTACTGTACAAAACTTAGAACTTCTAATTAAAATGAATTCTAAAATTTTTGTGAAATGCAAAATGCTACCCTAGAATACACTGTTTTCTAAACAAATACGGTATCAAAAGTAGTATCTTTAATATATACAGACTCCCCAGTGGTAATTGAGGAAATAAATAATTCTTAGATCTGTATTTTCTCAAATATAATAACTTGATTTTAAGCTTTTCATTTATCTTTGATAATCCCTTTTGTGTTCTCCAAACCCCAGCTAAATAAAGTTAAATGTTTTCATTTCATGCTTTTGAGGTTTCATCTCCCTTCTTGATTCCTAAGTAATCTCTTCTCACATTTTTACTCATTTCAACCTTCTGATCACACACAAGCCACCACCATCATACATATGTGCATGTGGACACACACACACACACACACACACACACACACACACTTCACAACAGGTATATACCTGTGCCTTTCTAGAATGGTAGCCATAATAATTACAACTTAAAATTGAGTTAAATGAAAAGAAGTATCTGGACCATGGTGGTGCATGCCTTTAATCCCAGGACTAGGGAGATATAGGTAGGCGGATCTCTGTGAGTTCAGGCCAGTCTGGTCTAAATAGTGAGTTTCAGGACAGTTAGGGCTGTTACACAGAGAAACCCTGTCTTGAAAAAACCAAAACATAAAACAAAAAAGAAAGAAAGAAGAGTAATGTGTCAGTTATCTAAAGCACAGATCAAACATTCAGTCCTACAAATGGCTAGCTTATTAGGGATTTCTCTGCATGGTGAAGCTTGGAGAACAGTTTCTTAATTGTAGCAAATTCTAGTTCATACTGATTCAGCACAACCTTGTCTCACACCATTTCTACTCTTCCATTTTATGACCAGCTAGATAGATGTACTTTATATTTTTCCCAGTGTATTCATTTCTCTCCATTGTTACCATGTGCCATATATTGTCATTAACTTATAGAAGTGTTCTTTGACCTTTATTCTCTATTTAGTTCTTTACCCCACTTTTTAATTGGAACTTTTGGTGTTTTGGAGACTTGCTTCTTCAATTATTTGTAAAATTTGGAGATCAGTCCTCTGTCAGATGTGGGTTTAGTGACTATCTTTTCCCATTCTGTGGGCTGCTTTTTTGTCATGGTGACTGTCTCTGTTGCCTTATAAAAACTTCTCAGTTTCAGGAGGTCCCATTTATTAATTGTTTATCTTAGTGTCTGTGCTACTGGTGTTGTGTTCAGGAAGCCGTCTCCTGTACCAGTTCCTTCACTTTCTCTTCTAAGAGGTTTACTGTGGCTAGATTTCTGTTGAGGACTTTGATCCATTTGGACTTAAGTTTTGGGCATGGCAATAGACATGGATGGATCAGCAATTTTCTACATGCCAGCCTCCAGTTATGCCAGCACCATTTGTTGAAGATGCTCTCCTTTTTCCATTGTATAATTTTTGCTTTGTTGTCAATATCAGGGTGTTCAGTTTTATTCCATTGGTCTATCTGTCTATTTTTGTGCCAATACCAAGCTGTTTTCAGGACTATAACTCTGTAATAGAGCTTGAAGTCAGGAATGGTGATGCCTCCAGACATTGCTATGTTGAACAGGGTTGTTTTGGCTATCCTGGGTCTTTTGTTTTTCCATATAAAGTTCAGAATTTTTCTTTCTGGGTCTGTGAAAAATTGTGCTTGGAAATGTAGTCAAGAGTAAGGAGTTGCCATGTGATCCTGGAAAAAGAGGACAAGTCAGGATGGTGTCCTCAGAAAGATAAATTCTTATAGAAATATATATTAGTAGTCATGGGTTAATACTTAAGACAGAACTAGTCAATGAGAAGCCCTGGACATTGGCCAACAGCATTGTAACTAATAGAGTCTCTGTGTGTTATATGGGGTTGACGTGACTCTGGGCCCAGTCTGCCGGGAAGACTGCTTGTTACAAACAGAATTTGAAGATCTCCCATGGAAGGCCTCACCCTCCAGGGGAGGAGGGGAGGGATAGAGAACTGGGATTGACATGTAAAACAAGCTTGTTTCTAATTTAAATTAAAAAAGGGAAAAATTAAAAAATACTGTAGTTGGCTTCTTAAAAAAAACTTGATGCTAGTAAAGAAAAAGGGATTGGGATCTAAGAGAAATTTGTGAAGGTCTGAGCAAGCATGTAGTCATTAACTCCTTGTTTTCTTCACAGTTAAACAGATACTAACAGAGGACGAGCTCTATGCACTGTTGAATTAGACATCATGATCAATTTGTCAGTTGTAAGCTAAGAAACACAATGAAGGGGTGAACATATTATATGGAGTCATGCTGACATAGGAATAACAAATTGCACCACAAGGAGAAAATAAGTGGGAAAAAGCCGGTGCCAGAGAACATCTGCAGTCTTAGGCAGTCTCTTAATTCATCCTCTCTTAGGATAAAGGCTCATTCTTCAAGGAAGCTGTTTACTATCCATCACATTGTAAAGACAAGAAAATCTACATTAAGAGTTTGAATTCTTGTCCCAGATTAGTCAGGGATTATTTGAAGTATCTGGAATGAGCCTCAATCTGTTCTTCTTTCCTCATCTGCTATCTTATTGAACAAAAGCTACTGAGGTCTTTCCGTGATACTTGGATCCAGTTCTGGTGTTTGCTGCCATTAGAGAGACCATGTGTGTGAAGCCACAAACTAATGAGAAGAGATTTCTCTTATGGTCAGAATCTATTTCTTTCTCGGATATCAGATAGTCACTTTAAGCAAGCACATTGATCTTGCCTACTTCTTTCTTGAGTGAGTTAAGACCAAAGACAAGGCTCAGAGGAGAGATATTAAGCAGCCCATCTTTAATGTAGCTAATTTTAAAAAGCAATGAAATCAGCAATGAGATGACACTTGAATTCAATCATAAGAAAGAACTGTTCTTAATGATTATATCCCTATGCCCAGAAACTGTTGTCTGGAGAAATAAGCATGTTAGTAGAAATGCTATATTGTTCCTTTTATTTTTCTCTCTCTCTTTCAAAAAGTCTCTTAGAACTGATTGGTGTAACCCAGGCACCTCTATTTCCCTAAATAAACGCCTCTGCTGAGCTTGAAGAACCTGATGTTAGCAAAATACCAAGCTTTCTAAAGTGACTTTCAAAGCAGCTAGGGAAAAAAGGCATGAGTGTTCAAATTCTGCTAAAGGTCAAATAACAACTTGAACCCCAAGATGTCAAATTATTTTTCTGGATGTAGAGCAAAATTATAGGCTTAAAAATCTGGCCTTACTTGGCCTTTAGCTCTCAGTATTCAATTTTTAAATTCTCCCCAACTCAGTGGAATTCTTCAAAAAAATGTTTTTTTGACTTGTTATTGGAATAAATTTAAGATAGCTGTTAAAGATATAGTCTTCCCCAGGGAAGAGAGCACCAATTTGTTATCTAATACCAAATGGTTTTGCCCTGAAAAAAATGCATACAACTAAGATCATATTGGCCAAGCAGTTTGTGTGTGTGTGTTTGTATGTGTGTATGTGTGTATGCACGAGCATGCCCATGTGTACACACATGAACATAATACCAATTTTGAAAAAAGAGGCCATGGATTTAAAAGAGAGTAAGAAGGAATAATGAATGGGTTGGTGTTAGGAAAGGTAAGGGAGAAATTTTATAATTACTTTAAAATGAATAAGAAAGTTTAATTTCAGATACACACTACCCTGTGGAAATTTTTTCCATATTTTAGGCAGTTGGTTCCATAAAGCTTAACTTCTCTCTTTAAGGAAGCCATTTTTTTGAAGAAAACACAGGACTCAATACCAGAAGTCCTAGAATCTAATTCTATCTTAACCATATGTTTCTGGGTAAATATCTTTCTCTATTCTCTACAAAATATCACAAATTCAGTCAGATATTAGATATAGGGAAAACACTGTAAAACATTGATTATAACCTGAGTAATTTTGTATAATTTTGACAGGTATGTCTGCACATTTGAAAAACATGTCAAATTTCACCAGTGACAGTTCTAAAGCTGTTTATTTTTAAAATGCAGGAATAAATAAACCACTTGGCAGAGAAAAATAAAAACATGCTTTTAATTTATATTTATTTTTATTTACCTTTTTAAATTTGATATTGGAGAGTTCTCACATATAAAACAGGAATAATAGCCATCCTTATCCCATAGAATTGTGGTAAAGATTAAACATAATTATTTCCGTAGAAAGGTAGAATGATGCTGAGATAAAGCAATGTTAATGATTGAAGCTGAATGTTATCATCTAAGGTTTCCTTTTACTTATGTTTACATACAACCTTAAAAGTCTTTTGATCTTAAAATGAAATTGTGGATTAGGTCTTATCCTTTAGGATTTATATGGAGGATGAACATCTTTGCATTTTTACAGATTTTGCCAGGACATGTTACAAAAATAAATCATAGGCTTTTTATTTGTGATTCAAGCTAAAACCTGTTGAAGACCTGGTTAGGACTTCTCTGTTATACTGCAATGCATACTTGGACTCACCGAGATGATTCCATTGCAGATGTAAAATTACAAGGCCAGAGTCCAGTCCTGGCTTGAGGAAACTTCTTGTAAGGGGAGGGGAGATGTTCAGCTGCAATTTTGCAGGCTGATTAATAGATGAGATTGCATCTGTCACTGCTTCAGTCCCATTACACACAACCTCCTTCGTCTGCCCACCAAATACCTTTGCTGCATTAGATTTTAAGGATATTTAATTTTTCTTGAAATCAAATAAAATAAAGACTGAGAAAGATATGTAGCCTCATACATTTGTAGTTTACATTTGATTTTCAGAACTCAGTGTTGTGTTTTCAATTCACATGTCAAAGATTAAATTGCAGTGTCAATCTGCTTGTCTCAGGGGTGCTATGTGTCTGACAGTTTTTAAGAATTGATCTGGAAAAGGGTTATTTTCATTCATTTTCTTCCAGAGGAAATTTGGATAACAGCTTTTTTTTGGGGGGGAATGTATGCACTCTAAGTACAACTTTTCAAGAGAAGGATCCTGTGAGTCATGATGTGTAGGTATCTACCCCACATCTTGTTTCCACTGTTACAGGATTCATGTAGAGGATCATCAGAGGTCATCGATCCATCCATTCATCCATCCATCCACCCATTTCTTTGGCATTTGTACTTATTATTTGTTTGCTTTTGTACAGATCATTGTTTCACCATCAAAGAAAAAGGGATAATGTTCTGCTTATCTACATAAAACTTTATCTGGCCTCATTATATAGAAAATCATCCATGCTTTCTGTAATAATAACAGAATTAACAGTTCATCCTATAGTAATGTCAGAGTGCAAAGGAAATGTAAAGATGAGAATATTTCCTTCATTTTGCAGATTAGACATCAGAATCCTAAAGGAGACAGAGATCTGCTAGCAGTCATTGATCATACTAAAGAAATCACATACAACCAAGTGTTTCATTTCATCCAAAGTGTTTACTTTCCCTTATATTATCATTTAAGTGAATAATATTTGAACTATAAAATTGAACCAAGTTTCATGCATTACAATTTTAATAGACCTTATCTTGCCTTTCCCCTGCCAAAGTTCCTGAATTAACTTTACAGTCAATGAATCCTTGATGTGGAATTACTACTTGTATGATTTGCAACTAATAAGGCAAAAGAGAGCTTCTAAATTTGAAAGGACTACATTAGCTTAGAGGCACTGATGTCTCAGCACAGTGACAACAGTTTGCCAATCAGAAGAGATCTCTCTAGGAAGATTTGATGTCCATGTCAATGAATTTGCAGCCTACTTTGAAATTTGGTTTTTCAATAAAAGAATAATTGAAATTACTGTTTTCTTTCACTCAGAAAAGTGAACCTCTCTCTTGTCCATCATTTGTGCATGCTGTAGGGTTTATATGTGCTAATGGAGCTCCATTTCCAACCTATTTCTTAACAGCATATAGAATTCAGTTGCAATAGGTTAATCGTTAATGTCAGGATATTTGTGAAAATCTGTAGGCTTCCTAAAGGACACTAGATAACAGAAAATAGCTGTCTAAAGTTATATTTTGCTGAATAATAATTTCCTCTGAAAGGCAAGATATAGACAATAGAATGCAATACTTAGATACTGACCAAAGCAAAAATCACCTTCTTCTCATGTTTACCAAGTATCAGCTTCTGTGGACAATTTGTATTTTTAATCTGCCATACCATCACACTCAAACTCACCAAATTTGCAGGATTTACCTTCTATTAAAGGAAAAACATTCTCAGCCTGGGGCTGTAGATGAGTATTTAAATTTAATGTATGTGTGTTTGTGTGTGTGTGTGTGAGAGAGAGGGGGGGGAGAAAGAGTAAAGGAAACTGTTCACATAAAATTTTCTATGCCTTATAGCTATGCTAAGTAAAACACTGACTAACAAAGAAGCCTCCAAATACTGAAATAATTTTTTAAACTACCATCACTATAAAGAAAATTCAAAATATATACAAAGCCCAAAAGAGAAAGCATTCAATTTAAGCTACTTTCATTAAAAAAAAGTCAAGGAAAATGTAATGGCTACAATTGAAAGGCTGCAGAGTTGAGAAAAGCCAGACTTGGGGGTACATTGGGTAATCCTAGCATCCAGGAGTGTTTTGAGCTAAATACTAAAAAGGAGCTAAACCAAAGCAAGAGTATTTTAAGCTGCTTTAGGTTTGACCTAAACGAAGGCAGAAGTATTTTGAGCTCAAACCCAAAAGACCATCCTTGCATAGTAAGACACTGTCTCCAAATAAGAAATAAACCAGAAAAAAACAGAGTTTAAATGTATATACCCAGAGTCACTAAAGTAATGAGTCTCAGATCTGTACCACTGAATCTCACTTGCTGCTTCTGAATTTAAAATTTTCTAGTTGAAATATTCCATTAAAAGCACTGTAGATGCTTTAATAGTGCCAATGTACTTGTGCATACAATTCAAGTAACACAGCACCTATGGTCACAGAAATTGAGATTTCCTACAAAGTTGTTTAATTCTCTCAAAGTGTAAATGAAGAAAATTGAACTCCTTTCTGTCCAAGCCTACAGCCTGGAGAACTAGAAATGCAAGTGTTCCTGTTATAGATCACAAAGTGGATAACTGGAAGAGAGAAAATGAAGGGGAGAGAGAGAGAGAGAGAGAGAGAGAGAGAGAGAGAGAGAGAGAGAGAGAGAGAGAGAGAGAGAGAGGGAGGGAGGGAGAGAGGGAGGGAGGGAGGGAGGGAGGGAGGGAGGGAGGGAGGGAGGGAGGGAGGGAGAGAGAGAGAGACTGAAGAAGACAGAAGAGCCATTGCAGAATGGCATTGGGAGACAATGATTATGTGCCTGCTGAGAACTGAGCTTGGGGCAAGGATCATTTTGCCATTTGCTCCTGTTTCTCTCCCTGATGTGAGTGTGAGAGGAGTAGGGAAACCAGGGCAGCTTCTAGCATTGTTCCCTGAAGAGCTGTGGTATGTGATTATGTAAAACAAACCAGGACAAGCAGAGATGCCAGCAAACAGTGTCACCACACTTAGTCAGCCCTCCTCATGGGAGAAACTGACTGTGTCTCTCAGTCACTGCCAGTTTGAGTAAAAGAACTATACTTGCTGAATGTGGTTTGAATGACCCTGATGAGCATCTGAGATGAAATCAATACACTCTCACTGCATCTCCACTAAAGAACAGGCATGGGACAGTCAATCAGAGGAGATGCTTGGCTTGGCTTATTGCCAGGTTCTGTGCTCTCCAGTCAACCAAGGGCATGCAGGAAATTGTACTGGTACCTGAGGAAAACTGGGCTTTCCCATTTCTGCTTAATTCACAGGTTAGTAAACCGTGATTTAAAAGAAAATGTATGTGTTATTTTCCCATTTCCCCAATTGTTTTTCTCTCTCCCTATGAGCTCTGTCCCATGAAACACAGATTTATTTTTATCTTCTACCCAGCTTCACACAGATAGCCTGTTTATTTGAACAGGCTCTCACCATGTCAATTCACAAAATATAATGTGGAAAATGAAATTAAGTTTGCACTTTGGTTCCTCCAAGTAGACAAAATTCATATAGCTACTTGAAAAGTCAGCTCTGTAGCTACGTTCAGCTACCACTGCATGACACTCCCTTCTGCCTGATCTTATGGGGAAAATGTGTAATATTTGCTTTTCCTAGGCATTTCCATTTTATGGAGGATTCTTAGAGAGACTTTTTTTTACCTACCTGGACAATTTCTTTCCTGTGAGTATTCAGAGCATCTATGAACACACCCTATCAAGATTTATTTTCATTCACACTTAGATATCACAATTGTTTACATTTGTTAATCATGTCACCGATGATTGAATTCCATAATAATAACAATATGCCAAATTCTATAATCCTACAAAACCTTAGGATTAGTCTTGCTTGGTAGTAATTCCCCCCTTTGCTGTCTGAGACAAGGTTAACAATTAAATTCTAATCTTTCTCTGTCTAATCATTTTCCTGGAAAAAATATCTATCCTAGGAAGCAAAAGCAATTAAATCTCATGAAATTGAAGTATTTGTTTAAAGACGCCCAGCAGGTCACAGAGGGCCTAACTTTAGTCATGTTATTCTTTATGCCAGGACATATCACCTTGCTCAGGATCCCCACCCCCACCCCCTGACCCTTCTCAGGAATGTTATTAATTGCAACTAAATTAAAGAAAAAAATGATTCTATAGTAGCATTAACAAAACTTTAAGGTTCCATATCATTGATTCTGAATATAGTCTACTGACACTTAGCAATTTGTATAGTCCTTAGAATAGACAAACACTCTAAGTCTTCTTACTTTCTTTCCTATGGTAGGAAACCATATATATTATAAACCATTTATATATTAGATTTTATTTTAATTATTAAATTTAATAAAACAGGCATTGGGAAATCATTATTTGTAACAATAATACCATTTCTCTCTTTGTGCCATTTCTCTGGTTGAAAAAAAAATCATGAAACTCTTCTTGAGATCATTGTCTTCATTACTTCCAACCCCTGGGCTTAACATTAAATGAAAAGAAGAAATTTTAATAATAATGTCTTTAAATTGTTCTTCATTTCTTTACCAAACTCTGCTTTTGGATTTTATTGTAATGTTTTTTTTCATTTTAAAGGAAAATGAGAAATGAAAATAACAACGTCTCATATAATTCTTTCTCTAAAATGACCTGATTTTATTTTAGGAATTTACTGACTTTTTCACTCAGTCATTAAATATGAGTGGTATTTTGATATTCATAGCACTTCCAACCCTAGTATGATGGTTTAGAGGCACAAATGCCCACATGTCTACATCGCTTAATCCAGTGATGGTTATCTAATCAAACTTATTTGCAATAAAGGAGCATATTAGGGCTCTGAAGAGATAACCTCTCACTAGAAGTTGAAAATATGGTAGGAAAATAGGATATCTTGTTTCATTACCATAGGCATTATATTAGTAAGTGTAAGCAGTTGAATTGTTGTGATGGCACTGTCCAGGGTAGCCACACATGCTGAAGATGGAGAAAATACGTACTCAGCATGACTAGATCTTGGATCTGAAGGATGTGTGTTTCATTCTTAAGAAAAAGTAATGAGTGATTCAAGGATAGATTTCTAGGGTAATGATGGGCCATGTCCTTATGTATGCTGTGACTATATGTTTTTCTTGTTGCTTTATGAATAAAGCTGTTTTAGCCAATGGGCAGAAAGAATTTAGCTTGGTGGGAATTCCAAAGAGTCAGGGAGAAGGAAGATAAAGAAAAACCACCATGTAGCAGCCGGGGAGTCAAGAGACCTGGCCATCACTGATAAACTAAGGTCAGATTGAGATACATAGATTACTAGTAATGGGTTAACAATGAAGAGAGAGCTATCCAATTATAAGCCTAAGCCAATGAACAAACAATTGTAACTGATATTAAGTCTCAGAGTGGTCATTTCATTAAATGGCTTTGGGACCCAGAGGATGGAGAGAAAACTGGTCCAGTGGAACTGAAATAGATGGAGAAAATCTGCTACAGAGGGACAAAGTTCATCATTCCTCCTATACCCATTTTCAAGCAAGATCCACTTTTATTCATCTGTGACTCATGATAAACAGTAAGTTTCATAAATTGTTTATCACATTTTCAAAAGGTTAAAACAGGTATTCAAAGACCGCATGTCTTATGACACTACTCTCCTTTAATATTTTTACATAATTTCATATCAATACATTCTTTTTCTGTGTTCGTGGGTTTATTTTGAAGCTCATTGCTTTTTATGCAATAGCATACCAGAAGGACTTTTTTCTTTGGTGATATTTTTTCTTGAATAGAAACACTGTTCCTTTGATCCAATGGAGAAATAGCAGATGTCAGTTTACTAGAGCTAAATACCAAAATAAAAATGAAAATGCAAGGCCACTACTGGTACAAAATGACTAGAAAGTCATCAACTAGTCTGAGACTTACAACAACAAAATGTTTTCTATAAATGATTGAACACTGAGTTAGTATTAGTTGAAATATACAATGTGCCAAGAGGTTTGTCAGAACCTTTATCTAAACTCTATGTAGATTGTCAATAAGTCCTTCCTACCCATCTCACTTCATAATAAGAATACTAAATTGGAAAAGTTAATTTATTCAGGGTAACAGCATGAGAAAATTGTTGAGCTAATATTTATTTCATGTTTTTGTTTGTTTTGTCAGAGTTTATGGCCTTTGTTACTTCCAAATTTCCCTTGAATATAAATGAAAAGTCATGTAATTTGATTTGAAAGATAAATGCTCCTAATTTTTGTTATCTTTAAGTACTCTGCTGATAACTATAAGAGTAAAGGAACAATTCTTCCCCTCAGTTCACACATCTTACTGCTAACTTTTTAGTATTAAAATGTAGCAAAACCAAGACAACAATGGCCACTGGAAAGCATTCTAGGCAAAATTGGTTAGTTTGGTTTTTTGTTGTTGTTGTTGTTGTTTTTCACTCTTACAGCAGTTGAAAGTAGTTGTGTCCTCTTAACTTTGCTGTCTCTGCAAAGCTGGGAAATGGAATGCCGAGAGAATTGTAAAGAACTTTGGATAAAGAGAGAAAACCAGTATGTTTCCTCTGCAGGTGAGTGTTCTAATTTCTAAGCAGAAACTTACAGTACAATGTGCTAAATGAAACAGAAGAGCCCAGTGTGTGCTCATGCCATCAAATGTCTTCAGCAAATGAATCAAGTTTGCATTCCCTGAGCACCTTTTGAAAGAGAAAAAAGCTAGGTGACCACATTGTTTTCAAACAATAATGTTTAAACATTATTAGAAATTCATACTGATGTATTTTGGTTTTGACTTTAAAAACATTTATTTTATTTTTTTGAGATTGTAATAGAATTATGTCATCCCCCCTTTTGCTCTTTCCAAAAATCCCCATATACCCATCCCAGTTCCCTTCCATTCATGGCCTCTTTTTTTATTAATTGTTTCTATATACATATGTGTATATATATACATATACACACCCAGTATTCAGCTAAAACACTTGTATTTCACAACAAGGACCAACATGACACAATAACTCCAGGTGTGCAATAGTGACATTCATCCCTTGGTGATAATGAACAGCTCTGTAATTGGACCTAAGGTCTCTCAACAAGTGGGAAATCATGTTTGGTACTGGAAAACTAGCCCACTCCCCAGAGCTAATGAAGATATGGGTCTTGGTAGAAAACCTACAAACTACTACTTTACTAAATCAAGATAATCTCTAACTAAACCATTACAAGTTTCTAACTATACTCTATATAAAGATATGGGTCTTGGTAGAAAACCTACAAACTACTACTTTACTAAATCAAGATAATCTCTAACTAAACCATTACAAATTTCTAACTATACTCTATATATTTTTCCTGATATCCCCATATAATACTTGTTTAAAGGTTAATTTATCTATTTTATTTCTTTTTTATGTATGCCAGATTGTCTATTGTATGTTCATGAAGGATATATGTTCATGTGATCACAGAACCTAGGAAAGGTTTTGGAGTCCCCAGAGTTAGGTCAGGAAATTTTGAAACATTATGTCAGTGCTGGGACACATAATGAGCTTATAAGAGTAGCAATTTATTTTTAACTCTGTTATCTCTTCAAGCCTTACCATTTTTTCAAAGATGATTTTATCACTGATTTTAAGCAATTTTATAATTATGTAATTTGATATGGTTTTTTGTTCTCTTTCCTTTGGTCAGAGCTTGATGAGATAGAGTTTTTGTGCTAATAGTTTTCTCTTAATTTATGAATTGTTGTATACCTGTCTCCTGTTTCTTTCTACTCCTGCTTGTTTCTTCTTTGTGGAGACTTTGAAACGAGGTGTTCCCCATTGGTTGTAACTGGCAACAAACATCTGCTCAATACCTCTGTAGTGCTTTCTTGACTTCTCTCATGTTATTGCTTCACATTCCCTAATAGTTCCTCTACAGTGTCTAATCCTCAATTAGCTATACCCCAGTTATTTTTCATACCACCTTGTAATGAGAGATTCTTTGTCCCAGCTGTTTCTGACGCCTTCAGCCCCAAATAAACATACAGATGCTATATTAATTATGAAACTGTTGGCTGGTGGCTTGGGCTTCTTATTGGCTAGCTCTGCCTTGATTATTAACTCATAACTACTAATCTTTGTATTCCCACATGGTCTTGGCTTATGGGAGAATGCCAGACTTGCAACTCCTTTGCCTGCTCTATGGTGACTGACCCTGGCAGGCTCTCTTACCTACTTTTCCCACATTTCACCTCCTCTCCTAGTCCCATCTATTGGTCATTGGCCCAACAGTGTTTTATTCATCAACCAATAAGAGAAACATATGTATAGAAGGACAACTCGCATCATGACCTACTATAATTTTAATATGGAGAATTCAATTTGTTCTTTAGAGTTTAAGATATAGGCCAAATAGGTACAACTGTTTTAATGACATCTCTAAAAATGTGATATGTGTGTCAATTCTGAGTTAATTGCAACTTAAAATTTACAGAACACACTGCTTTTCTGCTAAGTGGTATATGTTACTACTTAGAACCTTCTGAATATCTGTCCAGTTCATTTTCTGTGAATTTTCTCCTTTCTAAAATTCTGCTCTGTAAACTCTTCCTACGTTGCTCTTCTGAATTTCTCAAGTTCCTTTCCTTAATTCAGTGAACTGCTCATGCTAGGGACTCTGGCACATGCTGTCACGTATATGTATAAGGAAGTTCACATACATCCAGATATATGTGATGCTGAACAGAAGCAGAAGATATGTGTGTGTGTGTGTGTGTGTGTGTGTGTGTTTATAGGATAACTTTAAATACTAATCAAGAGGACCATTAATTTTGATAATTTTTCTTTTTTATTATTTCTCTCATTTTTGAGATTATAATAGATTATATCATTATCACATTTCCTTTCCTCCCATCATACCCTTCAACACACCCCTTCTGTGAAAACCTACTTACAAGTAACATTTACTGAGCAAATTTTATGCAACAATACATATGTAAATACATATACATATATCCATGTGACAACAATCATTGAAAAAGAGACTATGAATTTGAAAGAGAGCAAGGAGGTATGTATTGGAGAGTTTGGAGGGATGAAGGGAAGGGAGAAATTATGTAATTATATTAATGTGAAAATGAAAGAATAATAAAAATAAATAATAGATTATTGAGAGATGTCATTCTGTAAAAATGTGTCTGATTGGTTTGAATAAAGCACTGTTGGTCAATAGGGAAGCAAGATAGGTGGGACTAGGAGTCGAGGAGGATTCTAACAAAGAGAGACACAGGGAGACACGATGTAGCCACCAGGGGATTAAGGGGTCTGGACCCTTTCTCCGGTAAGAGAAACACTTAGATTAATAATTATGTGTTAAATACTTAAGTCAGAGATAACCAGAAAAAAACCAAGCAAATGGCCAACAGCTTCATAATTAATATAGCCTCCTGTGAGTTCATTTGGGACTGATGTGGCTCTGGAACCAAGCTGGTGAGGAAGACTACACTTTACAATAGATCCCATCAGGCTTCTGTCTGTCTGTCTCTCTCTCTCTCTCTCTCTCTCTCTCTCTCTCTCTCTCTCTCTCTCTCTCTCTCTCTCTCTGTCTGTCTGGGAAGCCATTTCAATCTTTCTTTGTTATAGATACGTTTTCTGAAACTGTGTCTCTTTGCTGTATTCCTCCCTGCAAGAAGATAAGCACCAAAGACAAGCTTTTACTCAATTATACCTTAATTAGTTCTATTTGCCCTTGCTTAGAGAGAGGTGGGGAGAGAAAGGAAGGGAAGGAGGTAGGGAGGGAGGAAGAGAATCCAGAAAAACAAAGAACAATAAGAATGCTGGATAAAACACCAAATGAGTTTCATCTCTACAGCTGCAAAAGATCAAATTTATCTCTTTTTCTTGAACTCAAAAAGGTCAGAAATTGCAAGGAAAGGGCAATTAGATAGTATAGAGCATCTAATTCAGCATTAAATTGGTAAAACTATGGAAAATCTGCCCTAGCCATTACTCACTGTTAAAACAAAGCCTCTTCAGGGGAATATTTGTTACTGAAATTCTGGGATGGCAACAGTATCCCTCAAATAATGTTCTGGCTGAGTCTGGAAGACACTAGTCATTTTAAGCAAGGACAGGAGACTCCCAACTGCTAGGAAAAAGGTGGGTGGAAGTAGGCAACTTCCTACAATGGGCCTTGTAGTTATAATCACCTATAATATCTCTTAAACAAGATAATGACTGTTCTGGTACCTTCAAATTATATTTCAAATATATACTTAAGTATTATAAGAATTTATGGTATTTTTAGGATAATGATTCTTTCATTCAGAAAAGTATAATTGAAGATGGCATACTCTGGAAGCATTTTAGGATGATGTGCTTTCCTGTCATAAAAATATGTAGGTATGTATGGTCAGTGCTTTGTAGCTACATCACGTAGAATCATAAAAAAGCTACTTAAAATTGAGCTAGATGCAGTTCATCTTTATTCCACTGAACAATGGCCTATTCTAGGGAAATTTATCTTCATGAGCTTATTGGTCTTATCATAAATGTAGGAGGCCCTAGATAGATAACCAAGGTGCTGAGATGAGCTAATATGAGCCTTGGACTACTGCCAGGGGCACCTTGAAATGTCATGTATGTGTATACAGGCAGGCTTTGAAGGATCTAGAATTCTAATCTTTTATACATTGGCTATGTTCCTTGGGTCAGTCACTTTTTGTTTCCTAGCCCTATGCTTTCCATCTACAGAATGGCTGAATGACAACTCCATGCATGGAGTAATTGCAGACAGTTACAATTGATATCATGACTTTATTATTTAAATAGCAACAAAGGAGATTTCTTTTGTATTTTTTTAAAACTTCTTCCCAAAGAACTTATACTAATTCAGGTTTGTGTTAATTTGCTTCAGGACCAGGAAGTTAAAAGAGTACAGAACCAGTATTTCTAAATGAGATGGTTGCATATGCTCACCCACTATTTGGCCTAAATTCTTCACATATATAAAATTGCTGGCCATTCCTCATGTTAGTGAAATTCTATAGTCAAAAAGTCTAGAAAATGAGAAAGCTGGTGCATGGAAATATCTGTTAGCTGACCTTTAAATATTTTTCCTTTCCTCAGCTAACACCTGGGGAGAATTATGAGTGTGAGATTGCCAGCTGGGCAGCCTGTAGCAAGCCTTGGAAGCTTGACAAGCAAGCACCTCCCAGAAATGCCTGCGTGAACATACGTTTCTACAGCAAATGGTTCCTTGGAGAATTCTTTATGGCCTCCCCTTTCTCTTCATCTCTTATCCCTATGGACACAACTTCTCATGAGTCCATCACCCTCACAAAAAATCCTGCAGAACAGAACTTCTATGACCTTGGTTCTTGTGAAGGGCTATATCTGATTTCAAATTATTTTTCCTAATTGCTGTGAAGGGGTTGGACTAGTTACAGAATTTTCTTGAGTCGTAGCTTTATGGACAATACTAATATCTTTTTTCAGGTTTTTGTGTGAATCAAGAGACCATCCATAGGGAAATTGCCATGGCAGTTTGCTATATGTATTATTCATTCACAAAAAGAAATATAATATCATTACAACAATGCTAAATATGAAGTTTGAAAATAAATAGTAATTATCCACGGAGAAGTATAAAACTAGGTTTTTAGTTTTCAAGATGAAATAGTCATCATCTCTCTCAGGTGCAGGCAGAAGATAGAGTAGCACTAATGCAAAATTTGTGATTTCCCTCCCATAACACTTAGATTGTGGATCATGCATGCCATTGTTGTCTTGAGATAAAAGGATAGTGTTTTAAACCTGTCTCTACATTTCTCGGAAGAGGCTAATTTCTCGTTTCCTTCCATCCTGCATCCCTCATTGAATATTTTGAGTCCCAAAAGAGCTACAAAGTTTCTTTTAAAGAGGCACAGATAATTCTTTCTCAGACCACAGGAGACTTCAAAGCTGTGTAAGGTGGCAGCTCCTTTATTGGTGTTAGGTAAAAAGGCAGTGACTCCAGGGCCATCCAAACCCTATCTTACCATAGGTTTCTCTTAATGTAGTTCCTTTCCTTTTTCTATCCACATTTAGTCTTTACCACTTAAGAACAACAATTCCCAGTGTGTGAGGCAAGGGCTGAACTGTGCCTTTCAAGTGACCTTGATAGCAAACTGACCGTTTTTGCTTAGCATTGAAGACTGACTCCACATGTAAGTCAGGACTCCACGTGTAAGAAACAGCCACTTGCCACTTCAGTCATTCTCAGCCTCCTTCCTCTGGAGTTTCAACAATGATTCGTTATTTTTATGTTTGTTTTATTGCTGTCATTTTTATTTTTATGCCACAATTTCACATTGGACTGAAGTGTATGTACTTTTGTAATCTTAACTGCAAAGTCCACTTCAGAACATCAAATCATCAGATCTTACAGATAAAAATGAGAGGAAAAAATGGTGGTGCTTTTCATCTGGGAATACTCTATGTTTCTAGAGTTCTTCATCATTGCTTCACTGGAGTTCCTCTACAGCTTTCTGAGAAAGGAATGAAACTACATCTGGCAGGCAAAAATCCAGTACACAGAGATAAAGAGATCTGCTTCAGTTGGGCAGAGTTAGAGGCAGACTGGGTCTGGAAGCTAGCATTAACACATTTACACTAGCTTTTTCTGTCAACACTACATGACCAAGAAGCCTAAACCACTTGTAATATCATCCAGAAAGCAATCAATATCCAGACCTTCCAATCAATGCAACCACTAGGCTGTATTTGGCATTGTTTTGTACTCTTAAATTTTATTTTTCATTATTATGATTTGCCTCACGCCCTTATAAACCAGAAACCTAACAAAGAGAACCTTCAAGCTAAAGAATGGGGCAGGGAGGGTAGAAGGAGATTTATTAGATTAGAATCTGGGAATTGATTTTTACATGCTACCTTCCTGCAAGCTATTTGGAAGTCCACATGCAAATCAATGTATTTGTCCAAACTTCATTTCTAAAATTGTAGCAAATAGCAGCCTGTAAGATGACTCATTAGGTAAATGTGCATCTCCTACAAGTCTGGTGCCGACAATTTGATCTAGAAATGTGTGTACCATAGTTTTTATAGAACTGACGAAAGTATAGTCACCTGGGAAGAGAGATCCTCATTTTAAGAGTTGCCTTTACCAGACTGGCCTATGGGCAGGTCTCAGGGCAATTTCTTGATCTCTAGTTGATACAGAGGGCATCATCCCATTGTGACATGCTATATACCTGGGCACATGTGGGGGAAACACAGCTGAGCTAGTCAGAGACTAGAAGGCAGTAAGTGTTGTTCCTCTGTGAACTCTGCCTCAGTTTCTACCCTCAGGTTCCATCCTCAGTTCCTTTCCTGCATCCCCTCAATGATGGATTTTTAGGTAGAAATATAAGCCAAATACTTTATCTCCCGAATTGATTTTGGTCCATCATAGCAACAGTAAAACATAGATAGAAGGAAAGAACTGGCATCACAAAGTTATCCTCTAACTTCAAGTAGTGTCCCTTAGCAATGCACTCCTTCCTACACTCATGGGCCATACATGCAGTAACCATGATCATAGAAATAAATTTAAAATAACTTAAATTATAGTAAATAAAGGGATTCAGCTAGGAAAGTTAAGGCTCCTACAGATTTGCACATTTTTGTTTGTACTATATGACCAGTTCATAAAGTATTATTAATCATATGAAACAGAAAAGTAAGATCTGATATTAAATTGGATGTATTAGACACCCAAAGCTAGTCAGAGCTAATAAAATATCAACTTAATCTATGCATGGTAGTGCCTGCCTTTAATCCCAGTACTCAGGAAGCAGAGACAAGAGAATCTGTACAAGTTCAAGTTCAACCTGTTCTACAGGATAGGGAGGGATACAGAGTGAGACTGACTCTTACTAAAAAAGAAATAAACAATAAAATAAAATCAAGCAAACAAGCAAAAATAACATGTTACATACAAATGGATAAAACACATATACATAAAGTAATTTAAAACTTTTAATAATAAAAATAAAATAGTATTCTGTGGAGGAATAAATCTTAATATACATCTTACAGCTAACATATACTACAACAAAGTGTTTTATTTTTCTTGAGATTACTTGACTACAGTTTTATTTCACAAAAGTTTTATTACACATTAGGGATTAAGTTTTACAAAAATTGAGCAAAAACAAACTACTAAACTAATCTGACATTTCTATTGTTTTTGACCAGTAAATATTGGATTATATATTTCCTCCTACAGGCAGGATGATAATTCTAGTTCATTTTTTGCACATTACCACTAATTAATAACTGTAAAATTGAATTTACTACAGTGAGACACTTACAAACTTGCCTTTTGTTGTAATTAATAAAGCTGTCTTGACAGTTCAGCATGGCTATCCTACCGATGTTTATAATATGTGACCATTCTCACCACTATATGATGATAGTCATGTTAACATCATGTTCTGTCTGATGCCTTTTTTATCTCTTTACAGGGGATGACTCTGAAGCTGAAATACATTTTTAGTCATGTACCATATTTCTCTCATAGCAACTTATGAGTTCATTTTCTCAATAACAATTGACACTGACTTGTGACCTTCAGATTTGAAGTCAAACAGAAACTGAAAATAAGAAGTTACTAGCAAATGACTCGATTCTTCTGATGTATTATGATGATCCCTCTTGTCCATGCAGAGTGGAAGAACACTATGAAAACTAGTGTCTCCTGAATGGACAAATTCTTCTAATGAGGACTTCATGAGAAAGGATAAATGAAATCCTCTGCCTCCTTGCACCTACATACATGACCTGTGCATGGGCCATTTTTAACTCTAAGGGTTTTTATCACTGTAATGTTTGTTTATATTTCTGGAATTTAAAATATATGATGCAACTCTTCCAAAGTCCATCCCAAAATAACCTGCTTGGAGGTCCTTTATGTACACAGCATACCCATTTCATCCCATGCACTTCACTCTTGCCATGAAGTTCCTCTTTAGCAAACAGACTATCAGCCAAAATGTCTTATGCCTTTCAAAGTAGAACCTTTCACACTACTTTTAATAAAATTCCATGTCATAGAATGATAAAGAAGAATTAACACCAAAGGTTTTGTCTTTAATCTACAAAAACTTTGAATATTATTTGCTATTTATGATCTAATCTAGTTTAGGCTTAAGAGTGCAGCCTAATTCTATCATGTTAGCATACAAATTGATTGATTGATTGAGAGAGAGAGAGAGAGAGAGAGAGAGAACTCAAGAGGTACAGAGACAGATTTATAAATAGGTATAGAAATATGACAGAATTATAACAAGAAAACAGGTTGTAAGATAGGTAAATAGACACATCTTTCTGCAAACACAAGTTCAACAATTTCTTCACCTTAAATAGAAAATGACTTGCTCAAGGTCATTCAAGCATATGGTGGTATGATTAAAATGACAAGTCTTAAACAGAAATTATACTGTTTTGCCCTATACCAGCTGTCGCGTTGCATTGTAGCAAATAAATAATAGGATTTTGTTGCAGATGCTGTAGATCTTCTGAACACTACAAGAAGACCTTGTTAATTGGCTATGCAAGACTGCTGATCAGTAATACACAGAAAAACAGCAACAAAGCTTACATGGGAGCTGCAAAGACAACACAATGCCTGTGGACACAGATGGCTTTGCATAGAACTGCATGTCCCTATTTTTATCTAACTTCCATCTCCCATGAAAGTGAATAGCAAAAGGAAGTCTACTGAAATGAAAATCAATGTAGCTGTTGATGTTAGTTGTCCATGATATTTATTCCAGGCATGAACATGAAAATAACACAATGCTAAGAATGAATATGCTCTGGCATTTCCTTGAGACCCATTTCAATTCCTGTTCTCAGGCACATTGTGTTTGTGTGGTTTCCTCATTTATTTCCTAACATGTTTTGTGAAGTAATTCTTTGTCTTTTAACAAACAATTACACTTCTTTCAAGATGTATGCTCTGTCACTTGGGGATTTATTATTTCATTTTCCCCTGTTTTAAATAATAGTATGGGTTGATACTATTTTCCAAAAATCAGGGAACATTAGATCAGGAAGGAAGTCAATACTTTTGAGAGGCAAGGTTAAGGCATGCTGAGGTCAAATGGAATTTTTATATTCTTCATATTGAGGCAGCTGATGACTCTTCTCCACCCAACAGTGTGCATGTGGAAATGGGGTTCAAATATTTAAGATATAGGAAAGTTTAACTTTCCTACCAACTTTCTCCTTTTCCAATGTTCACTGAAGTAAACAACACTGTACTCTGTTCAGACCCACTCAGTTCTGGCAGAGGCTTGCTAATTGATTCCCACTTGCCAACCTCCATGACTGTACCTATATGTTTTAATATGTATTAATTTCTTTCTGAGTAAAACCACAATTGCCCTGATCCTTAAAATGTTATGTTTGGCAGTAACATAATTTAATTGTTAGTCATGAATGTGGTAGCCAGAAACACCAACCAAAGGACTGTGGTTGTTTGGCACTACAATTATTTCACCTGGTTTTGCTATCTCTTTAACAAAGCATTATTACACAGCTCATGAGTTACATACCATCATTCATATTTGAGAACTCTTCACCATTCTGCAGAGAGCAAGAGATATAATTGAAGAAAATAAAAGCATTCAGCTCTTCTAGTCTCACGAGTGTAGGCAGAGCAGAAATCATGTTTAAAGGCTACGCACTCGGATTATTGGAAATGTTGCTTTTCCTTATATTTCATCATTCATAAATACTAGTGTCACTTCCTAAATCTTGTAGTAAAATATCAATGAGCAAAAAAAGTTTGTTTGTTGAGCATGGGCTAAAAAGTGAAATTTGAGGAGATGGTGCATCCTAGTGTGTATCCTTGTGTCATTCTAAGAATTAACTTCAACCAGAAGATAATTTTGGAGTGGATAGAGGGTGAATTGGAAGATGAAATATAATGCACATCTATATTGAATGCCTATGTTTATTGGAATTGCTGTCAATTTAGTGTATTTGGATCATAATTTCTCCCCAAAGCTCAGTCTGTGGTACTCTTGGTGGGTGAAGGGACCTTAAAGAGATGACACTCAGGTAAGGAAACTGGGTCATGTGGGTGTGCCCTTGAAGGGACATTTGGGACCTGCCCACTTCTTTCCTTCCCAGATGCTGTGAAGAGAAGACAGAACAGTATCCCAGACTGTGCTCCCACTATGACATTTTCCCTAAACACACATTCAGGACAGCAAACTAAGTCGCCACGGATTGAAGAGTGTGAAAGTGAGTAAAAATAAAAGTTTTCTCCTTTTAAGTTGATCTTCTGAAGTATTTTGTTGTATCAATTGAAAGCAAATCAGAGCTACATCACACACACACACCTGTGTGCATGTGCACCCCCCCACACGCATGACAAAGAAAATTCCTCCCAAGCTCTTATGAAAGGCAATATTTTGTGACCTTCATAGTAATCTCCTCTTAATGAAAAAAGGAAAAATACTGTTTTTGTCAAGTATTTGTTCTTTTTGGTGTGTTACATGCTTAAAATTTTAGATGCAAATATTGAACAGCAGATTCTATAAATACAGACATAAAACAAAGGAACCATTCCTTCACAGAAAGCAGAATAAAAAGAAGCATATTTGTTTGTGGAGAAAGTATTGACTCTGTATACTCAGTCTTCCATTTTTCACTTAAATTTTGAATTTTAAAAATCTTTTGTAGTTTTATATTAATTTCACACTAGCAGCTATCCAGGAGACATCTATAAGTTTTATATACTTACACTAATGTGTACCTAATATCTTACCTGTCTTAGAAAACAAGGTGAATATATTTTCATACACCAACCTGGTTGGTTTCTACCTACTGTCAAAACAATAGATTCATGCTTATATTTATTTTAAATAGTAATCATGAAAATGTTACATTGTATTTATTCAAATTACATTTTTCTTCAAGGAACAAATTAATGTAAATATATTGGGTTCCAGGATTTCTTACAGCACATGATATTTCTTTATTTAGTAAATAATGCATAGATTTCCTTAGCTAGTAAATAACAATATCATAATAGCTGCAAATATATCTCTAGATCTGATGGAATAAAATTAAATTAAGTGCATGACAATATTTCCTCTTTCAAAATGCAGTTACTACCCTAAGGTATAAGATGACAGTTTTACATGTTGCTAGTAGTCATAAGTGGTCATAGGAGGTATTTCTGTCAATCATGCACATACCTGTGATGTCAGCCATTGGTACCCATGTAATGCTAGCCATTGTAAACTCAGCAATTGATTTTTTAAACCAATCTCATCTCTTCATGGAAAATACTAATGAGTGGCATGGGTGAAAAGCTATAAGTCTGGTAAATAAGTCCATTGAATATCCTTGAGCAGAATACAAATGCCTGTAAATTTTTGCCTACATTTATCAAATAGAAAAACTGTGATTATATTCCTCAGAGACTTGTGGAAATAAAATTGTAGTGTTCATAATTACCAGATATTAGACCACAAGCAAATGGCAGTTTCTAGTCACGTTTTGTCTTCCTGGGGGCATGCAACTCATTTTTGCCAGGAGAAAACAAGCAGAAATCACACATGTCACCTTGAAACCAAACAATTGTCTTTTGTTTTCATGAGACTTCTAGAAGCACTTTACCTTCACTACTGAAAATCCATTTCCAGAATGACCCCAAATACTGTCAGAACAACATTGGAATTTAAAATGCAAACACACTGTATAGTCCAGAATTACAGCTAATAGAAAATTAATTATTATTTTGTCAACTTGGGAAGGGGGGAACTGCCATTTACTTTAAACTCAACACCTACATACCTATACGTTTATTTGCATTTGATTGGTTTATAAAGTCATACTGAAAATCTGAAAAGAAGAAAGATCCTCAAAAAATTCCACTTGTGCAGAAAATAACCACTATATTGACACATCTGGGAGGTATCCTAGGTTACAGGACTTGCCGTGGAGTGCTCAGGACAAGGACTTAAAAACATCTACTCAAGTGCACTCCTTTTTATAGGCAAGGAATTTTCATTACAGAAGAGGAACAGCTTGGCACACTGTACCAGGCCAACAGCAAGCTACATTATTAAATATTTTCCCTCCAAATGAAATGAATTTTAATGTCTTCAATTGAAGCTTAAAAATAAAATAAAATCTATTGTTGCACAGCCATTCACCAATTTATTCTAATATAGCAAGTTACTATTCAAGTAATTTGGAAATTTTGGTATTGATTAAAATAGATCCGTGACTCACACAATTTCAAAAATACCAAGACTACAAGACCAATGTTATTTCAGCTGATTTTCCATTCAGTTTTCTCTCCTCTTTTAACTTAATTAATTAAGGAAAATCTTACTGACTTCTGTCTTCACATTTTATTTCTTGGCTCTCCATTCAATATTTAGTTCACTTCAATAATCATTTGCTTGTGGGCTAAGAAGGGGCAACAAGTCTTATGATGTTCTAACATGCGGGAATTATGCACAGCACAGTTTTATTTCCACAGGTCTCTGAGGGTAATAATCACTGTTTTTTTATTTGATAAATATAGACAGAAACTTGCAGGCTTACATAATCTGCTCAAGGATAGGTAATGGATTTATTGACCAGACCCATAGCTTTTCCCACATGGCACTCATTTGGCTTCTTCAGTTTCTTTAGACTTCTAAATCAACCTTAAGTTGGGAACATTGATTTGTATTCAGATATTGTTTCACCTGTACATATAAGTAAATGTAGGTAGAAAAGGCTGAATTTGAAAGTCATGTCAAGTAGCAAAGTTGAATTAAACAGAGATGGAAGAATAGGTCAGTGCTTGTGGCCAGCTCATAGAGAATGGTAATGTATGGCAAGGGGTGGTGTACAAGGGTTGACGTTTAAGAATAAATAACAGCAACCCAAGAGTGGATAGAGAAAATGTGGTACATTTAAACAATGGAGTACTATTCAGTGGAAAAAACAATGGAATCTTGAAATTTGCAGGCAAATGGATGGCACTAGAAGAAACCATCCTGAGTGAGGTAACCCCGTCACAAAAAGAGAAACATGGTATGTACTCACTCATATATGAATTTTAGACATGAATCAGGGGAGTGCTAGGATACATTCACACTGCCAGAGGGTCTGGGAAACAGAACCTTCATCCAGCGACTGATGAAAGCAGAGGCAGATACTCACAGCTAAATATGGAACTGAACTCCTGGAATCCAGTGACAGAAATGAAGAGCTGATGATCAAAGGAATTAAGACTGGGCTGGTTTAACAGTTGACCTAAACAAGGGAGAGCTCTTGGACCCCGGATTGATGGCTGTGTGGAAAGCATGGGACTGATCCAGACCCCCTGAATGTGGGTGTCAGTGAGGAGGCCTAGGTAATCTATGGGGCCTTGGGTAGTATTTAATCCCTGGCGTACAAATAGACTTTGAGTGCCCATCCCACAATGAGATATGCTCTCTCAGCCTGGACTCTTGTGGGAGGGCCTAGGCCTTGACCTGGATGAAATGACAGACTCTGGAGATTCACCATGGAGGGCCTCACCCTCCCTGGGTATTGGAGTGGAGATTGGGTGGGGGACTGGAGGGCCTGGTAGGGGAGAAAAAAAGAATAAAATGAGCAAGTTTGTGTCTTCATCCTTTAATACATTATTGACAAAAATGTATAATTGAATTTTTAAAATAAAAACAAATTGAGAAAAACTTTTAAAAAAGAATAAATAACAGATAATTCTAGAAAGAAAACTATGAGCATGAGCATTATCCATAAACCATTACTTCTACACTGGGGTCTATGTATCATAATTGATGAAAGTGAAGACACATTTAATGGTACAGATTTTTTAAAATGTTTGCATGTATGTATTGCAATAGAAATTAAGGAAAGAAAAGGCATATGCATTAGTTGTTTTTCTAGTTACTGTGATAAAATACCAGACAAAATGAATAGGGAAGGATTTATTTTGGCACAAAACAGGGTGGAATAGTGCTGGGTGCAGGAGCTTTAGGCAGCTGATCACATTCATCCACTGTCAGGAAAACAGAGTTCAGCTGAATTGCATTATTATAGTTTTTGTTGTTGTTATTCAGTCCAGGACCTTAGGCCACAGGATGATGCCACTCATATTTTCGTCTTCCCACTTTAGGTAATTCTAAGTCTGAGCTCAAACAGTAGGTTAAAGACAGCAGAGAGAAGTAATCACTTATCTGTAATTTTTTGACAAAAAGTTATGAAGGTGTTTCATGAAACAGTTGATTCAAATGCCATTAAGAACAACAGTGTGGAAGGTTCAGTGGATAGGAGTGCTATGATTATTTTCTTTTTGGTTCACTATGAATTCATTTAGGTCCCAAGAGTTAATGTCCTCCGTGAAACCCTTTGCTCATGTTTTGATCTCAAAGTATGAACATTGGCACCAAAGTTCTGCTGGGAACACACACACACACACACACACACACATACACACAAACCACAAATTATGGAGAGAATTTGATGACCAAATTCTAAGAGTACAAATAATTATGAGCACAAAAATATCATTGCTGGTTTAAACACTGAATAGGGGAAATTTACATCACTGAATTCTGCATTACTTATTTTAACTGGTGAAACAGATATGGTTTCATCAAGGTAATTGTCACCTTCGGTGGCCTGAAATGTCAGGGTTAAGTATAAAAGGCACTATGTAAAATAAGGCAGCAGTAAATGTTCTCACAAGATAATAGAGTTCTTGGAGGGAAGTTGATGGTATTTTAATAACTAGTTAATGGTGATCATGGTAACAGTAATAGATTTTCTTTCCATTTACCAAGGGCTTTCCACAAGCCAGAACACTGCAAGTCTTTTTCACTTGGCTTTCTTTGTTATATGAGTGTGCTTATGCAGAAAGCTTTCCTACCTACTGCATCATCTCCCCAATGTCTCAGTTTTTGTTCTGTTTTTGCTTCTTGTTTTTAAATGTTAAATACAACACCCAACTTCATGTCTACATTAATCCCATGACAGTGGTGACATTACGTTCAGATATGTGGAATGATTTCTAAGAAAATCATTTGAATACTAAGAGATGAAGCTAGTTTGGGAACTGAGTTGCCAAGACCTAAGAATGCACACTGTCAATGAAGATTCCAGGTGGTTTGGGGTAAACACCAGTAAAAGCATTAAGGAGATTCTGGGAATTGTTTAAAATTTAGTTTAAAATTGAAATAAAATGCTGTGGGTGGAGCCTATGGGATGGCATTCAGTATTGTGAGAGTTTAATCTTCAGGACCTAGATGGTGAAAAAAAAGAGAACCAACTCCCATGGGTTTCAACTGTTCACCACATGCACACTGTGGCACATTCACATACACTAAATGAATAAATGAAATGTGTTTTCTGAAATATCATTCATGAATTAAAAAGCCATGTTACAGAGAAAGAAAGTTGAGATTGAATATGAATATAGGACAGGCAAGATCATCTCAGGCGTATATTAGCAGGTGAGTTTTATGACAAGCTGAGAAACTACAGAAAACAATGCTAAAAGTGACAGTGAAGTCAGTTTCTTAAATATTGAAATAACAGTGTAAGTTTGATTGAATTTGCTTCATTCTTTATGTTTGCTGGACTTTGTACAGTGGGGGTAACAGCATCTTGTACAGTGGGGGCTCACAGAATCAGCAGAGGAGCAAAATAAAGTAATAAGTAAGAAAAAACATGTGTTTGTGAGCAAACACATTAATTTGCACTGTTTCCTTACAAATAAATAAAATACTCAAAGTCACTGGTCATGAAATCAGCGTTGTTGATAATTGTAGTTAGTACTGTAATTTGGGGAATTTTTATAAGCTGTTTGCAGAGAGTGGGAATTCTGTTGCATGTCCATAGTATGCAAGAAGTTCTGCTGCTGTTTGTTTAATTTACAAGGCACACAACCTAGAGGAGAGAAACTGACAGCAGGGACATGACTTAATAAGCTGCCGACATAGTCCAGATAAGAACAGACAAATTTGTGGACTAGGACAGTGGCAATGGTAACCGAAAGGAGGGCAGTTACACAAGAGATTTCAGAGGCACCAGAGCCTTCATGATTCATTAGGTGCAGGAGGCAGAAACATGGCTCTGAGTGTTCATGGCTCGCTCACAGCGGCCATGGTGGTACTGCTGCCTGATAATGAACCATCAAGAAGAGATGAGGTTTGGAAGGAGGATTGTTAGATCAGGATTTATGATGATAAAGTGACTGAACTGCCAGTACTCACTAAGTGCTACACTAATCTACCACCTGGAAAATATTTTCCTCAATGGATGGCACAGAGGAACTGATAGTAAATAAGAGGATCAGGAAAGTAAATGTAAGGACTATGAAGAAGCAATGACTTAAGTAGGGATGAATTCTTTCCTATACAAAGTTCTCTAACTTATTTTTAAAGAGGAGGGTTATATGTTTTGGTGCTAATTGTAGTACATTCTGCCTTTTCTTGCTCTATTTCAACATACTCAGTTTTGGGAGCACAAACATATACACATACATACAATATTGATTTACTTTATTATACTTTAATAGTAACTCCTATCCATATGAACTGATTCAGACTTGCTACCTTTGCTAATTAAAAGAAAACTTAATTTAGCTAAAAATTCTGGAAGCTCATTTAAAGAAAAATAGCACTGAGAATAGTGCTCCAGCTTCAGCCATGATGAACCAGGAGCCACTCTGCTCCGTCTTCCTGCACAGTTTCCCAACATTTTATAAACGAAGAGCATCATTACAGAAGTCCACGAAGCTCATCTCCAAAAGCTTGGTGTCATCAGCTCTGGGAATGAGCTGGGCACTTTTGATGTTAGCATGATCTCAACCAGGAACATTCTGGTTTTGATGTCACTTTTCTCCTAATTATTCAATGAACTTCCTCCTCTAACCAAAATTACAGATAGGCCACTGGTCTTGCAGTTGCTTCTGAACATGCTATAAAATCATCAGGTTCATAATGCATTCCACTTCATGTCTCACAACACCTTCCATTCGTTTCACATGGAAATATTCTAGAAATTTTGGTTGTGAGCCTAGCCTTTAACAGCTAAGCCATCTCTCCAGCCCATATTCTAGAAATTTAAGGAAATAAATTGTCAAAATTGTCAAGCTGTCCTCTTGATATTGACATTGGTTTTCAATTCAGGACTTATTTTCAGTGAATCCATTGAAATAGAAATGCATAGGAAATACATATTTTTAAAGGAGAACATGGAGTAGAAAGAAATGGTAAATGTTAAATCGAGCCACCACACTAAAATTATAATGAAGCTGAGTTTTATAAAGGTAAGTTATTGCATCAAATTAGCATTCCCCCTCCCTACAGCTACACTGTCATTTCCTCAGAGATATTTTATTATTATGTGACTTCAGTAATTTTTACCATGTATAGAGTGATTGGATCAGTCTCTTTTGTACATTTGTCTTAACAAATGCCCACAGGCAGTCTCCAAGTGACATGGGGTGCAGGGTGTTATACTAGGAACTTATAATGCAGCATCAGCCTTCCTCTACTGCTATTTGTGCTGAACATCCTACTGAAACAAAATGAATAAACAGAAAGTGTGCTAGTCATGAGTTTGCGGATGCTGTTTTAGAGTGCTAGTACAAATATAGAAATGTGAATATACAACAGAACTTAATCCCAGTTCCTCCTTCTGGAAGATCTAACCAGCCACTGGAGATTATTTTTATATAGAAAGCTTTAGTTCAAAGGTATTCTTGAGATATTTTTCCCCTTGAACCAAATGGAAAATAAAAATGTTCTGGTACATGATGGTCAGTATCCCTGTCCCTGTGAATGAAGGAACAGAAGGCCACCTTTCTCCACACACTCAAGCACTGCTTCAACCTCTTTGTTTGCTTTTCAAAAACAATGGAGTCGTCAGAAGAAATGTGTCAGGGGTGCAAGGATCAGATGTTTCTGGAGTTTGGAGAATGGTGGTTTGAAGGCTGATTTCAAAATTTCTGTTTCATTTAGCTCCTGGTTCTTTCATCTCTGAGCAACAGATATGGTACCTTCCAAATAACTCAATAGAAATATTATGTCCTGTGAATTTTATGAAAAAGAGCCATTGGAAATCTGATTGACACTTAGATTTGCCTTAATATTAATAGATAGTATGGTGAGAACCTAAAGTTTGTATCTGAAATTGGAACATATTTAAGTTGGTATAATAACACTGAGCTGTTAGAATACTCTACATAGAGCATACATTCAGCTTTTGATAGTTCAAAATGGCTACACACTTTGAATATTCCTCATCAAAAAACATGTTTAATTTGCTCACACAGAGAGTTCTGAAACAACATATCATGCCATCTATATTAGGTACTTTTATATTACTCTGCTAAAACACTGTGACCAACACATTTTATAAAAGAGTTTATTGGGGCTTACAGTTTAAGCGAGAGTCCATGACCATCATCATGAGGAGTGTGGGAGCTACCACACAGGCAGGGTGTTGGAACATTAACTGAGAGTTTGATTGTTGAAAACCAACCACGAGGCAGAGCTAACTGGGAATGCTGTAGGTTTTTGAGATCTGAAAGCCTACTCACAATGGCACAGCTGGTATTAGTTAGGGTTACTATTGTTGTGACAAAATACCATGACCAAAACCAAGTTGAAGAGGAAAGGGTTTATTTGGCTCTCATATCATGAATCCTAGTCCACTGAGGGAAGGAGAGGCAAAACAAACAAACAAACAAACATACAAACAAATCAAACCAGGCTGGAGGCAGGGATGGACAGGCTATGGAGGAGTGTTGCTTACTGGCTTACTCCCCATGGCTTGTTTATCATACTTTTGTATAACATATAGGATTACCAACCTAAGGATAGTACCAGCCGTATTGGGCTGAACCCTCCCAAATCTATCACTTATTAAGAAATGTCCTACACTCTTATTTACAGTTCAATCTTATTGAAGTATTATCTCAATTAAGATCTCCCCAGATGAATTTAGCTTCTGTCACGTTGACATAAAACTAGACAGCACATACTTTCTCCAACAAGTCCCCACCTTCCAATCCTTTGTAAGCCATTCAACCAAGCAGGAACCAAATATTCAAACATGAGTCTGTGATACCCATTCTAGTTCAGACTACCCTACCATTAAAAGTCATGATACTTCATATAAAAATATTGATCATCAGCTTCTCTTACTAATTTAATGTCCTGACTATTTGTACTTAACAAGTGCAGTGTTAGCAGCATCTAATGATTGACAGCTCCAGAAATATCAGATCATTGTATGTATAATATGTATAAATATATGGGTAGAGCATATACACAGACTCTCAATGAGTAGTTTTTAAAAATACATATGAAGTAATTGGAATAGTTGGTCCCATTGGAGTTTCAGATAACTTCACAGTATCTGTAGCCAATTACTAATGCTGTTGTGACTTGAGACAGGTCTATCCAATATGCGAAGTGTGTTATCTTATCCAGTTTTGGAACCAGTATAAAATTACTAAATTGAACAGTGATATCTGGACACAGCAATAGCATGCATAAAGACTGTGCATGCTCCAGCGAGGAGAAATCCCAGCATTAATGCTGGAAGGTTAATACACAATCCTTTAGCTAAAGAGCTATTAGCATTTGATAGTCTCCAGTAGATGAGGATTCAGGTTTTTGTTTTTGTTTGTTTGTTTTATGACAGAACGTCTGACAGACTAGCAAAGGATACACATCAGAACAGACCACAATTCTAACTCTAGTTGTGCAACATAAACTGGATGAAAAGGGAAGAAAAAGGAGTAATCACAAAGCTGGGTAGGAAAGGATAAAGTGTTATAAAGGTGGGATTTGAGGAGGGCATGTTAAAAACACATTGCATGAAGTTCTCAAAGACCTAACGAAAGTATTTTTTTAAAAAATTAATAACTGGAAAGTTAATAAGTCTGCATCTACTTAATTTATTCTTATGATTATTGAAAATGTTTCAATTTCAATATTCCCTAAAAGGAATAGATTATTTTACACCTAGTAAACGGTTTCTTTTTCACATATAATTGCAATTCATTTTAAGAAATTAGTAAATCAATTACTAAAATATTTTAAATCCAATTTGCTTTAAGTTGACAGGATACATGTATATTCATCTATGCTACTGTAATACCAAATACCATTTTATCAAAGAAATTAGTCTGCTTCCTGGTCTTTCTGAATGTCATGCATAGATGTGTTACTTAAAATTCTTCTCAAGAGTGACTTACCAGAAGTTGTCTTCACTACTTCAGTGGTATTCCTCAACCCAACAAATGAAAACTGATACAGCCTCCAAGACCTCGTGTCGCCCACTTCAACAGAACTGCGCTTCCATTGATAAACAATTTCTTCACGTGGATAGCCATCTACCATGAGATGAGAATGAACACATTAAATGCAACAATGGATGGCCACAAGTAGCAGCTACTTTATTTGAACAAGTTGTAAATGTTAAGTGAGACACCACTGTAAGTCAAATAAGCACCTTGGACTTCGTGGAAAATTAACAGAACTATCACACCCTGCTGGAAAAGACTGAAAGCAACAAATTCAAAACTGCCTTTGAAAAACCACTTTTAATTGAATGGAATGTAAACAATAAATGATGTTCTAAATGGTACAGCTGTGTTTTATATCACCTGAGATAATACCAAAGTGTCAGGTACAAAGTGAAAATTAGAGATGTAAGATAGTGTTTCATAGTGAAGACTTAGCAGTAGTTCAAGATTCTGGGAGTCATGTAGGCATCAGAAACAATGAGAAAGATGCAATAAAGACATTTCTCTGGTTCCTAATATCATGACTACTTACACTATCAGATAATAATTTGTTAATTCTCCCTGCCTCCCCCATCTTTTGATCTAGCTTCTGGGAATAATGATTGCTAAGCAAGTAGTTCTTGTTGACCTTGAATCTATCATCTCCTGCACCCATCTGATTATTAGGATTACCAGGCTAGTGTATGACAGAGAGCAAGGAGAAGAGAAAATATAGGATATCGTTAAGATGCAGTTTGGACTCAGGTTTAAGATAGATAGAAATTTAAAATTGAAATTAGTATGTAGAAATGCCAAGGGGAACAGAAGATCTTCAAGAGAAATAATGTAGCACTGAAAATCAAGGTAAAGTAGTGACTATGAATATAGTTTTCATAGCTATCACAGAAATTTTCTTAACTGTTTTATAAAATAATTCTTAATAGAGATTATCATAGTTCCTGTATCATGAAAGTATGGGCAGTGAGTATTTCCTGAGTGGAAATATTATTTTGGATTAACTGTGGACTATTCTTTTCTCAGCAAAATATGAATATAATTAAAACCAAGGCTGGCAATAAAGCTCAGTGGTAGAATGCTTGTATATCATGAAAGAAGATCCTGACTTCACTCTCTCATATTGCCCCAGATGAGTGGATACAGGAATGAATAAGTAAAAAATAAGAATTCAACTATTTGATTATTACTAATGTTAAGTGAAGATATCCCTTGACTATAAAGTATGATTTTCCATTTGAATTGAATATCCTTTGCTTTAAACTTTGATTTTACTTTGGTTGAATCTTTATTTACTTTTGTAAAAGAGAGCAGATAGATGACGTCTACAGAAAGGTTGGGGACATGTGTAGCAACAAAGAGAATAGGAAAAGCGTGGTGCTGTAAGGGAACACTATAAGGAGGGTTGAGTTTTAACTAATTCTAAAGAACAGCAGCTCTACTTGGTTAATAAGACAACCAGTTTATTTTCACTAAAAGTGAAGGAAATGTCAACTTTATAACTGAACAAATTTTACTCAAATAGATAAGCATGAGATTTGATAAGTAATGGAAAGTTTCCTAAGTATATATTGTATATATTTCTACCCCTGGAATTGATCATATGATGGACTGATGATTGCTTCTCTTATAATTGGTCTTTTAAAATTAAGAATGGTTATGACTTTATTGATCTTAGGAGTTTCCATGACTCCCTAACAGAAAAATTGTATTGATGAAAGTGTGTGTTTAAAATCCATGATTAATTTTTCATGCATCCAACTATGTGCAGCTGTCATACAAAAAATAAGGCATTGATAGATAATCTAATGTGGATGCTTAACAAAAAGGAAAACACTTAGAAAACTGATACCTGCTTGGTTTCAAATATCTGCAGAAGTGTTAATGCTAAGTCGGTGGTGAAATTGTCAAAGATCCTCTTGGTATGTTATGCATTGAAAATAATAACAATGAGTCATGCTTGTATTGTGCAGTCATGCCATGCATTTGACACATATTATACTAAAAGAACAGTGTCAATGTGGGGTACACCTTGTCTAAGAATGTGTTATACATTCCTCTGAATTCACTGAAGAAGGGAACTCAAGAGTATAGAATTAACCATTGTGCCCTTTCTATTGAGTCCAGGCCTGGTCCTAAAGTCCTCTCAATAGTGACTCTATTTTCTAAAAGTTTCCCACTCAATGAATTCTTCTGCACAGATTGTCTTAATTGGCACAATTTAGAATTACAATATAAAGATTTCTGGAAATGAGGGAGAGTGGGAGGAGAATAAGGGGTGGGAGGAAGAACTGTGGTTGAAATGCAAAATGCAATCAAAAAATAAAAAAATGGAAAAACATTTCAAAATCAATAACATAGTCCAATGCCACTATGCAACTTCTATGATTCATTACATTAATCAATGAGATGATCGATGACTGCAGACAGACTATTACTTACAACTGGAGAACTCCAGGGGGCAGGAGTGTTCATCCATTGGGAAGTTGTGTAACTGCAACTGGCACTCAGCATCGATTGTCAGTCTAATTATAATGACAATAAACATATAGAGAAAACCACTGCCATCATTTCTAAAATATACAATGGCATCCTTTCTAGAACAATTTGACATTCTGATTGATAACACAGTCTGATCCTCAGTGAAAACATTTCCAAGTTCCAGGCCAAAAAAAGAAAATATTTCTAAGCAAAAATTTTCAGACAGCAAGCAGAACCATTTAATTCACCTCAACTCCATTTATTTAAAATATATGGTTACTTATTTTGTATTTTGTCTTATTTATGTTTTACAATTTAATTGCACACATTGGAGAATTCTCAGTGGATATATTTAACTTATTTAAGAGAACAAACTGTTTTAGGAACTTAAGCTCATTTAATGTTTGCATCGAAATGAATGCTGACAGTTCTCTGATCTTATCAACTAATTAACACAAAGCCTTCTGGTGGCAAGAACTTGCTGTTTTTAAATTGCCATAGGTGGGTATTAAAAATACCTCTGCTGTGCAATGGACTTGTGTGCACTTTTACAACACAGCATCATGAAGCCATCAGATACGATGTTATAGAGGAAGGGACTATCTAAACACAAAAAAGAGATGCTATATGTGCATACACTGAGAGATTTTGAGAGCCTTGACTAATTAGTCTCAGTTTGCACAGGACTAGAGCCTCAAGATGCAGAGTTTTAAGCCCTAAACTGAGACTCAAATTGTCTGAATGGAAAGGAGTTCAGATGTTCTGCCCACCTTTGGAGATGCATGGAAACAAGCCACCCTGCAATGGTGATGGTTGGTAGTTTTCAAAATGATCAGATCTGTGAGCTGCATTTCTTGCAACCTCCAAGACCACTGCTTAAGTGATAAAATTGATATTTTATTAAAAAACTTAATTTAAAAGACTTTCCAATTAGCATAACATTTAATTGGGGACATTTAAATTTTTGTGGTATAAAAAAGCAATTAATGATCTTTCTGTGCAACTTTAATTGCCTATAAAGCCTGGATTAAGAAAGCTCTGTTAGGCCTCTGTTGTATTTGAGCTTACTCAAGGTCACATGGCCAGGAACAAGTCACAGGACTTGGAGTTAGGCTTATCTCTCTTCACAGCATGAGGCTTTAATCACTGTCTCTTTATGATTTTTCTTCAAAGAAAAGCTTGACTTTATTCACAAATTAAATTGATTTTTATTAGAATTATATCTCAGAATTCAAGTGATATTACAGTTAAAGATACTACAGATAGATTGCAGATTTAAACATAGACTCAGATATATATTTTTTAGCTCTATAAACACGTACACATACAGATATTTGAGTATCTGTATGAGAACGCATACGCAAGCTAAAATCATGTTTTTATATATACATTGTCTCAAGCTTTAAGCAGATCATAACTGGCAATTTTAGGAGGATTCCATAATTAAACACTGTAGTGATTCCTCAAATTAATATAACTCAAAGATGACTACAACATTATAAAATGATAAGAAGGCCTGAGCTAGGATGAATGATTGCATGTTTCAAAAACCAGAATGAGCTCTGATTTACAGTACAGACTTTGATTTTCACATTTCTCATTCTAGTAATTACCTTATCAGTGATTTAATAAATTCCCAATGACTTTAATAGTGGCACAATGGCTTACTTTTGCAATTGGAGTCATTTTTCTCAGTAATTGATCTAAATATGGTTAGATCAGGTCATTTTAAAATAATATGATTTATATATTTAGTGTTAAGAATCATAAGACATTAATATACTTTACCGGTACCTGTTACATGCTAAAATCTAGAGGTGTATTATTTAACTTTTGGTAATATACAAATAAATCTTACATCTAACATACTTGTGTATCGTGCTCTGTGGTTAGCCTTTTACCATCACTCTTTCCACTTCTAACAAATATGAGGGGTAAGATTCTTACATGACAATTAAGAATTACTACTATATTTATAGACACTAATGAATGGGAGGTAAGTTAGTGGGAGGTAGGGAGAAGTGTATGGGTATGGTGGCTAAATTTTTCTTAATAATTTATATATTAGCTCATATAATTCACATAAATAGAAAATATAACAAGGGAAACATCTTGCTTCTTACATAGAAAAGAACTTTGATATGAATTCTAAAACTAGGTCCATTCTCACAACTTTCCAGTAAGTTCTGTACACAGAAATACCCTAGTTCATATGACAGCAAGATGGAAAGCAAAGATCCCTGTGATTCCCTTCCTTACCACCCAGCCTTCCTTCTTAAAAATTATAGGGTTGATTTTGTTCTTTTATTTTCAACAAACACTCCTTTCCTCCCAAATAATACCTTAAGGTGTAGAGAACTCGACCATCATTCCAGATTCGCAGCATCCTGTTGGGAGTGGTGATCCAATGAGCATCAGCCTTTTTGGAGTTCCTGAAGAAAGTGTCTGGGATCCATATTTTCCCCACCATATTGCTATTCAACCGGAGAACTTTAATGGTACTGTTAAATTTCAAACGTCTGTCATACCAGGTTTGGGCAAAAAAAATATCAATTGTATATTCCTGTTTTAAAAAGAACAGAGGATTTAGAGTGTTTGCGTTTCTCAGATCCAGTATAAGGCAGCGTTGTTTTGATTTTGAATAGCCCGAAAGAAAACAGCAGCTTTGTTTATGAAGTCACTACCATATCTGTCTTAGAGATCAGTTTCATATAGTTTTTATTTCTGCCCAAATAGCCAATCCCTGATAATTGCCTTTCTTCCCACTCTTGTAAAGTCAGCTCATTATTTGTTGGTGATGAGTGAAGGTAGGTGCTACCCAGGCCATTGTTAGGATGATTAGCATCATCTCTGCCTCTTTATCTGGATACCAGTAGCAAACATTCCACCCCACCTTACCCCTTAGATAGTTCTAAATGTCTCCTAAGAGATTAAGTGTTACTACTGCAGAGTAAACCAAAATCCAGAGCATTCAAGAGGTACTTAAATGGAGATTTGTAGTTGCCTCATAATAAAAGAAGGGTTCTAAACATCCCAAATGGTCACTCTTGTAAAAATACAAACTATGCAAGACTCTTTGCCCCTGACAAATAACAAACATTAAAAGACAACTTACTAGAATTTATGGTTGTTTATTTAATTTTCTCTAAAGGAGATAAAAATAATTAAATAACTTACTTAGTTAGCTATGCAATGCTTTTATTTGTGACTTAATTAGAATAAAGTGATTTTATTAAGATATTAGTGGTGATTCATATACTAAATTAATCTCTTCCATGGAACATGTCCTTAATATAATAACAGGAAGTGAATGCATTGATTTGCCTCAAGAGTCTATCAGCTATAAAGGGTTGACATCAGCCAAATGCAAGCAAATACTATGTGAAATTCAGAGCCCCAGGCCTGGACTCAAAATACTGAACTATTGTGGCTGCCACATTCATAGGCAGTCTTGAGAAAAAAAATGCTTCTATTATATGTGCTTTGCCACCCTCATTTTAAAAATGAAAAACTACTCTTAATACATGGCTGTCCTTTCAAGGTCTAGGATACTTGGATTCTTTGCATTTTGACTTTGTCATCAGTATGTTGATTTAAAAAAGTCCAGCTACCACTTCATGTGTGTGTGCCTGTGTCTGTGTGTCTCTTTGTGTACGTGTGTGTGTGTGTGTGTGTGTGTTTGTGTGTGTGTGTGTGTGTGTACATGTCTCTGTCTATATTTATTTCTGTGTGTCTTACTTTGGGTCAGTCCTCTGACTAAATGCTTTTCACTTGTCAGCTGATTCATAAACCACACTATTTTAATAATCCAAAGAACCAAGTCTGATAACAATAAGCAATATCATGAATTACATAGTGTCCTCATGGTTTAAACAGCGATCCCTGTGCCTTGTATTACTTTCTATCTTGATTTCAATCAGAGTAGTTTGAAATAGGAAAAGAAGAACAAATAAAATCAACTTAAGTTCTTAGAATAAGAAAGAATCAGAAGGGCCCTTTTACTTATCCAATGTCCTATACTCTATTTCATGTTGACAGCATGAGGCACCAGGAGAAGAATTGCTTTCTGAGGGCTGCATGCAACATGAGCATGTGTGTCCCCTGCTGCTGCCACACTGTTATGTGTTCTTGTCTGAACCACCCACTGCCATGTCTCACTGGCAGATGGCAGTCCACCGTTTATGTCCTGCCACCTTGCGCACAGTTTGCTTCTCTGTCTGAAGGTGTTGTTGTTTTTTTAAATGAAGGAACAACCAATTTTATGAACTATTTCTAGATAATTATTGATGAGCTGATAAAATAAAAATATGCAGCGGACATACTTTAGTGAAAAAAAATGAAATGAAAATAAAAGGTATAAAAACAGCATTTTGAGAAACCAAGGAACAGTTTCCAATACTGTTAACGCTGATATAAAGCTAAGCTCTAACTTTCAGTGCACTGCCAGGAAGAATAATCTGAATTGTTACTTACAGACTGTCTTTAAATATTTAGAGTTTGTATCAGAACACTAAGGATGTAATAACTGAGAGTTATTTTCATGATTATGTGAGTTTTATATCATTGAAGATTTAGATTATTCCATTTGTGTCCCTGAATATATCTGTATAGAATAAATATATTCTACCATGGCAAATCCCAGTTTTCAGTCATAACATCACCCTATTTTATTACATTGTTATACTATATTGTGCTGTGCATTAAAATAGTATTTTTCTGCTATGTGTTTTGACTGCATTTATGTTTCTCTATTTTAGTTTACCATATTATTTATATTAAAAAAGTTTATTCCCTTATAATGTTGCATTATATACTAAATATAGCTTTCACTTTACATTTGGGCTGAAAATACTATGAATATGAATATTTTCTCTGAAGAAAAATATTTCTAATTTGAAGAAAAGTATTATTCCAGTGTCATCAATCTTCTAAAAAGTAAAAGACTTTCATATTATGCTGTGGGTAGCACAGGTATACAGTGATTGTTGAATCAACATTGTATCACAACATAGACTAATTAATTTCATTTCTCACCATGTTTGATTTTTATTACAAAAATCCTTATGCTTTTAACAGCTTCAAATTACATGAAAAACACTAGGTATTAGGATTGTCTTTTCTTTCAAAACTCTTAGTTCCCTTTATATAAATATATTCCTCATTATTTCTAATCTAAAATAGAACTGAAGTTATGAAACTCACCATATTGATAGCATTCACGGGGCCAATGCTGTTCACATACATATCTGTGTGAATTAATGTTGGTTTCACTGCAAAAAAAATTACAGGTATAAGTGCTTGTTTGTTTGTTTTTACCAGGAATAAAATTGCATTTTTTCAGTTTATTTCTTAGCCTATGCTCACTTAGCTGTATTAAAAATAATTTATTCTGGACTAATTTAGAACTAGTCAATACTTTCATAATGATTTTTTTCAAAGAAATATATCTTTATAAGTATGTTATGTCAAAAATCAAGTGTAGTAGTTTTTGGCTTTTCCTTGTGAGAGTATATGAAAGTGAAGGAATCAAAACATGTTCTTTCAGTTTGCTTTTCTATAGTATTGTCTCAGATATCCTTGAATTTTAGCATCCTTTCTCTCCAATCTCTAGAATCTTTATGTGCCTCCTGACCACACTTGATTGATGTATATAGAAACACAATTAATGAGTGACAGAGGATTTAATGTTCAGAGAAGACACAACAATAATGTAACATTGCTCTTGCTGATTCTTTTATCACTATATGGCCCTCAAACACCTCCAGTCAGCATCAAATCAAAATCTTCACTAATGAACTACTGGATTCTGTAACAGTGTATAGTAGATGGAAACCATCAGGAACCCCATTACACACCAATCTGTTAGACAGAACTAATATTAAAAATAGGTGGTGTAATGTTAAGATCAAACAAATGCCATCTATTTCCATTTAACATTTAAGGAGCAGAAGATACATAATATCGTTCTGGGCTTCAGTTCAAGCATACTTGTCTCATCATTATTCATTTTCCTTGAAAGTACCGTGCCCAAACTCTCTGTCACAGATGGAATTCTTCATCCACAGTGACATCCAAACCTTGCCTTCCTGTGTGGGAGGTTACTTTGTTGTCTCTTGACTTTGGGCTTGGTGAATCTTACTTGGACAGATTCTCTCTAGACAAAAGTGAATGTGGTGCTTCTAAGCCCCCAAAGTAAACTTCATAATGTTTCTCCTTCTTTCTTGTTCTTTTCTATTACCATGAAAAAGAGAAAAGGATTCTCACAGGTCTCAGGTTGATTCTGTAGTAGAATGAGAGACTGTCAAACATAGTTTGGCTTAGTCTAGGTTAACCCATTCCCCAACTATGGTGCCAAATACTGCTTATTGCCAATATCACTGAAAATTTACCTGGGTGTTACATAATTGTGTGTAACCAATATCCTCTCTGCTATTCTTTTCTTTTCTTTCTTTTCTCTCTGGTATTATTTCATCCAAAGTTTTTTTATAAAGCAACAGCAATTTAAAAAAAATAGTCTTTGAAATATCTAGGAAAATATCTCAAAATTTTCTAGCTTTATTGCTATCCCTAGACTTGAGTGCTATTTATATGCCTTTTCTGTATGTTGAAAACTATAAGATTATAATTTAAATCATCCTGGCTCTTGAAATATAATGGTGTGTTATTCTAATTATGTTACTAGGGCTGGTGTATCCCCTCTACAGCACAGCATCCAAAGCTTCCTCATACCTCCTATATCAGGTCGAAGTTTGTTGTCATATCCTTCCAGTAGGTTGTTTAAGATGACAGTGACATCACCCTCAGGAACTTTTGGAGTCAACACCCATGTTTTATTAGAAGCATAATCTTCATAGTCGTCATCTGATTTTTGGCTAGTGAAGCTAAGAAAACAAAAATATTGGTTACTAAACACACAGATTACTTCAACCACACACCAGTTAGAGCAAAGTAGGAATGAAACAGGATTGCAGGAGTATAGAAAAACTACCAAAAATTTACCTGATGGTTAATCTAACATGATGGCTAATCTAACCAGTTAAACTGTGCAGATGGAGATTAAAATGTATTAAAATGTTTCCTCCAGTGTTGCAGAGTTCTTTGCCCTCCCATCTATAAATAAACCATGTGTTATCTTTTATTTTTTGCCTTTCCATATTTGATGTTCTTCTCACCCACCTGCCCAGCCTCATAAAGGGCATTTTAAAATATTGTGGACATGATATTTAAATTGTTGTAAGGAAGTCTAATAATTCATAATGTCTCTTTCTTGCTTCCTTGAGAAGTTAACTTACTCCAACCTATTAATGAAAGTAAGAGAGTGATAATTAGATTCACTCCCACAGCCCTCAGACAGGACCCTTCCTCCCCCAACTGAGAAGAGTTCAAGCTTACTGCCTTCTCTTCCCCCAGGCTACATGATGGGAATTGTCTTCACTTTCCTGCACTGAAGGCTAGAGTCATTCATTTATCTTTAGTTGTTAAGAAACTGGTACTATGAAGAAAAATGTAGTTGCAGACTTTAATTCACCCTTTGTCACAACAATATTTTTATATCATTTTTATTTTAATTTTAAATAGCTTGTTTTACATGTCAATCCCAGTTCCCTCTCCCTCCCCTCCTCCCACACTCCCCTTCCCCCCCCACCCTCCCACCCTATTGCCAATTCCTTCCACATAGGGGATATCTAGAGTCTGTCATTTCACTCCGGGTAGGGGCCAGGCATTCCCCTAAGAGTCCAGGTTGAGAGAGCATCCCTCTTTGTGCTATGGGCACACAATGACTGTTTGTATTCCAGGGATAGTCACTGATCCACTGCTCAAGGCCCTTAGGTTGCCCAGGCCTTCTCACTGACACTCACATTTGGGGGGGGTCCAGATCAGTCCCATGTTAGCCTCCCCGCTGTCAGTCTGGGGTCCAAGAGCTCTCCCCTGTTCAGATCAGCTGTCTCTGCTGGTTTTGCCAGCCCATTCTTTGCCAATTTGCTCATCACTCCTCTCTCTCTGTCACTGGGTTCCTTGGGTTCAGTTCAGTGTTTAACTGTGTGTTTGCCTCTGCTTCCATCAGCCACTGGATGAAGGCTCCCAAATGGTTATAGACATCAAGTTCACTATCAGGAATGGACATTCGAGGTGGTCTCTCCACTATTACTTAGCTTGCCAATTGGTGTTATCCCTTTAGATCACTAGAGGTCACTCTGGTGCCTGATCTGTCTTCTAACCTATGATTCCCTCTTCCCCCTATTCTACCCACACCCACTCAACTTCCTGTTCCCCCATGACCTACTCTGTCTTTCTCTTCAATATTAACTAAGCCAGGTGTAGTGTGGTCATATGAATAAAACTGATTGTTTTGACGGATCAAATAGTCTCAGGAAATCTTGTGAGTCAGTATTATATGCTGAAACCTGTTGGGAAATCCCTCGCAATTGGTATAGAAGTGAGGAATGGATATGGAAATGAATTGAATTCTGGGACTTATATAACTGTCCCAAGATCTAAGTCCTCCCCTTCCACGTACAAAATTACTGTATTTTTCCGGGTCTAGGAAAATGTTAGTTCCTGCCAAATCCTCCCCTTTCACTTTTCAATAGCACTCTAGAAGTCTGTACCTTAGTATGAAATCTGAGGATTATGAAAATTTGACATATAAAGACTGACGCTCCATCCTTAGCTTTAGATTTATTTGCCTAGTTATGTTACAGAATAGATTATTGGATAGTAATTGCCAATTTGCCCAGAATGTATATAGAGATTTTACAAAATGTTTAGTGCATTTATTTATTTGGAGTAAATTTCTTGGGAGAAATAAGTGTGTCATGGCACACCTGTGGAGGTCAGTGTTTATAGGAAGATCAAAAAACAACCCATGGAACTCTGTTTTCTCCTTCTACCATGTGGTTCCTGGAGTCATGCTAGGCTTGTGAAACTGGATAGGGACATAAGACTGGGTGGCAAGAAGCCTGTAATGGCTGAGACATGTATTTTTCCCTCATGCCAAATTTCACCTGTCCTCATTCATATCAATTAACATCCAATATGGAAAGAATAAATAAGCTTCAATATATGTATATGTGTATTCATACATAGGTATGTATCATTGCAGACATGTATATATATGCAGATGGATAGACAGAAAATAGATAATCAACAATATACAGATGTCCAAAATTTTAGGACAATGATGACTGAGTTGTTAATGTTGGTAGCAAAGAAGATAGATTGTGATGTTTTCAGAGTGAACACTAACTAGTTAGACTAGTTTAGAAAGCAAAAACAGCAATGTTGTCATTTTTTTAGCTATTGGAAATAATATCTAAAATTATGTATGTATGAAAAGCCTTATAGAAATGCACCAGTTCATAAATTAACCTGTGTGTGTGTATGTAGTTCATATAATGTACTTCAGTGAGTACACAATGCATCTCACAGAATACACATGTTATTAAGTGAGAATCATAATATAAGGCATGCGATACTTCCTTACAAGTTACTAGTCAGGGATACATCCGAGTTCTCCACAATCCACAAAGACTATCTTGATTACCTACCATAAGCACATGATAAAGACCATTATAGCTAAAGATACCATGCATTTTGCCTATAAGACATATAGAAATCAATCTCAAACCAACAGAGAAAATTCCTTTCTGCAGGCTAGCTTTTATAGTTCCAGGAAGGACCGTATAGTCTGTTAAAAGAGAAAAGGCCTCAAGGGCCTTAACTGTCTCTGATTGCTGCATAATGCAATAGTGAACGGCTATGTAAGGTATGCCTATTGGAGCAATAATGAGCCCATGCTGTCTGGTTACTATTACAGGGTAACTACATGCCTTCTTATTGATTTGTGGTTTCTTCCTCTAGTGGGTGTTTCATGCCTGGTACCATAATCCTGGTGCAAGACCCCATTGTTGGGGAAGTTATGGGCTCTAGAGTGGAGGATGATATCATTATTTTCATAAATTGTCCAACTGTTTCTTAAAGATTATGGTTACACGCTCAGAACCAGGCTCCTCTTAACTTAGTCAGAAAAATGTCTTTTCCCAGGAGTGCTGGTTAGTGCAGAGACACACTACTGGTCACAACTGTGAGTGTTCAGCTCTGAGCACAACTTATTTGTTAACCACCTTCCCAACAGATGTCATTCTCGAGCTAGGGTATAATGTCAGAGAAGAGGAAAAAACAAAGTAATATCACAGACGAGGAGGTGAAAAGAATGTGAAAGCTGGAAGATGGGAAGGAGTGCTGTGGAATGTTGTCTTCTGGAAATGGCATGGCTACGATTGTCATGAGCTCACAGTAGCTGTGGTCCTCTACAGAAAATCAAGCCAGCCAAAATGCTACCATAGACAGGGGAAGGTCTATTGAGGTGCTATGGACTATAGATATCTGCTGAGGGAGAACCTTTATAACTTGGTAATGTGGCTACTGGCAACTTGCCTATCCTCCAGTGGAGTCCATCATATCTATGGGTGTAAGAGTAGAACTAATTAGAATTAGTAGGTAATTCTTTATAAAAAGAAGCAAACATGAGTTTGGTAGGGGAATGTATGTGTATGGGGTGTGCCAGCGTGAGTAAAAAGTGGGAATGGTGGGTGGATATCATCTCGTATTATGGTATACATATATGAAATTACCAAGTAATAAATTTTTGGAAGTATGGAAATAAATAGAATATATTCATCTATAAAATTCTCCAACAAAATTTATTTAAAAAATAAAATAAAGTACATGGAAAAAGCATATACCAAAGCCACCATTTTACATTTTGTGTTTTAATGAGTGTAGGAGATTCAGATAAGCATTCCTTCCAGAGTGCCTGTACTGGATAGGGTGAGCTGGCAGTCTTTCAAACACCTCTCCAAAGAAAAGACCTCACTGCAGCCTAGACTAGCTAGGAAATTGCCTTTAGGGCCTCAATTCCTCATTTCACTAAAGCACTGCTAAGCACTGTCTAATGGAGCTCTGATCCTATGACCCAGATCTTAGGAGAGTGAATGGGGGGAGGGGCAGTTTACTAGCAGAAAAGGCTCAAGTTGTTTAATTTCACGAAGAAAAGAATATGGTTAGTCTACCAAATGTAATCATGATAGTGTTTTATTACTATAATCATTCAAACCAAAGTGTAAATGCCTTTTTTCCTGTTTTTTTATTTAAATTAGAAGTAACCTTGTTTTACATGTCAATCCTAGTTCCCTCTCCCTCTCCTCCTCCCCTGCCCCCCACTGATCCCATATTCCATCCCCTTTCTGCTCCACAGGGAGGGTGAGGCCTTCCATGGGGAATCATCAAAGTCTGTCATATCATTTGGAGCAGTGCGTAGGCCTTTCCCCGAGTGTCTAGGCTGAAAGAGTATCCCCCTATGTGGTGTGGGCTTCCAAAGTCCATTCCTGTACTAGGGATAAATACTGATCCACTACCAGAGGCCCCATAGACCAACCAGACCTACAAACTATCATACACCTTCAGAAAGCTCCTCTGAGTCTCTCTCTCTGCCTCTGTCTCTCTCTGTCTCTCTCTCTCTCACCTCTCCTCTCCTTCCTTCCTTATCAGGCATATTAATTCTATTTTCTTTAATGTAAGAAGATGGTGATTGCATGATTTAATTTATTTATGGAAAATTCTCATGCTAATAAATAAATACTCCAAGCACAGTGGTATCATATTGCTATTTTTACTGTCTAGCAATTAGAACCAAAAATTAAGTTAATGTAGAAATAAAATAGACTTGCTTACAAGGAAAGATACTTTCCTGAACTTAACTAATGGTTTTCTCAATGTCATCACTTTCCTACCAATTGCTAAAGCAAAAATATGATTATTAAAAATAAATACATTGCCAGGCGGTGGTGGCGCACACCTTTAATTCCAGCACTCAGGAGGCAGAGGCAGGCGGATCTCTGTGAGTTCGAGGCTGGGCTGGACCGACAGCCTCCAAAACAATACAGAGAAATCCTGTCTCATAAAAACCAAATATAAATAAATAAATAAATACATCACTGGTAGTTTTATTTCCACAATTCAGAATATCCAAATAGACACTGAAAGAAATAAAATTCAACAAAGAAATGAAGAATATATATTTAGGAAGCAGGTAAATCTAGTTTACCTTCTATATTCATTTTCACATTATCACCTGAGAAAATTTACTCAAACATAAAAAACCAAAAGTTTTCATCTGTAAGTATGAAAGATTATCCATGCTCATCACTGTATAGGGGTAAGATGCTTACTTAGTGCCTAGGTCCATCATGACTAATGGCTGCAAACATGTAGCTGTAACTAAAACATGAATCCGAACATGCTGCCTCAAGGCGTTTACCTAACATTACTTCAGAAGAACTAAACACAGATGTTTTCCAGGAAGAAAAATAATGAGCCCCTATATTATAAATAAATGAGGTTTAGCTTCTCCGCAGCTCTCCCAGCTGAGTTCTAAATTAAAGGGGATGATGCATGATCTGGGATCATTTCCAGATTTGTCTATAAAAAATGAGGCAAAAACTTCCCTCATTCATGGTAGGCTGTATCTTCTTTAGCGGTGGAATGTCTGTATTTACAGAAAGCAATGCAAGGATGATAATGTATGACCAATAAAAGAGGCATCCTGTGGAATTGTGAACATGCCTGGCAACAAACAGACTGATAATGATTTAAGAAAATCCATTAAACTGCTGTGTGGCTTGAAAGCAAACGAACTTGAAAATCAGAGTCCAGGAACCAGTCAGAATCCCCTGGGAATGATTTAGAATTATTATTTTTTGTAATACATTTTAATTTAAAAATACTTCCTTACAGAGGAAAGGAAATGCAATGCAATCAAAATTATCCTTAATTGATCATAATTTTTTAAAAGTCCACTTGAATGAAAATATCTGAGGAGCAGTGTCCGCAAACCTTCAGTCTTCTCATTTCTGAAAAACTTAAAGAGGGTTGCCATGGGCATTCTGGGCATGAGTTTTGGACTAGTAGCCTAAAGATTCTCAGGGGATTTTCTAGAAATACTGAACTCAAAGATCCATCTATAGTAATGAGTCAGGCTCTTTAACAAATTCCTTAAGAATTGCGATTTCTTTAATAAATTCGTGTTCACAGATCTATGTGTATTGCACGAACTGGCTTTTTGGAGCCCATTTCCTATGGAGAAATACCTTGCTCATCCTAGACACAGAGGGGAGGGCCTGGATGGTGCCTCAATGTGGTGATGAGACAGACTTATGGACTCCCCATGGGATGCCTTACCCTCTCTGAAGAGTGGATGGGGGTAGGGTGCAGGAGAAGGTGGGAGGAGCAGGAGGATGGGAGGGAGGTGGAACTGGGGTTGGTATCTAATTTAAAAAATCACAAGCAGGATGGCTCAATAGATATAGGTGCTGGTTGTCAAGCCTGGTGACCCAAGTTTGGTCCACAGAATTGTGCTAGGTAAGAGAGAGCAGACGCATGTATGGTTTCCTCTGAACTCTACATGAATGATGTGATATGCCTACATCCAAATAAATTGATATATGTGATAAAAAGACATTTGAAAGAATTAAAGAACAGAGATCAAATATTAAAAAAAAGAAGTCCATGCTCCCAGTTTGCCTCAGGCATTTGAATTTATATCTCTGCGTTATAATTACAGTATTTGTTTTATTTCTGTTTTTACACATTTATATGTAGTCTGAACTAAGCCATAGTCATAAACATTGACTTCTTAAATCTGATAATGTGTTATTTAGTAAGTGGCAGGAATTGTTTTTAAAAAAGTACAATTACATAAAAGACTCTAAATACTTGGTTTTGATAAGTATATATGGGGTGTTGTGAAAAACTAGTTATTTTATGGAGTTTTATATTTTCATTTATGCCATATTCTTACAGATTTACTAAAGCTTCAGATTAAATGGGTGGGGTTTCTCTATTATACCTTTCCAACATCAGAGATGGAAGAGTTGGACAAAAATTAAAAACATTTGTTGCTTCATTGAGTTGTCTGTAAATCCATTGATACCCACTTCCTTATAGATACACTCTATACTTTTCTTTCTCTAACATAGGTAAGGTAGTTGAATAAAATAAAAAAGAATTTATTTTTATGCTTGAAATACATTGAAGTACATTTAAACTGCTAGTGTGTTTTAAAAAATCAGTTGCCCTACTGTTATGCTGGTAGTGGTTGTAGGCTTATTTTATAGACACTATGATTCACTTTACCAATATTTTACATGCCATTATATCTCCCTCAGGTCATATATATCAGAAAAGTAATACCTTTGAATCATTTCTATTAAAAAAATCCTTATACTTGGGAGGTTTTGCTCTCTTAATTTTATCTTTGGGGATGGAGAACTATCTCAGCCATGCACTGCCATATCTGGCTTTGAACAGGCTCTTGAGATCTGAATTGAGGTAATTAACTGATCCACTGAGCCATCTTGTTAGTCTAGGAATAAATGGTGTGTGTTGGAAGGGGTGCATACTTGGTTTTCCTCTGGAAGTAACAATAGTATATATTATATATTTGTTGTGTTATAAAAAATCTTCAATAGCTTCAGTGTGTCTCTCATTTGTTCTGTGAGCATGGATATCCCTATAACTGCCATCTTTCAGAAATCAATACACACATTCACGATTATCAGTAGGCACTTTGGAATGCCAAAATCACAACATGTAATCTATGCGTAAGTTGCAAGGCAAAAGAATTGGGACAAAAGAATCCTCTATGTCAGTGGTTCTCAACCTTCCTTAAGCTGCAAGCCTTTAAAAACAGTTCTTCATGTTGTAGTGTCCTCCACCATAAAATAATTTTCATTGCTACCTCATAAAGGTAATTTTGTTAGTTATGAATTGTAACATAAGTATCTGTGCTTTCTGTTGGTCTTAGGTGGCTCCTGTGTAAGGGTCTAAACCCTCCAAACGAGTCATGACCTACATGTTGAGAACTCCTGCTCCATTTGCAGTCATCAAGAGACACAAAAAAGATTATGCGAACTAAATAATGGTTCCAGCTCATTTTCCCTTAGAAGGATAAATGAGTTTATGACTGAGCCCAGTGAATAATATGGCACCTTCAGTACAAAGTTAATAATGATCAAATTTCATAAGCTTGACATTGTAGTCAAGAAGGATTTGGTCTGCCCATGCTGAGGAATAACAACAAAGCTTGCAATTTAAGGCAATGGATGTGATCAGCTGCCTCATTTGGAGTTGCAGTTGTGTTTGGACAGCAACACATTTATAGATGCAAGACAGCCCTATGAACCAGTTTCTTTCAGAGAGTGTATCTGAAAAGAGAAGATTTATAGAAAGTTCATGAACAGGTAGAACAGATGAATGTAGATCCTATGAGGGTGCAGGAGAATCAGTGCTGCACACTAGAATCTGGAACTGCATCCTGTTTTCTACACTAAGAGCTCTTGAAGGGTTGTCTTGACTTTTTGAATAGTGGACTTGAGACCATGGTAGTTCTGTTTGTAGAGCCTTCAGTAGCTTGTGTATGGCTCTCTCTTGGAAGGCTTTTGTGTAACTGACTTACAGAGTAACTGCTTAGAAGGAGTTCAATGAATGTGTACTAACTGTGCTTGCATTCAGAACATTCTGAAAGCAGATTGCCCATCTTGGAATGACTTTCTTAGTTCACATATAGCTCAGTTCTTTCAGTTAAGTGTATATCTGTTCAGAAGTGTTTCACTTTGACAGAATCAAAATCAAATGTGCATTCCAGTGCATAAAATACAAAATATTTATTAACAATCCATCATAAATAATGTTTCATTAGCTGAAATTAGTCTTGACTACAGTAGTCAGAATCTCCAAATTAGGTTGGAAAATAGGAACACAAATAATTATGGTTGAGGTAGGGTGAACTTCAATGTGAGCTCATGCAATTTTTAAATTAATTTTTATTTAAATTAAAACTATCTTATTGTACATACCAATCTCAGTTCCCTCTCCTCCCACCCATCTTCCTATTTCCCCCACAACTTACCTTTCCCACCCTCCATCCACTCCTCAGGGAGGGTGAAACCTCCCATGGGGGATCATCAAAGACTGTCACACCACTGAGGCAGGACCTAGGCCCTCCCCCATGTATCTAGACTGAGTATCCTTCCATAGGGAATGGGCTCTCAAAGTCCATTCATGCACTAATGCAATTTTTAAATTGTGAATTTAAAAACAGAAATAATAAAAAGACCCACAGGCTCAGGCTGAACATGATCATGCCTGTATTCCCAGCACTCAAGAATCCATGCAGGAACATTGCCATAAGTATGAAGCCAGTCCAGGCTTTGTAAGAATTCTAGACTATGTGGATTACATGATAAAAATTTGTCTCAAAAAATAACAAGCACAATAGCAATACAAAACCAGACCCTTTCTGTTTGTTTCTTTCTATTGTCTTGCATACTGTCTAAATGAACACTTGCTTTGGTCACAAGTTGCTGCTATCTCTTCCTTTTCCTCCTTCCTTGTTTAAATACATCACAGAGATAAACATGTACAAAAGGTTGCTTTAAAAAGAGAGGTTGCTGCTTTCCCAAAGCTCACAGAATGTCTCAGTGTGTGTATTAAGAAGGATGATGTATACAGTAAGTCAATATCTTCAGCTAGAGGGTGAATTAAGCCTAGGATTTCAGTTTAATTATTTGTCCCTTAGTGAAGTCAAAGTGAGAATTAGCTTTCCACAGAGTGTGTGTCTCACTTCTATCAAAGGAAGACTGGAGTGCATGATCCTATGAAGTAAAGCATGAAGGCAACATCAATACCCACAAAGAACAAAGAGTTTCGACAGACAAATAACAAGCAACTCATGTTCTAGGATTACTATCATGAGCCCTTTGCTCTGGGCCAATCTTCTTGTCATGGTTTGTTGTTATTTTGCATTAAATGCTTCTCAAAACTTGTATGATGACATGGAATGACATTAGATTTCTTACACCTTTAGAAAGAAATTATTTTGCTATATTATCTGTAGTCTGGGGCATCTGTATATTCCATAATGCAGTCATTCCATCTTTAGTTTTATTTCAGAAAGTATTCATGCACTTATCTTCTAAAAGACATACATAAGGACTTTCTTAGACCCATTGCTGTGTTGGTCAGTAGATATGAGTATAACCCAAATTGACAGTAGAATTAGTAGATAAAATGTGGTATCTTCATGCAATGAAAGGCTAGATATCAGTGAAGTTAACAAACTGTAGTTACAAGCAACAAAATTAATTTGAAAAATAAGAATATAAACAAAACATGCAAATGTGTTATAAAAGTTAATATCAGGACAAAGTCACTACGGTGGTATAATGAGTACAACAGCTAATTGGAGGCAAGGGAGAGGAGACAAAGATTGGTAAACCGATGAAGCGTTTTAGACAATATTTTCTTTCCGTACTTGGTTGGTAAAGACATGTTATTTCATTGTACAATACTCCATCTATCTCTTTTTGTGCCTTATGCTCTATTTACATTTTATTTCACAAAACAAAGATAACTTAAAGTAACCATATTTAACCACAAAAAGTTAGGCATAGGAAAATTAGACTGACATGAACTGTTTCTGACCTCTGTTGCATTTTCCAAAACCATTCAAGTGCTTGCCATTTGATAAAATGTCCAATTAACATTGTCTTAAACATTGAATGGCTAAATAAGAACATGTGGTATTTGTAAAACTAGTAAAAAAATCATAAATTTATTCATGTTTTTATGAAACCACTAAAGCTATAATGTAGATGGAAGGCCTCTGTTACACTCTATTGTCTGTCGGTCACTGATTTCATCATTAAATGTCAACCACTCCTGTATGTGAACATGTAAATGATATATATGACATAAACTAGAAGTAGGTTTTAGGTACCAATAGCACAAGATTAAGATCACAACAAGGAATAAATTCTAAAGACATTTCAACCATGATAGTTATTTCATAAGATGGAAAAAATGTTGGTATTAAGTATTGTTAGGAAAAAATATAAATGAATAATTACTAAATAGGTATGGTTTCACTTATTCATTTTTATAATAAGACTTCAATATGCATGTTTTAAAAACTGATAAAAATGCCATTTTCTTGACAATTGTACTGGGGAATCAAACGCAGGATTTTCTGCAAGCCAAGCAAGCACTCTACCAGTTCAGCAATATTCCCTCATCAGATTCTTCATTACTTGCTCTCTTCTAGCTATGGATATTGACGGTCAATTTTAACAATTGATGATATACAAGACATAAAAGGTAATGTCAGTGAAGGATGTGATTATATACACCACCAGTAATTACTCCAAGGAGAAAATAATGTATATTTCTGTGTACATGCTAACTATGGTACCTAATTGCCTCTCCCTCCATCATAAATGTTCACACAGGATCTAGACAATTCATGTAAACACACTACATGCTAACTTTATTTGTAAGTCTTTATAAAAATACAAATGCTTAAGAAAAATCTTCATAGATACTGGCTTAACTGATCAAAGTCAAAGTCAAAACATGGGTTATCAACTGATTTTGAGGTGTTGAAAAATTAAGAGTTATTGAAAATAATGAGAAAGGACTTTCTAGATATCCCTTACTAAATATTTTAAGCTTCTTTACTTTTATTTTTGGAGTAAATAATCACTTGAAAATTTTTATTATGAAACTCAAAGTATATTGACAATAAAAAACACATCTTTAATATTTGTGTCATATAAAGAAAGCCCCTACTTGAGAAAATAAATTGAAATGTCACATAGACATAGTATTAAAAGACATTAAAACACATATTTTGAGAGTTTCACTGTTTTTAATTTTCTTTCAGCATATCTAATCATATCTTATAAAACTCTCAGTTGCCTATAAATGATAATCAACCAGTATTTTTAGTTTGCTAATTTTCTTTGTAAAAGAACAATAACAAAATCAACTTGTTTAATAGACAAAAATCATCTAATAAAAGCTTAGTAGCACTGGTCTGGTTTTATTGCAGTTACTTTGTAGCTGTCTTCTCTTATGAAAAGTGATACTAATTTTCTAGTTTTAATATCATTAAATGAATTTACTGAGATTATAAAATTATATTGAATTACTAGTGATTGGCTTTCGTTTTGAAAATGATTCAGTAAATAATGGGGTGGAGATATGGTCCAGTGGTTATGAGGCCATAGTACTATTCCAGAACACCTGAGTCAGATTCCAACTCCCACATCAACCAGTTCAAAACTGCCTATAACTCCAGGGAACCCTAAACCTCTGTCATCCATGCTCCTGTATGCAGACACACACACACACACACACACACACACACACACACACACACACACACACTATAACTAAAATAAACCTAAAGTACCAAAATGGATATTCAATATATAAATTACTAGGTGTTGTTTTGTTGTGAAATCATAAGAGTGGCTGAATTTCTAAAATGATGCTTTAGTTAATCAGCTCGTATTTAAAAATCATGCACAAAGCACAGCTGTAGTCAGACAGAAGGGAGTGTTAAGTGCAACCCTGGTATCAAACACCTCTCTTCTATTTGTGAAGACAAACGCTTGAACAAGTACAGAAAGGCAACACTTAACATTGAAAGACAATCCTAATGTGTTCTCTGAGCAAGAACATGACTAATCTACCTCCCAGTGCATCCAACTTGACATTAAGGTTAAATCTACTGACGTGTTTCTCTCTTCACTTTTTAAAATCTCAATGTTTTGGGCGAAAATGAGCATTTTTCTAGAACACACACTATTTTAAGAATCTGATAAAACTTTTGTTTCTTTTTCTACCAAAGGTAAAATTAAAATTAAATCATTCATATACACATGTACAACTTTCATGTGTTTAAAACATAACCACAGATGGACAGGATGACCTCTGTGTTCTGTCAGAGTCTGTGAGTGAAAGCTAAAACTGTCCCGGGTTTAGTGACGTCTGAAGGTCATTGGAAGCAAATGTATGAAAAAGAAGGTTGGCATGTTATTTCATGCAACATCTGCATATATCCAGATACATAGTTAAATGTATCAAATCCAAAAGCATTCGAGCAAGATTGTTTTGATGTTCCCATCTAAAATCTTTGTAGTGTTAGTCTACAGATGTTGAAATGTGCATTTACCTAGTGACTACTAGCTCAGGGTGTTAAATTTATGCACCTGATATTTCACATTATATTCCTTATTACTTCTGTGTGCAGGTTAATTTCTGCAGTGTTAACAAAGAGCCTTGTTGTCAACAAGGACAAGAGAGAACTTGTATGAGCTAAATATTAGTGAGAACATCCTGGTCACAGAATTTCCCCCAAATAGTCTATTCTAATGTGCAAATGGCTTTATGGAGTTTCAACGTGTGTTAGGTCACAGTGTTGATTTCATTGACATACACAAATTTATAAGAAAAGACAGTTTCTACAGTTTATAGATTAATAAATTTCCATCTTTTACAATGGCATAAGATTAGAGACATTACATAATTGTGAATTACTATTATTCTATAGTTATAAAAATCAGCTGTAAATCAGGGCATTTGAAAATACTTGAGTACAGCTATCACATGAGACTGTGGTAGCAAAGCAGGGGAATCTCTGTCCGGTTTTATCTGATGACTTCCTTAGCACTGGGGTTTGGGGAAGCTAGTGGCCAGTTGAATCAAAACTCTCCTAAATTTTTAACTTCACAGTCAAGAGGCAGTGGGCAATGGATGACTATTAAGAGGCCTAAAGTGGCTTGAGAATCTCTATTTGCAAAAAACAGCAACTTGTCCAAATTAAAAGTTTCAAGCAACCAATCTTCAGTAGAGCTGTCAGTTTACTAATGTCCTACTAATGCCAATTTATGCCAGTAAATTTTACAGTTAAGAAATTAAAACATACTTTCTAATTCTCTCCATGACAATTCCTTAGAACTTTTAAGTCAATCAACTAATAATGAGAATTTTAATTTGTTTAAGAATTATTTGCCATGTTTCAATGCCATAATTTTTAATACCACAAAACTAAATCTGCATAAACAAATCAGTTGAATATACAGATAATTTCATAACTGTTGTAAATAATTGTGTTGGAAGTAATTGAACATCTATGAAAAATAACAAGTGATACTTGGCCTTGTTTGGATATAAGTAAAGATGAGATTTCTGAGCAGGAAACAAGCCAAGAGTTAATGTCAATTGTCAATACTGAATGCTGGTGTGTGAACCACATAATTCATCATTCTCTGGAGGATATGCATGTGTCTTTTTTAAGAATGAAATTGGCTGGGCGGTGGTGGTGCACGCCTTTAATCCCAGCACTCAGGGAGGCAGAGGCAGGGAGATCTCTGTGGGTTCGAGGCCGGGCTGGACCGATAGCCTCCAAAACAATACAGAAAAATCCTGTCTCATAACCCCCCCAAAAAAGAATGAAATTGATTTCTTCGTGAAGTAATCTCTCCAGTCCAAAGCCTTTACCTGAACTACAGTGTGAATTCAAAGTACAGCTGCAAGGTTGTGCACTAGGAAGAAGCTTCCTGCCTCCCAAATCCTTTCTTCTAGCTTTTCTACCTTTGGTTGTGGTGTATCAAACATCTGGATTTAGTTTAATGCTCAAATGATGTCAAATTTTATTCCCATACTATTTTCTAATATTCTAAACAATTCTAATCATAAATATGGCATTTTCTTGCTCCAGTAATAGTTTCAACTTCTCTTAATTAAAAAAGTAATCACTATAACTTCTTATTCATTGTCCAGAATGCTTTCTCCTGACCACCCTATGAAAACTGAATTGCCATCATTTTATTTTCAATGACATCAAACACTTCTGTTCATTTACTTTTAATACCTATTGTAATGTTAAACGTTTGTTGTTGTTCCCCCTGTAGTTTTGTTGTTTATCTGTTTCTTGTCTGCCTTCTCTCTGAAATATCTGTGAGGAAAGGGGTATTTGTTCATTATATGTGTATATGTATGTTTGTGTGTGTGTGTGTGTGTGTTATGTCAAAGATAAGATATGTGCAAGAAAGTACTAGAAATGCAGTAAATATTTATTAAAGATGGTGAAGTCATAACATGGAATGATGGGACGGATTGATCTACTTGAATTTGTCTTCATTCCACATTCAATGGAGCACTTCAGAAATCATGATGTTTATACTCATTTCATGAATTCATGACACGTATTTGGCCATGTCAGCTCAAGGGAATATGAGATTTAGTTGTTTGAAAAGTTATTGAGGAGAAAATATATCTTAGCTATAAAACTTCCTTGAGTTGGGAGAAATAAATGAAACAGGGTGGTACATAGGTATACAACTGGCTACAAGTAAAATGATAAAAGATAGGCCTATAATGTCATCCTATATAATGCCACTATATTTTAAAGGTCTGCTTTTATTCTGTAATATAAATAACATAAGAACGAGTGCTTAACTTGTTCAGCTCCGTCTTTAGCATCAGACATAGTACTAGAAACAGAATAGATAAGTCATCTTGAAAGTAAACAGAAAACCAGGAGGTCACAAATTTAATCCACCAAAATAAGTATGGGCATTTTATTTCCCAACTTCTTCCTTAAATGCACTTGAAATTTTTGATGTACTTTATTGAAACTTAACAATCTGCTAAGAGTTTGCTTGGAAAATTACTTAAAATCAGAAGCCAAAGAGAATTAATTGAATGAAGTGCTCTTACTCCTTGTGCTTCTGAAGGGTGTCTTGGATGCTTGCTCATCAGAGAAACTGTGCTGCAAGTGAGAACAACAATGGGTTTTAGGAAGAATTTTTCTCTTGCATCTGCAAATTTAATACCTACTTGCAATACAAACACCTGAAAAAAGCTATAATGGATATCTGAATGCTTGCATATCTGTGGTTTTGGGTCACTGATTATTTTGTTTACTATTTATTCAATTCCATGAATGGAGTGTGTGTGTGTGTGTGTGTGTGTGTGTGTGTGTGTGTTTGTATTGACTTGTATTATGACTGAGAAGCTGTATTCCTTTCCTCAATATTGGCACTTTATGAACACTTATTTCATATTTTATTATTAATTTTGTAAATATCATTCTACTTAAAAACCTCCATTTTACACTATGAAATACGAAAGAAGTGTGTGTACAACTCTAAAAATCTGCAGTAATGATTGGATGAAAATTTCATGTGCATGATAGCTAGACTCTAAGAAAATGGGAAACAGATAATAAACTTTGATGTAGCAAATGTAGAAAAATAGAAATAAACCTCATGTTTAAAGACATCTAATTAAACTCAGTGTGCAATACAAAAAATTCTGCCATGCAGGCAAACACTCTCATTAGAAACAAACCCTGCTAACTCAGATTTTCAGTTCCACAGGCCTGTTGGAAACAAGTTTCCATTCATATTATTTTAGCCACCACCTATGAAACTTTTTTTAGCTGTTCCAACAGACTAAGGCAACCTCTTTCCTTTGACCACTGCCACAATGTCAAAGTTGGTCTGAGATACCTACAGCATATGGTATTAAAGATGGTGTACAAATTTAAGAGTTTGAAAACATATAACTTAGTGCATTTGGATATTAGTAGAGTTTCATTGCATAAGTTAACTGTGACCTCATGAGAGTCTATGAGCTATGGCTTCTCAGATAAGCTGTTCATAGCTGTATTTCTTGGGAAATCTAAAAAACTTATTCCTATACTGTACTGCTAACTTTTGGGATAATTGGTTATATATACACATGACTATTAGAAACTGATACAGTCTAAAGCTGTGAAATTTGAAGTAACTTTCACTGTTTTGAACTGGAAAACTATTCCACTAATTTATTAAGGCATTGTACCACAGCTATTTTGCATATAAATACTTTCAACAAGAGAAATTAAAGCATGATCTCAAAAACACTTAGATAATAATGCAGATGACAATGTTATCCCATTAATTTCAATCCAGACACACCGTGAAAATAGCTGGCTGTACTAAAACACAGCAATAAAAAGAAACATTCGTATCCCAAAGCATCATGTTAAACAATAAAATAACCATAAAGAAAATACATAGATATTGAATTTCACTAATTTCACAAGTAGGAAAAATATCTATGACCATAGAAATCAAAAGAAATATTCATTTAGCTATTCATTAAATCCTAAACAATTTACTAATTATTCCAGGTTGTTATTTAGAAGAACTAGCTTGGGAATTCTTTCTTCTGTGTCATGAGTGAGTAGGTAGAGAGAAAACATGGTATCAGAAAGGTATTTTGATCCTAATGTTGTAGCCTAGGTGACATGATTTCCCACCTATGATTAGATCTATGAGGCACAAAGAAATTGAAGAGTTAATCATGACCACGAATAGCAAAATATCAGCTTGTGTTTTTATCTTCCCCAACAGGCTCCAACCATTAAATGCAACTATTCTGACAAAAAAGACTTGACTTTCAAGATAAGCAAACCAAGTTTGTCCTCAATATTAAACCCAGTAATTTTGTTTAGCAAATAAATGTCAGTAGTTTGATACCATCTACTGGAAAATAAATATTAGTTTAGTTTTATTTAGTGATGTTATATTTAGGGAGGAGTCCCATGAAGTGACATACATTCTTGTTAGATTTTTGTCTACATCATTACAGTCTCTGGTTCACAGTAATAATATACTTAAATTGAATAACACAGGTATCATAGAAATTACTGTCATTTTCTACCATTATCTTGTCTCATTCCAGAGAAGAAAGGGGAAGAAAAAGGTAGAAAACAAAATAATTAAAAAATTGTCGGGCTGTGGTGGTGCACACCTTTAATCCCAGCATTCGGGAGGCAGAGGCAGGCAGATCTCTGTGAGTTCGAGGCCAGGCTGGACTGATAGCCTCCAAAACAACACAGAGAAACCCTGTCTCGTAAAAACAAAAAATTAAGAAATGTATATTTTGCAAGTTCACGATATTTAGAGTTTAATGAGGGAAGACAGAATATTATCTTGGTACAGAAACTGGCATTTAAGAAAGAATATAGACCAGGAAATAGACAATGACCCCACACTACTAAGAGAAGTAATAGGCACAAGCATGTTTCCAATTCACTGCTTAAAGTGAACATATGAGGAATGATAACTTTCCTTTTTATATAAAAGTTATTGTGCCAAAGAGAAATTATATAAAATGACTGAGCCTCATGATGCAAGTAAATGGCTATCTATAAATGAGTGTCTGACCAAACGTAAATTGGTAGTTTGTCCTCTTAAAGACTATATAATAGTAAAATTGAAAATCGTACCAAAAGCAATATACAGATTTAATGCAATCCCAACACAGTTCTTCACAGACCTTGAAAGAACAATTCTCAACTTTATATGGAAAAACAAAAGACCCAGTATAGCCAAAACCACCCTGTTCAACAAGGCAACATATGGCGTTCCATCCCCATCCCTGACTTCAAGCTCTATTATAGAGCTATAGTCCTGAAAACGCCTTGATATTGACAGAAAAATAGACAGGTAGACCAATGCAATCAAATTGAACATCCCAACATTAACCCATGCATGTATGAACACCTGATCTTTGACAAAGAAGCTAAAATTATACAATGAAAAAAGAAAGCATCTTCAACAAATGGTGTTGGCATAACCTGAGGCTGACATGTAGAAGACTGCAGGTAAATCCATGTCTATCACCATGCACAAAACTTAAATCCAAGTGGATCAAAGACGTCAACATAAATCCAGTCACACTGCACCTCTTAGAAGAGAAAGTGGGAGGTACCCTTGATCAAATTGGTACAGGATACGTCTTCCTGAACATGACTCCAGTAGCACAGACACTAAGATTGACAATTAATAAATAGGGCCTCCTGAAACTGAGAAGCTTCTGTAAGGCAAGGGACACAGTTAGCAAGACAAAAAGGCAACCCACAGATTGGGAAAGATATTCACTAGCACCACATCTAACAGAGGGCTGATTTCCAAAATTTACAAAGAACTCAAGAAGCAAGTCTCCAAAACATCAAAGGATCCAATCAAAAAGTGGGGTACAGAACTAAATAAAGAATTCTCAGTAGAGGAGTGAGTCTAAAATGGCTGAAAGACACTTAAGAAAGTGCTCAGCACTCCTAGCCATCCAGGAAATGCAAATCAAAACAACTCTGAGATACCATCTTACTCTTGTCAGAATGGCTAAAATCAAAAACTCCAATCACAATTTATGTTGAAGAGGATGTGGAGAAAGGGGAACACTCCTTCACTGCTGGTAGGAGTGACAACTTGTACAGCCACTTTGGAAATCAGTGTGGAGATTCCTCAGGAAAATGGGAATCAGTTTGCCACAAGAACCAGCAATTCCACTCTGAGGCATATACCCACAAGATGCACATTCATACAACAAGGATGTCTGCTCCACCATGTTCATAGAAGCATTATTTGCAGGGCTGGAGAGATGGCTCAGAGGTTAAGAGCACTGACTGCTCTTCCAGAGGATCTGAGTTCAATTCCCAGCAATCACACGGTGGCTCACAACCATCTATAGTGAGATCTGGTGCCCTCTTCTGGTGTGCAGTCATACATGCAGGCAGGATATTGTATTCATAATTAATAAATAAATCTTTTTAAAAAAGAAGCATTACTTGCAATAGTCAGAACTTGAAAGCAACCTAGATGTCCCTCAACTGAAGAGTGTATAGAGAAAATGGTGTATATTCACACAATGGAGTACTATTCAGAGGAAAAAACAATGGAATCTTGAAATTTGCAGGCAAATGGATGGCATTAGAAGAAACCATCCTGAGTGAAGTAACCCAGTCACAAAAAGAGAAAAATGGTATATACTCACTCATTTAGAAGAAACCATCCTGAGTGAAGTAACCCAGTCACAAAAAGAGACATGAATCGGAGTTAAGATCAGGCTGGATTAACCCATAGAAGCAGTTGACCTGAACAAGAGGGAGCTCTTGGAACCCAGATTGATGGCTGTGTGGAAAGCATTGGACTGACCCAGACCCCTGAATGTGGGTGACAGTGAGGAAGCCTAGATAATCTGTAGGGCTTTGGGTAGTCTTTATCCCTGGTGTACAAATAGACTTTGAATGCCCATCCCATAATGAGGGATGCTCTTTCAGCCTGGACTCTTGAAGGAGGGCCTAGACCCTACCCTGGATGGCATGACAGACTCTGGAGATCCACCATGGAAAGCTTCACACCCCCTGGGGATCAGAGTGGAGATTGGGTCAGGGGGGCTGGGGGGTCTGGTTGGGAGGGATGGGGAGGAGTGGAGGGAGAGAAAACTGGGATTGACATGTGAAACAAGCTTGTTTCTAACTTAAATTAAGAAAAAATAAAAAGACTACATCATATCCTAGGATGTTTTGTTCCTCAACAAAACACTTGTTCCTCAAGTGTTTTGTTGTGGTTTGTTTTCTCTTGCTTTTTAACCACACTTGATGAATTTCAAAGTTTAAGAGAAAGAGACTATGGAGAAGATCAAAAATATTTTCTTCCCATTATCTAATTAAACAAATTGCTATTGGGCTTATTCTGAGGAGGATACCTTCATTAATATTATATTTTCTGAGTTAGACATGAAGTGAAAAGGAATATTTTTTAAAATTTTTATGTATTATTTGTCAAATAAAGAGATAATATCTTAAATTTGTATTTCTGCCAACTGATAAATGTTTCCATTCTTATAGCATAGTGATTTTTTTCGTTAGAGAGAGAAAATTGAAGAAAATGGGTTATCAAGCAATTAATTTATTAACATAACTACCAGCATCACTTTTATCAAAACATTATGTTTAAGGAATGTTAAATAAAGTAAAGTAAAATCCACCAATGAACTAAAAGCTTCTCATGGGTACTCTTACATGACACATTCTTTTGCACTTACAATCTATATGCCTCTGTCCTTACAGTTTTGTTTCTGTAGTTAATTGTAGAATACAAATGTCCATGGTATCTAATGACTGTATTTGATCATTTATATTGAATTAACAAACACTCAGAAAAGATATATTAATAGGAGATAATAGTTAAAAATATATATCCACTGCCAAGTATGTAAATCAAGGACTTTGTTTTATATTAAAATATGTTATCTTATTCATATATAATTATAAACACAACTACATCTTACTCATTTATGCCAAATTTCGTACGGAGAATGATAGCAGAAATGCACTAATGATGTCTTTGTGTGTGTATGTGTGTATCTTTTAAATAGGTATTTTCAAATGCTAAGGGAAAAATAGGCTTAGGACATTTCAAAAAGTGTAAACTTCTTCAAAAATAAATATCATTATCTTGTAATTTTGCTATGTGTATGAAATATCAATACAGAATTATACTTAAAACTGTGAGGAACAAGAAAAAAATCAGTTTACTAAAACTTGTGCAATGAAGTATTTGTAGATGAATTTCAGATGGCTATGGACCTTGGGTTCTCTGTCCTGTGGTTTCCCAACACTAGAATTCACTCTGCTCTCTTACAGCATCATGTGGTTCTCATGTATAACATTTATCAGGTTAAAGCTTGATAATTGTTTGTATATCTTTCTGACTATAATCTGTTTCCACATGTTTTATACTGAAACTCTATGAAAACAGAATTTTGTGGCTTTGCTGCTCCATAATTATACACTCAAACACTACAGCAAATCTAACTTAAATACTTATCCTTTTTATATTAAGAATTTTTTACTGATTTATATTATTTTTTATTTCTATTTTTGAGATGTGGTCTGTTTAGCCTGGGTTGTCTTGAAATTCACTGTGTAGACCAGACTGGCCTTGAACTCAGGGAGTTCCCCCTGCTCTGCCTTCTGAGTGCTAAGATTAAAGGTGTGTACCACATCTGACATATTTGTACCAAGTTTTGTCTGAAGATTATTCACTAACCATACGTTTTAAATACATTTTCAAAAGCAACTTATGAAAAAGACTGATAACTACTGAAAAACACAAAAGACAATCTATCATTTATTTTTCCCCACCACAAATATATATTGAATATGACATGTTATATTTGCTATGTTTGAGACATTTTCCTATGCAATTCCCTGAACAAACTACAAAATTAGCTTTCTATATGAACCACTACATAGACTTGTTTCTGTAGCTGAACTTCTTTTCATGGCAGGGCTTCAATTACTACAAAGGATCGTTGCTTTTAAAAACATCCCTTGTTTTGCCCACTGCTATGTTATTTTCTGTTCTTATGGCTTTCTTTATGAATGAGTGGAGAGTGTAATGTCAGTGCTAAGTATTTACCATTTACATGGTACTTTATCTATGCACAGCTGTACAATGATCTCATAATAATATAGAATTATTACCATATTTATGTTCTCATAATATAATATTACAGGGATTAATATGATTTGGAGTTAAGTTTTATTTTTACCCTAAGCTTCTAATATGTAACTTAAAAGGACCTTTTTCATTTTCTTTTTAAGGACATTCAATCTCCTGTACATAGAACAAATGAAAAAGGAGCAAATCCCCAGGAATGCAATGTGAAGTGGCCTCTTGCATTTCAAGACAACCTATATGTTTTCTAACACTAAGAATTGTTTTTAGGTGACTGTACTTATCCAGTGTGTGGTGTATACTAGGAATGCAACAACAGGAATCTCAGTATTCCCTGAAGCTGATATTTAAGAATTCCTAAGTATGTCCCTTAATCTGCTTGCTTCTCAGTTATGACAGTTCTTTGAAGGGAAAAGTGGCACCCTCATCACCTAACTAACAAATCTATTGAGGGTATAAGATTACTGATATGAACATTGTAGTTAAAACTAAAAACCAGTTCCTAAAAACCAAATTTGTTTTTCCTCCGGAAATAAAAATGACAGTGCTTTGATATTAGGAGACCCAATAGCAAGACTAATTCAGCCAGCTCTACCATGATGCAGGTGATTAAAAATGTCATCCTTTGACCCCAACTAACATTCTAAGCAATAGTGGAGAGGCTACATTAAACACATTTCCCTAATAATAAGATTGATGACCATCTTATATGCCATTCTAGAGCCTTCATAGCTGATGGAAGTAGAAGCAGACACCCACAGCTAAATACTGAACTGAACTCCTGGGATCCAGTTGCAGAAAGGGAGAAGTGATGAGCAAAGGGGTCAAGACCAGGGTGGAGAAACCCACAGGAACAGCTTAACTCAATAAGGGGGGGCCTCATGAACGCCAAACTGATAGCTGGGAATTCAACATAGGACCCACCCAGACCCCCTGATCATGGGTGTCAGTTAGGAGGCTTGGGCAATCTATGGGGCCTCTGCCAGTGGATCAGTATTATCCCTAGTATACAAATGGACTTTGGGAGCCCATTCCACGTAGACACAAGGGGAAGGACCTAGGCCCTACTCCAAATGGTATGAGAGACATTGAGGATCCCCCATGGAAGGCATCACCTCCCTGAGGAGCAAAAAGAGGATGGGATAGGGGGCTGGTGGGGGGCAGGAGAGGAGGGGTGGGAGAGAGAACTGGGATTGACATGTAAAACAAGCTTGTTTCTAATTAAATTAAAAAAGGAAAAAATATAGCACAAAAAGTCATCCATTAATATCTACATATTTGAAGCCAGGCAGTGGTGGTGCACGCCTTTAATCCCAGCACACGGGAGGCAGAGGCAGGCGGATCTCTGTGAGTTCGAGGCTGGGCTGGACCGACAGCCTCGAAAACAATACAGAGAAACCCTGTCTCATTAAAAAAAAATCCAAAAAATAATATCTACATATTTGAAATTTTGTTTCTAGATATAAATGAAGCAATGCTATTTCTGCTTTAATAATCAGTATTATTAACTTAATTTCATCTTTTGCTTTTATAAGAATTTTGTAAGAAAATTGAAGAATAATACTAAGCAAATTTTCCTGTGAGTCTAATGGATGGTAGGCAAAGACTTTAAATATTAGTGACATTCCATAGTAGTTCCAGCATACCCAAAGAACTGCAAATTAAACTATTCCCTTATTACACATTATTCCAAACACAATTCTAATTTTGGGTTTGAACCATTGCATTTAATATGTTCTTAAATGTATAAAGCCACTGAATAAAAAGATGTGTCTAAGCATATCTTCCCAGATAATACAATGTGATAGCTTTTAATGGTGATATAATTGGTAAATACTAAGATATCAAGGAATCCTCAGGAAAAAAAGTAGATTAAATATTTTAGTTTATCCAAGGGACATTTGGAGCTAAGATATCTTTTCTAAAATATGTTATACTTAATATAGTACAATTGGGCTTTGTTGAAATGGAAAGTGCTTGTGATTTTTCAAAAACATTTTTACCAAATTGATCGCAGAAGACTGATTAATGTTCTAACTAAAGAGTGTGGATGTTCAACCAAAATGGGTGTCAAAATAGTCAGGATTTCAATTTGGATGGATATTCCGAAATTTGTTGTTGTTGTTTGTTTCACGTGGAGTTGCCTGACTGAGGATGTGGCTCAATTATAGTGAGTGCTTATTAAGTCCATGTTCAAGAAACAACCCTCGCGCCCCCCGCGGGACGCGTGCTATGCAGGCATAAAGGAAAAAGAAACCATCTTCAAAATCAACAATAAATAGACAAACTTTCAAAACTACTACTGTCAGATGTGTAGATATAGTGAACTACATATATTTGTGCCAATTATATCTAATCTTCACTATGGCTGGTGAAGCAGTCATTGTTACCCAGGCTTGACAGATTAGAAAATAGACATATAGGCAGACTTACTGGTTTGCTGAAGGACCACAGACAATCAGAAGTAACAATATGAGAATCTTTGTGGATTCATACAGCAAGATATGTGTGCTTAGTGATAAGTAAACATGTAGCATGTACCTAACAAGTGTATAAGCATGTGTACACATATAACCTAACTGGTTTTATTTTAAAACAGTCACTAATTACTTTGAGTGTTACTGATTTCAACTTACCTGCCCTCTGTTCTTTTAAGTCTGGTAGTTTAACAAGATTACTGCTGAGGTATTTACATTGTGCTCAAAAATTTAAGCATCCATGTTTGACAAGCTAAGGTAATATAATCAACAGCATAATATAATTGGGCCTGGTCGCACAATATGAACTCCAGGAACAATGTCCCTACACTCAGTCTTGACTTACTTCCAATTTGAGTGGATTTATAAAATACCTAAACAATTTTAACATTAAATAAAATTTTGGTAAATTATTTTAAACTAAATACCAAATGAATCTACGATGCCAGAAAGGCATTTATTATGCAGTTAATTATTTAAATGAAAACTTAAATTTAAACTGGTGCGGAACACAGCTGATTACTCAACCTGTAGACCTGCCTGAACTACACAAAGTGAAACATCAAAAACAAACAGAAAATGTGGAAGGAAAAGAATTTTTGGAAATTGTGAGTCATACTTACAGTCTCTTTTTTTTCCCCTTTCAGGCAGGTGCTTAAGACAGACTAACTGAAATCCTATGTTGACACCTAAAGCAATTGTGTGTGCTTATGAAAAATAAAAGTAATTTTCTACAGAAAACAAGGTAAGGCATTTGTAAAGATGTATAATAGCAAGCTTGTTGATGGAGATTAACTATATAAACAAGTTGGTTACATTGAAAAATCAGAGTTTTTCTTTTATGTTTATGGTTACAGTCTGCAAAAGTTAAAATCCGTATAAAAAGTAATTATGACATTAAAAATTTTCAAATTCTCAATATTTCATCAGAATCATTTTTTACCCAGCAACAGTTAAGGCCATAAAATAAATATAAGCATTAAAATGGTACTCAATAAATATGTATATTCATATACATATATGTGACAACAATTAATTGAAAAAGAGGCCATAAATTTGACATAGAGCAAGAAGAGGCATATGAGATCTCTGTGACAGAATGAACTTATACTAAAATAGTTTACCAAACTTTAAAATTTGTTTTGAAACATATTTGCCAATATATGTAGTTGCCGTATATAAGATTTGTGTATATACTAGCATAGACATTTATGTGTGTACATATTTAAAATTCTTCAAGAACTTTTACACATGATGTAAGTATAGTAACATCCTTTGCAGTTTTCATTTTTTGTCTACGAGCATACTTGATTGATATACAATTAGGTAGTTTACAGACAAGGAATTGATTTTCTGTACCAAGATGAATGAAATTGTAGTGAACAAAATATTCATAAATATTAACTAGGGCAATAAATAAACTTTTTTAAATAGACAAACGGCAGGCCTACTTTTTTAAAGGAACTCTGAGAACTTGTTAAAATTAACTTTCGTAGACTTCACTCAGACCTCATGACTCAGAATCATCCAGTGTGTGGTTTAGGCATTTCCATTTTAGTAAGTCCCCAAGTGATTCTCACAAGTTGTAAACAAGATACATGGCAGTGGAACAACTTCCAAGTTTATGAAATTCTCACTTGAAGGTATAAGCTTCCAATATGATCACTGTGGTATTCTGTTTTATGATTTATCCTGCTTTTATGTAGAGATGATCTAGTGAGTTTAGTCACTTAATAACAAAGAAAGCATATTTGGAGTTTTATGGATTTAAAAATGCCTGTTACATGTTTCTTTTCTTCTACAATGTTCAGTACCTTTATCTTACTATTATTGCTTACAACATGGAATATTAGGATTCCATTTTTTCAAGAGACTTATTATAGCCCCCACCTTTGCCCCAGTTTTAGAAATAAAATCTTCTGTTTTTCTCCATCCATACTCAGCACTTAGATCATCTATCGGCTTGCAGCAGATGAAACTCTGACCACATCCATTGCACCAAACTGCAATGGCTACTTGCTATATCATTACTGTGAGAACACAAAAATTTGTCTGTCAGACCATTTTCATAACACATAAATCATATTACTATCTTTTCAAACAATAATAAAATAATATTTTGGAGTAAAGTAGAATGCTTTGGAGGTGAAATACATAAGAATTTACTGAAGCAGTTAGTTACAAACTGTTTACTAAAATTAATGGAAAAAAGATTGTAAGACATATTCTCCCATGTCTGGTCTAGATTTTATTCCACAGGTTTCATGGTTTGCAGAAATAGAGGAAGAAATGCCCTATTTATGAGTACTCTTGTTCTGAGAGCAAAGTTTACAAACTTACATAAAATATGTAATAGGAAAGTGTATAATAGAAAAGTGTGCAATGATTTTGATTAGAAAAATATTTTAATGGTTCTATTCTGATATGTGCTATATGATATTATTACCAGTAGGTGTTCCTTTCCTCTTCTGGGACACTTCTTCAGTTTGTGGTTTTTAACAAAATTATCTGTACCCAACGCTTATGGTAAAGGAAAAAAGACAAGAAGAGTGAGGAGTTGTTATGAGCTACATACATACTGTCTGCCTCAATCTACAAAATTGGTTTGTTCCCTTTGTTTTGCTTGCATCTCTTCTGTGTCCAAAATTGACATGTTCCATCCCCAGTGCTAGAGAAAGAAGGTCCGAGAAATGTATAGATATCTGCAACCAAACTGAAAAGTAGTAGGTAAACTCTCAACCCCTTCAGCTTATTTCTATCAAAACTACTACATCAACTTCCAAGAAAACTTTGGAGTAGTGTCTTGATATCTTTCATAGATGTATGACTTTATTGGAGGTGGGGTATGGCACAAGCATAGTAGTTCTAACAATGCATTATTTCAAAGTGGAACTATAGATTGGCATGTTTTGGAAAGTGTGCACTGCTAGCTTTCCGTTGGTTTGGGTTGGAAACTAAAATGTGGTGGGAACTGCTTCCATGGTTAGAAGCATGGGGCACTGTGCTGGGTGGAGGGATTCTACTCTCATGGGCTTAGTACAGAGGAGTTCTAAATGATCTAGATGAAACACATTTCAGGGAACACTCATGCTCAGGAATTTTCAGGGCCCTCCTCCCTCTTTATTTGTGCAGGAAGACTGTAAAGCACTCATGTATACTTCACGATTTTGGCACTGCAGTCACTTGGTTGAGCATGTTTTCAAGACTGTAGCCAATCCAGCTCTGTTCCAGATATATTCCCTAAACATTCATTGAACTATATTAATTATCTTATATGCAGTAATCCCTCTCCCATCTGATGGTGAGAGTAGCAATAACCAGTGTGAGATCCCCAGGCTCCGGAGTTGTACCTTGGCCCACTGGCCTTCTGACTACATGGATGTCTTTTGTAGATTTAGGAATACTGGATAAGGTTGGACAAGCTTCTTTCCACAGGGCCCTCAGCTGGACCGCTGTCCTTGGTGCTGAATCGTGTTTTCCCATCTGGGAATCAGCTGCCGGGTCACTGGGGCTGGATAGAAAACCTGGCTGACTGAATACTCAGGTGCAGGACCAAAGAAGACTGTTGTGTAGAATAGAAACAGCTCTACCCCCGCCCCCAAGACTCCTCCACATAGACCACGCTGGTGTTCGCCAGGATCCAATTTGTAATTTTCTCCTCTAGACCCCCACCCAAATGCCTTCAATATGGCCTCAAATGCCGGTGTGTGCGAGCACAGCCCACTTCATATCAGATTGCAGCAAATTCAAATGCTATTCCCAGAACACAGAGTCTATGAGGTGAGCATTAGCACTCTGAAATAAAACACAAACAAATAAAACCTAGTTCATTAACAAATAAATCAATATGTCCTTCCTCTCTCATCCGTTTCTCCCCCACCCCATATATTCACTCTTCCCTAAATTATAAAGCCTAAATCCCAAGAGTGTCTCAAATCTGGTGGTCTCCCTGCTTCCACAACCCTATCTCTCCCCCACATCTCTCTAGAATCAAACGACGCTGAAAACAGCCCATCTTACCCCGGGTAGAGCGATAGCAGAAGCAGAATCCACAGCGTCATTTTCTGTGAAAATACAGGAGAGTAGACTGTGCTTCCAATGCTCCGTGTATTTGGCGAACTCATCGCTTTTTTTTCTCTTGCCTCTGGGTTGCAGAAGAATCCCTCCCCTTTGTATTATTATTATGCTGATGATTTGATGCTGGCTCCCCCCTCCTGCCTCTAGTACGTCCCGTCACTCAGGAGATGTATTGCTACCAGCTTCGAAAATTAATATTCAGGGGGCAGAAATAAAGATCAGTACAAACGCTCGCAGATACCATCAAAGCGTCAGCTCAGGCAGCGGCTTCCAAGTCTGGGAGGGTAATATAATTGAGGCGGGGGATGGTACACCCAGAGATGCACACGGAAGCAAATGAGAGAATCAGAGAGGCACTCACATTCATGCCCTGTGCGCTCACATGAACCCCCTGGGGTCTGTCCTTTGGGGTTTGTTTATGTGTTTGCTCTCTTTTCATTTCTTTCTTTCTTTCTTTTTAGATGGGGCTGTACTTGGTGCTATATATTTGTTTAAAAGAAACAGAAAAGGAAATCGCTAGAGGCTCTGCATGATCAACTCGTGCAGATTAACTGTGAGGTTAAAGTGGGAGAGATGTGAGACTGCAGCAAGAATTAACACATGCGTGATTTCTTGCCAGCACATTTTAACCCTTTCCTGTACCAACGTGCTAAGATTTTCATTCATGGGGCTAAAAAAAGAGATGCTTCAGTTATGTCCAGAAACAGAACCACCAGTGAGAGGGTTTGTTTTGCCAGATTTGAGAACAAACTTTATCTTAAAATCATGGAATCTTAAATGTTGATTGTATTGTTGGGAGATGGGCAGCAGGCAATGAGAATGGAGTAGCTATACCCAGTAAACTATCCTTCAGGGAGAAAGGTTTGTAAATGTAAATGGAATGAAGCAGAAAACACTGATAGGATAAAGCATGGGCAAAGTCCTGTGCTTCTCAGGACCTTACTCCTCCCTGGTCTGTTATCCATCTGCTGGAATGCTAGCCAACAGAGCTGCATGGAGATAGCTGCTTGAGTAAGGATCACAAAATAGGGCCCTGATTAATCTATGCCTGTATGTACCTGTGGGCAAAAACAGTTTGCGATATAGCAATGTGGAGACAGTTCCATTTCTTCTGTGTGCTCTGACCTTTGTTTCCTTAATTTTGTTTTTAGGTGGCTTGGAAGAAATCTTGTATTAACTTATTCCTTTCTTGATCAAATGAGCATCTAGGACAGTAGAGCTCTCTTATTCCAACATAGTTAATCAACCATATAGGAAGTCCCTACTCTCATATCCTGCAGAAGAAAGTGGCAGCACAGTGCTACCCACTTCCTGCAGAGTCAGTGTTGAATAAGCAATGTGTTCATTAAAAAGTATTGGTAAAACAATTACCATGACTCTTCATGGAAAGTGTCATTGAGCTATCTCTAAACCAAAACCTATTCTGATGAAGATCATCTTTTCCAAATGGCATATGAGCAAGCAGTTCTGGGGATTGGAACTGAACACATAGAAATCCAGTTCCACCATTACCCTCAAAATTATACCTTAGAAAAGCAGAAAAAAATAATAATGGCTTCCACCAATGACATAAGTCCAGGAGATGCCTTCTGGAAGGCACATCATGGAAACCTGCATGACACTAGCCTTAAGCATCATTATTTCATGGCATGTGGACAAAATCCAATTAAAACAATACCAACATTCACATGAGATCTATAGATTTCTTTCCACTGTGATTTCAATGAAGACAGAATAAATTTAAGTATCCTTTCTCCTAAAATGGTTCCCCACTCCTAACTATTTCACCTCATAAATATAAATTTAATTTATTCAGAGCTCAGGCAGTCTATAATTATATGTTATTAGTGACTACATCTAATCTGATCATAGTGTTATAGAATAGGGCATACAAACATATTTTTTAAATGCCTACCTAAAAAAAACAAACAAACAAGCAAATAACATAAATGGCTATGGATCACTAGAAAATTATAAACTATGCCTATTGAAGTGACTATTACTGTTAGGTATGAATATTCATGAATGCTCAGCCTTATCTTATGCTTATCACTACCTCTTATAACTTAGTTTGACATGTTTTTCTTCATCTACATTTTGCCTCAGGGCTTTTTACCTTTCTTTCATTCTGTTCTAAGTTTCCTGATTCTTCCCTGTCTAGCTGACTGGCAGCTGCCTGCCTGGCTGGGCCTTGGTATCTCCCTCTCTTTTCCCCTCATTCTCTCTCAAAACCAGATTCCTCTTACTACTTATTCTCTCTGCCCTCCTGTACCACCTATCCTTCTACCCCCTAGCTATTGGCCATCCAGCTTTTTTTTAGACCATTCCAATGCTTTAGGCAGACAAGGTGATATGAACATAACACATCTTTACATAGGTAAGCAAATGCAACATAAACAAATTTAACACATCTTTACATAGTTAAAGTAATATTCCAAGACATATAATTTATTCTTTAATACTTATTAAATACATTATTTGATAATTTATTTTGTAATCATCTTACCTATTATATTAAGTTTATATCCATTACCTAATGAAATGAAGGCCATTTTTTGTAAATTACATGTATATGTGTATATACATGTAGATAAACTTATATTACAATTTGAAAAATATAAAAAGTAGAATTAAGTAAACTACCACTTGTATTCTCTCACCCACAAGGAATTGCAATTATGGGAGACAATTTAATGATTATGGCTGCTGTCATTATTGTTTGCATTACATTTTCAATTTTATTTTTACTTTTTGGTTTTTCAAGACAGGGTTTCTCTAGGACAGGTTGTCCTGGAACTCACTTTGTACACAAGGCTGTCCTTGAACTCAAGAAATATGCCTGACTCTGCCTCCCAAGTGTTGGGATTAAAGACATGTGCCACCACACCATAGCTCAATTTTATTCTTAATTTGAAGCAGTGATCATAGTTTTACTGCTGTGGTCACTATCTCAAGAAGCAAATTGTAAGATTTAATATTGTGGGCCAGTGGAATAAATCTGTAGGAAAACATTGCTAGTAGTACAAGCCTGATGATCTGAGTCAGATCCCTGGAATCCCACTTCAAAAGCCAGATGAAGTGGTGTCCATCTGTATTTTAGGCATTTCTAACATTAAATACGACACAGAAACAAAAGAATTACCCAGACACTTGTGTATGGTGATATATTATTCATTATTTAATAAAGCTCACCTGAAGGATCAGAACGCAAAGCTAGTCACAGCCATAGAAGCTGGGCAGTGGTTGCACACACCTTTAATCACAGGGCTCAGGAGATAGAGGCAGATGGATCTCTGTGAGTTCAAGGCCACCCAGGACTACATGAGAATGAATCAGTCTGAAAGAGTAACAGAGCTCATGCCTTTAATCCCAGAACTAGAAAGGTATATAGGGAAGAAGCAAAGGGTCTCATGTGAGATTCGGTTTCCTGTCACAGGAAGACAGGATCTCCATTTCAGTCTTGGTGGAGGTAAGAGTTAAGAGCTACTGACCGAATGCTTTGTTTCTCGGATCTTTAACTTGAACCACATTATCTGTCTCTGGGTTTTTATTATGCTACACTTGTGGGAATAAGCTGTGTAACAACAAAAATACCCAGAAAGACAGAATCAATAAAGTGGAGGATTAGACTGACTCTTAAAATTTATTCTTTCCAGAAAGCTGTCTTTTGATAACCACAAGTGTGCTATGGCATATACATGTATGAACTTGTGCACACTCACACATACACATACATACACAAAAATACAGAGGTGGTGGATACAGCATGAGAGACGATAATTAAATGAGTATGTAAATTTCAAAATTAAGTAAAATATCTTAAGAAAAGTTAAAATGTATCAATAAGATTTTAGTTCTGGCAGTAACTTTGTAGATGATCATTTACTGGATAATATTTGTAACTGTTTGGGAAATATTAAACAAGCAACTATGCTAAGTATTAGAAAAATGTCTAAAATGGTCTGAAAGTACAAATAAATTAAAGTAGAATGCAAACAGAATTGAATTGGGCCTAATATTGTGGCTTTTCCATGGCAAACTTAAAAACTTGCCGCCTGTTCTCTATGTTGCCAGGATTTCCTTGTTTGTAGTCCCACATTGAAGAAAATTCCACAACCCCAGAAGTTGAAGGTGACTAGATACAGTAGAATCTCACTGATAGGTATCAGAGGACTCCCACGAAGGCACAAACTGTGGAGGAAATTTGTATATGACAACAAAGATAATATTTCATATATCAAAGTAAACTCCTTTTATATGTTTGTTTCTGTGTGAAAAGAAGTTAAGGACATTAACGAGCCCAGAGAACACAAACTGAAAGATTGAAAAAGAGTATCAATTTCAGCTGCTATTCTCTGCCATGAGATATGGTAACTGAATGCCACCAAATAAAGCACCTCACACTTCACTCCAACTTCCAGGACCATGACCTATCCATGTTCTAATGAAATCCTGATTTATTGTAAGGATAATGACAGAGCTGACCCACTTGAGATGGTACAGAGTGTATTCTCCACTAGATTATGGTGACAGGTGAACAAATTAACACTTATTATATCAATAATCATCATTCTTCAGAGACACATAACATACTAGAATCTTTTTCACATATTATGTAAGACAAAGACTCTGTAAAATCATGAGCTGTACACAGTACAGAATATTAAGTCATAGAAAATGTAATTACAGCGTGTTGAGGCAGACAAACATGAGATGTCCTAAATGTTGCAACTAGCAGATAGTAGCATTCAGTCAACCATAAAATGTAATTCGAGAACTTAATGAAAAATATGTTTCATTAAGTCATAATGTTTATGTTATGTTTAGACAAATGACTGAATGACATATATTCTCAGCAGAAAAGGGGTGATTGTTTTAAAAAGATAAAAGAAACTATCTGGAATTAACTTTCCAGTGTCCATAAGGAAAATTATATATAGTAACTGACAGAAAACAGAGGAAAGGGGGATAACAAAGGAAGTGATTGAGAAACATTAAAGAGGATGAAACAGGGTCACTGAAAATGCACTTTATATAAACACTAGAAGAAAATACTACAAACAAGAACATAAGTGTCTCAGGAATGGTGAGTGAACAGCAAATTTCCTAAGAAATACTGTGGATGGAGTAGAGAAAATTAAGCAGACACATCTTGAAGGCAATAGTGGCTGCAAATTCCCCCACGTTAGTCAGGACTATTAACAAATGGATTCACAAAACACAGTGATTCTAAGCAGTGTAAACACAATGAAAACTGCCTCAGATATCTTCATAGTCACACATACAGAAGAAAATATAGAAAGCTAGCCCATGGATCTCAAAAATGTCTGTTGTTCTCCAGTGAACTGTTGGAACCCTACCAGTAACTACTAACTCAAAACAGAATAATCCTCCTCCCTTAGCAACTATGCAATCTTCAGAGCATTTCAGTAAGGGATATCAGGCACACAATGTGGAGCTAACTAGACCAAGTCCATCAACACAAAATAAAAAGACATAAATTTGGGGAGGCTTTGGGGAGAAACATAAGGATATCTGGGATATGGAAAAAGCATAGATATGATTATATTTCATTGTATGAACATATGGCATGCTCAAAAGTAAAGTATTTTTTTAAAAAACTGTTGACAAGAGACAGAGATGACATATTTAAATAACTAAAATGGTCTATACACATAAAATTCATCAAATCTAGCATAAATTAAAGAAAAATAAAAACATTTTAAGATAAGTGAAGGCTGGGAGACCTTGTCACCAATATAAGTGAACTAAAACTAATGCTAAAGACCTTATGCTAAGAGAAGTGCAATATAGAAACATGGTTCCACAAAGAGGAACTCTAGAAACAGTCTAACAGAAAACATGATGTATTTTATCAAAATTTATACAATTAAAAATATTCCAAGTATCCCTGAACTAAATGGTACAGGAGACCGCTTCCTGAACATAACACCAGTAGCACAGACACTGAGATCGACAATTAATAAATGGGACCTCCTGAAACTGAGAAGCTTCTGCAGGGCAAAGGACAGAGTAAACAAGACAAAACGACAGCCCACAGAATGGGAAAAGATATTCACAAACCCCACATCTGGGAGGGCTGATCTCCAAAATTTACAAAGAACTCAAGAAGCAAGTCTCCAGAACACCAAAGGATCCAATTAAAAAATGGGGTACAGAACTAAATTGAGAATTCTTAATAGAGGAGTCCAAAATGGCCAAAAGACACTTGAGAAAGTGCTCAAAATCCTTAGCCATTAGATAAATGCAAATCAAAACAACTCTGAGATACCATCTCACTCCTGTCAGAATGGCTAAAATCAAAAACACTAATGACAGTTTATGCTGGAGAGGATGTGGAGAAATAGGTACACTCCTCCACTGCTGGTGGGAATGCCAACTTGTGCAGCCACTTTGTAGATCAGTATGGAGATTCCTCAGAAAAATGGAAATCAGTCTACCGCAAGATCCAGCAATTACACTCTTAGGCATATACCCAAAAGACATACCCTCATACAACAGGGACATCTGCTCAACTATGTTCATAGCAGCATTATTTGTAATATCCAGAACCTGGAAAGAACCTGGATGCCCCTCAACTGAAGAATGGATAGAGAAAATGTCGTACATTTACACAATTCAGTATTACTCAGGAGAAAAAAATGGAATCTTGAAATTGGCAGGTAAATGAATGGCATTAAAAGAAACCACGCTGAGTGAGGTAACCCAGTCACAAAAAGACAAACATGGTATGTACTCACTCATGTATGGATTTTAGACATGTAGGAGGGCATTGCCAGCCCACAATCCCACCACCAGAGAGTCTGAAGTGCAGGGAGGACCCTAAGAGGGATATGCATGATAACCCGGAGAAGGGTTATGGGATGCGATCTCCTAATTAGCTTGGGGAGGGGGAGAAGGGAAGGGTTGAAGGAGATGGGAGAAACAGAAGGAGAAAAGAGGAGAAGAGAGGGTGACATGGGAGAGCAGGAAGGTTGAGCCAGGGTAAGAATAGAGGAGAAACAGATGGGAGATACTATAAAAGAGGGAGCCATTATAAGTTGGAAGAGAGACCTGGCACTGGTGAGATCTTCACAGATCTATAGGAATGACACCAACTGGCATTAAGGCTACCTTAAATGCCCTCCCATGATGATGAGAATGATGACTGCCTTATATGCCATCCTAGAACTCTCATCCAGTGGCTGATGGAGACAGAGGCAGACACCCACAGCTGTGAACCGAATTGAACTCCTGGAACCCACTTGCAAAGAGGAGTGATGACCAAGGGAATCGGAATCAGGTTGACAAGACCCACAGGGGCAGCTGATCAAAACAAGGGGCATCACATGGACCCCAGACTGGTGATTGGGGGGCCAGCATGGGACTGATCCAGACTTCCTCCCACCGAACCTGGGTGACAGAGAGGAGGTCTTGGTAATCTGTGGGACCTTGAAGCAGTATTTATTCCTGGCATACAGAGGGACTCTGGGAGCCCATGCCACATGGAGGGATGCTCTCTCAGCTTGGATACATGGGGAAGAACCTGGGCCCAGACATTGAGTTACATAAAATTACAGTGTGACACATTTCCTCCATATCCTTTGAAGAGATAACGGCATGTCTGTAAATACACTTTGGCAAGAAACCACAGCAAATGATGTATAGAAGGATATGTCTAAATGCCATTAAATTAAAATCTAATGATAAAAATAATTGAATAAAGGCAAAGCAACCAGAAGATAGTAGATACAATGTTTAGCAGATGCAGTGTCAAAGAGCACCATTTGTTCTTCCAGAGATTCCCAGCACCTACATGGTGGTTCACAACTCTCTATAACTCCAGTGCCAGTAGAACCCCTACCCCTTTCTGGTCTCCACAGGCACTGAGCAGTCACGTATTACACAGACATACATGCGGGCAAATAACCCATATGCACAATAGTCATATTTAAAGGAAAATATTAAATATAAGAGGAATATGATGCAACAAAAATACATAAAAAAGCTAAATGCTGTAGGAATATATCTAAGAATTTAGAAGCATCATGAGTATGGTGGCTTTAGGGAGAATGGCTCCCATAGGTACGCATATCTGAATGCTTAGTCACCAAAGGGGGGGACTGTTTGTTGATTAGGATCAGGAAATGTGGCCTTTTTAAAATAGTTGTGCCTTTGTGGGTGAAAATGTGTCAGAGAGGGTGAATTCTGAGGTTTCAAAAGTTCATGACAGGTCCTCCCCCCCTCTCTCTATCTATCTCTTTCTCTCTCCCTCTCTCCTCTGTGGATCAGGATGTAAAACTTCAGCTACTGCTCCATTGCCATCCATGTCTGTCTGCTTGCTGCCACATGATGATTGTGGACCAACCCTCTGTAACTCTGACAAATGTTTTTACAGTTAAAATGCTTTCTTTTATAAGACTTGCCTTGGTTATAATGTTTCTGCACAGCAATAGAACAGTAACTAAGACAATGAGAGACAGAAGTTCATCTTTATAATGTTAAAATAACAAAATAATCAGGAAGACATAAAAATCATAAATTTATACAACTTAAAACAAGGTTTCAAAGGGAATGACGCAAACACTGATGAAGAAGGCATAGAAATACAGAAACACAACATATACACACAAACACACACAGTGATTTTCTAGATCACACTCTGTAGAATGGAGCAGAAACCATGCACTTCTTTAAGCTATTCATAAAATAAGAATCAGTAACTTTCAAATATGTGTAAGACTCTATCTAATATAGCAATTTTCTGAGAAACCTGTTGCAAATAAATAATTCCAAAATATTTGAGTATTAATCAAAATCCTCCTGACTAACACTGTTTAAAGAGAAAGTCACAGACGTGTCTCACAAAATGAAAATAAAGCATATCAATATTGATGTTATGGAGTTAAAACAGATTTTAGAGGAAATTTTATAGCAATAAGTACTTAGAAGATGAGGAACTTCAAAGTAATGATTGAAGCATACAAATTCAGACACAAGAAAGTGAGGAAATTAATTCAAAACATAGAAGCTGTAGGCTGTGCATGTTCCCATTTGTAGGTTAGAGGCAGAGGAAGGGTTTGTTCAAGTGCATTGATAGATAATACTGTGAGATAGGAGAAGACAAGCAAGCCAAGAATGGTCTAATCTCACCCACATGACAACCTTCATCTCCGGTTACTTTCAAAACTGCTGTGTATACTCAAACCACACAAGTGCTTCACAGTATGTAGAGAACATTTTTATTTTATTTCCCAGACCTTGAGCTTTCCCATGTGTTGTTGTCTCTGCATAATAATGTTCTTTTCCTTGCTATTTATTTCCCACTTATTCTGCAGATTCTATCTTAAACACGTTTGCTTCCCTGACTAATGAATTTATCTAAATCTCCAACTTAAGAATTATGGCTTCTTATGCTCAAGAGTGAGCCCAGAGTCTAGACTTTATTTAGTAAGTGATCTACCTTTGAAGGTACATTTCTAGTTCCATCTTAAAATTTCTATTATTTTAAAAGCAAATGATTTTTCTCTACAAAGTTACATAATTCCTTGTGTTTTTGATTTTTTCCTCAGCTTGGCCATACATTTCATGATGGGAGAAATTATGAATAGCATCATTTAGATTGTAAAATTAAAATGCTCTGACTATTTACATACAAATCATACTATTTATGTTATGACCCAATCCCTAGTTTTCATTTCACTAAATGCATATTAAAAAACTTTAGGTTAAAATGATAACGCCAAAGATTATACTATTTGTGTTGTGAAATGAGATGATTATACTGTTTACTTTCTCCTCTCTATAATGAAATACTGACAAAAAGAGATTCGAAGGGCAAGTGTTAGGTTTTTATTTTAGTTGTTCTTTTTTTTTTTCATTTTATGTGTATGTATGTGTGCCTACATGGATTTCTATGCACCAAGTGCATTTGTGTGTGTGCGGGTGAAGAATAGAAGGGGTCTCTTCTGATGGGACTGTAGTAGCGGATGCCTGTTAGGTACCATGTGGGTGCTAGGAAAGAAACTCGGGTCCTCTGCAAGCACAGGATGTGCTCTTAACTGATGTATAGTCTCCATGGGCCCAGAAAGCATTTATTTTTATGTCAAAGTTCAGAGGAATGCAGTCTATTGTGGTAGGGAAAGTAGGGTGATGGGGACATGAAATGGCTCTTCACACTGAATCCACAGTTAGGAAGAAAGCTGATTTCCCTTCATTCTCTTCTTTCTCTTTCCCCTTATACTTACTCTGAGGCTCCAGTTCACACTGTGCCACCCATATTCACAGCGGGTTAATTCTTATTAAAATCTCCCTGCAAAATCCCTCAAAGACATACATAAAGTGTGTCCCCTAGGAGATCCCAATTTCAGTCAAATTGACAATGAAGATTAGCCATCACAGGACCAACTAAGATCCAAGTGATCTTGCATATCATATTTGAGTGCAAAGTTTTATTAAAGAAACAAAGGACAATTATTATGATAAATGTTCCTTTGAGATTAGTACTTATATTTGCAGAATTAACCAATTTCACCTGGTGATAAAGTTGACTCTTTGCAGTCAAGTAAACTCAAAAATTATTTTTGAACCTAATTCTCCAGACAGTAGAATGAAATGATGCACTTAAAACTCATTTAAAAAGTCATTTATTTTAATCCCAGAACTCGGGAGGCAGAGGCAGGAGGATCTCTGTGAGTTCGAAGCCAGGCTGGACTGACAGCCTCCAAAACAATACAGAGAAACCTTGTCTCGTAAAAAAAAAAAAAAGCCATTTATTTGTTGATTCATACAGTGACTCAGCCCTGAGTAGATGCTGGGAAGCACAAGTATGTGTAAACTATATTTTTCCTCTCATATCTTGACCATGTTTCTTATTATGCTGCTTAATTATCAAATTTCTTTGTATCTACTTTAGGCAAAAATGATTTAAAGTGAAATACTTGTTGACATATTTAACAAATTTTTATGACTGATTATGAGATGTTAATATTGATTATAATGATAAGTAACAGTTTTTAAAACTTCTAGAGTTTGTCCATTGCATTAAATGATTTAAAATTTTTTTTTAATCATTTTTTATTTTAATTTTAAATAGCTTGTTTCACATGTCAATCCCAGTTCCCTCTCCCTCCCCTCCTCCCGCACTCCCCTTCCACCCTCCCTCCCACCCTATTGCCAAATCCCTCCACATAGGGGATGTCTAGAGTCTATCATTTCACTCTTGGTAGGGTCAAGGCACTCCCCCTAAGAGTCCAGGCTGAGAGAGCATCTCTCTTTGTGCCATAGGCACATGAAGACAGATTGTATACCAGGGATAGACACTGATCCACAGCTCAGAGCCCCATAGGTTGCCCAGGCCTTCTCACTGACACTCACATTTGGGGGGGTCCAGATCAGTCCCATTCTGGCCTCCCCACTGTCGGTCTGGGGTCCAAGAGCACTCCCCTGTTCAGATCAGCCGTCTCTGCTGGTTTTGCCAGCCCATTCCTTGCCAATTTGCTCATCACTCCTCTCTCTCTGTCACTGGGTTCCTTGGGTTCAGTTCAGTGCTTAGTTGTGTGTTTGCCTCTGCTTCCATCAGTCCCAGGATGAAGGCTCCCGGATAGTTATAGACATCAAGTTCATTATCAGGAATGGGCATTCGAGGTGGTCCTTCCACTATTGCTTAGCTTGCCAATTGATGTTATACCTTTAGATCACTCGAGGTCACTCTGGTGCCTGATCTGTCTTCGATCCTATGATTCCCTCTTCCCCCTATTTTACCCCCACCCCCTCAACTTTTTTGATATATTGTCCGAACTTCAGTGAATCAATGTATAGTTGAGAATTCACTGAAAAAATATGAAATATAATTTCACATCCAAAATTCATTTTAGGAACTATGTGATCAAGTCTTCATTTTGGAACGGAAGGAGAGGTAGGGAATATTTTAATGCCTATAATTTAACTTTCTTAAGCTTTATTTTCACCATATACTAATTATAAGCAATACTGGTAACAAGCTTGTAGCCCAATAAAGCAAAACAAAACCATCTCAATCAAGTACTAATGACCATGTGGAGCTGATAACTAGCCCTTTGAGAGCAGTAAGGATTCCCTGTTGCATTGCTCTGATGGCATATTTACTTAGATCTCATGCATTTAGTTTGCTATGTATACATGATTATGTTACACATTTGAATCTTACCGTAAACTTACAACCTTTAATACTTTTAATTTGATTTTTGTAGTTGCAGAATATATAAATTATATTCAGTGTTCTGGGAAGAAAACACATGCACACATACATACATATATATCATGAAAGAACTGTTATAATCTATGATGAATTCATAGCTCCTATTGATGGAAATTCAGAAAGGTAAAGTACAACCAATAGTAGTAAAACACCCCCTTCTTTATAAATTGACAGTATTGTCCATTTCAGCCTAAATGCCTCTAGAATTAGGGTTATTATAATTTTACTCTCACAGAATGAAAATGTGTATGAAAAACCTGACACAAATTTTGGCATTGTCAAGGATAGTTCAAGCATTCCTATAATTTATCCTACATGCCAATTTCAGAACCATTTTACCACAAATCAGTATTACAAATTATTAAATATATCATTATTCTCAAGTAAACTATAACATAGATGAACTATAACATAGTTTACTTGCTAAGTAACCACTCCAATAACAGACAATTCTCTTCCATCTCTTCAACATCTTAAACAATTTGAAATCTAGAAATATTAAATTTCTTGCTGGAGACCACACAATAAGCACGTTAGCATCCAACAGCTATTCTCAATCTTCCATAATCCTATGCTCTGAATGTGGATTGGGGCCTAATTCCCCTTATAAGTTAAAACTTTCCTCTACTGGGACTACTTCAAACCTTACCAAATAAAATTGAATTTCCTGTATCTCCCTAACCCCTGCCAACCACCCCACTCCTATCCAACTGTACTCAGGAAAGAAGTAAACATTTAGAGAACCCTGGAACAAATGGCTTTTTATCTGGACTAAAAAACTTTCAGTCTCTGCATCTTTTAAGAAGTAATATCAACGTGGTCGCATCACAGCCAGCATCTGTGTCGCCACCAAATGGTACATTGAAGTTTGGGGTCAGGGTGTCACCTTGTTCATGTCTGCAAGCCATACCACCAGCAGAGCTGTGCTGATTTGAGTGGCCTGTGCTTCCACCCGGATCCAGTATGCTGTCCAGGATCAAGCTGCTGTCGAGGGCTATGTCTAGGTCCATGGTCCTTCTGCACCTGTGCCCCATGTGACCTCACAGGGACATGGACAATATGCGTGATGGAATTAGAGGGCCATGCTGGGCCAGCCCTGTGCTTCACTGGTCATGGGATAGCTGGCCCTGTTCCTTCCTGGATTCTGTAGCAAGAGAGCGGGCACTGACCCTCATAAGAGAGCTGTCCCCAGGCCCTCATCAAAGGTTGGGGAGAGCTGACCCTGAAGGCTGCCTCCATTCCTCATCTTAGAGGCGTGTGATCCCAATGGCCTGGACTGACCAGTTCAACTACCACCCAGGCCCACAGCCATGCATGGGGTTGACCCTCTCTGACATCTACTGCAGCTAGAAACTGGTGGAGTTTGTGAAAGCACTAGTACTGTGGACTGATAGCTTCTGGATCTCCATGACTCTGGGAGGCTGCAGGGTATCCAAGAGGTATATGGTGAGGATCCATTGATGACAGTTTACCAGAAAACAGAGGCCTTGAACTAGACCAGTGACTCAATGCAATGTATATTTGCAAGTAAAGATGGTTAGAAAAACGGGTATACTGTATGACATATTGTGGTTCCCAAAGCTCCCAGGAGGAATGAAGATGTGCTGAACATATGGGAAAAGGTTTTGTTGTTGTTGTTTTTGTTCATTTGGGGTTTTGTTATTTGTTTTTCCCTTTGGGTTTGCTCGTTTTGTTTTAATTTGATTTGATATTTTTTTTATTTTTTTCTGGGGGGGGTGCTGATGCTGGGGAGGAGGATATGGAGGAAATGGGAAGTGCACAAAATTGGAGTACATGATGAGAAATTCCCAAAGATTCGATAAGAAATTATGTTTTTTAAGAAGAATTAATATAAAAAATTTAAAAGTTTGTTATTACTAAAAAAGGTGTACCTGATGAAATACATGCATATATACGTATGCTTGTACATATGTGTCCATACAAATATAGATATGAAAAACCTAAATATGCTTAATTGTTAGTAAGAAATAGTTAACAATGATAGTTGTCATCTTCCCCATCTCCATGTAAAAACCCTCAAGTGAGAGATTGTGTCTAATTTTTTTGGAAGTCTCATGTTTTGCTTTTTAATTCTTGTCTATTTTAGAATTGAATAGATCTCCTTTGTTCTCTCAGTTCATTTTAATACATATTGCTGGAGGTTGGGAAAAATACTTCAATATAACTCTCTCTGACCTCAGCTATAAATTTCGGTAATCTGTCAAAGCAATGGTTACCACATAACTGGGAACACTGAACCAAAAGAACATGAAAATCCTAATTAAATATTAAAAGTACAGACAGTTATACTTCTAATTGGTCACTTGTTATAGGCAAGTAGTAGAGACACTCACGAGGACCATGTAAATGCTAAGGAAATAGGCTCCGTGTTCCTACTGTCAATGTTAAAATGTTGAAAGAGCATGAGCTTAGGGATGTATATTTCCAGATCCTGTGCTAGATAGATAAGAGCAACCCTCTATGTGTCCTGAAGTAGAAATCACCTCTTAAATCCTCCAGATTGAGATTTTTAGAAATCACATACACAGTCTCATTTCAAGACAGGCATAATTATAGCCCTTATGGGTACATCAAGCCCCCCCAGCCTCATGTCATAATTTAGCTCATCTCCTTACTCTCCAGGTCACTATGCTATCCATTACATGGAAAAGGTTACACTGACTGGATTTAATTCCCAGAGAGGTATAACTATTCTACTCATTTGTAATGTTTTAGCATTCCAAAAAGTGGGGGTAAATTAAACAGAATTCTGGGGGCCTCTCAACACCAGGGAAGTTTCAAGAAATCTGGTGAAATGATGATTGGGAACATCCTCTGGAAGATGGAGGATGAGTTGCTACATCTGGGCCCTCTTTCAATAAACAGTCTCTTTTGGTTTAAGAGGCAATATATTCCCTTTTGGTGTGTTAATCTGCTCTACTTACTGAGACATCCAAGACTACACTCTTCTTGAGTTGGGGCTCATTATGAAGAAAGGTTCTGCAATAGCTCCAACCAATACTCAATACTCCATTCTTTATTTTCTAGTGGTGCATGCAAATTCAGGGATGCTGTTCACAGTGTTGACTTTAGAGGTAAATAGTAATGAATTCCCTTAGGATGTTGGAAATTCATGTTATCAGCTTTCACAAGTTTCTAGCTAAAAAGGACCTTTGTGCCAGTGTGAATCATACCTGTGTCACATGGTGTCTGATTTAAGTCATCTCTAGCCAAAGATTTGACCTTAGATCTTAGAAATGATGCTAGATGAGGTAAGACTTATGAGATTATTGAGATGCAATGCATACGTTTTACAAATGAGGAAGAAGGACAAGTTCTCCTGAGCAAATTGGGAGCATGGGGAGAGAAGTGAGGGAGTTAGGAGAAAGAGAAAGGGAGAAAAGAAGAGGAGAGGAGGACATGAGGGAGAGGTAAAATTGAGTCTAGGAAAGAATAAAGGAGAGAAAGGAAAGAGATACCGTAACAGAGGGAGTCATTATAGTTTTAAAGAGAAATCTGGCACTAGGAAAATGTTCAGAGATCTATAAGGTTGACACCAACTAACAATCTAAGCAACAGTTGAGAGGCTACCTTAAATGCCCTTCCCCAATAATTAGTGTGATGTCTACCTTATATGACATCCTAGAGCCTTCATCCAGTAGCTGATGGAAGCAGAAGCAGACACCCACAGCTAAGCACTGAGCTGAACTCCTGGAATCCAGCTGAAGAGAGGGAGGAGTGATGATCAAAAGGATCAAAACAGGGTTGGAGAAACCCACAGAAACAGCTGACCTGAACAAGGGGGAGCTCATGGGCCCCAGATTGATAGCTAGGAAGCCAGCATAGGACCAAAGCTGGTCCCCAAAATGTGGGTGTCAGTTAGGAGGCCTGGGCAATCTGTGGGGCCTCTAGTAGTGGATGTATATTTATCCCTAGTATATGAATGGACTTTGGGAGTCCATTCTACATAGATGGATACTCTGTTAGCCTAGCCACAAGGTGGAGGGTCTAGGCTCTGCTCCAAATGATAAAACAGACTTTGAAAATCCCCCATGGAAGGCCTCTGGGGAGCAGAAAGGCAATGGGATAGGAGGTTCCTGGGAAACAGGGGAAAAGGGGAGGGAGAGGGATCTGGGATTGACATGTAAAACAAGGTTCCTTCTAATTTAAATTTAAAAAAGCAAAAAAAGGTATGACTCTTAGCAGGTGAGGAATGGAATGATACAGTCCAAATTCTTGTGTCCTCTTGAAATAAATCTATTGAAGCCTGAACCCACAGTATGAGGGTATTAAAATTTGGAGGCTTTCTTCCTCTCTGTTTCTTCTTATACAATAGTTACATCACAGTATACCATAATGTACAATATAATTTATATTTTTCATTTGTATTTGGTCATATATTATTTTATTATTTAAAATTTTCATACATATAACAATGAAATACAATTCTGGGCACACCCCATTTCCCTACATTAATACCCTGAGTATCTTTCCAACATCTTCCCTCCCAAGGACATGCTTTCTCCTTTTTAATTTTTAAGATTTTTTTTGGTTTCACAAGACAAGGTTTCTCTGTATTGTTTTGGAGGCTGTCGGTCCAGCCTGGCTCGAACTCACAGAGATCTACCTATCTCTGCCTCCCTGCCTTTAGACATGCACCACCACCGCCCAGTAAAATATTTTCATATGAAATTATACTTACATTATTTCTGTCTTACCTTTGGAGGGTTTGGTCTCTTTCAAATTCATAGATTCTTTTTCATAAATTGTAACATGCAAACATCCTAAATATATAAAAAACAATGCTCTCAGTCCATACAATGTAATTTGTATGTTTCCTATGATTTCAGGACTGACTATTAAACACTGATAAGTACTAAGGGAGGTAGGCTCCAGTGCCACTCATGTATGTGGATATGGGGCCATTTGCTGGAGCATGGGAAACATACCATTGGCCATATTTTCAAAAAAGAATGATAGTCCCTTCTCCAGAAGTTATCAACTGCCAGTTACTCCTTGTTAAGGAGTTTGGAGCTCAGAGATCATATCCCTCAACTATGGAGGAATTTCAGCTGGTTTGATGTTGTGTAGGTATTGTTCAGGTAACCACAGATGGCATGAATTTATGAGCTTAACAGCAATATTATGTCCACAAGACAGAATTTAACAGATTCCCCTCCATTCTTCAGCTCTTCTATCCTTTCCCCCCATCTTCAGAGAGTTTCCTTGAATCTTTGTTGGAGTTGATAAAGGTATCTCATTATGGCCCGAGAAATTAGTCTTTTCTCAGTAGTAGGACTGACGTGCTTGTGTGTGTGTGTGTGTGTGTGTGTGTGTGTGTGTGTGTATGTATGTATATACATATACTATATGTATGTATATTTACATGCATATATTGACTTCAGTCTTAGTGATACATTTTTGGATGTCTTTCATTGGAAACTTATAAAAAGGAAGGTGTTGAATGTCCATACAACAACTGGAATACTACTTGTCTTCTACTGTGGAGATTATTTTTTCAGCTACAAGCTGCTGGAGTTTATTCAAATTAACTAGAACATAATGTTAGTCATTTCTTCAAACAACTTATGAACACACACTTGAACAACTAAATGGAAAAGAAATGAATCATGCCTACCTCCTAAAATCACATAATCAGGTCTATACCCTGTCTTTGATGTGGTTCTTCCAGATTTCTTCCATTGTATGTCTATTTATCTTAAAATTTGTCTTTTGAGAAGCATGGTAATTGGCCCAGCATGTGTACAACTTAGGTTTCTGTTAGAGAACGGAATTATAGGTGCAGTAAGAGGGACTTATATAATTCCTACAGAGAATTATGTTTTGCGCTAAGACCTGGGTCAGCTATTTCACACACATGATCTCATTGTGTGGAAACATGTCTTGGAATATGGAGTAGTATCAAGTCATTTGCATTGTCAAGATAATATGGCTAATAGTAGGAGAATTGGTCTGGAAAACAAATCATCTTGATGTCAAGTGCTGTGTCCTAAAGTGTGGCTCCATGCTATAAACAGGACTTGCTTCAGAATCTTGTCCATCTAAGCCATGTTGCTTCCTCCAACTCTCCTCTACCCTTCAAAGTGAGGTTTGAGCTACACCTTGACTTGAAATTTTAAAAAATGCCTTTGTTTCTAATTTGATCAAAGCACAGCATCCATATAATAGTGTAACTTTTAAGATTATCAGAATCAAAAAAAACTTTTTATATGCCAATTACATTGGGAACTTTATAGATTTGTATTTTTAAAAGCGTACTTCCTTGTGAAATATTTTGGTCAGGTATTTGCTACCATACTTAATGGGGTATTACACACTAACTCTCTAACACATATTTTTAAAAAGGGTTACTGGAGTCATGCAGTTATTCAACTTTTCAATTTTACTTCACTTCTTAACATTATGAATTTCATTGTAATTTTTAATGTGCATGTTTAATAACAAGCATAAACCTTATATATCATATATGTACATATATAATATTTTAGTGTATTTATCTGATTGATTCCCAGCACTGACAATGAGTGGCTCTCAAAAGCCTGTAAATCCATCTTCATCAAATTCAACACCACCTTCACAAGCATCTGCACACCTATGGAACACACACACTCACACACACATACGTACACATCCATAAAAATAAAAAAATAAAGTAAAAAATCCATATAGTGATAAGTATAGACATATTTAATATAAAATAATCCTAGAAAAATTTATACCCTTAACTCAAAAGTGCCATGTTTAATGCACAAAAGTCTTTAAATTATTCCAAAGAGTTTCTCTTAATTGGCATACAGAATGAGGAAAGAATACAAACAGATTTCTAACAGACAATGAATTGCAAATGGCCAATAAATATACAAAATAAAGACTTAACCACAATAATAATCAAGGAATTGCATATTAAAACAATAATGTGATGCTATTATGCTCTTCAGATTGGTACCAAAATATCTCTGATAGAAAGTGTTGGTTGCCTAGCTATGATCAATTTCCCAGTTATTCATCAGAATCACTGATTCTGTACTCCACTGAATTATTCTAAATACATTCATTTAATACAGAATATGCAGGTAGAAAAACCCACCCCAGGCTTGGATCCTATTGAGTTATATATTACAGTGTTCCTGCATATGACTTAAACATGGATTGATCTCACAATGTAGGCCAACGAACAAAGTGGAATCTGTATTTAAAATTATAAATAAAATTTAACCTGCCCTAACAATAGGGTCCAGAGTTCATTTTTTGTATTGAATGGAATTGGTCTCAAATGGACATCTGAAAGAGTTATATTGGTCAGCCTGTGATAGCCTTGAGAAGTCTTGAAGAAAAAAGTGGACAAAATAGCCCTCTTTACCCTGTAAACTCCTAGAAATGTGTCATGACATAAAGTAGACTCTTTCGTTTCAAGCACCTAATAGTTATACCTGCTGTAGCCTAAGAATAAATAGCCAGACACCATCTCTCAAATACTGCTCACAGTAATATAAATCTTTGCAACACTTCTAGATAATTACTAGTGTAACTTTACTTTAAATCTTTAATTTCTTTTTATTCAGACACCAGCACTAGTAATCTTTGAGATATATCCAGTTAAATAAAGCATAAGTACATATATGTATATCCATATATATACATACATACATATATATATAAGATCTAATATCTATTAGGTAACATATACATATGAATAATACATATATGTTTATATACGCACATATATCTTATAAAAACAAAGTGAAAACAAAAATAACATTGGAAATAATATAAATTCTTTTGACTAGATGCATTGATAATGAAAGCAATGCCATATTGAATGCTGTAGAGATCCTGTGCTTGTGTTTCATTTGATGATACAGAGCTTCCACGGCTTTTATTCATCCACATGTGTGGAGCCGCCACTACCCTCTACTCATATCTTGGCAAGTAGAACAAGAACAAAATACTCCAAGTCAACCATCACTTGCTACCATATTTCACCTAAACATGAATGGCTAATTTAAAAATTCACTTGAGACAAGACCCACATGTGCATAGTATAGTCTTCTTGATATCATCATAAAAAAAGTTTTGATTGGATAAAACAAGCATAGAGAAATCCAATAGTGTTGTATTGGCAATCTGCTCATAATATCCATCTATTTCAACCCTCTCACTTTGAGTGGTTCATTTTGGCCACCTAAACATGATACATGTTGAACATTGACCATTCCACATAATTATCTGAAAATAAAATAACAATTCTCTACATCTACATTCTCACCCTTAGTAACGTCATGAAGGAAGTTTTCTGTGAGAATTAACTTTGAAAATTCTAAGATCCCATAAGGCAATAATAACACCATCAGCTATTTTTATACCATTTTCACACTTCAGCTTAGTTTCATATGGAGTGTGAAATTAATTTTAATTTCATTCCATTCAGGACATTCACCTGACTTTTCTCACATTTCAGTCATGTCCTTTTATAGAGACCAGGAATCTAAATCAAGAAAATAGGATGTGGATCTCACAATGTTTATAGATAATTGAGAGAGAAAGAGAGAGAGAGAGAGAGAGAGAGAGAGAGAAAGACAGAGAGAGACAGGGAAAGACAGAGAAAGAGACAGAGACAGAGAGACAGAGGACAGAGAGAGAGATTTCTATATTTAAAGGAAACATTATTTGTGTTGAATACAAGGAAAATGTAATCTAACCAATGTATACACATTTAATATCATCTGAAGAGCTCAAAGAACAGAAACATACTTTGAAAGGCATATTAAAATATTCATCAATGAAAATATAGTACAACTATGACTTACCATTGTTTCTGGCATTGCCTGTTTTGTATTGGTAGGGTAGCAACTGAGAAAACGGAATCTACACAATAAACATCATGTATTTGCTCTCAGTTATGGGCCCTAGGGAACCATGGCCATGGCACTGGGAGGCAGCTATGGTTTCCTTGCTGTGACATTGTGAGACACAAGGCAGAATGGCAAGAGTACAAGGCAGAATTGAACTGGATCTTCGGTGTTTTTCTAGTTTTTTATTCATTTTACATACCAACAACAGTTCCCCTTCCATGCCCTCCTTCTGTTTCCTCCCAGTCCCCCAACCCACCTCCACCCACTGTTCAGAAAGGGTAAGGCCTCATACCATAGGGACTCAACAAAGCTTGTCATATCAAGTTGAGGCAGAACCAATCCCTCCTCCCATCAAGACTGAATAAGGCATCTCACAATAGGAAATGGGCTCCAAAAAGCCAGCTACTGAACCAGAAATAGACCTGGTCACACTCTCAGGGGCCTCTCAAATAAACCAAGTGACACAACTGTCATCTGCATGCAGAGGGCCTAGTTAGAACCTATGCAGGCTCCACAAATTTAGTCTAGAGTCCAAGAGTTCCCATGACAACCAGTCAGCCGTCTCTGTGGGTTTGATCTTGACCCCACCCTTTGCTCATATAGTCCCTTTCTTTTCAGCTGTAATCCCTGAGCTCAGCCTAGTGCTTGGCTGTGAATCTCTGCATCTGTGTCCATTAGCTACTGGATAAAGATTTTATGACAGTTAAGGTAGTCGCAATCTGAATGCAGGGGAAGGCCACAAACTTGATCTTGGATTACTACTGAACTCTCTTGATGAAAGCAGAGATGAAAGGAAAGAAGAATCTTCCAATAGGCCACATCTCCACTTTGGATTAAGCTTGCAACACATGAATACTGGGCTGTTCATTCAAACTATGACACCTTATCTGCCCACTCTGACACCATTCAATATTTTCAATTGTATTACAAATGTTTGTAAGTTCTCTGCTAACTCTGCCTTCTTAGGAAATGGTACAGACTAGACTAGAGTGAAATGCAGATTATCTGTAAGTCAATTCCACAACACACTGTTCCTATGATATAACCTCTGTAAAGACAAAATAACACAACCAAGTGGTTGTGAAATAGTGTGTATATGATATCCACTTAGTGAAGACTTAAAATTCAGCAAATACTTTTGCATCCTTTAAATTATTCTGAATAAGGAAACCAATTATTTTATTTCATTTTCAAGTCCATGGGTTTCTTTGATCATAGAAATCATTGTGAATTTTTTTTTGTTGGTTTTTCGAGACGAGGTTTCTCTGTATTGTTTTGGAGGTTGTCCTGGAACTCACTCTGTAGACCAGGCTGGCCTTGAACTCACAGAGATCCACTTGCCTCTGCCTCCCCAGTGCTGGGATTAAAGGCGTGTGCCACCAACGCCCAGGTCATTGTGAAATTTTAAGCAGGTAGAATCAACTTCACAGGAGTTAATGATCTGTTCTTAATCTTCATGCTTAGCTAGACACAGGATGTGAATGTCAGCTGTTAGTGTTCAGGCAGGCATCTCTACTGGCCTATCCTTGGGGTTCTGACAGGATATGCCTTCAACTGCAGCCACTAAGAGCACCACCTGTGCACATTCACTATGTTGCCTTTTAAAGGGTCACTACTCCCCTCCAATTTCTCTCTCTCTTTCCCTCTCTCTCTCTGCTTCACTGCCTGTCTCTCTCTGCCTCTCTTCTCTTCTGCCACTATTGTCCCCAGAGGCTAGTCACCCCCTTGTCTCCCCCCTTTTCCCATTCACTTTAACCCAATAAATAGCCCTCCACCCAAGCTTTTTGCATGGTGTTTTTCTCTCGAGCACTACTTTTTTGAATTACAACATCAGGCCTGGACATTGGACATACAGTACCAGAAAGAGGAAATGTCTTTGATTGCACATACATGCTTTGTATTTTTCACACATCTATTATGGACATTGATAGATTTATCTTCCCTTGTGGTGGACAAGTCACAGTGTGCCATCAAGCAACTTCATTATAATTAGTTTTATACATCATTCCTGAAAAAATAAGTTATCTCTCCATGGATGGAAGTGTTCATACACTTTCAGTATCTTTTCCTTGGTCATGAAAACACAAGGTAAATGTCTACCATGAGGAAATGGAGTTAAATGTGGCTAGAAATCTTGACAGGACTAACTCTATGTGAGTCAAAATAAATAGTAATTACATCAAATTATTTTCTAACGTTGTTTTATCAACCTTGCTCTGCCATCAGTAGTTTAATGGTGTTTTTGTAATTTCTATTTAGGATATTTACAAGTGTATAATTTCTAATTGATTAAGGATTAGAAATCACATCCTCATCTTCTGTCTTTCAGAAAGTATTTACATTCGTGAACTCACATCTTAAAAGTATTAAAACACTCTGGGCAGTAGTGGCACACATCTTTAATCCAAGCACTTAGGAGGCAGAAGCAGGCAGATCTCTGGGTTCAAGGCCAACCTGGTCCTAATAGTGAGTTTTAGGACAGTGAGTGATACACAGAGAAACCCTGTTTCAAAGAAAAATATTAAAAATCAAACTATTGTGAAGGTAAGGGAACTAATTTACTTAACGCCTTATTGCAATGCAGTTACTTTATGGATAGACATATTCCATATAACAATCAAGGTGATTTCAGTTATTTACCTCTGATTATGCCCTGAAATGCATAATGCATAAGACACAAAATGACAATGTGAAGGTCATTTAGCATGTAAACTTAATGCCGAAACAATGCAACTTGCTGATATTTCTTTACATTTGGTATTAAAACATCTCCATTTAAATGTATTTAAAATGATCATCAAAATCAAATTCAAATTCATTTATATCTTTTAGCCAAAGTGTGTGGGTGTGTTTGTGTATACATTCTTACTTACTGAGCTACCACTCTAGTCTTTAATTGCTGTTTATTAAAAGGAATTGGGGGATGAGTTTTCCACCTTTGTCCTGGAAGGTGAGGCTCTCCCATCTGGAACATGCAGTATGATGTGGTCCAAGAGCAAATCATCCCTTACTAGATACTGAATGGAACAAAATATTGATCTTGGAATTCAACACTCTAAACCTGTAGTACATATATTTATGAGGTTTACACATTACTTAGTCATAACTTTGTTAAAGCACCACACATCATTTAAGATATCCATTAATTAAAAGGAACCTTGTATCTTTCAAATAATAACAAAATCTTAAATCTAAATCTAGCTGCAAATGCCTACATACCATATATGCATATATGTATACATATATAACTTAATATTTTACTATGGAAGGATGATTCTAGTCTTGAACATGTTTTAATTGTTATGGTCATTGCATATAATTATCTCAGACAGTATAATAGAAATTAAGGGACTACTAGTCATGCTTGATACATATTTTTATCTTCAGTTTACCAGAATATATGTATTTCAATAGATGTAAACATTAAGAAAAGTCATAACTTTTCATAATTGAAAGAAAAAGTAGTTGTTTTTTTAAACAAAGCAAAAGTGCTTCACTTTAACTCTTCCACAATATATCTTTAGCTTTTGACCATGTTTTTGTAGCATTTTTTTCTTAAAAGACCTGGAGATAAAAAAAATTGGGGGTATAACTTAAAAATTTTTAGTTTCCTAGTTATCATGATACCTAATTGCTTTTTCCTCACTGTCACCTGGGAGTGTGTTGTGGAGGGAGACACTTAAGATATATCAAGGAAGATTTCTCATAAATGATCAGAACCAAAATAAATGGAAAATTAACTGAAGTTGAATACTCCCTGGGGGAAAGCCATCATTATTAAATGCCATTTTAAAGAGACAACCAAAGCAGAAATCCAGAAATATCTACTCTCCAAACAGTCACCACAACAGACCCTATAAAAAAGATGTAGAGAAATGGTGCCAGATAACTGGAGGCAGAAAACTCAGTGTAGTCTAATGATTGTTCAGACAAAATAACAAAAGAGGAAATTCTGGTTTCTTAATCTGCCTTCAGCAAGAGGCCAGCACCTCATAAGGCACTGTCAGGTGTTTTCTCTTTTACAGATGCTAAGATTTGCTTGAGAAATTCTGTCACTTTCAAAACCATGTACACAAGCCACAGGCCTTAGCCATGCTCAGACAGTCAGGCCTAAATTCTCATAAGGTGAAATTCTTTCTAATAAATCTTTAATAACACCTTGTCAAATACAACACGATATAATTAAAGGAAGAAAAGGGAGCAGATGGCTCTATTCCTGCCTGTAGAGATTATATCACTTCAATTAGGAAGCAAAAGAAAAGATTGCAATGCTTTTTTGCTTAATACAAATATAAATATTATTGCAATCATAGTTTGCACACAATCAAACAATGTATAATTACAATTTGCAATGATTTCTCTGAGTTTTAATAGGCTTTGGATATCGTGCCTCCAAATGAAGACTATGATCCAATCTTTCCATTTGGTGAATCATTTTCCTAGTGTTGCACACATTTCTAACTGACTCTATAGCTGATATATTTACTATATATTTTGGATGGTATCATAGAGAATTACAAAAGTTTAATTCAGTTTTACTTTAGTAAAGTGAACAGATCATAAGTGTAGTATTATATTATAAAGGAAGTCTTTTATAAAATATGATTAATTATTTTTCTTTTAATTTCAGGCAAATATTATTTGGAAAATATTGTTTTACAAAGAACTGACAGTTATTCAACTGCAGAACAGCATGACAATACCTAAATAACTACCAAATATCCTAGATACACTTCTATTGTTTGGCTTACTAAAGGTGGTGTTTTTCTGAACGTATAAAGAAAGAAAGAAACCAACCACCATTTTAGAATTAATATGCCATTTCTGCTAAATAAGGCTATTTTGCTTATGCTGTTGAGACACTAATTTATCAGGACTAACAGTGGCAAAGGTGGGCCTTACAGTCAGTGAAGAAAAAGCAAGAGAAAATTATTTTATTTGAAGTTATATTATTACAGCAGCTAACTATTTCTTCAAAAATAGTATCCTTACTAAAAAAAGTTTGTTATTGGAAAGAAAAATACGAGCAACATATGAACACATTCCCAGCTAAGGAAGTGTGAGAAATAGAAATAAATTATGAATTTGAATTTACACAACTATAACCTCAACAAGAATGATGTCAGACTTCTTGGTAGCAAATTGTTCAATTATCAAACTCCAATGTTACTTCCAAAACAACGTTCTCTCTTGACCACTCTCTGAATTTTATACTATATATATATATATATATGTTAATTTTACTACACACACATAGACACCTACCACATACACGCACACACACACACACATGATAATTTTTTACAGAACTTATAAATAATGAACATTATATTTTTTAATTTTACTTGTCAGGCTACTATCATTTTTCCTAACTAGGATCTAATTTTATTAAGACAAGGGTACTTTGGATCATTTTTAAAGTTTCCAATGCCCAAAGGAACTGCAGTCATGAAGATTTTGGAATGAATTAATAAATAACAAATACATGAACAAATTAATGAAATTGATTAAAAGTGTTCTCACACTTTCTGAGCTTGTAATTAGCTAGTTTTACATTAACATTATAAAAGCTTGTAGAGATAATAGCAAAAGTGATGAAATCATTTATTGCAGATCCAGAGACACCTAGCATAAAACACTGCCCTGACAGTAACTAACTTTGAAAATTACAATAAACTGCCTAACCCATATCTGCCCCCTTTTCATTTCATGCAAAATTGTGATAACATTTTTTATGATACCTTGGAAAAAAATAAAACAAATAACCTCTCTGAAATATTTGACAATTTTTAAATGCTGCCTGTATTGACTACCCTTCTTGGTGCTGTGATAAAATATTTGACACAGACAAACGATGTTGAGATTATTTGGGCCCCCAATTTGAAGGTATAGTCTGTCACAGTTGGGTGACATAGTGGCAGGAGGAAGAGGCAGCTCATCATAGTGCTTCTGCAGCCAGAAAGCAGAAACATGAGTATTAGTGATCAGGTTCTTACCTGTTTCATTCAATCCAAGACCCCAGCCTTGAAGACAGAACTAGACAAAGATCTTCTAACATCAAATAACACAGTAAATAATCTCCTTCACAGACACACCCAGAAGTCTGTTTCCATGATGATTCCCAAGATTCCCAAGGCAACAGTTAATATTAACTATCAAAATCGAGCTAGACATCAATCTGGTCACAGGATGAACAGTTCGGTCTACATATCCACTAGTACTAAGAGTCTTGGCTACAGAAAAGGAGAAAAAAGGATTATAGGATGCAGAGGGTTCAAGGAGTATGGAATATTCCTTTACTCTGTGTGAATATATGTTGATGTGATTGGTTTAACTCTTAACAGTGGGGACAGGGGCTGTCTCTGAGATTTTTGCTGGCTTTTGGGACCCTACTCCTCACACTGGATCACCTTATCCAGTCTTAACACATGGGAAGGTCTTTAGTCTTACTGAAACTTGATATGTTATGGGAGACTTGTGATTTCCTAAACAGAAACAGAGGAGGAGTGTATTGGAGGGTAGGAAGAGAGTGGGAGTGGGAAGAAAATAGTGGGGCTGGGGGAGAAGAGGGAGAAGAAACTGCGACTGGGCTATTAAATAAATAAATGACTTTTTAAAAAGGTTTACTCTGGAATAAGGTGGCAATAAGGACATTTTAGAGAACATACATTCTGATTAGGTATATGACTCGATTTGCATTACTTAGTCCTCTGATGTTTTCCCACAGTATCTCAATGTTTTAAAAACTGGGTTGAAGAGATGATACATATGAAAAGATCATGTGTATTTTTAAAAAGTCTATCACATTCAATAAGCAGTATGATTCAATAGTTTGATCTGGAATTCATGTGGCTTGCCCTTCCCAAAGTAAGTATATCTGTCCATTGTCTTTTGCTACAAATGTGAAATGGAAGTTTCCAAGCTGTTCTTTACAATTTAACTTCACATGTCACAGTTTAGATTAAAAGTGGGCACATAAGTAAAAGGCTAGGAATTGCCACCATACCCAGGGAGGCCTTAACTATTTTCATGTTAAAGACAATTTACTCATTACACTTTAGGATTAGTTCAAATCCTCTCCTAAATGAGTGTACACAGCACAATTACACCAGGAATATAATTTTGTCTCAAGTTAGTACTATTTATTGCATACCATAAAAAGCTCACTAAAGGTGAATGGTAAATCAAGGCCATTTCTTTGCCACAGGCCCATGATCTCAGAAATGCACTGCTGGTGAACACAAATTACTTAACTATTTTTAACACTGACAAATCATTGTGGAGTAGAGAAAGGAATAAGAGGTGAACTAAGGTCAGAATTCTACTGCCTTGTGTCCTTCAGGTACAAGGTTTCCCTCTACGTGCATTTTATGTATGCTTTTCTTTTTTCCTAGTTCTACTTAGTTACTTGATGTGGGTAATTTATTTTCATTTCATTGGAGTTAAAAAAAATCCATGAAAAATACAATTTCTTTTCTAAGAAATTTGAGCTTTCAATTTAAAATGCTAAGTAACTTTTTCTCTGAAACGGTACTATGTTTTAAATTTTTCTTTTAGATGTATTTATATGTATAACTGTTTTGTTTACATATATGTATGTGGACCATATTTGTGCCTGCCTCCTGTGGAGGATGTTAGATAACCTAGAACTAAAGCTAGAGATTATTATAAACTACCTTGAGTGCTGGGAAGTAATCTCAGATCTTTTGAAAAAGAAACAAGTCCTCTTTAATCACTGAGCCAATCTTCAGCCCCTCAAATGACATTACTATTTAACTCTACAACCACATTTTGCAGAAAACATTAAAAATTAAGATAGATAGTAACATCTACCAACTGAGTCCTTCTTACTCACATATATTAATAGAAATGTGGAATGGGTCAGAAAATCGCTAAATTCAAACATGTTGCAAATTATTTATGTGCTTCTCTATGGTATATATATAAATCACTCTGATCATAGTATTTCTAAAATTGATGCAAATCAAATATGAAATAGAAAAGACCCAAAAAACTGTCTCAAGCAAGAATCCTGGAAAAGTTCAACATTCACTTTTTTTGCTGTAGAAAAACTGCCACCATCTCTTCCTGATGCCAAGTATTGTGCAAATAAAGATCCCAGTATTGGCTTTATTTATCATTTGCTCCTGTTCCTACTTCTCATTAACTATGTTTGACTCCCACTGAACTAGTAAGAGGAACTGTAGAAGTACAGAGGATTTCCCATTTAGCATTTCTATTTACAAGTGCACAACTGAAACCCTGAGAACACACAACACATCACATATCAATAAAATTGATAGATTGTTACTTTTCTCAGGAAACATTTGGTGTGATAAGTTTGTATCCAACACTTTCAGGAAAGAAGGAATGACAACTAAAAACTGTAAAGACGCAAGCTCATTCATTACATATAGAATTTGCATTTATTTGGGGACAAAATAAAGGACTGTAATGGGTTTTAATACACATTGTTGCCCTTTTGAGGACAGACTCAAATCTGCTGAACACTGAGGAGTCAGTGGCAGGATGCAGTCACCCAAAGTTAATTTAGACCCCTATTAATAGATGACTGTCAAAATTAGACTCTTTCATTGGGAAATGACATGATGACAGCTGAAATGATGTTTGATGCCTCTTGAGAAAATCCCAGGCTCAAGGTGGAATCTGGCAGGTGTGTGAGAACATGCCGTTGCATAGGAATTCATCATATCCTTAAAGTGACTCCAAAATCAGAAGTTCAAATTTTGAACACTTTCTATAATCCATGTACTGTGTTTATACCAAGAAATTTGTCTTAATACATTCTGGAAGAAAGGGCCACAAGAGACATTTAACATCATTCAAATAAGTCACAGTGGTGAAACTGATTGAAACTGACACATATTGCAGTAAATATCATGTGGAGTCTGTTAATGTGGGTGCCTGTTAACCTTCATAAATAGGTTGGGTAATGTTATAAGGAGCAGTGCCAGAATTATGAATATTATTATAGAAAATAATATAGCTGATTAAACTTGCATAGTAATAATTTTCACACCATTGCACTAACTCTCTAGCTTCTACTTGTTCTCTGAGTAACTCCTAAAAATGAATAGCTAATGCTATACTTTTTCCTGAATCCAGGATTGAACATCAGACTTTTTTCTATACATTATTTATAAAAGAAACATAAATCAATCACACATGTGGCAACATCAGATGGCAAAACTCACATGAACTGATAGAAAAATGTAAGTAAAATTCTTAGACACACTTCTATTTTATTATTTTGAGCTAATTTTTCAGTTATTCTAACTGGAGAAGACAAACTAAGAGAACTTTTGTAGCTTAATTATGAAGGAGGAAACAAATATAGGGATTAGCATTTAGAAGTTCAGTTATTGTCACCAACAGAACAATGCACAGTCTATGAGCAGTCTAAATAACTTAGCAATGCTAAGGTATTATGTTGTTATAACTAGTACTGTCAGGAAAGCTAAGGCAACAGACAATGATTTCTTCACAGTTCTGAAGGCAGAGGGTACATATTGAAGTTCTCTCTGATTTGCAGATGGATGACTGGGTCCCTAAGGTATCCTAGTTTAATATCTGTTACAGTGATAAAATATACTGACAAAAAAAGATCAGGGGAAGAAACAATATTTGGTCTGCAATTCCAAATCACATTGCACTATTATTGAGGGTCAAGGCAGGACCTTAAGATAGGAACTTGAAGGCAGGCCTTCTTACTGTTTCACATTTCCTGCTCTTCAACTTTGACCAAGGAACTCATTTTTAATGTGACAAAAAGGTAGATAAAATCCTTATATACTGTGGACATCATTCTAGATTTTATAAGCATCTATGTATGTTTTTCCTATGGGAAGTAGTAATTAACAATGGTGGTTGGAATTCACTTGTTAGTTATTTCTACTCTGTTTTTTTCTAAATATATCACTCTGGATATATTCTTTGATTTTAACTATTATAAAAGTAGCTGGTAATCTGCCCACAAATAGCTGAGGCCAGGTTACTGCGCACTGCAGCTCCCATTCTGGCAGGAGCCAGCCCACCCAGAGACTGCCAACATCCAAGTCCCATTCTCCACCCATGGGACAAGCAAGTCTAACTTCCGATGCCCTGAGCAGAACCACCAGAGATCTGGGAACTGCACACTGAACATTCCATCCCAACAGGGTTCAGCCTACCCAAAGAATGCCAAGTCCCTGGTACTAGGAAAGCCACCAGAGTATTGGACCTGCTCACACCCACTGGAAAGGAAATGTGGTCACATACCCACCAGGAAAAAAAGAGATTCCATCTGCACCCACTGGAAGAAATGATGACAAGGAGGCAATATTTTTAAAAAGACAGCAACAGAAAACCCAATGTAACACCACCAGAGTCTACAGACTCTACACACGCAAGACCTGAACAACCCAATGAAGATGAAGCAGATGAGAAAGACCTTAAAAACAACTTCATGTGCACTAGAGGAAACCATCCTGAGCAAGGTAACCCAGATACAAAAAGACAAACATGGTATGTACTCAGTTATATATGGATTTTAGATATGGATGAGGGGAGTGTCAGGCTACAATACCAGTGCCAGTGAGTCTGGGAAACAAGGAGATTCCCAAGAGAGATGCATGATACCCCAAAGAAGTGGAATGAGGCAAGATCTATTGAGCAGATTGGGAACATCGGGGGAGGGGAGAGAGTACCAAGAAAAAGAGAGGGGAATAAGAGTGAGGGAGAAAAGGAATGGTGGAGCAAGAAGGTTGAGTCAAGGTAAGAATAAAGGAGATCAGGATGGGAAATACCATAATAGATCGAGTCATTATAGGCTTGAGGAGAGAGCTGACACTAGTGAGATCTCCAGAGATTTACAAGGATAACACCAACTGGCAAACTAAGCAATAGTGGAAGAGACTACACTAATAGTCCCTCCTTGATGATTGGGTTGATGACTACCCTCTATGCCATCCTAGAACCTTCATCCAGGGACTGATGGAAGCAGAGATAGATACTCACAGCTAAACACTGAAATGAACTCCTGGAACCTAGTGACAGAGATGGAGGAGTGATGAGGAAAAGGGTCAAGACTATGATGATGAAACTCACAAAGACAACTGTAAAGGGAAGCCTTCCCGACAGCCTGGCTCCAGAGCCACATCAGTCCCAAATAAACACACAGGTGGCCATATTAATTATGAAACTGTTGGCCTTGCTTGTTTCTTACTGGCTAGCTCTGACTTAAGTATTTATCCCATAATTGCTAATCTAAGTATTTCTCTTACCGGAGAGGTTTCTGGGTGTCGCGACCGCCTCGACCAGCAAGAAAGACGTGACTCAGGAACTCTTCTCCAAGCAGTTTATTCAGGAACCTTGAAACAGTCTTCTTTTTGGGGAAAGCCAGCCCACAGCTTATATGGCCTAGGCATAGCCAACCCCAGCACGCCACTTGGCGACTGCAGATAGGTCCACATACGAGGAAGCAAGCCATGGACCCGAGCCTTGACCAAATAAGGAGTTGTTTATCACAGAGAGCACTCACCATTGGGAGGGTGGTAGGCGAAAGCCCGCACCATCTTTAATGTGCGGCACATTGCAGCTCTCCACATCCTGGCTTCCTGCCCCATGGCATTACATCTTGACTCTGTGTTTCTCCTTCCCAGAGTCCTCCTGGACTTCTAATCCCACCTATCTTGGTTCCCTATTGGCCAACAGTGCTCTATTGACAAATACACATGACTTCCCCCATCAGACAGCTGACCAGTTAATGGGGAGCTCTTGAATCCCAGACTGATGGCTGAGAGGCCAACAGGGGACTGATCTAGACTCCATGAATGTAATGCCATGGAGGAGTCCACAGAAATCACTGGGGCCTTCGGTAGTAGATCAGTTGTTACCATACTTTATGAATGATCTTTGGGATCCCATTCTAAATAGATGCTCTTTCAGGCTGGACACATGGGGAAGGGCCTAGGTCCTGCCCTGGATGAAATGACAGACTTTAGACATTACACCCAAGGAGGGCCTCACCCTCCCTGGGGAATGATGTGGGGATTGGGTGGGAGGGCTGGTGGGCTGGTGGATGGACAAGGGAGGAGGGGTGGCAGAGGGAGCTGGGATTAACATGTGAATCATTCATGTTTCTAATTTAAATAAAAACATATATTGAGAAAAAAAACTTCATGAAAATGATAGAGGCCCTCAAAGAGGATATGAGAAAATCCCTTAAAGAAATGGAAGAAAAAACCAAACCAAAACATGAAAGAAATCGAAGAAAAAAAACAAATAAAAAATCCACCAAATGCAAGAGAGGAAAACACAAAGCAAAAATTGCAAGAAACAATTCAAACAGTGTAAAGGTTGAAAGCTGAAATAGAGGAATGCTGGAAATAGAAAAGTTGGGCAAACAGTCAGGTACTACAGATGCAAGCATAACCAACAGAATACAAGAGATGGAAGAGAGTATCTCAGGTGTTGAAGATACATTAGGGGAAATAGATTCATCGACCAAAGTAAATCTTAAGTCCAACAAATCCCTAACACAAAATATCCAGGAAATATGGGGCACCGTGAAAAGACCAAATCTAAGACTAATGGGTACAGAAGAAGGTGAAGAAAACCACCTCAAAGGGGCAGAAAACATATTCAACAAAATCATAGAAGAAAACTTGCCCAACCTAAAGAAAGACATGTCAATGAAGGTCCAAGAAGCTTACAGAACACCAAAAGGAGTGAACTACAAAAAAAGAAAAAGAAAAATCCCCTTACCACATAATCATCAAGACTCCAAACATACAGAATAAAGTAAAAATATTAAGAGCAGCAAAAGATAAAGGTCCAACAACATACAAAGGCAAACCTATCAGAATTACACCTAACTTCTCCATAGAAACTCTGAAAATTAGGAGGTCCTAGATATATTCTAACAACACTAAGATGCCATGCATGCCAGCCCAGACAGCTATACCCAGCAAAGCGTTCAATCACTATATATGGAGAAAACAAGATGTTCCATGACAAAACCAGATTTAAACAATACATATCCACTAATACAGCCCTACAGAAAGTTCTGGAAGGAAAACTCCAACTCAAGGAAGTTAAATACAACTAGAAAAACATAGGCAATTGATAATCTCACATTACCAACACCCAAAAGAAAAAAGAGGTGAAAATCTGCACATGATTCCAACAGCAACTCCAAAACAAACACAAATGAGTAATCAATGGTCATTAATATTCCTCAATATTAATGGTCTTAACTTGTCTATATAAAGACACAGGCTAACAGAATGGATTCAAAGACAAAATTCACCCTTCTACTGCATATAAGAAACACACCTGAACTTCATACACAGACATTACCTCAGAGTTAAGGGTTGGTAAAAGATATCCAATCAAATGGACCCAAGAAACAAGCAGGATAGAAATCCTAATATCTAACAAATTAGACTTTAAACTAAAATTAATCAAAAGAGAGGAAGGAGGTCATTTCATACTCATCACAGGAGAAATTCACCAAGATGAAGTATCAATTCTGAACATCCATGGCCAAATACAAAGGCGTCCATGTTCTTAAAAGAAACATTACTAATTTCAAATCAAAACCTAACACAATTATAGTGGGAGACTTCAACACTCCACTCTCACCACCAGACAGAAACTTAACAAAGAAGCAATGGAACTAATAAAAGTTATGATCCAATTGGGTTTAACAAACATTTGTAGAACATTCCATCCAAACACAAAAGAATATACCTTCTTCTCAGCACCACATGGAACCTTCTCAAAAATTGACCACACACTTGGCAACATATCAAACATCAACAGGTAACAAAAAATTAGTCTTGTATCGCAGACTGATGGCTGGGTGGACAGAATGGGACTGATTCAGAACCCCTGAATGTGGGTGTCAGTGAGGAGACCTATGTAATCTATAGAGCCTTCATAGTATTTATCCCTGGTATACAAATGGACTTTGGGTGCCCATTCCACAATGAGGGATGCTTTGTCAGCCTGGACTCTTCAGGGAGGGGTTAGGCCCTTCCCTGGATAAAATGACAGACTCTGGAGATCTTCCATGGAGGGCCTCACCCTCCCAAGGCATCCAAGTGGAGATTGGGTAGGGAACTGGGGGAGGGCAGGTGAGGAGGGGAGGAAGAGTGAACTGGGATTAACGTGTGAAGCAAGCTTGTTTCTAACTTGAATTAAAAAAAGGAAGATTAAAAATGTATTAAAAATTATATTTGTAGCTGGATCTCATTCTGGACTCATGTACTCAATGATGGGATTGTGGTATATTGAACCCTGTATGTGAAAGTCTTTGACCATTCATTGTCCTCTTTCTTCATGACAATGTAATTCTAACTCTTAATTCTTAATCTCCTAAGAGTGAAAGTAGAGATTTAAATTTTTAGAGGTAAGCAATAATGTATACCATGACCTGAGCTTTTTATTTGCTTGTTGATGTCTAGAAGAGGCATTATATCCTCATTATAGAGTAACTACACAGCAAATATATTGTGTGCAGGTATATGAATATAATTTAAGAAACTTCTACAGTAGTAGGCTTCTGTGTGGCTCTTTCAATGGCATTATTGTTAATTATACTTCCCCAAACGCCCTACTCTACACTGCCTTCTCATACCAGACTCTATTTAACTCTACCTGATCTATTATTTTATTTTACTACTTCAGAACCCTGCATTCTGTCTCTTTCATTTGAAATTATTTCGTTGTGTCCCCTTACTAATTTCCTGATTTCAGTATGTATTCCAATTTAAACATGCATGCTTCTCAGATGCAAAGCTAAAATAAACACATGAAATACTATATATTGTGTTTGTCTTTTAGGACCTGTGTAACTCATTCACAATGATAATTTTTAGCTCCATCCATGTCTTGCATATTTCATAATTTCCTTTTGCTTCACAGCTGCATAATATTCCATTGTGTATGTGTACCACATATTCACTGTCCATCCAAATGTTTACAAATCTGCAGGATGTTTCCTCCCCTCTGCCTGATTGTTAATAGAGTATCAAGAAACACGAGTGAGAAAGTTTCTCTGCAGGAGAATGTCAAGACCTGTGGCAATATGGTCATGATTGATCTAGCTGGATCACAAAATAGAACTATTTTTAGATTTTTAAGGAAACACCACACAGGTTTTCATAGTGGCTTTAGTAGTTTACATTTCTACAAACTGTAAATTAGTGTTTCACTTTCCAAAAATTCATGTCAGTGTTTGAGAACTTAGTATTGTTATTCTGCTAAATTAGTAATTAGCACATCTCTCAACCCATATTAGTTAAACTTATTTTTATAAAAAGATGATAGAGAAACCCAAAACTAGTGAATGAACAGAAAACAAAGATTCAGGAGAGATCAGCTCTGGATGGTACATATATATTACACTAGCTCCCTCCAAATAAGGTTCTGATATCATTGTGGAAGGAGAAGTAGGAAACAGTGTAAGAGCCAGAGATAGTAGAAAACTGACAAAGCAGGATTTGCTGGGCATGGTGGGGGGGGTCCTTACAGATGTGAAATCACAGTGGCTGTGACTGCATTTACAGTCATAACCAAGTCAGCCAAAATCCAAGCATGGAAGATGCAAGGGCTCATGAAATCCCACCATTAGCTGAGGAGCTATTCATATTTGACAGCTAATGGGGGGATCAGTTTATTCAAGATTGCAACATCTGAAAGACTACCCCTGTTCCATTAGATGTCCCTGCATCTATGCACATACAGATATCACTAAGTGGATTCAAGGAGTTTAGTGAACAGAGCATATCACATCAGACTAGAAGGAAGAAGAGTTGAAACACACAAGGTAAGAAACTTAACAACAATGAATTATTATACAAACTAAAGCAGAAACTATAAGGTGTAGAGAAATTAAGTGGCCATTGCAACTGATAAGGCATGAAGGTGATAGCATTTTTGTTCACTCCTGTTATAAAGAATTATTAAATTTCTGTTTCTTTTTTTCGTTTTTTTAATTTTAATTTTTAAATTTAAATTTAAATTAGAAACAAGGTTGCTTCACATGTCAATCCCAGTTCCATCTCCCTTTCCCTCCTCTCCTCCCATGGCCTCCCACCAATCCCCTAATAACCCCTCATTTCCCCAGGGAGGGTGAGGCATTCGATGGGGTGTCTATAGTCTGTCATTTCATACAGGGCAGGGCCTAGACCCTCCCCCAAGATTCCAGGGTGAGAGTGCATCTCACATTGTGGGATGGGGCACCCAAAGTCCATTTGAATGCCAGGGATAAATACTGATCTACTACCCAAGGCCCCAAAGATTGTCTAGGCCTCCTCACTAACACCCACATTCAAGGGGTCTGGGTCAGTCCCATGCTGGATTCCCAGCCATCAGTCTGAGATTCAAGAGCTAACCCTTGTCAGGTCAGCTGTTTCTGGGGGTTAAACCAGCCCAGTCTTAACCCCTTTGCTCATCAGTTCTCCCTCTCTGTCACTGGGTTCCTTGAGTTCAGCTCAGTGTTTAGCTGTGGGAGTCTGCCTCTGCTTCCATCAGCCATTGAATGAAAGTTCTGTTTCCCAGACTCTCTGGCCATGGGATTGTAGGCTGGCACTCCCTAGATCTATGTCTAAAATCCATATATGAGAGAGTACATATCATGTTTGTCTTTTTGTGAATGGGTTACCTCACTCAGGATGGTTTCTTCTTGTGCCATCCATTTGTCTGCAATTTTCAGGATTCCATTTTTTTTCTGCTGAATAGTACTCCATTGTGTAAATGTACCACATATTCTCTGTCCACTCTTCAATTGAGGGGAATCTAGGTTGCTTCCAAGTTCTGGCTATTAGAAATAATGCTATTATGAACATAATGGAACAAATGTCCTTGTTGTATGAATGTGCATCTTTTGGTTATATGCCAAAGAGTGGAATTGCGGGGTCTTTTGGTAGGTTTATTCCCATTTTTCTGAGGAATCTCCATACTGATTTCCAAAGTGGCTGTACGAGTTGCCACTCCCACCAGCAGTGGAAGAATGTTCCCCTTTCTCCACAACGTTTCCAGCATAAACTGTCATTGGTGTTTTTGATTTTAGCCATGCTGACAGGAGTAAGATGTTTTGATTTTCATTTCCCGGATGGCTAGGGATGTTGAGCCCTTTCTCAAGTGCCTCTCAGCCATTTTAGACTCCTGTATTGAGAATTCTCTATTTAGTTCTGTAGTCCAATTTTTATTTGGATCCTTTGTTGTTTTGAAGATTTGCTTCTTGAGTTCTTGCTAAATTTGGAGATCAGCCCTCTGCCAGATGTCGTGCTTAGTGACTATCTTTCCCCAATCTGTGGGTTGCCTTTTTGTCATGCTGACTGTGTCCTTTGCCTTACAGAAGCTTCTCAGTTTCAGGAGGTCCCATTTATTAATTGTTGATCTTAGTGTCTGTGGGACTGGAGTTATGTTCAGGAAGCTGTCTCCAGTGCCAACTTGTTCAAGGGTACCACCCAATTTCTCTTCTAAGTGTTTCAGTTTGGCTGGATTTATGTTGAGGTCTTTGATCCATTTGGACTTAAGTTTTGTGCATGGTGATAGACATGAATCTATCTGCAGTCTAGTTATGGTAGCACCATTTGTTGAAGATGCTTTCTTTTTTCCATCGTATATTTTTAGCTTCTTTGTCAAAAATCAGAGGTTCATACATGTATGGGTTAATATCAGGGTGTTCAATTCAATTCCATTGGTCTACTTGTCTATATATTGTGCCAATACCAAGTTGTTTTCAGGACTACAGCTCTATAATAGTGCTTGAAGTCAGGGATGGTGATTCCTCCAGATGTTGCTTTGTTGAATAAGGTTGTTTTGATTACCCTGGGTCTTTTGTTTTTCCATACAAAATTGATTATTGTTCTTTCAATGTCTGTGAAGAATTGTACTGGTATTTTATTGGGGATTGCATTGAATCTGTGCGGTGCCCGCGCCACAAGCAAGTCCAAGTTATCAGGAAAAGAAAGACCAGATGTCCAGCTGTTTGTACTAAGAATGCATGTGCTGCCTTTATTGCCAGGAGTGTGTGTGTGTGTGTGTGTCTTTATTGCAAGTGCTAAGAGGTTTCTCTCTTGTAGGAGGGAGCAGTCTTATATATACAGGCTTATAGCACAGTGGAAAACCCCAAGTGGAAGAAAGCGTGTTTCCTTCCTGCTAGATGTTGATGTTAGTGGGGAAATATGGGGGCAGTAAGCCAGGACTAGAAAATAAGATGCACCTGTGGCTATCAGCTGACAAACAACTCAGAGACCCTGTGGGGGCTAGGCCCCAACATATCTGTAGATTGCTTTGGCAGGATTACCATTTTTACTACATTGATCCTACTTATCCAAGAGCATGAGAGATCTTTCCATTTTCTGATGTCTTCTTTAATTTCTCTCTTTAAAGGCTCACAGTTCTTGTGATACAGGACTTTCACTTGTTTAGTTAGTGTTATCCCAAGGTATTTTATGTTGTTTGTGGCAATTGTAAAGGGTGATGTTTCACTGATTTCTTTCTCAGCCCTTTTATAGTCTTTATATAGTAGAGCTACTGATTTTCTTGAGTTGATCTTGTATCCTGCCACTTTGCTGAAAGTATTTATCAGCTGTAGGAGTTCCATGGTAGAATTTTTTGGATCACTTATGTAAACTATCATATCATCTGCAAATAGTAAAAGTTTGACCTCTTCCTTTCTAACTGGTATCCCCTTCATCTCCATTTGTTGTCGTATTGCTCTAGCTAGAACTTCAAGTACAATATTGGAAAGGTATGGAGAGAGTGGACAGCATTGTCTTGTTCCTGATTTTAGATTAATCACGTTGAGTTTCTGTCCATTTAGGTTGCTCTTGGCTGTTGGTTTGCTGTATATAGCTTTTATTATGTTTAGATCTCTCCAAGGCCTTTATCATGAAGGGGTGTTGGATTTTTCAAAGGCCTTTTGTGCATCTAGTGAGATGATCATGTGATTTTTTGTTTCTCAGCTTTTTTATATGGTGGATTACATTGATGGATTTTCATATGTTGAACCATCCATGCAACCCTGCAATGAAACCTACTTGATCGCTGTGAATGATTGTTTTGATGTGTTCTTGGATCCGATTTTCCAGTATTTTATTGAGTATTTTTGCATCAATATTCATGAGGGATATTGGTCTGAAGTTCTCCTTCTTAGTTGTATGTTTACATTGCTTGGGTATCAAGGTTATTGAAGCCTCATAGAAAGAGTTTGGCAAAGACCTTTCTGCTTCTATTGCATGGAAGAATTGATATAAGCTGTTCTTTGAATTTCTGGTAGAATTCTGCACTGAGGCCATATGGACCTAGGGTTTTTTTGTTGTTGTTATTTTTTTGTTTTTGTTTTTGTTTTTTTTGGTTGGGAGACTTTTGATGACTCCTTCTATTTCCCTACAGGTTATATGTCTATTTAAATTGATTATCTGTTCCTGATTTAATTTTGGCAAGTGATATCTATCCCGAAAATTGTCCATTTCCTTTAAATTTTCAAATTGTGTGGAGTACAGGTTTTCAAAGTATGACCTGATGATTCTCTGAATTTTCAGAGTCTGTTGTTATGTCCCCCTTTTCGTTTCTGATTTTGTCAAGTTGCATGTTCACACTCTGCTGTTTGATAAGTTTGGACAAAGGTTTGTCTATGTTGTTGATTTTCTCGAAGAACTAACTCTTCGTTGCATTGATTCTTTTTATTGTTTTCCTAGTTTCTATTTTATTGATTTTAGTCCTCAATTTGATTATTTCCTGGCATCTACTCCTCCTGGGTAAGTTTGCTTCTTTGTGTTCTAGAGTTTTCAGCTGTGCTGTTAATTCTCTAGTATGACTATTCTCCAGTGTCTTCACGTGGGCACTTAGTGCTATGAACTTCTCTCATAGCCCTGATTTCAAAGTGTCCCATAAGCTTGAGTATGCTGTGTCTTCATTCTCATTGAATTCTAGGAAGTCTTTAATTTCTTCTTTGACCCAAGAATGGTGCAATTTTTCTTTTGGATGTTGGTAAGGTGAGGGTACCTAATGCCTATGTTTTTCTGGTTGTAGTTAACTTCCTTGGGTTGGAGTTTTCCTTCCAGAAATTTCTGTAGGGTTGGGTTAGTGGATGTGTATTGCTTGAATCTAGTTTTGTCATGGAATATCTTGTTTTCTCCATCTATAGTGATTGAAAGCTTTGCTGGTATAGTAGTCTGGGCTGACATCCATGGTCTCTTAGTGTTGGTAGAATATCTACCTTCTGGCTTTCAGAGTTTCCATGGAGAAGTCAGGTATAATTCTGGTAGGTTTGCCTTTATATGTTACTTGACCTTTTTCCTTAGCTGCTCTTAATATTCTTTCTTTATTCTGCATATTTGGGGTCTTGATTATTATGTGGCAAGGGGACTTTTTTTTTGGTCCACTCTATTTAGTGTTCTATAAGCTTCTTGTACCTTCTTTGGCATGCCTTTCTTTAGGTTGGGCAAGTTTTCTTCTATTATTTTGCTGAATATATTTTCTGCCCCTTTGAGATGGTTTTCTTCATTGTCTTTTATACCTATTATTCTTAGGTTTGGACTTTTCATGGTGTCCCATATTTCGTGGATATTTTGTGTTAGGGATTTGTTGGACTTAAGATTTTCTTTGATCAACGAATCAATTTCTGCTAGTGTATCTTCAACACCTGATATTCTCTCTTCCATCTCTTGTATTCTGTTGGTTTTGCTTGCATCTGTAGTACATGACCATTTGCCCAGATTTTCTATTTCTAGCCTTCCTTCAGATTGTGTTTTTTTTATTGTCTGTATTTCTGTTTTCAACCCTTGCACTGTTTGAATTGTTTCTTGCAATTTTTGCTCTTTCTTTTCACCCATTTGTTGCATTTTCTTAAATGTTTTGGTTTGTTTTTTCTTCCATTTCTTTGAGGGATTTTCCTATATCTTCTTTTAAGGCCTATATCATTTTCATGAAGTTCTTTTTAATGTCATTTTCTTATGCTTTATCTGCACTGGAATGCTGGAGTCTTGCTGGTGAGGAGTCTCTAGAATCTGGTAGTGTCATATTTGTTTTTCTGTTGCTGAATGTGTTTTTGTATTGTCTCTTTCCTGTTGGTTAGGGGACCAGAGTTCCCTTTCGGTGGGTACAAGCAAGTCCAATCTCTGGTAGTTCTCCTCTTCCTAGTGCTAGTCCTGGTCACATGGGTAGAGAAGACCAACAGGAATCCGGGGTGTCTAGGCTTCCACCTGGAGGGAAGTCTTAGTGGAAGTCTCCAGGCACTGGAACACAGGCCCAGAAACAGACCCCGAATTGCCTGGTCCCATGGGTGGAGAAGAAGACAGGGAAACTGGGGTGCGTAGGCTTGCACTGGGAAGGAAGGCTCACTGGATGTCTGCAGGCACTGGTTCCCTGGTCCTATTGGTGGAAGAGAATACCCGGAATCTTGGGTGCTGGTGCATAGGCTCCCACCAGGAGGGGAAGCTCTGTAGTAGTTCCCAAACACTGGGAGGCAGGCCAGTTACAGGGTCTGGTTTACCTGGTCCCCTGGTCTCATTGGTGGAAGAGAACATAAGGAATCTGGGGATGCATGGCTCCCTCCAGGAGGGAAGGGTCTGTAGCAGTCCCCAGGCTGTTCTCCAGGCACTGGAAGGCAGGCCCGAATACAGGGCCTGGTTTATCTGGTCCTCTGTTCCCGTTTAAATTTCTGTTTCTTACCATTAGAAGGAACCAGCATATAACCTAACCTATAACAAGGAGATTCACCACCAAACCCACTGCACACTTAACATTGTATAAAAATCCAAAGATAAGGTGTAGAGTGATAGTCTCTTGGTGTTTATGGTAAATTTTTATTGTTTATATAACATTTTCATTAATTGTTTGGTAATTTTATGTATGTTTAAATTGTATTTTGATTATGTTCATCCCCTCTTTCCATCCATTTATCATGGGATTCCATCTCCTACAATACCCCCCCCATTCATGTTCTCTACCCCTTGTTATAATTTTCTAATTCCAATTACTGGAAATATGGGTTTATTTCATGTATTGTGACCTTACTTAAAAAGAAAAGTGTTGCTTGAGGTTGTGACTCAATCATCGGATGAAGTCAACTCCCTTAAAATGTCCCTTTTTTCCCCCCAAAGCTCAAAGTATTTTGGAATTTTCACTTCAAATTTTAAATGATAGAAAGTGCCAAAAGTAATTTGGATCAAGTTGACCAAACCACTGACATTTCAAGATGGTGCTTAGAAGGTTCTATAGCCTGAATCTTTAAAAAGAAAATATCAGCTTTAGCTTTGCTGCTGTTTCAAAATTGCAATTAAACATGCCATATGTTGGCTAATCTGCAAATAATACATCTGTGATCTTTTGTGGAATTTCCCTCCTCCAGATTTCTATTCCAAGCTCCATGTAGTTTAGGAGCATGTCCTGAACTATAGTTACCACTGTTTCCATGAGCAAGATGTTTTGAAGACATCTATGCATCATGTGGGACATATATTTTGTATTCAAACATTAGTTTCTAGGAGAGGAGACTACAGGAATTCTTATTATTATTTTACCAAAAGGCAAATGTTAGCCATTTTTGCATGCCTGTATCCACTAAATTGTTCTTACAAAAATAACCATAATTTTAAACTCATATGTGTGTTATATAGTTGAACAAAACAGACATATACACATTCTCTCTCTTACACACACATATGAATATGAATATGTGTGTGTGTGTGGTTATATATATATAACCACAAACTATGTGTAAGAATAAAATAGATACATAGGAGAAAACTGAGAGTTAGATAAGTTAAAAGACACTTGAGAAAATATCCTGTTCTGATGGGGGAATGTGGGAACACCAGACCTTGAGCAGAGACCCACTTCCCCTTCTGCCTGGGAGTAGGCAGCTGTAAGACAATGTTTACTAAAAACATGTTTACTAAAAACAATACAATGCCTGGGGGCATTAAGTTCCTGGAAAAGGCCTGCCCGCAGAAACCATCCTGACCTCGACTTTGTCCAAAGACTAACCACCTCTTCTGCCACGCCGAGATCAGTTTCTGGGGTCAGAGCAGAACCAGCCAGGGGAGAGGAGAGAGCAGAAGCTTCTCTGGTGGGAGCCTTTCTTAGGAAGTTTTCTTGAACCTTTTTGGAGCCTGCTTAAAGTTTTCTTTACATCGTTGAACAAGTCTCTGTGTTGTCAATCCCCGACACCCTCCGCACGTTCTCAGACACAGGCCGCGCAGCAGACGCGACAATTGGAGGTCCCACCGAGATCATGACAGCGAGGTAAGTGGACGGGGTGGTCCCTTTTGCCATCCAGGGACAGATGGAGGAAAATAGGAAAAGAAACAATGGGAGATAGTCCCTGGAAGTTTAAATTACAGTATCATGTAAAAAAGTTGCTTGAAGAACAGGGGACTACAACCATGGCAGGCTTTTTAAAATGGATTGAACGAGGGAGCCCATGGTTCATTAGTGGGGAAGGCTTAAATGTCCCAGATTGGGAGGATGTTTGCTATGATATTCAGAGAGCCGGGTGTTAGTGGCATACGCCTTTAATTCCAACACTTGGGAGGCAGAGATAGGAAGGAATGAGGCCCATCCTGGTCTATAGAGCAAGTTCCAGGACAGCCTCCAAAAGGATAGAGAGAAACCCAGTCTCAAAAAAGAAAAAAAAAGGGTAAAATAAGAAATAAAATAAAAAATCTCCAGTCTTTCGCCTGATCCACTGAGGTCAGGAAAGTAAAGGGGAACTGAGAGATCTAAAAGGCTAGCCAGTAAGGCTATGTGGATGTGTTAAAAAGGGGTACCAAGCTAGGGGTACCGGATTAAATCTCCAGGCCTTCGTCTGACAAAGGTCAGGAAAGTAAGGGGACCCTGAGAGATTGCCCTCAGATGGGGGGTGGATTGCATTAAATCTCCAGGCCTTCGCCTGACAAAGGTCAGGAAAGTAAGGGGACCCTGAGAGATTGCCCTCAGTTGGAGGGGGGATTGGATTAAATCTCTAGGCCTTAGCCTGACACTAAGGTCGGGGGAAAAAGGGGAACCCAGAGATTGCCCTCAATTGGAGGGTGGATTGTGTAAATCTTAAGGCTTTTTGCATGAGGGAATATCCTGGGTTGAAGAATGGATTAAAAATGGGTGAATAGCCGGGCGTTGGCAGCACACGCCTTTAATCCCAGTACTCGGGAGACACAGGCAGGCAGATTTCTTGAGTTCAAGGCCAGCCTGGTTTACAGAGCAAGTTCCAAGACAGCCTCCAAATAATACAGAAAAAAAAATTGGTAACAGACTGGGCGGTGGTGGCACACGCCTTTAATCCCAGCACTTGGGAGGCAGAGGCAGGCAGATCTCTGTGAGTTCGAGGCCAGGCTGGACTGACAGCCTCAAACAATACAGAGAAACCCTGACTTAAAAAAAAAAATGGGTGAAAAAAAATTTGTAACAGTAAAGAGGTACTGGTATTAAGTAAAGAAAAAGAAAAGACAAAGGTATATACAATGGAAAAATTTTGTTTACATTTAAGTTCTATTTTGTGAGTCATCTCTAAAAACTTTTGGCCAAAAGCTTGGCCTCTCTACCTTGCATCTGCAGTTACAAAGAGTAGGTACAGCTGTACCCCATGACTGTAGCTCAAATGGAGGAATGATAAAGAACATACAGGACTTTTTAATCCTTTTAGTTCAAGGATTGGCTGGAGTTGTTCTTTTACATAGATTTCAATTAAGGAAGCTTCATTGCAACAGACTAATCATGACCTAGGGAAAAAGGATGACTGAAAGATGCATGTATGTTCTGAATGTATGGTGTGGCCACACCGGTATGTATGAAATGTGATTGTGAATGCGTGAGTGTGAACTGCTTATATGATTAAAAGGATACTTAAATCCCTTCAAAAATAGTTCAGAAGCTACCTAGATTGCTTTATATATAGCTAAAAGGAACATCCAGCCAGTCTGTTAATGTTTTAACAGAAAAATTTAAGATACAAATGAGGCCTTGTCAGCTAGTGAGAGCTCTACAGGTTAGATTGGGAAAGACTGCTCACACACTTCAAATAATTTTCAAAAGTTATTTGGACACAGTATAGTTTACAATCTTTGAGTGATTTTCAGAAGTTTTTGGGAAATATTTAATGGATATGTCCTTTTTAATGGTCATCTACAAATAATCTAAATTTATCTAGATAGTTAACCAAGGAGGGTAGACAAATCCTTCTACTATTATGGTCCAGCTTCAACAGTTCAAAAAAATTTTTTTAGAAAATAAAAAAGGGGGAATAATGTCCCCAGTCCCCACATGACTCATCAAATAATACACTCCTCATTAAAAAATTTTATAATGTGAATGCCAGTGAGCTTCAGACAGATTCTGGCATGATGGAACTTGAACAACCATTGCTCAGGTCAAATGGAGACATCCATGCACTAAACAGTGGAGAAGACCCTAATTTGGGGTCGAGGGCATGTTTGTGTTTTCTTGCAGGAAAAGAATAAAGCTTCGGCAGCTGTCAGACCATTTAGTGAGATGCATGGAGCAGAGAAAAACTGGACCTGAGACCATGGGAGCCTACCTAAGCCAGTTTGAGTGAGATCTCCTAAATCAGTGTTCCTGAACCTTGATGTCATCGAATCTAGAGCCCAAGAAAGAAAGAAAACATTCGGTTCGAGATTTCCAGTTTCTCAACAGACCTGCTGCATCAACCTTCCAGACCCATGAGTTTTCATCGTGAAGCCAACAGAAAAAAAAGGACCCATTTAAAACACTTGGACATTGGTATGGACTGTGATGAGGGGCAAAAGCCTCTTTTAAGTAATTGAACAGGGCATGGTCACTTGAAATATCAGACTTGATGGTTCCTGTTTCTGGAATCACGACTAGGCCAGTGTATTTTTCTAGAGAGATGCAACTTGTCCTAATGCGACAAAAAGGAGACTTTGACTCAAGTCGCATAATCAGCTGACGTTAAATCAACAAACTGCATCACCACAGGAACAAATTGGTGCTCTGTGGATAGTGCAACAAGCCTATTGTTCATATTTTTTATAATGCTACATGTGTAACATCAATGATTGTACCTAATGTATCTGTGCAAGTGCACTTTCTAAATGCTTTCCTGAGCAGATCTTGGAACAATTGTAAACTTCATCAAATTGTAAATGTAAATCACATGCGGGTTACCCTTGTAACAGAATGTAAATCACGTGTGGGTTACCCTTGTAACAGACGAAGGCTGGTAGAATGTTATGGCCCAGATCTGGTGATGGGTACGGTGATGGAGAGGCGCTATGTCAATGGGGGTCCTGGAAATGGTGGCAGTGGCGGTAGGCATTCTGGCTTTATGCCGGGCTCAAACGTGCCTTGTTCCAGAGGCAAGAGATCCGTAACCAAGTATTGCTTAGCCTAGCCCATGGCAATCCCGATAGCCATGAAGGTTGGTTACAGATGATTTAAAGTTGGGGTGCTCTGATGACGGGCCACCTGTGGGGAAGACCCCTCCCGCCTAAGACAGGGGTTCAAGGTCCCCCAAGGATGGGAAAGGGAGGGTGACCCTACTTGACCTAAGCCAGGAGTGCCTCATTTAAAAATAAAAAGGGGTGAATTGTGGGAACACCAGACCTTGAGCAGAGACCCACTTCCCCTTCTGCCTGGGAGTAGGCAGCTGTAAGACAATGTTTACTAAAAACATGTTTACTAAAAACAATACAATGCCTGGGGGCATTAAGTTGTGGAAAAGGCCTGCCAGCAGAAACCATCCTGACCTCGACTTTGTCCAAAGACTAACCACCTCTTCTGCCACGCCGAAATCAGTTTCTGGGGTCAGAGCAGAACCAGCCAGGGGAGAGGAGAGAGCAGAAGCTTCTCTGGTGGGAGCCTTTCTTAGGAAGTTTTCTTGAACCTTTTTGGAGCCTGCTTAAAGTTTTCTTTACATCGTTGAACAAGTCTCTGTGTTGTCAATCCCCGACACCCTCCGCACGTTCTCAGACACAGGCTGCGCAGCAGATGCGACAGGGGAAGTCCTGTGTATTTGTCAATAAAGCACTGTTGGCCAATAGGGAACCAAGATAGGTGGGACTAGGAGTTGAGGAGGACTCTGCGTAGGGGAAACACAGGAGAGTCAAGATATAACACCATGGGGTAGGAAGCGCGGAACTATTCTCCAGTAAGAGAAATACTTAGATTAACAATTAAGTCAGAGATAGCCAGTAAGAAACAAGCAAGGCCAACAGCTTCATAATTTTTTTTTTTTGGTTTTTATGAGACAGGGTTTCTCTGTATTGTTTTCAAGGCTGTCGGTCCAGCCCAGCCTCGAACTCACAGAGATCTGCCTGTCTCTGCCTCCTGAGTGCTGGGATTAAAGGCATGCACCACCACTGCCTGGCTCAGCTTCATAATTAATATAGCCTCCTGTGTGTTTATTTGGGACTGATGCGGCTCTAGAACCAGGCTGGTGGGAAGGCTTCTCTCAAGGAAAAGGTTTCCCTTTGCACTGTTCTTTTCTCTGTTTTTGACAAACCTTTCCGCATCCAGAACACTGCACCACCTTCTCCTGTCATCACCTTCACACACAATTGTTTGGGTCACCCTTGATCTTCTTTCACCCACAGAAAAATGAAGAGGTTCCTTTCCTTAGCTCAAAGGCATCCAGTAACAAGGATATTACTTGAATGTGCTTACTGTTCTTTCAAGCTGCACCCAAAGAGGATTACAATTTTACAGACTCCTCCTTTTCCACTTTTTTCTGTCTCCCACAGTATGTATGAAACTTTTGTTCTCATCATCAGAGCACATGGCTTGAATGTTGGGAAGTCTTGATACAATAAGGATGGGAAATGGGTAAGAGCAACTGGGCTGTTAAGGGAAGGATGCATCTCTCTATGTCCAGAAATTAAAGCAATGTATTAGGAAGTTCACCAGGCAGTTTCTGCAATGGTTTCCAGATTGTGAGAAAGACTTTAATTCCACTTTCATTACTATTCAGTTGCAAATCATGTTGCAAAGAACTACAGTTCTAAGACATTGAAGCACAAGGCCTACAGCTTCCTAAGAATGGGGTTGTATTTCACAGGTATGCAACATTACATATGGTACTTTCACAATACTAAATTGATATATTCTATTTCAATTTCAAGTACAGCAATTGTATGATATCATGTGGAGATACCTTTTTCTATCAACTACCCACCCATCTGTAGAACTTTTACAGTATTTCCTCTATTTAAATTGATATGATGTATAGTATGGATGGAACAAAGATAAAAGCCAAAAGTAAGACCGACCTTAAATGATTTAGAGCATTTTAGAACATAAGGTATAATAAAAAAACCCTGATTTGTATTAGCTGGCTCATTTAGAATTCAGTAAGTTGAGCCTTGGAAGTAAAATGTATATTGTAAAAATGTTTCAAAGAAAACAAGACAAAAAAATAGTTTGCTTTACTCTATGTATGAGGCACAGTGGACAATTAACCCACTGGAATAAAGAGTTACAGTTAGGAATTTTGGTGGGACCCTGGGCAGAGAAACATAGACTTGAAATTGATAAGTAATACCTGATCAAGTCAAGGAACCATCAGGAGTGGGAGAATACATACTTCACATTTCAGTGAATATCACCTATAAGGATGCTATAGTCCATCGGAATAGGGCAAACAAATATTGACAAAGCTCTCTAACATGGGATTTCTATTGCTGTGAAAGTGACACCATGACCAGAGCAACTCTTGTAAAAGAAAACATTAAACTGTGTTGGCTCATTTATGCTTCAGAGGTTTAGCTCATTATTGTCATAATGGGAAGGAAGGCAGCATATAGGCAATTATGGTGCTGTAGCTGAGAGTTCTTACATCTTGATCCTAAGGCAACAGGAAGTGAACTGTCTCACTGGGAGTGGCTTAAGCACATATAAAACCTCAAAACGCACCTCCAAAGAGACATACTTCTTCCAACAAAGTCACACTTCCTAATAGTGCCACACCCTTGGCACTCCATTTTCTTTCAAACTACCACAAAGGTCATTAGGAAGGAGTTACTGTCTATCAAGAGCATATATTAGCCTCATTGTCAACAAGATGTGTGTGCTTGGCAGTGGTCCAGAACACTAATATAGCAAAACACAAACAAATAGGCAATCTAAACAACAACAGTATTTTTTTTATTAAAAGCAAAGGGAACTGTGGATACTCAGCATCACAGTTGGAGGCCTTCAAGAACAGAAATCTTCAGTTTTATATACACACACACACACACACACAGGGAGGGAGAGAGAGAGAGAGAGAGAGAGAGAGAGAGAGAGAGAGAGAGAGAGAGAGAGAGAGAGAGAGAGAGAGAGAGAGAGAGAGCGGGAGAGAGAGAGACAGAGACAGAGACAGACAGACACACACACACAGAGAAGACTAAGGGGCTGAGGGGCTTATTGAAATCGCTCCTTAGTGTAATGGATTAGTATTTCTCAGCCAGGGAAATTTTAGTGTTATTTCTGGAAATCTTTGATCATTTGGGAGATTCTTCTGGGTGTCACATACTGCAGGAAGGGAAGCTAGTGGCAGCTAGTAGATACATAACATTGATAATTCTACATAATCTGTAATTTACAGAAGAACCTTATTATAACAAAAATTGGTAGAGGAGACTGAAAATTCTCTGTCTAACATGGTCCCAGAGTGAAGTAGCTTTTGGTAAATTTACTTTGTGATCATGAAACAACTGAGAATGAACAATATATTTTATTCATTTTGTTTTAAAAATTAAGCTTAAATGAAAGGGAAGCATATGTAAATAAAAACACATATATTGCTATTAATTTTCTTTAATTGTTTATTATTAAAATGATTACCAGGGCTACAGAGATCTCTCAATTGGTAAAGTACATGTTGTGCAACCATAAAGTTCAATTCTACAATGCCCATAAAAATTGATTGTTTGGGGACACATATAAAAGTCCAGAGCTGGAGAATGGAGACCGGTGGTCTCCATGAATTCTCGATGGGTATGTGGTCTCATTAGTTAGCAAATTGTTTGAAACAGTGAGATTCAGGTTTGGTGAAATATCCTACCTCAAAGAACAAATGTTGAGAATAATACACCTGTCCTCTGACCTTCATAGGTACATGCACAGGCATATGCACACATACACATACACTCACACACTCACACGTGCACACACACACACAAACACGTGCACAACACAATAATACTGTTTTGTCAAAATGAAAATATAACATTTATGAAGGAAGTGTTATTTTTATGTGTTACCATAAAGAGTTTATTGCGGAGTTAGAGATACCTGCAGAATTTAGAGGTTGAAAATGAAGATTTATTTTCTCACCATTTCAGTAGCCGAGAGAGAACTCAGGCTGTGACTCCAGGTCTTTGATGATATTGCAGAGACTTTGTCAGGCAGAACAACAGAACTATTGAGACTTAACTGTGTGTAAAGGATCTACTCCCAGTCTGAATTGTGCAATTTTCAAGCTTATTGTTTTACAGCTATGAATCTGATTTCCAGGATTCAAGTTATCCAGGAAATTCATCCCACGAAAGAAGAAGATAGAAGGAAAAGAAATCTTTCTAAAGTTGAATTTAGTTCAAAGTGAGCCAACTTTATGGACTATTTCCTCTTAGAGTACATTGCCAGTAAGTGCATCATATGGTCACACCAAGTGCAAAACAGATGGGGATACAGTCATTTATTCTGTCAGTAGCATGTTCAAATTTTGCAAAAATCTTGATACCGAAATGGAAGAGAAAATTGGACAGACAACTAGAAATACAGTCATTTTGTTTCACTGAATTATAAAAACAATGCAGCCTTATTAAAATGCAGTATGGGCTGTATAAAAAGAATTGTATGAAGTGGCATCTCCAATCTCATTTTCCCCAAGAGAAACATATGTAACATTGCCATGTGTTGTATCCCCTTACTTTCCCTGGTACAGATTTTCAAGATGTTAAATTTAATTGGAGGACATTCAATGGGCTTGCAAAAGAAAATAAAGACAGTTAAGTCTGATCTGCCTTTAAGAGTGTTTCCAGGACTGAAGACAAGAAAGCAAGACTAGTTGTGACACAGGGTATTGAGAACAAAATAGTTAATGATGCCCTAAAGGGCCTTACAAGTAAATAGGATTGTTTGATTCAGGAAGCAAGACATCTTAGGCACTTTCCACAGTGTACATTTCAACATCTATTTTAGGGATTTCAATTGGAAGTTTGAAATGTTCTATGAAAAGACTGAAACAAGAAGGTTGCTTTATTTATCATGGTGATGACAATCCAGTCACAAGATACTGTGCTCCTTGGGGGAAGTGCATGCAGAGTGAGATGGGAGAGAGAGAGGAATGAGAAAGTAATTTTTTAAAGTAAGAAGTAAGGGATAGAATTTAATGTAAATAAATCATTTTAACTCTTACCTTTAATATTTATGTCTGTTATAAAATTACATGTAATAATATAATTGAAACAGAGTGAAAGATGAGCCATGAGAAGTATTTAAGATAGTATGAGGATAACAAAACTGTAAAACACCTGAACTAAGATCATCACTACAAGTGTGTAATTCAGAGACAGAAGTTTGAAAAGCTAACTTGTTAGAGACTACAGAATACACTAACCAGACATTGAAAGTACCAGAAAATGAGGAAAAAGAAATAGCTAGCAACAAAAATTTTTATTTCTCACATTCCCGGTATATGTCTAGAAGAGGACAGAGGTTTCAAGGATTTTTCAGTCACTGTAATTTGGGAAATGTGAAGAACCTGGTGGTCATGTGTGTTACTAGAGCCACATTCACACTATGGAAAGCATGTTTATTTATTTTTATTGTTTTCCTTTGTGATGCTTTAATACAATACATCTGGCAAAGAATCAGTGTGATAATGGAGGTTGCCTTTGCAAAGTAACTGAAAATTTAGGCAATGAAACAATTGTTTTACATGCTGCTGATAAAATGGTGCAAAAAAAGATAATTAGTACTAACATACTCTTTAATTTGATCAGAAGATTGGCTACAAATTTAAAGATACTTTTGAGATACCAGCATTTCCAAAAATGTATAAGAATAAAAGCTCCTTTGTCATATAACAAATGGCTGAGAATGGCTGAGTTCATTTTTTTTTTTTTTTTGCTTTTTCAAGACAAGATTTCTCTGTATTGTTTTGGTGGCTGTCCTGGAAATAGCTCTGTAGACCAGGCTGGTATTGAACTCACAGAGATCTGCCTGCCTCTGTCTCCCAAATGCTGGGATTAAAGGCGTAGCATTGAAAATAATTGTTGCAAACTATAAGCAAATTGTTTTCCTACTCAGGGATGTGTAGAAATTACTTTCCCAACAATCCCATTTTGAAAAGTGAAACTTTGAAGATCCTGACTTATACTCTAGTGTCAGGGACCTCTGCCATAATCCAGCCCTAGCATTATCACTTCCTCCTAGAGAAGCCATGACTCCAGGCCATGCTACAGAAATACTGCCTCTTAAGATAGGAAGCAAGCTCCAAGAAAACAGCCTTGAGGCTTATGGGTCAGTTAAAGATTAAGCCTAGTGAAAATTACCAAGTCACTCGGGCTACAGGCTTGAGCAATAGAGGATAAGTTTGTGAAAGATAGAATTGAAACCTAAAATTAGGTTACCAGGCGACACAGAATGGCTTACCCCTAACACTGACCTTTGCTTCACCAGACTCATCGCAGCTGCAGTCACCACCCCCATTTTCTCCCCTCCTCACTTCCCACCTATGGCCCTATATAAATCCCTATGGAATGAATAAAGGTTGTCAGCTTGATCAGCCATGCTGACTTGCTGTCAGTTCTTATACCTCTTGTACTCCATTTTCTACTAGGTGTCCCTAGTCTTATGTTGACTGTCCCCCGCCAGATGGGCGAGCTTGCAGTATTTCTGCAGCGTGGCCTGGAGTCACGTCTTCTCTAGGGAAATGTGATAATGCTAGGGCTGGATTATAGTGGAGGACCCTGATACCACAACTAATTGCAAAATTCGAATTTAATCTAAGTTTCTGAGATGACTCTGAAGCACTGATGGATGATCTGACCTTCTTCGGTATTTGAAGGAAACAATATTCAGCAACATGATTCTATCCTGCTTAGACATAAACTAAATGCATCTTCCACTAAACTGCATTCATTGGAGTTTTGAAAAGCTAAGTTTGAGTCCTAATTCTGAAAAAGGAAAATAATTTAGTAACTCCATCATAGATTTGGGGAAGAAAAATTAAATAAAATCTTGCCTAAAAGTTCTAGCACAGATATTTCTTTTCTTGTATTGGGCAAGAGTTAACCAAACTAATCAGATGCTACTGTGATCCAAGTTAGGTCTTTTATAGGTATTATATTAAGTATACAACAGTCATGAGAAATATGATATAGATATTTCCAAAAATTAGAAAAGAACAAATAGTCCAGTAAAGTAAAAATTCCATCACTACTTGAAATCGGTTGGAACACAACTGTAGAGGCTGAAACTAAGTGCTCATTCAGCATGAAATTTATGCTAATTTCAGCTCATTAATCTCCCTATGATTATGATAACTGCTCATTTACGTGTAAGTTCTAATGAAGTAATTGCTTAAGATCTCATAAAGAAATGTTGTGTTTATGAAATTCTTCTTTTATAGCTCTTAATAAAAAACATAGTTCCAAGCAATGAAACAGAATCACCAAATTCACCAAGGCTCAAGATATAATATATTCAACACTACAAATGTGTAACTTAATGCACAGATAGTTATCTGTCAGTTGCTGCTATTATGCAAAGTAGTAAACACCTGATACCAGTTTAAGTTCACATCCTAGGGTTTCATCTCCAAACATGAAGGAGACAGCTGAAGGACATTTCCCTCAGCATTCATTGCAATAGGGAAAACAAATAAACAAGCAAGCAAAAAAGAATACCTAAACACCCAGAATAAATGTTATAGTAGTTAATTGTAGTAGTTGTGGAACAACTCACTGTGGAGTCGTTTGGAGCAGGTATGAAGACTGAGTACATTTATATGTTCAGTTCCAGGATGACTATTGTTGAAAGAATAAAATTCAAGAAAATCAATAGCAACATTGGCCTTACAAAACCAACAAACAAGCATGAAAAACATAAAAAAAACAGAGAAATTCATATCTAGTTCTCCTGTTTTAAAAAGAAGCAACTCTGTATAGTGACATTTAATTACATCCAAGTGTGATGGATATCTCAAACAAGTCTGGCTCACATCTGTACATTGTAGCCCACTATTCCATATGGAAAGAAAATCTGAGGTTATTGAAATCAGTAGTTTATTCCATGTATACATAAGGGTCATTGAGGAAATGAATGAATCTACTAGACTTACTTTTCCCCCACAAATTAAAAAAAAACATTTAAAAAGTGTGTTTTCTGGTTAGGTGTTTTGGCTCATGTCTGCAGTCCCAGTATTTATGAGGTGGAGGCAGGTGTACTGCTATAATTTTAAAGGCAGTGTCAGCTATATAATCAGGTCCTGTTGCAAGATAGATAGATAGATGATAGATAGATAGATAGATAGATAGATAGATAGATAGGGTTGATAGTATAGATATATAGGACAGATAAATGATAGATAGGATATGTAAATGATAGATAGACAGACAGACAGACAGATAGATAGGTAAAGTCGGAAAGATGACATTTGTTTGCTCCTAAATACCAAGTTAAAAAGAGACACCAGGGCAGAGGAAGTGGCTCATTTATTTGTACTTACCTAGCATGCATGCATGAATCCCTGGGGTTGTTCCCCAGTACCACATAAATCAGGCAGGGGAATTTATTATTAAAATGCCAATGCTGAAATACAAAGGAAAGAGGCTCAGAAGTCCAATATCATCCTCAACTACATGAGTTCGGGGTATGTCCAGGGTGAGACCATGTCTCTATATAAGCCCAGAATCAAAGTAAAGAGTAAGAAAAAAAAACAAAGTTAAGTTCCAAATTCAAGGTCATTTTCTGTATGATTCTTTGTCTATATAAAACTCAAATCTTAATCTCAACAGCTTTTGAATGTTAAGAAAAGTTCCTGCTTCAAAAGATGACCCACTGGGAATCATTTTATGGAGGCATCAAACACTAAACACAGGAAGCTGGACCTGACCAGGAAATACTAAAACCTTAGACAGAAGCAGAAGAAAGGATTGCACAAATGCATTTGTTGTCCTCATATGTTTTTAGAGTTTCTGATTTCTCTAGAAGCAGAGATGCATTTCAAAGGGAGCTAACTGCATCTCTGTAGTTGTGATGGAGCAGTTGTTTCTCAGTTTAAATGAATGAGAAGATTAGCTTCCATCTCTAGTTTGACTTCTTGAAGTGCTGGAGACACAATACAAAGGAGTGAGTTAAGAAAAGCAGCTCTCAGGCCAGAGCTGATGGGAGCCTGGAAAGAAAGGCCTAGTCTGCTCTCATCTGACATTATGTATGCATCAATTGTTACTAGTTTCTGTGGCCTTTACACTGGATCAATAAGCCTCAAATGCCAGCTTGGCTATGAATGAAACTACTGGACTAGATAATAGTGTATTGACTTTAAGTAAACCTGGGAAAATTCTTTCTCTATTTCACTTTTACCATTCACAGTAAGGATACAGAAAATGAATGCATTCCAAGAAAATTAATTGGTTAGTTAGGAGGTATTGCTTTTTTCTTACTCTAAACATCGCTTCCAGTGGAACTATTAACTAATTTTACTATTTAGCTTTTTATTCTGTCTCTTAGGCAGATTTTGAGGCATAGCACCCTTATCTCATCAGAGTAATTGAGAGCAACTTTTCTTCACTCATCTCATTCCCCAGGGATACATTTTATGAAATAGTCCTGGTCCCATTTCGACATTACCTGAGAAGGGGAGAGGGATTTGATCTAATTCTTGAGGGATAAAATGGATTGTTATGTTTGGTTCTAATGCAGTCCTGTAGTGAATAATGAGGACAAGACAATTTGCACTTCATCTGGCTCTTTTATTTTTATTTCACAGTTCGGGAGGTAGTACAGAAAGCCATACCTATTCATCTTCAGAGGAGTCTTGTATATTAGTGGAAAGACAGATATCAATGTACTCATGATTTGAAAATGTCTTAGGTGAATATACAACAGAGTGATTGACCCAAAGGCTTTGCTGCAGATTCTGTTGCAGTGGAGTTTTAAGATAGGGTCTAGAAGAGGAGAAATAGGCCTGTGAATATTTGAGAGAAGAAAATTCTGAGCAGTAGTAGGCATAGCAATAAACTTCTCACTAATTGTTTAAGGAATCAACAAACAACATAGCTAATTTGACATAAAATAAAATGACCACTGAGAGAAAATGTATGAAGCTTTTAATAAATTGTCAGGCAAAATCTACCTGTCAAATGGAAGAAACAGTGATCCATTATTTCATGGCACTACCAGAGAGGTGGAGTCCATCAAGGTATAGGGGTATGGGTAGACATTCAATGCTCCAGTCACCTTTTTTCATTTTAAATGTATCGAAAAGCAGAGTTTTGTAACTTAAAGTCTGCAGAAAGAAACAACTATTGCTACCTTAGTTTTACATTATAGTATCTTGCCTACCATAATTCCCTAGCTGAGTGTCTTCAGACATGCTCACACAAATATAAGTGTAAAAATCAAAAGAATCTCAACTCTTCTTTTATGTTTACCCAATGGACTTAGATTCTTCCATTCATCTTTATCCTTGAATAGTCTCAAATTATCCAACCCCTCCATTTTAAGGAGATGGCATCATGTGTTTTCCTTCACTTTATTTCACAAATGCTGGAGAATCAATAATTCAGTAAAGAAAGCAGAGAGCAAAAAGGAGTAATGAATAACAAGATGAAAGTATGCAGTTCATTTATCTAAGGAGCCTAAGGAATGGAGCATGTTCTTGTGGATTCATTGAGGAACAGTGGACTGAGACTGTAGAATTCTGCAGTACTGATAAGAGTAGGAGCTAAGGTGTTGTGCTGTTTAAAATAGCAAGCCGAAGATGAATGGCATTAGAATACTTGTTTTGGTTGCATACGCATGAAATTTTCTGATAACTACATTAGATTCCAATACTTAAAATGCCTTTTTACGAATTCAATATATAGCAATTCAAGTTTCTGCAAGCCTATCTGACTAGTCTATTCTGACCAGTCACTGTGCACAGGAGATGATTGTTAGTGAACAGGCCTGGTCTCACCAAGTTGTGATACCCTGTCTGTTCTTAAAAACTAGAATACACAACCTAGCTTTTTAGATTGTGTCTTATTTGGAAAAGATATTGAAACTGACTACTCTGTTGCTTCTACCTGGCTTATTCTGTGTATTTATATTACCTTCCTCACATAAACAATGAAATTTGTTTCTCACAACTCAAAGAAATAAAGTTTCTTGTTCTTGTTGTTTTCCTTATTTCCCCTGTAGACATGAACAACCCCCGCTTGTAATTTCTTCCCCTGAAATGTGAGTATTAAGTGATATTTTCTGGAATATTTTGAAGTATTTGAAGGCACAGTTACAATGCTTACTGCTCACTGTCAACTTGGCTGGATCTAAAAACACCTAGGTGATGGATGTGACGCCAGTTATTTCATTGGGGATTTATAGCAAATATATTAATAGTAAATATATTAATAGAGATGGAGAAACATAAACCCTGAGTGCATCACCATTCCCTAAGTGGGATCCTAGATTTGATGAGTGTGGGGGGTGAGGCAGAGGGCTGAGCACCAGCATACACCCACTCCTTTCTTCATGTTGACTGTGGATGTCATGTGATCAACTAACTCATGCTCCTGCTGCCTTGATGTCCCTATGCATCATGAAGGATAATCTTCATCTATGAGTCATAACAAACCCTTCCCCCATTAAGATGCTTCTGTCAAAGTATTTTATCACTCCAACAGAACCCAACATTTTTGGTCTATTAAGCAAGCTTTATTTTATGTGCCAGGGATGTCTCCCTAAAGTCAGGTATGAAGGAATAGCATTGAGTAAACTTCTTAGGCATCTTTTTATAATGGAAAACTGCAAACTGGATTTCTAGAGACAACATAAGAAAAAAAGCAGATAGCATTTGAGATTACTTGGCAAAACATCTTATCTATGAGGGTGGAGGTATGGGTAAGGTCAGGGTGTGGAGCAGGGCAAATTCCAGGAATAGGTCAAAGCAGGATCAAACTCAAGTTTTACACTAAACAGAAAGGGCCTATTTGACCTTGTGACAACTTCTAATCTTAAAATGGAGTCAGGCTGGTCCATCATGGGGTGAAATCTGCAATATAATTCACAAAATATCTTGAAAGATTAGTTTTTAAACACCTTGTGCTTTTCTCTGGTGGACACGCATCCATAATAATAATTTGTTTGTTTCAACTGGTGATGTGGAATTCACCACTGACTGAAGTTAAGAGCAATGGTGTGACTCTGGTTGACCAATGTGAAGCATTGTAATCCTCTCTGGTTCTTACCTCCTCTCCTATCTTGCTCCTCCCAAATAGCCAACTATCCTTCTGCTACACCCCCTCTTAAGAACCCTAGCTACAAATGGTTCCTCCCTATCACTTCCCATCAGCTGGTTAATTACTCAGTTTCCTGACCTCCATACAGAGTGATTAATCTAGGGATGGGATTATTGTTAAATCAGAGCCACTTATGTACATGAGGCACGAGTTTTTTTTTTTCTTGATGTGCTTAGCAATTACTTTCTCTCTCATTCACTTTTGTCCTTGCCTTGGTGAGGATGGATCTTTGGGTGGTTAGGCGCCACTTAGTAAGGAGAGCCTGACAATTGTGTACCCAGCACCAGACAAACAAAAGCTGAAAGGTATGCAGAGAAGCAGAATGGAAAAAAGAGGAAAAAAATACTCCTTATAGTGTTGTCCATGGATATAGGCATTTCTAAATCTAGCTGTTCCTTGTGCATTCCCTTACTTTTCATTTTGACAGATATAGTTAAATTCTGTCTCAGCTAACATTAAAATATAGACTGCTAATCATATCTACAATGATTTCTCTGTGTCATTTAATGAAAACTTTCTTGGTTTGGTTATTTTTAATATCATCTCAGTTTTAATATTATCCTCAGTACTCTTCAGGAACTATCTCACTATTTTTATTCTTTTTCAATCTTAGAAAAGATTTACTATGAGTATTACATGAGATAATAAAGATTTTTGAATGATAACATTAGATATAGTGCTTTAAGTACTGTTTCTGGTTGAAATTTTTATCCTGGTCATTTTGGGCAGGAAATGAGCACAGTTTCTTGTTTACCCCAGGCTATATAGCTGAGGATGACCTTGAGTTTATGATCCTCCTACTTCTATCTTCCAAGTTCTGTTACACTCACTTAGCTTATGTAGTATCATTAATCAATAATCCTGTGTACATTGAACAATCACTCTATCAACTGAATTATAACTCCACCTCTTATTACAAGCTCAACATCCAAGGTTTCTGAAAATTATTCTTGAGAATTGTATCGTTTACATAAATATGTACTGATGTATGGAAATGGATACTCCTCACTTTGGTTTCCCAAGTCAGGATGGCATAGGACCAGACCTGTCTGCTGACCCCCACCTCCTGTTTGTGGTAACTGGCTCATGATAGATATGACACAGGAGATCAGTGAGTTGCTTCCTCAGAATGTTGCCTTGATATATTTTCAGTTTCCAAGAAAAATAAGTAAACATGCCAGTTTACAGTATGGTCTTTTGGCTTGGAGATTTGACTTAGTGGTTAAAAGCACTTCAAACATTAATGAAATCATTTATTTTATGCTTCTGATAGTGAAGAAATGTTAACATGCATTCATTACAACTGGTAAAATAGAATTTACTGGACTAATTCATGCTTATAGCTAACTAACAATACATGAACACATCGCACAATTCAGAAACTCTGCTGGTCATTTCACAGACATCTTCTCATTTACCCAAATAATGGGCACACAAATGCACATAGAATTCATAATTTTCCTGATTTTGCAGAGAAGTTTACCTGTGTTTTCTGGGTGACTGTACTGAGAAAAAATTAATATCAAAATGTAGAATCCAGAATTGATTTTAGTAAAACGCCCATAAGGAATTTTATTACAGCCTGGTAGTGGTGGCACATGCCTTGTAGACCAGGCTCGTCTGGAACTCACACAGATCTGCTTGCCTCTGCCTCCCAAGTGCTGGGATTATAGTATCACCACCTTGAGGGGAGGATATACTATTTTTAAATATACTAGCAATAAACTCCCTGGTATCAGACTCTCTGAAGTTTGACACAAATTTACAAAGTCATTCTCACTTCTTTCTTGTTTGTTTACCTGCCTCCTATTGCTACCAGTTACATGCTTATCAGAACTAACAACAAATATTGGTGAGGATGTAAGGAAAAAATAACCTATTCACTGTTTTTATGTCTCTAAACTACTGCAGATGTAAATCCATTAGGTGCCCTCAGAACAAAGAATACAGAACTATTATTCAACTTTATAGGTTTTAAATCATCTCTAGTTTCTTATAATACAGAATTCAATAGAAATGCTACATAAGCAAGGCTTTGGTGAGACACGCCTTTAATCCCAGCACTTGTGAGGCAGAAGCATGCTGATCTCTGTGAGTTTGAGGCCAGCCTGGTATTTAGAGCAAGTTCCAGGACAGGCTCCAAAAAAATATAGAGAAACCCTGTCTTCGAAAAACCAAAAAAAAAAAAAAAAGATAAAAAAATGCAACATAGCACAGACAGTGAGGTCAACAATAAATAAATGGGACCTCCTGAAACTGAGAAACTTCTGTAAGGCAAAGGACACAGTCAGCAAGATGAAAAGGCAGCCCACAGAATGGGAAAAAATATTCACTAACCCCACATCTGACAGAGGGATGATCTCCAAAATTTACCAAGAACTCAAGAAGCAAGTCTCCAAAACACCAAAGGATCCACTTAAAAAGTGGGCTACAGAACTAAATAGAGAATTCCCAGTAGAAGAGTCTAAAATTGCTGAGAGGCACTTGAGAAAGTGCTCAACATCATTAGCCATCTGGAAAATGCAAATCAAAACAACTCTGAGAGGCCATCTTACTCCTGTCAGAATGGCTAAAATCAAAAACAGCAATGACAGTTTATTCTGGAGAGGATGTGGTGAAAGGAGAACACTCCTCCACTGCTGGTGGGAGTGCCAACTCATACAGCCACTTTGGAAATCATTATGGAGAGTCTTCAGAAAAATGAGAATAGCCGGGCGGTGGTGGCACACACCTTTAATCCCAGCACTCGGGAGGCAGAGGCAGAGGCAGGCGGATCTCTGTGAGTTCGAGGCCGGGCTGGACCGACAACCTCCAAAACAATACAGAGAAACCCTGTCTCATAAAACCAAAAAAAAAAAGAAAGAAAAGAAAAATGAGAATAAGTCTACCACAAGACCCTGTAACTCCACTCTTAGGCATATATCCAAAAGATTAACATTTATACAACAAGGACATTTGTTCCACTATGTTCATATCAGCATTGTTTGTAATAGCCAGAACTTGGAAGCAACCTAGATGCCCCTCAACTGAAGAGTGGATAGAGAAAATGTGGTACAGTTACACAATGGAGTACTATTCGGCAGAAAAAAACAAAAACAAAAACAATGGAATCCTGAAGTTTACAGGCAAATGTATGACACTAGAAGAACCCATCCTGAGTGAGGTAACCCAGTCACAAAAAGAGAAACATGGCATGTACTCTCTCATATATGGATTTTATACATAGATCTGGGGAGTGCCAGCCTACAATCCCATGGCCAGAGAGTCTGGGAAACAGAACCTTCATTCGGTGGCTGATGGAAGCAGAGGCAGACTCCCACAGCTAAACACTGGACTGAACTCAAGGAATCCAGTGACAGAGAGGGAGGACTGATGAGCAAAGGGGTTAAGACTGGGCTAGTTTAACCTCTAGAAACAGCTGACCTGACAAGAGTTAGCTCTTCAATCCCAGCCTGATGGCTGGGAATCTAGCATAGGACTGATCCAGACCCCCTGAATGTGAGTGTCAGTGAGGAAGCCTAGGCAATCTTTGGGACCTTGGGTAGTAGATCAGTATTTATCCCTGGTATACAAATGGACTTTGGGCTCCCATCCAACAACGAGAGATGCACTCTCACCCTGGACTCTTGGGGGAGGGTCTAGGCCTGCTCTGGATGAAATGGCAGACTATGGACACCCCCATGGAGGGCCTCACCCTCCCTGGGGAAATGAGGGGATATTGGAGGGGTTGGTGGGAATGCATGGGATGAGGGGAAGGAAAAGGAGAGGAACCTGGAATTTGACTTGTGAAGCAACCTTGTTTCTAATTTAAATTTAAATTAAAAATAAAAAATTTACATAGACATTGTATTCTATTGTTTAAGAAATAATGACAAGAAAATAATCTGTATATATCTACTATGTGTTTTGTTTTCCAATACCTTTCTCATACAATTTATTAAATCTGTGTACCAAGAACTCTTGAGTACAAAGGGTATGTATCGTTTCCACATTTCTCTACCTAATGAAAGACATATATATATATATATATATATATTCAGTGAATGTAATGTATTGAATGCAGTTTTTACTATGAGTAATTCTGTGATTCACTTGTTCAGAAAAATGCACCATATTTTATTTAATTACATGGAACTGCTCTCCTATTTTAGAGAAATTTACTTGATATTGAAAGATATAATAGCTGCCTGAAACTGAGGAATGAACTTATGTTACATGAATTATATAATCCCTATATATATGTGTATATATCCTATGTTCTATAACTCATATAACATAGGTTCATTCGTGTGTGTGTGTGTGTGTGTTTATCGGAGAAGATTTAGAAGTAAACATGGGGTTTTAAACTTGAAGATATTTGGTATAAATCTGTTTTTCTCCAATTAATTTAAAGAAAAGCTGGTTTCTGAAACAAAGAAATGGAAAGATGCCCCTAAGACCCTCTTATCTCTTAAAAGGGCAAACTTGATTGTAAGGAACTATTTTTAGCCATGCTTTGAAATCTTGTTAGCTTCAAGAAAATGGGCTATTTATATATCTTCTTTTATGTCAGAATATATTAAAGCCAGGAGCTGGCATTACATTTTATATTAATTATATTTTAAAATGTAGTCATAAGATATATTGTTTAACAAATATTCACAATGACAATGATTTCAGAACCCAAATAGAACAGTCAAAATTGAAAATACTAGAACAAAAGCATCTATAATCTGTGTAACCCCTTATCATAAATTGACCTTCCTAGTGTAATAACTAAGCAAATAGAATTCTTAACAAAGCTTAGACAGAATACAGATTCAAAAACTATGAAATTAACATATTTTACAGCCTGAGATTTCAATGACAAAGCTGGTCTCTGGTACAATTTAGGGCCATCAACATTTTAGTAAGGATAGCAGGCATGAACAATCTGATTAAAGGAGGCTTTTAAAACATCAATTTTAAAACTTTATAGGGCAAAAAGCAAATGCCAAAAGAAAATTAGTCCTGTGAGTACTAGCCTTGGCTAAAAGGATTACGACTTATATATCATTAGTATTATGAACTGGGTAGGTTATGAATGTGAAGGAATATTGCTTTTTACCAAAAATATAAGAACTACAGAGTTCTGCATGGCCAATGGTGTATGTACATTAGGGGAAGATGGGATTTAAGGAAACTGCTTGCCATATAGTACTTTCTCTTGATTTGTAAAATGAAAATGCTTTGAGAATTCCTTTGTAAGAGCTCCAGCTGATGAACTGACACAGAAAAGTGTCGAGTATATGGACAATAGAATGCTACTCGGGAATGAAAAAATATGAACCAACCGTGTCTCTAAAAATCTTCATGTATTTGAGAAGCTTCCCACCCAGTAAGACAAGCTGTTCACAAAAGACTCAGAAAATGTAACTGATCATATGAAAGAACAGAAAAGACAAGGCCAGAGTAATAAATGCAAAGCTATGATTGCTTAGTTGTCTATATGAATGTGTGTAACACAAATATATATATATATATATACACACATACACACACACACATATTATATATGTGATCTAGAGACGGATATTGGGGTTCAAGCTTCAAACTGAATATCAGAAAAGCAAAGCAGCCAGTCACTAGCTCTTACCTTTAGCTCAGGCTGAAAGGGCTGATCCACTCATGAGCTCCTCACCAAGTCTCAAAATACTGCCTCTCCTTAGTGTGACTGGAGAACAAATGCCTTTCTGAGACCTTGCTTCTGTATTATATACTTCCCCAATGTTGGGATTAAATGTGAGAGCTGTAATTCTCTTTTAGAATGAATCGCTCTTGAGTAGGTCTGGGTGGTCGTGGACTCACAGAGATCTGTCTATCTTTTAACCCTGAGGCCTTGGATTAAAGGTGTGTACCACCATGTCCTCTCTTCTGCTTGCTGGGATTAAAGGTGTGTGCCTGGCTTCTATGGCTTGTAGCTGACTTTGCTTTCTGAATCTACAAAGAAGCTTTAATAAATCATAAACAATTTCTCACATGTATTTTATATACATAAATACAGGCATTTACTTGTGTGCATACATGTGTATATACTAAGAAATATTGGTGAATTTACTGTAGATAAAATACTATGCTAAAGTAAAATTTCCTTTGGAATATCTAAACTTCAATGTTCTGGGTATTAATTGGACTTCAGCACATGAGTTAGGGGTCATATACCTTTATTTTATTTTAGTTTAGTTTAGTATGACCACTGAAATATGAACAGATCTGAAAAAATCAATGTAGCTTATTTGAAAAAATATGAAATTTCAACTAATATTTTACTTGGAAAACACATTTTCCTTAAATTTGCATTGATACTCATTTTAAAAACATTTATTGGGATGAAGATTATTGTGTAGAGTGATATGTAGCTGCAGAAAATACTGAAGGTCATATGATGTTTCCACATTTTAGCCAAAAGTTTTATTGAACAGATTGCATAAAATATCTTACATCTACTTTATAAGTGCTGGTATAGAATAATATCCTGATATTTAGCCTCTATTCTAAAATATTAACTGGGAAAACAGTCACGTTAGCCTTTCTGTTGAGTACATAGGTATAAATAGGTTTAGTACACAGCTCCAAATGGATGTCTTCATTAAATACCTGCCCTCAGAGCTCAGGGTATCCCATAGAAGAGGAGATAGAAAGTGTAAGAGCCAGAGGGAATGGAGGACACCAGGAAAACAAGGCCATCTAAATTAATTGAACAAAGCTCATATGAACCCACAGAGACTGAAGCCGCAACCACAGGGCAGTCATAGGTCAGCACCAGGTCCTCTTTGTATGTATTATAGCTTTCTGTTTAGTGTTTTCATGGGACTCCTGAATTTGTGAACAAGTGAGTCTTTGATTCTCCTACATTCTCTTGAAGTTCTTTTCCTTCTGTTGGTCTGCCCTATCCAACTTCAACATGATAGGTTTTGTTTATCCTTATTATATTTTATTTTGCTAAAGAAGAAAATAATGTTTAACATTTGGGTTAAGAATATTTGCTTTTTAATTGGATTGCTTGCTTGATAATTACCAAATATGAGAATATGGGAGTACTTTGGTTATGTTATGGTATTAATTAGGTTTATCACTGTAAACTTTTCACAGTTATATATATATATATATATATATATATATATATATATATATTTGAGGAATGTGGGTTATAGGTAGTACTTACATATTCCTTAAAATAATTTTTTAATTGTTTCATCACCATGGTTAAATGAACTATAGTGTATAGTATATACTATATAAAGTGTATAATTTTTTACTTCAGCATTTATGTTCATAGTTCATAGTTATTTATACAAACATTATTTTCAAATAAAGGATTTTTTTAGTATGAGTTAGGAGGGTGTAGGCTAGCACAGATTGGTGGTTTGTAGTTCAGGGATTTGGGAGAAGGAGGACATGTGGCTATGACATGATCATGTCAGGAGCATCTCTGTTTCAGAGTGTTGTTTTTCATTGTGATTGTGGTGGTAGTCACACTAATTACATGCATGACAAAAAGACGTATAATATGCTAGTATGAAATCCATGCATTTCAGCATAATAAATAGGTTATCTTTCAGATAAAAATGGGCTAAAGGTATAAAACATTCAATATGATTCAACTTTTGATGACTTTGTAGCTATTTTCAATTTATTTCAAACCATTTGTAAAATAATTATAATACATATTATAAATGAAAATGCAGAATATTTCAAATATAAGATGAAAATGTTCAATCCTTTAGATGCGACACAACCACATTATATTCAAAACCAACTCCATAAGATACACTATAAGCAGTTGAAAACTGTGCTCTGGTTAGTATGTAGCATTCAATTTTGGTGAGAACTTAAAGATGACAGAAGGGGACAAACTCAGTGATTATCAGGTGAGAAAATATTCAGTCAAAATCTATTGTACTAGAAATTATGCTAATTAAGATTAAACTATCTACTTTATTTTTAGGTTCAAGTAATTTTTCAGAAATGTGGACTAATCTTTTAATACATGATTTTTTCTTGTTCAGTGCCTTTCATATTTGTAGTTTAGTTTCCCATGTACATTTTATTAAATATCTCTTAGGAGTTCTTAGTATGGATTTCACATTACTTGATATTCATCAATCAGTTTATTAATCTCTATTAACCTATGGTGTCATTAGCTCCCTCAAGCAATATCTATTGTTCCTGGGTATTACAATAGTTTGTTTGTTTCCCTGCTTTCCTTTTATTAAGTCCCTGTGTACAACCATTAGCTCTTTATTTATTTTGTTGTTACTGCCTGGTAGAAATACTAAATGGAGAAATGCCAGTTACACTAGGAGAACAATGAAAGTCACTTAATACATGTTTTCAGTAGGGGATGGGAATGAGGGATACATGGATTGCTATCAAATGCTTTATTTCTAGAGACAATTTGAGAATGACTTTTAAATAGAGAGAACACCATGAATGATGGATGTGTGATGGCTCAGGCTAAAGCCTGAGCACTAAGGTTGTATTCTAAAGAGAGCAAAGAGATAGCTGGGCTTTAGATAAAATGTACCATGTGTGGAAGTCTTTATATAGAAGGCAAGTTAAATAGTATGTAACCTACTCAGATGAGTTAAGAGTAAGCAAAGTTAGAGAGAGTGAAAATTAGTAGGAAGGCAATATATAAATGAATTTGGAAAATGCTTAGGGAAGAAAGAATTAAGACTATATGACTGATTTAACAGGAAAGAATTTGCATAAGTTTTTTTAAATGGTGTCCAGATTTCATTATTGAATCTGCTATATTCATCATTTTGATGCTCAAAGATCCCTGGGAGGAGGGTGTAATATACATCACTTTGCAAACAAAAAAATAATCATACACTGGTACAAATATGAGAGTTCGTAATCAACCTGATTTGTATTCACTTGGGTCCTGTATGCACCAAAATCAAACACAGTAGTAAAAAGATGCTTTCTTTGGTTAATCTTTTATGTTCTTATTTTGTTACTAAAATGTGGGAAATAGAAGCAGATAGGATCAAAAGTCAGGTGTTCTCGTTGGGTTTTGTTACTTAGCAGTATTTTAATCTGCTCTGCATGGTATATTTAAGGTGTTATTCTTCTTAGTAGAGGATATGAGTTCTGCCCTTTGAGTATGTGGTTCTCTTCTACTGGCATTTCAGTCTTCATGCCTGTTCTGTCCATTCATTTGCTTCCATCTTCGTAGGAACTTAACATTCTGAATGGGAAAAAGGAAATATTAGCAAAAAAGACAAGAACCCTGAATGAAAAGAATCAGGCACCTCTTGACACTAAAAAGGAACACTGAAGTAAAAAGCCTGATTTGCCTAGTTTCTCCTTCGTTTTTCTATTCCCTTGTTAGAATGGGAAGATGATACCATTCTGACAGATGTCTGGGTATGGAGGAGGGCAAATAATTGTGTACCTTTTACATAATAAACATTTGCCCTTTGGGGGAGTGATGGGAGATGTCATTCTGAAATCTGTCTCTTATTGATTGTTGAATAAAGCACTGTTGGCCAATTGGGAAGCAAGATAGGTAGGACTAGGAGTCAAGGAGGATTCTGGGAAAGAGAAGCACAGGGAGACATCATGTAGCTGCCATAGAAGAAACAGGTCCAGACCCTTTCTCTGGTAAGAGAAATACTTAGATTTACAATTATGGGGTAAATACTTAAATCAAAGATAGCCAGTAAGAAACCAAGCAAACGGCCAACAGCTTCATAATTAATATAGCCTCCTGTGTGTTCACTTGGGACTGATGCAGCTCTGAATCCAGGCTAGCAGGAAGACTTCACTCTACATAATGGTATCAGAATGTGGGATTGAATTTCCATGTAGCACGACAAAAGCTTTAAAGGAATTTTAGAAACAAAAAAACAGAGAGAAGCATAGCATTTTGGTAGCAGCATTTTTCTCAGGTGAGCTCTGTTTTGCTAGGGGCAATCAGTGACTCACAAGGTTCACTTAAGAGAGTCTTCCTGACTCAGCATAAGCCAAAAACACAAAACAAAAAAAAAAAAATCAAGGTTCTTTTATGAGGCTCTGCTAACAATTGAAAGGTGTGTATGTACAGCTGGAAGTGGCAGTGACCACATCTCCAAGCCTGTAGCTTTTGCTGGATGTCATCATAGACTGATGTGTGTGCAGGAGTCAAACTTACGCCCCCCACCTTGGAAAAACTGCAGTTTAAACATCCACGGTTTTAACAGATAAGACACATGGCCAGAAAAACATAAATATTTACAGTAAAGTAAGATTTAGATGAAGAAAAACCTCTGAAGGTTTACAGTGTGTTTAAAAATATAAGTAGGATTGAAAGAGAGAAAGAAACGACATAGTGGTAAATGAATAGAGAAGCCGGCTGTGGTGGCACATACTGGTAGGATTTGCTCCAGAGGCAGAGGCAGAGGCAGGCGGATTTCCAGAGAAAACCTGTCTCAGATAAATAAATAAATAAATAAATAAATAAATAAATAAGTAAAATAAATAGAGTAATAATAGATGAATAAGTCACATAAAGATGGAAAATACACAGAGTCTCTGGATAATGTAAGCTATTGTGTTTTTCAGTTTTTTGATTGCTAAGGAAGAAACAACTGCTAAAGTACACTTGATTATAAATGCTACTGAATTAATTCAACTTAAATCTTTTAAAAACACCTTGACTTCAAAATTTGAGTATAAGGATATGTTACTTTGGAAAAGATATTTTATTTGTGTTTCTACAGAAAGCTTTGAATTCCTTCCAGGATTCTGTGGTTTGATGAACTATGACCCACGGAAGCAGTAGCCCACGTGATTCAACATCTAAAACAGCTAAGATGATGCAACCTTACATATCATGAAAATAAGGACTTGTACAGGTTTCTGAGTTTTGTCATGATCCCCACGGTATAAACAGCGCCCACGTCCAGCACAAAGCAGTTTGGAATGAGCAACGTACAAATTCTCATATTATTTATAAATATTTGTTTTCATTTGAATGGAGTTGCTTATAATTGGTTAATGGTCATCATCAATCTCTTTTTAATGGTAAAAGGGAAATTATGGTATGAAAATAAATACTTTGTATTGGTATGTTTTTTCTTTTATTGATACAAATTCAAGGTCAATTTTGTGATATGTATATTTCTCCTCTTGTTTAAGTATTGTGCTTGTACTGGTCTTTTAAAATGTAATACATAAATAAATACAGGTTATAGATAGTTACTTATAATAGTCAGAACTTATAGTTAGGTGAGTTAGGGTTTCTAGATATATAGAGATTTATTTGAGATAGATAGATAGATAGATAGATAGACTTCAAAACTTTCAAAGACCTTCAGAAAATGGCATATAAAATGGTTTAGGGTTTTTCTTGACAATGAGAAATGTCTGCTAATGGCAGCACCAATTAAGTCTGAGAGGAAGATGGGCATCACAGAAACTCATTATGGAGTTTCCTTTCAACATGGCAAGATTAGCCATTTGGGAAAGAAACTGCTCTTGACTGGACTGCTTAACTGTTGCTGTATAAACTGGACACACAGAACCCACAGGAAAGTGACTGTTGAACTCAAATAGTCCTTCAGGGTTCCTGCTCCATAGAAGAGTCTACAAGACTTTCTGAAGGACACAGAAAAATGAATGACAGACTGCCAATGCAGATGGACACTTTGAAATTTCTTGATTTGTTGAGGAGTCTTCCAAACTTCAGTGGCTTATGGGCTGAAGATGGATGCCCCAACATTACAGAGGAACTTCAGGTGACTGTCCAGGTAGCAAGATGTCTCTGTCAATTCTAGTGTTTATATATTATCCTTCTGTGGTCTTTGAAGGAGTTGAAGACAGATAGTTATAATCATAGCTTTTCTTGGTTATGATAAAAGATAAGCTACATTTTAATTGGATCCTTTGGTGTTTTGGAGACTTGTTTCTTGAGTTCTTTGTAAATTTTGGAGATCAGCCCTCTGTCAGATGTGGGGTTAGTGAATATCTTTTCCCATTCTGTGGGCTGCCTTTTTGTCTTGCTGACTGTGTCCTTTGCCTTACAGAAGCTTCTCAGTTAAAAGAGGTCTCATTTATTAATTGTTGATCTCACTCTCTGTGCTACTAGTTTTATGTTCAGGAAGATGTCTTCTGTACCAATTCATTCAAGGGTACCACCCACTTTCTCTTCTAAGAGGTTCAGTGTGGCTGGGTTTATGTTGAGGTCTTTGATCCATTTGGACTTAAGTTTTGTGCATGGCGGTAGACATGCCAGCATCTAGTTATGCCAGCACAATTTGTTAAAGATGCTTTCTCTTTTCCATGGTATATTTTTGGCTTCTTTGTCGAAAACCAGATGTTCAAACATATATGGGTTAATATTAGGGTGTTCAATTCGATTCCATTGGTCTACCTGTCTATTTTTGTGTGAATACCAAACTGTTTTCAGGACTACAGCTCTATACTAGTGCTTGAAATCAGGGATGGTGATGCCTCCAGATGTTGCTTTGTTGAGTAAGGATGTTTTGGCCTATCCTGGTTTTTTATTTTTCCATACAAAGTTGATTATTGTTCTTTCAAGGTCTGTGAAGAATTGTGCTGGGATTTTAATGGGGATTGCATTGAATCTGTAGATGGCTTTTGGCAGGATTGCCATTTTTACTACATTGATCCTACCTATCCATGAGCATGGGAGATCTTTCCATTTTCTGAGGGCTTTTTTAATTTCTTTCTTTAAAGATTCAAAGATCTTGTGATACAGGTCTTTCACTTGTTTGGTTAGTGTTACCTACAGAACTAAATAGAGAATTTTCAATAGAGGAGTCGAAAATGGCTGAAAGGCACTTGAGAAAGCACTTAACATCCTTAGCCATCCAGGAAATGCAAATCAAAACAACTCTGAGATGCCATCTTACTCCTGTCAGAATGACTAAAATGAAAAACAGCAATGACAATTTATGATGGAGAGGTTGTGGTGAAAGGGGAACACTTCTCCATTGCTGGTGGAAGTGCAAACTTGTACAGCCACTTTGGAAATCAGCAACTTCACTCTTAGGCATATATCCAAAAGATTAACATTCATACAACAAGGACATTTGTTCCACTATGTTCATAACAGCAATATTTGTAATAGCCAGAACTTGGAAGCAACCTAGATGCCCCTCAAACAAAGAGTGAATAGAGAAAACGTGGTACATTTACACAATGGAGTACTATTCAGCAGAAAAAAAAAACCAATGGAATCCTGAAATTTGCAGGCAAATGGATGATACTAGAAGAACCCATCCTGAGTGAGGTAACCCAGTCACAAAAAGAGAAACATGGCATGTACTCTCTCATATATGGATTTTAGACATAGATCTGGGGAGTGCCAGCGTACAATCCCATGGCCAAAGAGTCTGGGAAATAGAACCTTCATTCGGTGGCTGATGGAAGCAGAGGCAGACTCCCACAGCTAAACACTGGACTGAACTCAAGGAATCCAGTGACAGAGAGGGAGGACTGATGAGCAAAGGGGTTAAGACTGGGCTGGTTTAACCTCTAGAAACAGCTGACCTGACAAGGGTTAGCTCTTCAATCCTGGACTGATGGCTGGGAATCTAGCATGGTGCTGATCCAGACCCCCTGAATGTGGGTGTCAGTGAGGAGGCCTAGGTAATCTATTGAGCCTTGGGTAGTAGATCAGTATTCATCCTGAGTATACACATGGACTTTGGACTCCCATCCAACAATGTGAGATGCATTCTCACCCTGGACTCTTGAGGGAGGTTCTAGGCCATGCACTGGATGAAATGACAGACTATGGACACCCCCATGGAGGGCCTCACCCTCCCTGGGGACATGAGGTGATATTGGGGGGGGGTTGATGGGAGGGCATGGGAGGAGGAAAAGGAAAGAGACAGGGACCTGGAATTGACAAGTGAAGCAACCTTGTTTCTAATTTAAATTTAAATTAAAAATAAAAAATAAAATTAAAAAAATAATAAATAAAAGATAAGCTACATATAAGACTTTAGACTCACAAAGATAGGATAGATGATATTTTCTTTAAATCTTACTAAATGTTAATGAACAAAATATAGTAACTATATTTTTACTTGATAACTGTTCTGTTATATATAATTTGACTATGTTAAAGTTAAGACTTTTTTTGTTTAGACAGAAATGAGGAGATGATGGGAGACATCATTCTGAAATCAGTCTCTTATTGGTTGTTGAATAAAGCACTGTTGGCCAATAGGGAAGCAAGATAGGTGGGACTAGGAGTCAAGGAGCATTCTGGGAAAGATAAGCACAGGGAGACATCATGTAGCTGCCATAGAAGTAACAGGTCCGGACCCTTTCTCCAGTAAGATAAATACTTAGATTTACAATTATGGGGTAAATACTTAAGTCAGAGATAGCCAGTGAGAAACCAAGCAAACGGCCAACAGCTTCATAATTAATATAGCCTCCTGTGTGTTCATTTGGGACTAACGCAACTCTGGAATCAGGCTGGCAGGAAGACTTCACTCTACAGGGGAGGAGCCAGGCTTCTCCGTGAGAAACTGACTGAACATGTCAAGTTATTCAGCTAAGTTTTAGTTGCATCACTAATCACTTCAAGATGAGAAAGTCATAAATGTCAATAGCCTCACAGGAAAATGAGTAATACATTGGCCCTGCTCTGTCATCACTAACGCCCTCTTACTAGGGTCTTCAGCATCCTCTGTAACAATACTCCAGAAAAACAAGGATAAGAGACTTGATTCCTGGTTGGAGAAAGTGAATTCTCAAAGAAGAGGCCCTCAGCAGCCTTCTACAGTGATAAAACAGAGCCTGAACACTGAGGTGCATACTAATAACTGAATTTTTAAAAAACAGACACAATGCTATGACACACAGAGAGAAACGTCAGAAAATGTGTGTGTGTTCTGGTTTTTAAAGTTCAATATGCTTTAGAGTGCAGTGTAAACCACTAGCTTGTAGCGTTTGCCAAGAGAAACCCAGCAGGGCGAAACACTGTCAGAGCTCCCCCTAATGGAGGTAACGAGGAAGGCAGGCGGTTTGTCCAGCAGGTTCCCTAACAGGAATAAGGAGTAAATAGTAAAAACTTAACAGTTTTGTCTTTCACAGTTGGTGTAATGGTTCACAACAAGACATATTTTTTTTACACTAGAAAAAATAGCTCCAATTATTCGGATGAGAAAGGGGACTTTCCCCCTCTATCTGTAGAAGCAGACTTACATGCTTTTGATAGAAACAGAACAGAAGAAAATTGAATAACACCTTAAAATAATTGTGGGCATTTTTCTCAACAAAGCCTGTAGCAACTGATAAATAAAACATTCCTTGCAAAGAGTGAAAGGAGCGATATTTAACTGGCCTGTTAAATTCAATGTGGACTCAATAAAACTTCAGGATCCTTTCCAACTTTGTGTGTAATGTATCCTGCACACATTTACATGCTGTCCTTTTAGGGAAGGGAAGCTCGCTATTAAGTGTAGATCAAATAGCAGCAGCATTGTTAGCTGTGAATGGAATGGAGAAGTAACATTCTCAGCTTGGATGTCTGATTAGTAAGACCCATCTGGATGTGTCTGTGGTTCTCCTTTGGAAGAAGAAAAAGTCATCTTGAAATACTTCCTACAATGAACAGTTCTGAGGAAAATAAAAAGGATCCCCTTAAAATGTTTTTAAAAGGCTTCAGATGCCAGATGAATAAGAAAGGACACTTAAAAAATGAAACATTTGTAGTCTATGTATGACAAAGGAAGCAATTTACCCAAACTGACATACGAATTACTGTTTTATTTTTAAATATTTCTCTGCTCAAGGAAAGAATTTTGGCAACCATGAAGAAACCAATGGAGTGCTGTCGTTTAGGAGGAAGGACTGTGTTAGAAACTTGGGTATTGCACAGTGCTCATGCATTCCTTTGCTATACCTCACCTTGAAAAGCCTTAGCATCTTATTGATTCTAATTCAGAGAGAGCCTTACCTTAGAAGGAGAAAGCACTTACACAGATAAAATTAATCAAGACCTCTGTGATCAATATCGCACCACTGATTCTGTATTGAAGGAAGGAGAAAAACTACTGAGATCAAGAATTTGCATGTCAGTTAGTTAACTTGAAAGACAATATCCACAAAACCTTACTTGATTTATCTTAATTTGCCCCTCTTCACCTTGAAAAAAGGTTAGAAATTGGGCTAATACCAATCAGAATGTATTTTTAATACTACTAGTTGAATTATACACAGTAGCTAAGGTGATAGATTAAATTTGGAATTCTGAAATGACAGGCATACAACTATTCCTTTGAGACGGTGATCATTTTGTTGCTCAAAGTTCTTTTAGTATCTAACATATGTTAATCTTGTAATTAACATCATACAGAGCTTTGGTAAATGGACACGTTGGTGGATGATAGAACTCAAGCTATATGTAGTCAATTTCTATTCCAAATTTCTGGAGTTTCGGCCAATATGAATCTTTGTCAACATATTCTTTCCTGATTGTTAAAAGGCATATTGTACTTCTTGAATTATTTATACCTTTTCCCAGGGAGCACAGATTAAGAATTCAACTTTTGCAAACTGTACCTGTGTATCAATGTAAAGAAGAAATGGTGGCATTCTTAAGATTCCTTCATAAAGATCACCAATGCATACCGCAAGTCTGATTTCTCTCAGTTTTAAAGGAAATCCGATTCTTCCCGATGTCTATATTGAACTTCAGAAAAATTATTCAGGTACGTATGGTAGACAAAATGTGTCATAGATCATTGAATATTGAAGTAATGACGGAGAATTACCTGTCACAAAGTAGCCACTCAAGCATCAGTTTGGGGTGAATTAAAAATGGTGTAAAAGATAAGTTGATGAGGATGTAGACAAAACTCTGCCAACTTGAGCATTCATTTTAATAATTCACCTTTTTTTCCCTATCAGCTGCCAGCCAACTTTTCTGTTATGCTTAATTATTTAAGGACCCTTAAAATAAACAAACAAATAAAACAACTTGACAAAATCAGCTGTAGACTTTCCACTGCTGAAATCAGCAAAAGGTTCATTCACCTGATAGTCTTACTGTTCTCATGGGGATTACTGCTTTTCCTTCTTGATAGAAAAAAAAGTGCTACATTAAGGGTCTTTGGCACAAAAAGCAACCTTGGCTTTCATTTTCTCTTTATCAGAATCTAATGTTTAAATGTACTACATCCAATCTTCCAATGATAAAGAAGATAGTAATTTATAGTATTTAATAGTTAGTAGGTAGTCAATTAGTTTATTATAATTCTAAATGCTAAGGTAACTGTCTGCAAAATTATAGGATTAATTTTCTATGCAGTTGCTTGAGATGTTCTTTGAAACCAAAACATAACCTCTCCCTTAGAACCTTGAACTTCTACAATTCTAGGTTATAATAACATGTAAGTGTGAAACCCACTATTTGTTTAGAAAGCAGTAACACAACAATGTGGTAATAGAATTTCGGTGAGTGTGATTACTTAATCCTTTCAACAATCCTCCATAAACAGCTTTTGACTACTGAACTTTCAAATATAAAGAAACTGATTCAAAGGTGAATTCTGCCTGCTCCTTCCCCAGAACGACAGTAACTACTTTAAGAACTAGAAGACACTGATACTTAGGATGGGATACCCTCCCAGTTATAGATCCAAGAAGTTGAAGCCTGACAGGTGTAATAAGTCCTGGCCCTAGTAACTTTAAACTTCTAATTGACTTCATGAGGTTCAAAATAGAGATATTAATGCATGGCTTATGGCTTAATGCAGTGTTTGGATTCTTGAAAACCAGAGTGATAGCCCTCATTTGTGTTTCTATAATCCCCTATGCTGACCCAGTCACAGCACTTACCAGCAGTCTGCATTGCAATTGATTTCCTGTTTGCCTGTCTGTTTTTTCCTCTCAGCTAGGAATATTTTAAGTGCTCCTTCACCCCTCTGGCATCTACTACAGGTCCTGACACAGCTTTTTCTGTGTATCTTTTGGGTAAATGCAATGTCTATTTTTAAACTAACAAAGATAAGCCTAGATCCTCTGTTTATATAAAAAAATTGTCTATGGAAACACCTTCTTGGATTAGAGAGTAGAGAAGTGGTGCATGGACAGACAGACAGATGGATGGATAGATGAACAAATGATAGATAGAAAGACACATAAAATGAATGAGTAAATAAATGAGTGTGGTCTGTTTTCATGAAGAAAAATTTCTATAATTTTATATCAAATTTTAAAATTAATTTTTCTTAAATGAATGTAATCACAAATTATTTGATTATATGTGGATTATTTAGAAATTAAATATTAAGAATTTATTAATGAGATGATACTATATCATTAGAACTACTGCATGAGACCCAAAATTCTGGTATAAAGGAAATAAGTAGAAATATGTACATAAATTAATGACATAGAAACTAAACTAGTAAAGAGGATTTGAAAGAATGCATGGTGCTAATTTTTTTATAGTTTTGTTTAAATTTCAGATGAAATTTCATTTGCTAGACATGTATATAGTGTAATCAAATTGTAGAATGAATTAATTCTATCTGACATAAAATATACAATTCATCATCTGGAAGTCATAGAATATCTGCACTCCAACAAAGGCTTAGACAGAATTCTAGGAGATGTGATCAGACTAGGTATGAAAATATGACACAGATAATAAGAGACATATATGGAAACATCATCTTAAAACATTATTGGGTTTTCTGATTCGGATTATTAAAATTTTTTGATGACCTTGATATTTTGCCCAGTTTGTCCTGTGTTGACAGATAGTGTACATTAAGATGATAGCTTATTGTGGTTGGAGAGATGACTTGGTGGTTACATGCTTTTTGTACAACCCTAAGGCCAGAATTCCTGAAACCAGAACCCATAAAATTAAGCCAAATGTCCTACCAATACTTGTAACTCATGCCTCTTTTTCAAGACTCCATGTACACATTCGCACATGTATGTGGGTGCCTACAAACTCAAGCACAAATGCATATTTAAAAAATTAAAAAGAAGATAGTAGCACTATCTGATATCTTTAAGAAGTTGAAAAATACTTTGAAGAGAAAAAATACAAAACTAATGTTTGTTTAAGAGAACTTCACAAAAATAATATTAATGCCATTAAGCTAAAGTAAGAAATGACATATGAAATTTAACATAACATTATTTAGGTAGGACTTAATTCTGTCATCTCCTTTGTTATAATAAATAGAAGGATACAATCCATACAAAAAAGAAATTATTCTTGGTGTCTATGTAATGTTTGATAAAAGTTTTACATCTATAAATGAATTACTTCATGTGATAAAAGATTCAAAATAGTTTAATTTGTGTTACAGATATTTATTTGAATTTTCATGATTTTTGTAAGTGTACATGTATGTCTGTATGGACATGTATATGTTTTAATATTTTTGCCCAGACTTACAAATTCTTTAAAGGTTTCCATGAAGGGGAAATACTTTTCACTTATTTATAATAATATTTCATATTTATAGAGCATCATAAAATGATTACAAGTAGTTGGTTATAAAGGAAAGTAATAGTGAAAGTATATTTACTATATTTAAAAATCAGTAAATAATCTTATTTTATTTCTTCCCCAGTATTTCTTGAGAGACATAATTAGTATTCAAGCTAATTTAAAATACTGTGCTGTGAAATAGATAACCATTGTATTAAGTTTGCATTTGTTTTTGTAGGTAAGTAAAGTCATAAGAGAAGGTGTGAGTCTTAGGGGACAGTAAGTCAGAGTTGAATACCTCTCCTGATAGAAAAACAATCACAAGAATATAAGGAAAATATCACTATAAGATACATTCGCACCTGCATAGAGTCAGCCAGAAATTTTGAATATCCAATCTTGAGATTAAATTCTTCTGTTCCTACAGACGTGGCCTTTATTCCTATACTTCTTTTCTGCCTTGATCACTCTTCTTTTCCTAGGCCTTTGAATGAAAGAGATGTGGGAAGTTTGTGGTGATTGTAGATGAGAATGCATTTAACTTGCATGAATAGATTTTCTCTCCTTTCCTTTTACTACTTCTCATTCAAGAAAGATGTCACACCTTGATGGTCCAGCCTAAGGAGAATGTGTCACTATGACTAATGCCACCCACTTGTATCAGACAGTGTAATCTAGTAAAATGAGGATGCCATGAGGAGCTAGAGTTCATTTCTGATTTTAGCACAGATTGGTTGAGTGACCTTGAATAATATGGATCACATCTGTAGATTAGCACTTTCTGGATGCAACCTTGCCTGCCCTGTGTAAAATGAACACGTTACATATGGCAGTCTTTCAATATGACTGATCAAAACCATCAATAAGATAACTGTTCAATCATTCCTAACTCCAACTCAGAAGCTAATGTCTTTAGCATCACTACAGAAAAGGCTTTTATCCCCTCTATGATTTTAAATATCCATCTCTCTATTTGTTTATCATAGTTTACAGCATTTGAACAGAAAGTTGTTTTTAACAGTTCTACATTCATTTTTAGCCAAAAAAGTTTATTTGCTTTTTATACAGATAGAACACAAAGTCATAAAAATTTCATAAAGAGAAAAATTAGTCTCTTACTATAATGGCACAAATGATTATCTTAGAGAAATTATGTTATGACCTCTCAATGGTTTCACAACATATCTGTTTGATCATAGTGTTGATTTACTTACTAACTTTATTTTCTTATAGTTTATGAACACTTGGTACTAAATCTATCAACTATAGTTTTGAAATTTCTCTTTTCAAGATAGAGTGAGGCAAATTTATTCCAATTTTATTCTTTGTATACTCAAAATGTACATCTTCATGTAAAAGGGAATGTGTTCTTAACATTAAAGCTGACTTGATTTGAAGAAACACAAAAGTATTCTTGAATCTTACATTAAATGTGTTTGTATGGTTATAGAGAGCCTATGCAAGTGCATGTATTCAATAGCCACCCAGTATAGTTAGGAATATCCTTTGGAATGTGTCTGGCAGCAGATTGGGAACTAAGGAGACTCGTGCTCCTATTGCAAAAGTAACATAAAGTCAGTGATGTTGTTTAATAGAACTATACGTATTGCTTTGAAACATTAAGTGATTTTATTTTATTTTCCTTCTTTCTTATCTAACTTTCTTCACTCTATTTTTTTTGTGTTGGTGAGAGTGTGTGTGTGTGTATGTGTGTGTGTGTGTGTGTGTGTGTGTGTGTGTGTGTATGTGTTTCCTGGTAATAATACCAATTCTAGATACCCTGGATGCTGAGATATCTTCCTGTTTAAGTCTCTGAACTATTCACTTGAGACACTGTCTCTCACAGAACAAGGACCTTAAAGGTTTGTCTGATAGATGGGCTTTTCAGCATGCTCTGGTGGTCCTTTTTGTCCTAATTCTTTCCTACCACCTCCCCAGGCCTGTTTCAGTCACCCATGAATTTTGCATGGGTTTTGCAATGAACTACTATTCTAATATTTGTGCAGAAAATGCTCTTTCTAACAGCTGAGTTATCTTTCCAGCTCTCCCCTTCTCAAATCCCTTCTTATGTGTTTTTTTTCTTTGTTGTTGTTAGTTTTTTGTTTTGTTTTATTTTGTTTTTTGAGACAAGGTTTTTCTGTGTCACAGCCCTAACTCTTTGTAGGCCAGGCTGGCCTCAAACCCACAGATATCTCCCTGCCTCTGCCTCCTGAGTGCTTGAGTCAAAGGTGTGTGCCACCACTGTCTGGTCCCCTTCTTAGGTTTTGAATCTGTCTCATTACTAAGACCAACCTGACCTTGAAATTACAGAAAACACTAAAAACCTTTGAAAATCAGATTTTTAAAAATAAAACCTTGAAGCATGACCAGATTATGCAGCTTTCAATATTTTGTGACAAATTATGGATGCACTTAGATTCTGCAAGAAACTCACCCTCCCTGGGGAGCAGAAAGGAGGCTGGTGAGGGCCAGGGGAGGAGAGGAGGGAGAGGGAACTGGGATTGACATGTAAAACAAGCTTGTTTCTAATTTAAATAATAAGAAAAGAAAAAACAGTCAAGTTAAATTCTCCTTAATTCTAAAGGTGAATAAGCTTAAATGGACAATTTGTGAAAGTAGTAGCAAGGAACCAAAAGTGGGATATATATTATTATATGTTATTTCTCCAACGTTCTACCAAATGGAAGGAGAGCATCCATTGTAGATTACTGGTAACCTTTGATGTCAATTGTTATTTCTATCAGATATCTGCCTGTTACTTAAATCCCCTGGAACTACCCAGTGTTAAAGGTTATATTTGGAAACAACCCTGAAAATTCAACACAATTTTAAAAGACACATAACTGCTGCTTGCTTTTAACAACCTTAAATTTAAACTGAATGGAAGCATACCAATAATTCTACGGCATCATATTTCCATAGACTCAAGGATAAATGCTAATAAATATATTTAAGCATTGTCGGCAACTATAATTTTTCAGGATATAAATGTTTTACTCTATTTAGCTCAATCTGTTCTCTAGCACTCCTTTGCACTTGAATTCAGTAGTGTTGTATTTAAGGATCTCTTTTTTTAATTTAAATTAGAAACAAGCTTGCTTCACACATCAATCCCAGCTCCCTCTCCTTCCCCTTCTCCCCCCAAACCCTCCTAGCCCCCCACCCAGTCTCCACTCTGTTCCCCAGGGAGGTTGAGGCCCTCCATGGGGGATCTCCAGAGTCTGTCATTTCATCCATGGCAGAGCCTAGACCCTCCCCCAAGTGTCCAGGCTGAGAGAGCATTCCTCATTGTGGGATGGGCACCCAAAGTCCATTTATGTGCCAGGGATAAATACTGATCTACTACCCAAAGCCCTATAGATTGTCTAGGCATCCTCACTGACACCCACATTCAGGTGATCTGAATCAGTTTCATGCTGGCCTCTCAGTCATCAGTCTGGGGACCAAGATCTTCCCCTTGTTCTGGTCAGCTGTTTCTCTGGGTTTCACTATCCCAGTCTTGACCCCTTTGCTCATCACTCCTCCCTCTCTCTGTCACTGGCTTCCAGGAGTTCAGTTCAGTGGTTAGCTGGGGTGTCTGCCTCTGCTTCTGTCTGTCACTGGCTGGAGGTTCTGGGATGGCATAAAAGTTAGTTGTCATAGTCATTATCAAGAAAGGGCATTTAAAGTAGTCTTTACTATTGCTTAGTTTGCCAGTTAGTGTCATCTTTGTAGATCTCTGAAAATCTTATTAGTGCCAGGATTTCTAATGATAATTTCTGAATGATGTACATAGTCCATGTGTGTATATTTTTTAAACAAAATTTTTGTGTTGTTAATCTAGACTTAAAGTTTGCAAGACACTCTTTTGATAAATCTGTTGGTTTAATACAAAGTAAACAAACTGGTGATTCTTTTGTTTCTTTTTTATTTAAATTAGAAACAAGCCCCCCCCCAACCTCCTATCACATCCCCTTTCTGCTCCCCAGGGAGTGTGAGGCCTTCCATGTGGTATCTTCATCACTTGGAGTAGGGCCTAGGCCCTCCCTTGTGTGTACAGGTTGAGGGATTGGAATGGTTTCCCAAATTCCATTTGTATACTAGGGATAAATACTTATCCATTACCAGAGGCCCCATAGATTGTCCAGGTCTCCTAACTGACACCCATGTTCAAGGGATCTCGATGGGTCCTATGCTGGTTTCCCAGCTATCAGACTGGGGTCCATGAGCTCCCCCTTGTATATGTCAGTTGTTTCTGTGGGTTTCTCTAGCCTGGACTTGACTCCTTTGCTCACCACTCCTCCCTCTCTGCAACTGGATTCCAGGAGTTCCACTCAGTGCTTAACTGTCAATCACTGCTTCTGTTTACAGCTACTGGATGAAGGTTCTAGGATGACATATAATGTGATTCAATTTTACCAAATTTAGTTGTACTAAACCATCTTTTAAAACAAAAAATAACACACAAGAGTAAATTTAGTACTCCAAATAGTTTGGGTGTCTGGCACATACATATTCATAGTATATTGTGGTGACATATTGTTTATGATCTAATGAAGCTTGCCTGAAAATCAGAATGCAAAGCTAGTCATAGCAATGGAGGCCAGGCCATGGGGGTCACACCTTTATTCACAGTACTCAGGAGACAGAGGCAGATGGATCAATTGAGGATTCCTGGAGACAGGATTGTCCTTTCAGTCTGAGGTAGAGTTAACAGCTAATGACTGACTGCTTTGCTTTTCTGATCTTCAGCTTGAACCCCAATATCTGTCTCTGGGTTTTTATTATATATAATTTATTTATCAATGATATAAACATAGTATTATCATACATAAATAATTTCACATTTTTGTGCCTAGTTTAGAGATAGTGCTGACATCTGAGATTGTATTTTATGACATTAGGCAACATTGTCTTTAGAAGACTATACTTCTCTCCTGCCAAAACTGGTCAATTATTAAAGCATCTTGAAAAGATTATATTATATCTTAATATTTTTACTATATCATTATATAAATAATTCAATATTTGTCCTGGAATATTGTTTCCTTTTATAAAATGTGAACTTTGAAATAAGATTTTTATCTACTCCAAAATGTGTAGATATTTGCCTATTAAATCCTTAGCTGACAGCCATTCCAAAGATAAAGAATTGAGTGGATTTATACAGCAATCCTAATTTTATTAAAGATTAGCATGACAATGACAGTTCAGCATTCATTACACATGAACCCACTAGCAACCACTGTGCCAATGCTTTTATGTCCTTTATTTGTGGACTGCACTGGAGGGAAAAAGATATGGTAACATTATTCCTTTAATTTTATATTGAGGAAACTTTGACTTCAAAGGATTAAGTAGCTCATAAAAAAAGGATCTTACCACTAATGAACAACAAAGCCAGGCTTAAACAAAGTCTCTCTGGACTCCTGAATATCTACAAATGGGAAAAATGTATCAAAAACATGATGGAATTTTTATTTCTAGCAAGCTACGGGACTGTTATTACAGAAGGGCACATAGTTTCACCTGCAATGGTTTTGATTTTGTTAAGTCATAATTCTTCTTAGTTTTCAAGATGCAGAGAATAGTCAAAGTAAAAAAAATGTACTGTGACATTACAATCAATGATTACCGTTTATAATTTCTCATGCAAAAGTATTGGGAAGCCAATGGAATGTCTAATATGATGTTTTTAATCCAGCATGAGAAGTGTATGTATGTGAGATTCTGTTACCATCCTTTGTCCTTCTCTTCACCTAACAATTTTAATTGTTTGTTTTGAAGGGAAGACAGGGAAGGTTACTGGTTTCTCAGAGATGGATTTACAGGTGACTGGACCCACCAGATGTGAGTAGTGATAACTGAACTCACGTGCTCAACAGGAGCAACAAGCACTCTTAACTGCTCATCTGTCTATCCAGCCCCATTAAGTTTCAGTTCAATAGTGAATAGTCTAACCAAAATATGTCAATTTTTTTGTTACCAAAACTTTTCTCATGTTAATTCAAGTAAGTAAATGTAGTCTTTGAATAAATGTAATTATCATTAAGCTTTATCTTCAATAGAAAGAGTTCTGATAATTTCACAATGACAATTCACTTAAATTCCTGAATTATTGTTCATTTTTTTTCTGATGTGGTTCTTTTCAAAAGACAGCAAGATCAAAATGTCCTCACAGCAACTCAGGGTCTAGGAGGACAGTATTTTGGGTAGGAGAGCAGAGTGAAGACTTGGACCTACTAAAAAGATGCATATCTACAAGTTCAATGAGATTCACCTTGGGCTGAGTGGGATTAGTTGTGCAGGTAATTTTTTTCTTTCCTTTTGATAAGCTGTGCACTTATATATTTTTGTACCAAACAAATGTATGCCATTGAAATTAGCAAAAGTCATGAAGCAAGAATCCATGAAAACAATTTATTATTAAGTGGTAGACCATATGCAAAATTCATGGTTTCAGAATTCAGTTTTGAAAGAATACATATCTATAAGCTGCAAAGTCCTTAGAAAGGAACAGGCAGGTGACAAAAACATTTCTGTATAGGTGACCATCATAGCCTGGTATGTGAAGAATGATAGCTGTATCAATCCTGAACAAAGGAGAAGCTGGAGATGATAAAAGACAGCAAGCCACAAAACCTACAATATAAGAAAATCTCTTAAGTCACAGATATGAAAGACAGTAAATGAATAAACACATTGAGAATTGGCACAAGAAACTCAGCGGATTATCTAAATTCAAAATGTCCAAAAATGAAATAAGCAGAAATAAGTGCCTATGTGCTGAAGATGGAAATTGTGTTGTCTGCACATGTTTTTTTTTTTTTACAACAATCTCATTTTACATACCAATCCCAGTTCCCTCTCCTTCCATTCCTCCTACTCCCCATCATCTCCCCACTCCACCCCCACCCACTCCTCAGAGAGGTTGAGTTCTCCCATGGGGAGTCATCAAAGTCTGTTACATTATTTGGGGCAGGACTGAGGCCTTCTCCCCTGTGTCTAGGCTGAGCAATGTATCCCTCCATAGGGAATGGGCTCCAAAAAGCCAGGGATGCATACTGATTCCACTGCCAGTGACCCCATAGGCTGTGCAAGTCCTCCAACTGACACCACATTCAGGGGGCCTGGTTCAGTATTATGCAGGTACCCCAGCTGTGAGTCTGAAGTCTGTGAGTTCCCACATGCTCAGGTCAAGCTGTTTCTATGGGTTTCCCCATCATGGTCTTGACCCCTTTACTCATCACTCCTCCCTCTTTGTAACTTAGAGTTTGGCCCAGTGGATCTGTTTCAGCTCCCATTAGCACTGGCTCTAGATGAAGTATTCCAGATTTACTTTTTCCAGGATAGGTGAATTTTCTCTTCCTTTGGTTGGAGAGCTGAGCTTTTGCATGTATATGTACATAAGGAAGAGAGAAGTTGTGGAGCACACCACTGCAAGAATCCATGCTTCTGAAATAGATTTCTACCAACTCTCTTTTCCAATCTCATTCTTAAGGCTTAGTATCTTAAGTATCTAGTTCCTCAGTTCTTGAACCTCTTTGTACATGCTCTATATCTTCCTGCTCAGGGAAGTCACTGCATAAAGGTTCATCTTTTGCTGTTGGAATACTTTAATTATCACCTATTTCTTATCTACTTTCCAAAATTTTATTGGATCTACTGGCCAATAACAGCTCTCTTCTCTCCTTTCTATTGCCCTTGTGGATATATATCTATACTGTTTGCTTGCTTATGTTTTAGTGGACATGTGAAGTCACCAGATTTGAAGTAACCAAAATCATCTTACAAAATATTCTAACTCACAATATACAAGGGAAATCAACTGATTAATTTTAAGCTCTTGAAAGAATATATGCTGCATTATTATATGTGATTCTTTGCTAAGTTCTTATAATTTAGTACTCTTTGTAAAAGATACTTAAGTAAACAACACATTCCATAGACAAAAGAAAAAAACCTACCAACTTAGGGATTCGAGACAGTAAGATTCTTTAATTGCTCTAGGAACTCACTAGTTGTATATCTTTGAAAATTAGGACCACACTTGGGTCATAAGTCTTAAAATGAAAATGCAAAGGTGATTGCAATACACTTGTCCATCTTTTTGTTTGTATTTTCTTAATTGCCCTCTTCTTTTTTTTTTTTTGGTTTTTACGAGACAGGGTTTCTCTGTATTTATCATTTTCGTAAAGTAAAAATGTTGAATAGAAAGTATGCGCTTACCAATCAAAACAGTGAACAATTGAATCTGACCTTTGTTTAGCAAGTATGTACTATAGAAGAGTAAACTATGTGTTTCATATAGGGTAATTTAATATAGTTCTTACATCAAATTCATTGGAGAAAGAATCTTTAAAATTCTCATTTTAGGAAATGGAGAAAGCAAGAGACACAGAAATGTAGCAAATTGAAGCTGTAGATCATGTCTGTGGAATGGTTGGTACTGTTTTCTTCACATTAGCAACAGTCTAGATTCAGAAACTTCAAAAATCCTAGCTGCTGAGGACACCACAATGATATTTTTTTTCTGAATTTAGTAGTGTTCTAAGATTTCAAATATTTATTAATATTTAATAAATATTGTCTGGGCCCATAGAAATGGCTGTTTCATCTTGTCTTAAGGTCAGAGAGTTCAAACCCACTATTGCTCTTTCAAGGTTAAACACAAGAATGTTTGGCCTAAGTGTGGCTATTATGTGTCCTGTCTTGACAAGATATTTGGCTTAAGGAGGAACTAATGGTTGTTTTACCTTAACAAGAGGAAATGTGGTTTAGGGTGTGTTAATTGATGTTTTGGGTATTGAGAAGGTAATTCTTGGTAAGGAAGTTTTTTTGCCATTCCCTCTTTTATTTGGGGTATATAAGAGCTTTAAGTAATAAACTGGGGCCTGATCCTGGTATTTACCAGATATCCTCCTGACTTTATCTCCTGTCTCTTGCCTGTTTTTTTCCTCCTCTCAGGTCAGCTGAAACAGACAGATGCCTCCACAACATGGGATACTACAAAATATTTAATAAAATACTTTTCCAAAAGTAAGAGTATCATATACATAGTTGAACACTGAGGTAATAAATTATCACGCTCACCTAAAAAGCCATTGCTCAGAAATACTAATATAATTGTAGACAAAACACTGACAAAAATAATTTCTAGTGAAAAAGAAAACATTTTATCTGACTTTGCATTTTAAGAAGTGACATCATTTCCATTTTAAATATGTTCAAAAAGTATTTGTTTTTATTTCCTACTATGCCCGTTGCATATTATAGTGGTAGTATTAAAGGTTCTAAATCTTGGTTTCATTAAAAAAGAAGAAAAAAATTAAACTATGAAAAATCTTCTTGTAAGCAAATACTTTACTATTTACTTCCTTGTTGACTCTTGTCTCTAAATGATTTTCAATTGTGTTGCAATATTTTCTCAGTCATTCAGTCTAACAATTCAAATTAACTTTAAGGAAAACAGTGAAACTGAAAATATTGAAATTGCATTATTTTAGTCATTGATTCCCAGAAAATGTTTTAAAATGATTTATGATGTGATAAGAAATTTCTTTTTCAAAATGCAATTACCAATAATAGAATATAAGGTGCCAGAATAAAACTGAAATGTATGGAAATTTTATGGAAACAAAAGTTACAAACAAAATCAGCCTTTAAACTCATAAAAGGTATAACTTGCCAACAGATGCCTGTGTATGGTCTATCAATAACTAAACATGGGTAAAAGGAGAGTAAATACAGGAAATACAAAGAATGAAAATATAATGAACAAAAATCACTATCAAATGATTTATATTTACTTTATCAAGTATTTGATACTTTATATTAATATGTGAGTGAGGGAAATTAAATTTTAATGCCTATTTCTCACAAAAATAATAATATGTATAAAATGTGCAAAGTAAATCATTCAATATGAAATATAATTGGAATACATCCTGAAAGTCCTCATATTTTCGAAGATAATAAATTTCAGATGACTTAGATAAATAGCAGTGTCATCAAATAATCAAGTGAATTCATGAGAATAGAAAGAATGAGTAAAGTTTCATATGCCTTGCATTTGATTTAAAAAATGATTTATTATGAGTCAGAATTATATAAATTATATCAACTCATTCAAATATTTTAGTGGAAAAATGTTTTATAATATTTAATATTATTAGTCTCAGATATTATTCAAATATTCAAATAAAGCCATGTGCTGGGAGAAAATATAGACATATTATTTCTAACCCACCCAAGTCACATTGTTCTGTCACTTAATACGTATTGGGTACACCAATATAATCATAACATTATAATGAGATATATTTAATTTCTGCTTGTAGAGTAAACAAAACAAGAACTACTAATAAGTAGAGGAGTAGGATTAAACACAGAGAGTCTAACTACATGAATCCTTCAACATAAAATCACAGCAAATACATTCAAACTGACTAGATATCCCCAGAACTACTAAATAATATACTCCTCCTTAAGGAACGTGTAAGATTTCAGGATTCTCCATATCATAGCCCACAGATATTTTATCTTCTTATGATTTTCTCCAAAATCCTGGTAACATGTGCATCTTAGTCAATATTTCCCTAGATTTTAGATATCATATTTAACTGTGTATAAAGCATAATTTTAAATATAGAGACTCACAACTTGTCAGGAATATTTTATAGGCTAAAGTTGACCATATTTTGTAATAGTGGCCTCTGTTCTCTAAGTTCTGTGAATGGTGACTTTGCTAGAATCTTTCAGAAAATATAGATTGCTGCTTCTTAAACAAATGCAGAAGCATTAGCTGTCTATTCATTGTAATCAGCAAGGTTTCAGGGGCCAGAGTGCCCGAGTCAAATTCACACTTTACAAACTGGCTATTATTTCATCGATATGTTGCTTTAGGCAAGTCATAGCCTCCATCCACCTCAGTTATTTTAGGTACAAATTTAAATACCAATGAAACTTACCTCATAGGATCCTTAAAATAAAGTTAACAAATGAAGGATAGAAGGTTGACAAGTCCTGATTTAGAGGGATTGTAAAGTAGTGATTATAACCACCATGAGTCAATATATAAATTTAAACTAATACAAGATACAATTCTAAATAGGAGGAATCTTCTGTTCATTGTTACCATAAAATATTCCTAAGCAGGGTAGTAACTGTTATTTTAGTTTTGTAGTATTTGCTATGAACATGTCACTTGCTGCTTGAATAAACACCCAGAGCTTATGGGATAATTGTAGTTTTTTTGTCTATATAATTGCCATTATGTTTTAACATGGGGCATGATTTTACACACACTAAAATATATAACTGGGAAACTTGCTTCAAGCCAATTTTGAATCTTTGATTATTTTTTATCAATTTTTCTCTTACTTACTCTTGCATCTTATTTTTCCTTTGTTTAAAATGAAAGCAGGAAGGAGAGGATGTGAGAGACAAGGGGAAGCAGGAGGGGTGAGGTTTGCTGGAAGATTGATTGATGATGGGCACTCAGACTTGCAGAGTTCATTGGGATTCAATATAACACCAACTCTGCACATACAGTCCTCTTCCTGAACTCAAGGGTCAGCTTCAGTTCTGAAAACAGATCATTTTATTCTCTCTCCTGAGGTTAGCTTGTTAGTGTGGAATTGGGCTCTCACTGTGTTTATACTAAAATGAATTTGAGCTTCGAACAAGGACATAGGTGATAATACACTGTATGATTACATTTAATTTGTATTTCAATTGTAATTCCCGTTAGCCCTGGATCTGCTTTCTCATTTTCCTTTCTTTGTGACAGTGGTATATAGGGTGATAACTTCAGATTTTCATCAGTAACTCTCAAATCTCTAGTCAAGTTTCAAACTATAAAATCCTTTTCCCTTGTAATGTTTTTGATATCATTTTTTCCTTTGGAAATTTAGTGATTTTCTTCCTTACTTTAAACATCTCACTTTCTTCTAGAAATATAAAGTGCATGACTTCTAGGCTAGATTATTCCAGTTTAGCAAAAGTTGACTTAATTCATATAGAACAGATTATATCATACTTACCAATCTCTATCAATTAGTCAAATATCATTGCCCTAAAAGATAATTTTTGAAGAGGAAGTGTACACATAGTCCCACCCATAATGAAGAAGCTACTTGCAATTGATAGAAAATCATTTTTCTTCAAAAAAATGACACTGTGTATATTAGCCACACTCCAGGACAAGTCCCACAGTCAAGAGTAGATGTCCAACACCAAAATGACTTCATGACTTTTGTGTTTTTGTTTTATGATCTTTTTATCTGTGTATTCTCTCTAGATCTTTCATTTTTATTAATTTATTTTTAAATGTCATTTTACATTCCATCCCACAACCCCTCCTACCCCACCTTCCCCTCATGGGACTGAACTAGGCCCTCCTCATATGGGAGGCAGTTGTGAAACTTTGGCTGTCTGAGGGGACCCTAGCAGTAGGACCTGGATCTATCCCTGGTACCTGAGCTAGCCCAATTCTTTTCTTTTTAAGAGAGAAAAAAAACATGAGATAGGGTATAAGATCAACGATAATTTGGGGGAGAATTTGAAGAGTAAAAAGAATACAACCAGAATATATTCCATAAAAATTAAATAATAAAAGTAATTTTTTCTCCTAACTTCCCTGGATTCCATTCCATGGAAAGGGCCTTAAATCCAATCAAATATTTGTTAGTTTCTCCCACAAGCGTTGTGCTGCTATTGTGCATCTTGCAGACAGGTCACCATTGTAAATCAGAGAGATTTTAGCTAGTAGCATTTAACCTTTCTCCTTTGGTAAGGTGAAGAGAACCTTCTACTGCCATGAACTATTAGTAGGCATGAAGTATCTGAGTTGAGTAATTGTTGTCCTCAAAAGGGCATTGTCATTAGTTAGTGGAGAGAAGCAAATAGCCATATCAATATCCTGTGTTGCTTGGGGGTTCCCATTGGATCCCTTGGGCCAAAAAAAAAAAAATTAGATATATTCCATTCCCAGAACTGGATGCTTCATTTGGTGAGGAGTGATGTCTAGTCGGGTTCACATCTCATCCACAATTCTATTTTGATCACCTTCATATATGTATAAATTTTAGAATATTATATTTCCATATGACCCTTCAAATGTTCCTTTGGGTTTGGATTACCTCACTCAGTATATTGTTTTCATTATTTAAAAAAAAATGTAAGTAACATTTGATTGTTAAAACTGCACCACATTTTCTCATATATCTATTGATGGACATCTAGGTGGTTTCTAACTTCCATCTATTATAAATAAAGCAGCAATGAACATGGTTGAACAAGTGTCTCCATAGTAAGATGCAAAGTCTTTTGGATATATTCCCAAGAGTGTTGTAGTTGGATCCTGAGATAGAAAGAAGCCCATGTCAGTTATTGAGGAACTGACCTATTGATTTTTATAGTGGTGGTACTAGCTTGCACACCCACCAACAATGGAGGAGTGTTCCCCTTATTCCATATCCTTGCCAGCATGAGATGTTACTTGTTTTATTGATCTTGGTCATTCTGATTGGTATAAGATAAAAATTTCAAAGTAATTTTGATTTGCATTTCCCTGATGCCTAAGTATGATCTACATTTCTATAAGTACTTCTTTTTTTAACTTTTCTTTTTAAATTTAAATTAGAAACAAGGTTGCTTCACATGTCAAATCACTGGTCCCTTTCCCTCCACTCCTCCCACGCCCTCCTACCAACCCCCCTCCAATACCTCCTCCTTTCCCCAGGGAGGGTGAGGCCCTCCATGGGGCTGTCCATAGTCTGCCATTTCGTCCAGAGCAGGGCCTAGACCCTCCCCCAAGAACCCAGGGTGAGAGTGCATCTCTCATTGTGGAATGGGCACCCAAAGTCCATTTGTATGCCAGGGATAAATACTGATCTACTACCCAAGGCCCCATAGATTGCCTAGGCCCCCTTCAAGGGGTCTTGATCAGTCCCATGCTGGATTCCCAGCCATCAGTCTGGGATTCAAGAGCTAACCCTTGTCAGGTCAGCTGTTTCTGGGGGTTAAACTAGCTCAGTCTTAACCCCTTTGGTCATCAGTCCTCCCTCTCTGTCACTGGGTTCCTTGAGTTCAGCTCAGTGTTTAGCTGTGGGTGTCTGCCTCCACTTCCATCTGCCATTGGATGAAAGTTCTGTTTCCCAGACTCTCTGGCTGTGGGATTGTAGGCTGGCACTCCCCAGATCTATGTCTAAAATCCATATATGAAAGACTACATATTTCTTTTTTTTCTTGTCTTAACTTCTTTTTTTATCATTTTTTATTTTAATTTTAAATAGCTTGTTTTACATGTCAATCCCAGTTCCCTCTCCCTCCTCTCCTCCCGCACTCCCCTTCCCCGCTACCCTCCCACCCTATTGCCAAATCCTTCCACATAGGGGATATCTAGAGTCTGTCATTTTACTCTGGGTAGGGTCCAGGCACTCCCCTAAGAGTCCAGGCTGAGAGAGCATCCCTCTTTGTGCTATAGGCACACAAAGACTGTTTGTATACCAGGGATAGACACTGATCCACAGCTCAGGGCCCCATAGGTTGCCCAGGCCTTCTCGCTGACACTCACATTTGGGGGGTCCAGATCAGTCCCATGCTGGCCTCCCCACTCTGAGTCTGGGGTCCAAGAGCTCTCCCCTATTCAGATCAGCTGTCTCTGCTGGTTTTGCCAGCCCATTCTTTGCCAATTTGCTCATCACTCCTCTCTCTCTCTGTCACTGGGTTCCTTGGGTTCAGTTCAGTGATTAATTGTGTGTTTGCCTCTGCTTCCATCAGTCACAGGATGAAGGCTCCCGGATGGTTATAGACATCAACTTCATTATCAGGAATGGGCATTCGAGGTGGTCTCTCCACTATTGCTTAGCTTGCCAATTGGTGTTACCCTTTAGATCACTCGAGGTCACTCTGGTGCCTGATCTGTCTTCTATCCTATGATTCCCTCTTCCCCCTATTCTACCCCCACCCCCTCAACTTCCTGTTCCCCCATGACCAACTCTCTTCCTCTTCACCCCTCTCTTCTTCCCAGGTCCCACTCCCCCCACCCTCGCCGTGTTCCCCATCCATTCAGAGGATCTTGTCTCAATCCTCTTCTCTTGGGTACTGTGCATATATGCATATCTTTTAGGTTCTTTCCTGTTTCCCAGACTCTCTATCAGTGGAAGTGCAGACTGGCACTATGAAAACAGTTTGGTATTGGCACAAAAATAGGCAGGTAGACCAATGGAACCGAATCGAAAGCTCTAATTTTATCCCACACACCTATGAACACTTGATTTTTGACAAAGAAGCTAAAACTGTACAATGGAAAAAAGAAAGCATCTTCAACAAATGGTGCTGGCATAACTGGGTACTAGTATGCAGAAGACTGCAGATAGATCCATGTTTATTGCCTTGTACAAACCTTAAGTCCAAATGGATCAAAGATCTCAACATAAATCCAGCAACACTGAAACTTTTAGAAGAGAAAGTGGGAGATACTCTTCAACGAGTTGGTACAGGAGACCACTTCCTAAACATAACACCAGTGGCACAGGCACTGAGATCGACAATTAACAAATGGGACCTTCTGAAACTAAAAAGCTTCTGTAAGGCAAAGGACACAGTCAAAAAGACAAAAAGGCAGGCCACAGAATGGGAAAAGATATTCACTAACCCTACATCTGACAGAGGGCTAATCTCCAAAATTTACAAAGAACTCAAGAAACAAGTCTCCAAAACACCAAAGGACCCAATTAAAAGGTGGGGTACAGAGCTAAATAGAGAATTCTCAGTAGAGGAGGCTAAAATGGCCAAGAGACACTTAAGAAAGTGCTCAACATCCTTAGCCATCAGGGAAATGCAAATCAAAACAACTCTGAGAAACCATCTTACTCCTGACAGAATGGCTAAAATCAAAAACACCGAAGACAATTTATGCTGGAGAGGATGTGGAGAGAGAGTTACACTCCTCCACTGCTGGTGGGAGTGCCGACTCATACAGCCTCTTTGGAAATCAGTATGGAGTTTCCTCAGGAAAATGGGAATTAATCTACCACTAGACCCAGCAATTCCACTCCTAGGCATATATCCAAATGAGGCAAGTTCATACAACAAGGGCATCTGCTCCACTATGTTCATAGCAGCATTATTTGTAATAGCCAGAACCTGGAAGCAACCTAGATGCCCCTCAACTGAAAAGTGGATAGAGAAAATGTAGTACATTTACACAATGGAGTATTACTCAGCAGAAAAAAACAATGGAATCTTGAAATTCGCAGGGAAATGGATAGCACTGGAAGACACCATCCTGAGTAAGGTAACCCAGTCGCAAAAAGACAAACATGGTATGTACTCACTCATATATGGATTTTAGACAAGACTACATACTTCTATAAGTACTGATTAGGCATTTGTGTTTCCTCTTGGGAATACTCTGTTTAGTCCCCTTAGAACTGTACTCCATTTTCAAATTGGGTCTTTTTTGATATTCAGTAATTTTTTAAAGCTTTTTTTTATATTTTAGATAACAGCCTTCCATTGGATGTGTAGATGATAAAATTATTTGCCATTCTGTAGTCTGTCACTTTGTCTGACTGATGGTGCCCTTTGCCATACAGAAGCTCCTCATTGAAAAAAGCTATACTCACGTGCACTCTTCCTTTAAGATAGCCCTCCAATTTCACAGTATTTTGTTGAGACTCATAAGTGCTGTACCTCTTCAAAAGTGGGTGAGTGCATCACCCACACTGGACAGCCAAAATCTTCTAAGAATTCAGTTAAGAATAGAGCACTATGAAGGAAAAAGAAAGTGGAATTGAGCAGTTCAAGGATTGTACCCCAGGGAGGATGGCATATTACCCTTTTGTTGACCCCTGATAGTCTCTTTGTGTATGTATTTCTTGAGATTTGCCTGTACAGCTTCTCTTCCAGGTATGTAAATTAGGTAGTGCAAGCAAATTTCTTTAATTTCCAAAAATACAATGGTAGTTGATCTGTTCCAAACCCCTAACCTTATATCTAAGACTTATTAAAAATATCACATTTTGTTCATCACCATCTGTCATTTTGCTCAAAATAATTATTGTTTATATCTTCCTCATGTGGAAACTCCAGTGTTCAATTTTTTATTTCTTTAATTTCTGCATGTCCTCAACTTGTTTTTCCCAAGAAGAATTTCCTTATGTTACATGTCCTTCTACTATAAGCTCCTATAATATGTGTAGAACATACTTTGAATAGTTGCTTATTTCCTGTGAAAAGGGCATTTTAATAAGCATAGAGATTGTATTTAAATTGTTCATATTTTATTTTAATATTTGCACTGATGTAAATATCTTTGGAATGTACAAAATATTATAATGTAGTATCACAAAGTGACTGTAGTCAATGTCTAAGAAGTCAGAAAAAATATGAAAAACAGAAAATGATTAGTACTGAGTTGGGAACTTCAGACCACTAGAAAATTAATAGACAACTACAAGATTAATAGAGAGGCAATATTCAATGAGTTGCAAACAAAGAAAAAGCTCAGGAGGACATTTTGGCTCTGGCATTGTAAAGTTTGCAATTCAAATCGATGATTGTGAATTTGGGCTTTTCTCTGAGGTAGCATTTCATCACTATGTAGATAGGCTGACAAGCTTTATCTCATTTATCATTTCCAAGTTGGAGTGGGATAATGAGGCCTCATCTAGCCTTGGCATGAATGAGTGTGGTGACTGATTGGCAGTGCCTGCCTGAGAAGAGAAATTACCTATCAGAAGCGTGATAGGTATTTTCCATTTCTATGCTCATGTGTTTATGTAATAAATGATCTTCTAGTTGCTTTTTTATTCAATTTTTCCAGAAAATTCTTAGCAAGATATAGAAAATAACAGTGTGACCAAGAAACCTATAGGAAACTGATGAAAAACTATAAAAATCTAAAATTGTAAAATGCTTGAAGCATAGTTGTTCATTCTACAGATAGAGAAATCAGGATCTGCAAAGGCTTGCCCAGAAGAGTTTACCAGTTGGTCAGCACTAAAACTTACATGGTCTATTTCCTGGTCTAGCATTTTCAAAATGCAGAATCCAATTAAATTTTAAACCAAGGACTGCATGTAAAGAAATTAATATAGTGACAACTTGTCCAATTTTGTTTACCCTTTCCCCATTTTAAAATTCATATAATATAAAAATAGGCAGCTATCAAAAATTACTTTCCCCATATATTTGTATGCAATTATGTTTATTGTTATTTGCATTGAAAATCGATTCTTCTCATATACAATATAATCCAACCACAGTTTCCCCTCCACTTCTCTCAGCTTCACATCCCTCTATCTCTCTCTTCTCCTGATCCATTCCTGTTAAAAGAAGCTTTTTCTTTGCTAGCCGCTTTGGTTTATCCCCCGCCAGCCGCCCGGGCTCTGCCGCATTGCAGTCCCCAAATAAACACACAAGACGCTCTATTAATTATGAAGCTGTTGGCCTTGCTTGTCTCTTACTGGCTAGCTCTGACTTAAGTAATTACCCCATAATTGTTAATCTAAGCATGTCTCTTACCGGAGAGGTTTCCGGGCTTCCTACCCCAATGGCGTTACATCTTGACTCTCTTGTGTTTCTCCTTCCCAGAATCCTCCTCGACTCCTAGTCCCTCATATCTATATTCCCCATTGGCCAGAGAGTACTTTATTGACATATACACAGGACTTCCCCAACATCTCCTCTTTTCTGTTTAAACAAAAAGAAAGGTCTTAACTTTAACATAGTCAAATTGTATATGACAGGACAGTTATCAAGTAAGAACACAGTTACAACATTTTGTCTATTAACATTTAGCAAGATCTAAAGAAAATATCATCCATCCCATCCTTGTGAGTCCAAAGCCCTATATGTAGCTTATCTTTTATCATAACTAAGGAAAACTATAATTATAACTATCTGTCTTCAACTCCATCAAAGACCACAGAAGGATACTATATAAACACTAGGATTGACAGAGATATCTCACTGCCTGGACAGTCACCCGAAGTTCCTCTGTAGCATTGGGGCATCCATCTTCAGCCCATAGGCCACAATGTATCCAGAAGATTTCTCAGCAAAGCAGGAAATTTCAAACTGTCCATCTGCATTGGCAGTCTGTCAGTCATTTTTCTTTGTCCTGCAGAACATCTCCTAGACTCTTCCATGAAGCAGGAACCCTGTAAGACTGAGTTCAGCAGTCACTTTCCTGTGGGTCCTGCATGTCCAGATTATACAGCAACAGTCAGTATAGGCAAGAGCAGTTTCTTGCCCAAATGGCTAATCTTGCCATGTTGAAAGCAAACTCCATAACGAGTTTCTTCGATGCCCATCTTCCTCTCAGACGTAATTGGTGCTGCCAGAAGCAGACATTTCTCATTGTCAAGAAAAACCCTAAACCATTTTAAATGCCAATTTCTGAAGGTCTTTGAAAGGTTTGAAGACTATCTATCTGTCTCAAATATATTTCTGTATATCTAGAAAACCTAACTTACCTAACTATAAATTCTATTATAAGTAACTATCTATAGTCTGTATTCAATTATGTATTATGTTTTAAAAGAACAGTATAAGCACAATACTTAATCAAGAGGAGAAATATAAGCATCACAAAATTGACCTTGATTTTGTCTCAATAAATGAAAAACAATACCCATAACATAATTCCCCTTTTTTCCATTAACAAGAGATCGGCTGTGATCATTAGCCAATTATAAACAATCCCATTTAAATGAAAACAAAGATTTATAAACAAGATGGGAATTAGGACGTCGCTCATTCCAAACTGCTTCCTGCTGGAAGGGGGCACTGTTCATACCATGGGGATCATGACAAAACTCAGAAACCTGTATCAGTCCTTATTTTTGGGGTCTGTAAGACTGCATCATCTTAGCTGTTTTGATTGTTGGAACATCTGGCCCACTGCTTCCGGGGGTCTTGGTTCATCAAACCACAGAAGCCTGGAAGGAATCCTCAGCTTTTCATTTTCTGTGGAAACATAAACTAAAACTCCTTTTCCGAGTAACATATCCTTATACTTAAATTTTGAAGTCAAGGCATTTTCAAAAGATATAAGTTGAATTAATTTAGCAGCATTTATAATCAAGTGTACTTCAGTAGCTGTTCCTTCGTTAGCAATGAAAAAACTGAAAAACATAATAGCGTATAGTATCCAGACTCTCTGTGTATTTTCCATCTTTATGTGGCTTATTTATTTATATATTATTACTTAATTTATTTTACTTTTATTTATTTTTCTCTGAGACAGGGTTTCTCTTTGGAAATCCGCCTGCCTCTGCCTCTGGAGTAAATCTTACCTGCGTGCGCCACCACAACGCCAGCTTTTGTATTTATTTACCACTTTGTCGTTTCATTTTCTCTCTAATCTCATGCATATTTTTAAACACACTGTAAACCTTTAGAGGTTTGTTCATCCAAGTCTGACTTTACTGTAAATCTTTATGTTTTTCTGGCCACGTGTCTTTTCTGTAAAACCGCGGCAATTTTAAACTGCCGGGTTTTTTTTTCAAGATGGCGGGCGGAAGCGTGACTCCAGCTTATCGCCTCAGTCCATGCTGACATCCAGCAAAAGCTGCCACTTCCAGCTGTACATACAACTTTTCAATTGTTAGCAGAGTCTCTTAAAACAACCTTGCTGGTTTTTTTTGTTTGTTTGTTTTGTTTTGTTTTTTTTTTTGTTTAATGCCGAGTCAGGAAGACTCCAGTAAGCGAGCCACATGAATCTCGGCTTGTCGCTAGCAAAACAGAGCACACCTGAGAAAAATGCTGCTACCAAAGTCTGTGCTTCTCTCTGTTCTTCTGTTTCTAAAATTCCTTTAAAGCTTTTGTTGTTTTGCGTGGAAATTCAATCCCACTCGTGACACCATTATGTTAAAAGAAGCTTTTTCTTTGCTAGCCGCTTTGGTTTATCCCCCGCCAGCCGCCTGGGCTCTGCTGCATTGCAGTCCCCAAATAAACACACAAGACGCTCTATTAATTATGAAGCTGTTGGCCTTGCTTGTCTCTTACTGGCTAGCTCTGACTTAAGTAATTACCCCATAATTGTTAATCTAAGTATGTCTCTTACCGGAGAGGTTTCCGGGCTTCCTACCCCAATGGCGTCACATCTTGACTTTCTTGTGTTTCTCCTTCCCAGAATCCTCCTATCTAGATTCCCCATTGGCCAGAGAGTACTTTATTGACATATACACAGGACTTCCCCAACACATTCTCACTTCATTTCCTTCCCTAAAGAGCCCCTTGGAGACAACATTCAAACATGGCGAAACAAAATACAATAGGCCAAGGCAAAAGCCCTGATATCAAGCTGGACAAGGCAACCCAGTCTTGCTTTTGGTAGGATGGTCATTATTACTATGTTAATCCTGCTAATCTCTGAGCGTGGGATATCTTTCCATCTTTTGATATCTTCTCCAATTTCTTTTTTCAAAGACTTGAAGTTTCTATCATACAAGTCTTTTACTTGGTTAGAGTTACCCCCAAGATATTTTATATTATCTGAGGCTATTGTAAAGGGTGTTGTTCACCTGATTTCTTTCTCAGTCCATTTGTCATGTATATAGGAGGTCTACTGCTTTTTGTTTTTTGAAACAATCTTGTGTCTAACACTTTGTTGTAAGTGTTTACCACCTAGGAGTTCCTTGGTAGAAATTCAAAGTCACTTATAAATACTATCTTATCATTTGCATATAATAATTCTTTGATTTCTTCTTTTCAAAATTATATCCATTTGATCCCTTTCCATTGTCTTACTGCCAGTGCTGAACCTTCAAATATCATATTGAACAAATATGGAGAAAGTGGAGAGCCTTGTGTTGTTCAGGATTTTAGTGGAATTGATTTGATTTTCTCTCCATTTAATTTGATCCTAACTACAGGTTTGTTGTATATTACCTTTATTATGTTTTGGTATGTCCCTTGTATTTTAATCTCTCCAGATATTGTTTTTAAATTCTTATCTAACTGAATCCCAGATATCAGGTTGTCTCACCTGTGGAAGTGAGTTTACATCATAAGGAGTATTTGTGATAACACATTCTGCTCTCCATCTCCTTTTCTATTCTCTGCCTAGGAATCAGAGAGCCTGCTACTCCATGCTCATCCTCTGAAAGTTACAAGAAGATATCTCCTACTTCCTTAATGATTTTCTGTTTTCAGAGACCTCCATACTTATCTAGCTGTGTGTCTGTACATAGCATAATAGACTGTTTTGATAAACTGCATATGTCCAATAATCCTTCTCAGTGTCTCTCTTGAACACCATCCGAGACCTTACATATAAAAGTGAATATGTTTCATGGAAAAAGGTGACTGAGTATTCAGGAGTAGCTATTCATTGCACTGTAGCCCCTTTAACACAGACTTCTCCATACTTGGAGTAACACAAAAATGAAGCCATATTAGAATCCTATGGGTTATTGAAGGGACAGAGGGATGGTTTAGAACCCCACAAAAATCTCTTATCCAAAACTATTAAAAACAAAGTAATCAGTGGTAAAGAGGGTTAGCAAGTGCTCTCACTTATTTTATAAAGAGCATTGAAGTTATTGCCTCATTCACATCTCCTTACTTAAGAACTACCTTGAGTCTGTGCTTGTTTTTCAATATTATCTTACAGCTAAGAAAGAAAATGAAAATTGAAATAGTCAACTGATTCAAAGCCATGAAGACAAGAAAGCACACAAAACCGTCTGTTCTCAGTACCATGCAATTCACAAAGCGACCCATAAAGCTATGTTCCTTCCTTATTCTTTTTCCTTGTGATTTTTCCCAGAGGAAAAACATCCTCTTCCATCTCCACTGACATCAGACTTGTCTAAACTTGGAAAACTCTGTATCCCCATTCATTTTACTGACTAGATGTACTCTTCAGTAGAATAGTTGACTGAACCATTCTAAACTGTTGGTCATAGCTCGCATGGAATTTTCTGGCTGTGTAAAGGTGCATTTATGGGTTATCATCTGTTGCATAGAAACATTACCTGGCCTTTCAGACACAAAACAAGTGCTTTGTTCTCATATCCTCAAATTCTCATCATTAGTGGTAGCTCATATCCCTATAGCATTATTAATTATTAATACTATATCATTAGTATGATATAGTATTAAAAGAGTTTATTAACTTCCCCAGGGCACATGCATATACAAGCAACTCTAAATGAGCTAAGTAGGTTATATATAAATGATGATTTCTATTATATATATTTATAAATGTGTATATCTATGTAACAATAATTATTGAAGAGATTAGAGAGAGTGAGAAGGCACAGAAATAGTTGGATGGGTGAGGGAAGAATGGAAGTGATATAGAGGCAGTGCTCTTGTATAAAATTCTCAAAAATATTATCCAAAAAAAAGATAGTTATCTCTTTTATATTGGATAAGCAATTGGTATGCTTTCCCTGGGGAAAACTATTTCTGTCATTTTCAGCTTTCCTTGGTTACATACATACATACATACATACATCTGTGTATGTACATATGCATATTCAAACAACAATTAATGAAAACTGAGGCCAGAAATTACAAAGAAAACAGAAGGGTTATATGGAATTGTTGGAGGTAGGAAAGGATAAGGGGAAATGATGTAATAAAGTAAAAAAAAGATAAATATAAAATCCCATTTTTATTCAAGCTTCGAATCCTAGTGCCCAGTACATCAAATAGAATCTATAATATATTCCAGTAAATATAGACTTTATTCAGCAATTAACAACAATATATTCCTAAACAATTTTATGGCATAGTACTTCATTGTGATTTACATATATTCATTTGTTCAGCCATATATATATATATATATATGCTACATTTTATTCCTACTCTTAAACTATAGAAAATACAGCTTTGTTTGAGGATCTTTGCTTGGAATTCCCACCTACTTTATTTTGCCTGTCCATTAGCCAAAACAGCTTTTTCTCTCAACAAATCAAAGCAATGTATATTCGCAGCATACAGAAGGAAATCCCACATCAGTTATGGAACACAGTGAAAGTGATGCTTAAAAATTTGATAGTACTAGGTGCCTTCATAAAGAAATTGGAGCAATGTCATATTAATAATATTTTCATATAACCTTTTATTTAAATTAGAAACAATCATTACTTTATATATCAATCCTAGTTCCTTCTCCCTCCAACCCTCCCATGGCCCCCACCAACCCTTCCATTCCATTCCCCATCCACTCCCCAGGGTGGGGCAGTCAGGTCGTTTAGGGCAGGGCATAGGTCCTAGCCCATGTATGTATGTGTATCTAGACTGAGAGAGAGTATCCCTCCATGGGGAATGGGCTCCCAAAGTCCATTCATGCACTAGCAACCTAACAGCATATCTGAAAGTTCTAGCTCATAAAAGAAGCAAACATACCCAAGTAGAGTAGATGACAGGACATAATCAAACACAGAGCTGAAAAACAATAAAACAGAAACAAAGAGAACACTGCAAAGAATCAATGAAACAAACAGAAAATCAACAAGATTGATAACCTCCTATCCAAACTAAAAGGCAGATGGAAATATCCAAATTAACAAAGTTAGAAAAGAAAAGGGGTCCAAAAGAATAGACACAGAAAATCCTGAGAATCATTAGGTAATACTTCAAAAATCTGTATTCCACGAAACTGGAAATTCTAAAATAAATTGAAGTTTTTCTTGAGAGATAACACTTGCCAAAGTTAAATCAAGATTAGGTAAACAATTCAAATAGAACTATAACTCCTAAAGATAAAGAAGCAGTTATTAAAACTCTCGGAACAACAAAAAAGCCCAGATCCAGATGGTTTTAGTGCAAAAATTTACCAGACTTTCAATGAGACCTAATAGTAATAATCCTTAAATTTTTCCACAATATAGAAACAGAAAGAATATTCCCAAATTCATTGTTCAAGACCACAGTCACCCTGCTACACATATCATATAAAGATTCAACAAAGAGAGTTATAGACTAATTTCCCCCATGAACATTAATTCAGTAAAGCACTTGCAAACCCAGTCCAAAAACACATCAAAAAGATCATCAACCATGATGAAACAGACTTCATTACAAAGATGCATGTATGATTCATCATAAAACAAAATCTGTCAATATAATCCACTATATAAACAAACTCAAAAGAAAAAAATCACATTAGATAGAGAAAATTCCCTGGACAAAATTCAACACTCCTTCATGACAAAAGTCTTTGAGTGATCAGAGATACAAGGGACAAACCTAAACATAATAAAGGCAATTTACAGGAAGTCTGTATCAAATGAAATGGAGAGAAAATCAAACAAAATTCTACTAAAATCAGAAAAAAGACAAAACTGCCCACTCTCAAAGTATCACTATTTGTAGATGAGATGATAGATATATAAGTGAACACAAAAATTCTATCAGGGAACTCCTTCAGCTGATAAACACCTTCAGCAAAAAAAAAAATAAGGAAACTTACTATATACAAATGACAAATGGATGAGAAAGAAATCAATTAAACAACACCCTTCATATGGCCACAAATAATATAAAATATCTTGATGTAACTATAACCAAGCAAATGAAAGACTTATGTGACAAAATCTTCAAGTATTTGAAGAAGAAAATTGAAGAAGATATCAGAATATAAAAAGATCTCCCATGCTCATTGATCAGTAGGATTAACATAGTAAAATTGATCATCCTATAAAAAGCAATCTACATATCCAAAGCAATTTCCATCCTAACTTCAACACATTTCTTTAAAGAACTTGAAAGAGCAATAGTTAACTTCATATGGAAGAACAAAACACCCAGAAGACCTAAAAAATTCCTGAACAATTAAAGAACCCTGGAGGTATCACCATCCCTGGTTTCAAGCTGGTTACATGTAGTAATAAAAGCTGTATGTGTTTTGGCATAACAGACACAGCAATCAGTGGAATGGAATCAAGGACCCAGATATAAATCCTCACACCTATGGGCATCTGGTTTTAGATAAAGAAGCTGGAATTATATAATAGGAAAAAAAAGACAGCATCTTCAACAAATGGTACTGATCTGACTGGATGTCAGTGTATAGATATGCAGAAGAATGCAAATATATCCACATCTATCACTCTGAATAAAAGTCAAGTCTAAATGGATCAAAGAATTCAACATACAGCAAGATACACTGAACTTGACAGAAAAGAAATGAGGTTGCCCTCCATGGGGCTGATTGGAGAAAAGGGGTATACCCCGTGACACAGTCCAGCTTCTGTTACCACAAGGAAGAATGAAGAGGTGTTGGAAAGATGGAGGAACAAGATGTGTTCTTTTCTTTGTTGGTTGTTTGGTTAGTTTTTAATTAATTTGGGGGATAATACTGAAGGGGTGAGGAACAGATATGGAAGTACTGGGAGGTGAGTAAAACTGGGGTGTGTGATGTGAAATTTCCAAAGAATCAATAAAGAATAATGAATACATTTCTTTAAAATAGTAGAACTTCAATAATTGCCTTGAATACACTGGCACAGGAGACAACTTTCTGAACAGAACACCAACTGGATAGGTACTAAAATAAACAATTAATAAATGGAAACCTCATGATACTGAAAATTTTCTGTAAGGCAAAGGACACTACAAATAGGACACAACAGGAGCCCACAGAATATGAAAAACTTTTCACCAATTCCACATCTGACAGAGGACTAGTATTCAAAATGTATAAAAACTCAAGAAACTAGACATCAACAAACTAAATAATGCAATTTTAAAATGTATGGATCAAAACAGAATTTTCTCCCCTATTCTTACCCTGACTTAGGAGCCATTATAGGTTTGAAGATAAATCTGGCATTAAGAAAATGTCCAGAGATCCACAAGGATGACCCCATCTAAGAATCTAATCAATAGTGGAGAGGCTATCTTAAATGCCATTCCACCATAATAAGATTGATGACAACCTTAAATGCCATCCTAGAGACAGTAGCTGATAGAAGCAAAAGTAGACTAAGCACTGAGGCTTACTCCTGGAATCCAGTTGTAGAGAGGGAGGAAGGATGATCAAAGGGGTCAAGAATGTGCTGGAGAAACCCACAGAAACAGCTGACCTGACCAAGTGAGAGCACATGGACACCAATCTTAAAGCTGGGGAACCGGCATTGGACTGAACCAAGCTCTGTGAATGTGGATACCAGTTAGGAGGCCTGGGCAATCTATGGGACCTCTGACAGTGAAACAAGTGTTTATCCTAAGTGTACAAATGGACTTTGGGAGCCCATTCCCCATGGAGCCATACTCTCTCAGTGCAGATACACTTGAGACAGCCTAGGCCCTCTCCCAAATGATGTGACAGACTTTGATGATCCCCCATGGAAGGCCTCACCCTCCCAGGGAAGTGGATGGGAGTGGGATAGGGGGGTGAGTAGGGGGCATTGGAATATGGGAGGGAGAGGGAACATCATGGAATCTATGAGAGTAATCCTAGGAAAGATTTCTAGTAATGGGGGATACACAGAGTCTGTACTGGCCATCTTTTGTTGCCAGGCAAGGCCTCAAATGAAGGGATTAGGACACCAACCCAGCCACAAAACTTTCTACCTGCAGTTTGTCCTGCATGCAGAATGTTCACTAGCTGGAACCTAGCAGACTTATCATCAAAGAGACCAGAGAGACTCCATCAGGAAACTAATGGGAGTAGATCCAGAGTCTCACAGTGAAATATTAGGTGGAGGATGGGGAGTCCTCTAGAGGAGAAGCAAGAAGGATTGGAGGAAATAGAGGTGTCAGGAACACCATGAGAACAGGGCCTACAGAATCAACTGACATGGACTCCTGGGGACTCACTGAGATTTGGGAACCTGTAGGGGGTCTGACCTAGGTCCTCTCTATATAAGTTATAGATAAATAGCTTAATGTGCTTGTGGAACTCCTAACAGAGGGAGCGAGAGCTGTCGATGACCCTTTTCCTCCTGCTATGTTGCCTTGTCCTTCCTTGATGTGATAGTATGTGCCTAGTCTTATTGTGGCTTGTTATGGTGAGTTTGGTCCATATCCCTGGGAGGCCTGCTCTTTTCTAAGGGGAACCAGAAGGGGGTCGGGAACTGAGTTCAGTATGTAATATATGAAAGACCAAAAAAAAAAAAGCAAGAAAAGACACACTTGTAATTAAATAGGTGGAGAACTACAAAGTAATCTAAAACAATAGGTTACCTTGTGACTGTTGTGTGTGTGTGACTGTGTGTGTGTGTGACTGTGTGTGTGTGTGTATGTGTGCGTGTGTGTGTGTTCAGGGATTTGTATTTTATTTTTAATTTTTATCAATCAAATAAAATGGATGTGTGGTCTCTCCCTGAAAGCAGTCTCACTTTGCTCTAGAGGACATCTCTATTCAAGGAGGCCAGGACAATGGAACAGTTGGGAAAGGGATGCTCACTTATTCTCCCTGTATGGCATCAAGGTGCCCAAGCTCCCTGCCACCTGGATCATTTAGTAGTCCTGATTAAAGAGCACAAGGCCTGGCAGTCTGTGAAAGGCTATTCCCTGGTGCCACCTGGACCGCTCTAGGCTGCAAGAAGCCTTGCTGTCTCCAGACAATCTGTCATTCTGCTGTGTCCCAATAACCTTTGGCAATAGCTAAAGCAAACAGGTGCTTCAAGGCTGAGGGGTTACAACAGAGAAGATTTTCCCTTTATTTATTTTTTAATGAGTATCTCTGCCGCTGCAAGAAGTAAATTGATGGTATCTCTAAGAATCCAGAGCACCTCTAGGTTCACTACAATTCTAGACCAAATAACATGTAGGTTTAGAGTGGTCATCTCTTTTTATTCTGCTTAGTCTGTTTTTACAGAGTACTGAGAGTTGGGACAGTATTTTAAAACCAAGGCCATTAGTAGGAACATATGTAACCCTACCATCCCATACATGTTAGCAAGACAGAGAGAAACAGAGAAAGAAAGGGAGAGAGGTATAATGGCATAATCACAGAGAGACAGAGGAGACAAATGTATTCCTATATTCTTAAGTATCTTTTAATATGAACTTAATATTGAGCTGTATGACACTACACCTACAAGTCTAGATGCTCAGATTTCATTAACACCACACAGTACAGGTGTCTCCTATTCCTACAAGGCTGAAAAGATGACCACCAAGTCAGTTGATGGCTATCAAGGTGTATCAGAGGATAGGTGGGCCTATGAAGAACTGAATACTTCATGCCCAATCAGAAACCAGGCAGCAACAATTGGTCTCCAGTTCACTAATGTCAGACAGATACAGGTCCAGTGCTGGTATCTGTTATTTCTTTTCAAATAATGCTGATCTACCAGAATGCATGCTAGTTCTACTGACTTGGGGATGGTAATTCCATAGGCTGAATCTTGCCTTTGAAACATAGTCTACAGTGTATTTCTTTACCAGAAAATTGCCTAGTTTGAGTCCAGCTCTCTCATCTCATTTCCACCCTTCCTATTCCTCTTCTCCATAAGCAGCCTTAAATTTAAAGATGATGATTTTTCTTTTTAGAAAAGTCTTCAAGGTTGGAAAGTAGGTCAGCAGCAAATCACCTGCCTCAGTTCTGAAAGATTGTAGTGTGGTCCCTCAATTTAAAAACAAAACAAAAATAAATGCTAGTCATTTCTCTGGAGTATATCAATAGTTAAAAAGTAAGCACAGTGGCAAAAATGTATATAATTAGCATCCTTTATTTTGGACAAAATTTAGTTCCATATCACAACAGCAACATTTTCTATTAAATAACATCTACAATTTTAAATCTATAAACTTATTTTTTACTATTGTTTAACAATGTTACACAAGTAGACAGCCGAAAAGAATAGCTAATGGTATTTTAACAATTCAACCAGATATGTCCTAGAAATTTCTGGTAAATACCATAAGAGTCTCCATGGGACCATAAGAACATGGAGTAAAGCCTTACAAAATGAGATGGAGGATTTCACATTGGAGGGTTTTTAGCTATGCTGTATAGCTCTTTCTAACGCAATACAGATATACCTATTATCTATCATTATTTCTCCCAGTTCTGCTCTCAAAACCCTCTTGAATTATGATAGCTGCCTTTGATAGCTGCCTTCTATTATCTGGCATTATTACTTAAAACTTTGCTCTCAACGTCTCTTTGCATCATAATAAAGTACTAAGTAAGCCAAGGATTTTCATGTGTGTTTTATAACCTTGGTATTTGCTTTAGCAAAAAGCTGCATGAGAAAATGTTTAAATGTTTATCTACACATTAAAATAACCTCATTAGGCATGAAAATATTTTACTGGAAATTAGCAATTGAAACAAAGTTTCACTGGGAATGTGGCTCAAAGAAGCTAAAACCATACAATGGGAAAAGAAAGGATCTTCAACAAATGATTCTGGCATAACTGAATGCAGACATGTAGAAGTTTGCAGATAGAACCATATCTATCTCCATTCACAAAACTTAAGTCCAAATGGACCAAAGGCCTCAACATAAATCCAGCCACACTGAACCTCTTAGAAGGAAAAGTGGGAGGTACCCTTGAATGAATTGACACAGGAGACCATTTCCTGAACATAACTCCAGTGGCACAGACACTGAGATTGACAATTAATAAATGGAACCTCCTGAAGCTGACAAGCTTCTGTAAGGCAAAAGACACAGTCAACAAGACTAAACAGCAGCCCACAGAATGGGAAAAGATCTTCATCAATCCCACATCAGACAGAGGGTTGATCTCCAAAATATATAAAGAAATCAAGAAGCTAGTCACCAAAACACCAAATAATTCAACTAAAAAGTGGGGTACAGAACTAAACAGAGAATTCTCAACAGAGGAATCTAAAATGGTCGAAAGACACTTATGAAATTGCTCAACATCCTTAGCTATCAGGCAAACATAATTCAAAACAACTCTGAAATAACGTTTTACACCTGTCAGAATGGCTAAAATCAAAAACACCAAAGACAGTTTATGATGGACAGGATGGGAAGAAAGAGGAATGCTTCTCCACTGCTGGTGGGAGAGAAAACTTGTACAGCCAATTTGTAAATCAGTATGGCAATTTCTCCAGAAAATGGGAACCAGTCTACCTCAAGATCTAGTAATTGTATTCTTAAGCATATACCCAAAGAATGCACATGTATACAATAAGGACATATCTTCAACTATGTTCATAGCATCATTATTTGTAATAGTCAGAACCTGGAAGCAACCTAGATGCCTCTCAGTGGAAGAATGGATACAGAAAATGTGGTACATTTACACAATGTGGCACTAGTCAGTGAACAAAAAAAAAATGGAATCATGAAATTTGCAGGCAAATGGATGGAACTGGAAGAAATCATCCTAAGTGAGGTAAGCCAGTCACAGAAAGACAAAATGGGTATGTACTCACATACTCATTTATATATGGTTATTAGACATAGAGAAAAAGATTTCCAGCCTACAATCCACACCTCCAGAGAAGATAGGAAACAAGGAGGAGTGTCCCACAGTGAAGGGGAAAGGGCCAAGAGCCCCTAAACAAACGGGGAGCATGTACGGAGGAAAGAGGGAGGAAGGAGAAAGAGGAGGGGGAAACAGAAGGAGGAAGGAGAACATGAGGGATAAAGAAGATTGAGTGGCAAGAGGAATAGAGGAGAGCAAGAAAAGAGACACATCAATAGAGGGAGCCACTATAGGTTTAAAGAGAAATCTGGTGCTAGGCCATTGTACAGAGATCCACAAGAATGACCCCATCTAGGATCCTAAGCAATAGTGGAGAGGTTATCTTAAATGCCTGTCCCCTAATAGGAGAATGATGACTACATTAAATACCATCCTAGAGCCTTCATCTAGTAGCTAATGGAAGCAGAGTGATCCACAGCCAAGCACTGATCCAAATTCCTGGAATCCATTTTCAGAGAGGGAAGAGAGACGATCAAAGGGGTCAAGACCATGCTGGGAAAATCCACAGAAACAGCTGACCTGAGCAAGTAAGAATTCGTGGACCCCAGTCTGATATCTGAGGATCCAACATAGTACCACATCAGGCCCCCTGAATATGGGTGTCAGCTAAGAGTGCTGGGCAGTCTACAGGGCCTCTGGCACTGGAACCAGGATGTATCCCAAGTGCACAAAAGGATTTGGGGAGTCGGTTTCCCATGGAGGGATACTCTCTTTGCCTAGATAGTTGACATATTTTGATGATCCCTTATTGAGGGCCTCACCTTGCCTGGGGAGTAGATGGAGGATGGGATGGGGGTTATTGGGGGGCATGGGAGAGGGAACTGGAATTGATATGTGAAATAAGATTGTTTCTAATTAAAATGAAATTCATAAAAGTTGAGAAACTAGAGCAGGGGAGAAGAGGAAGGGAAAGGAGGACATAAGGGAGCAGAAAGATTGAGTCAGGGGAAGAATAGAGGGGATCAAGAAAATAGAAATCATAATAAGGGAGAAATTATAGGTTTAAAGAGAAATCTGACAGTAGGGAAATGCTCAGAGATCTACAAGGATGACTCCAACTAAGATTCTAAGCAATAGTGGAGAAACTACCTTAAATGCCCTTTTCCAATAATGAGAATGATACCTACCTTATATGCCATCCCCACTTTCCCATCTGGCTCCCCTCAGAAAAGAGCAGGCCTCCTAGAGACATCAACCAAACATGGCATAACAATTACAACAATACCAGAAACATACCATCTCATCATGACTTAACGAGGCAACACAGTAGGAGGAAAATGTTCACAAAACCAAGTAAATAGTCAGAGACAGTCTCTGTTCCCACTGTTGGGAATCTCACAACAACACCAAGCGACCCTGCTATAACATGTGCAGAGGACCTAGGTTAGACCCTTGCAAGGTCTCTGATCTCTGCCAGATCCCATGAGTCCAAGTCAGTTAATTCTGTGGGTCATGATCTCGTGGTGTCACTGACTCCTTTGTTCCCTCAGATCTTTCCTCCCTAACCTCCCCAGGTATCGGTGAGCTCTGTCTAATATTTGGCTGTGGGAATCTGTGTCAGCTGCTGGATGGAGACTCCCTGTTTTTTGTTTTTGTCTTTGTTTTTGTTTTTGTTTTTTGTGAGGATTTTGTTAGGTTCTAGAACCAGAACACTCTGCAGGCAGTACAAACCATAAGCCAAAAGTTTTGTGGCTGGGTTGCTATCCTAATCCCTCTACTTGAGGCCTTTGACTGGTTACAGAAGATTGCCAGTTCAAACTCTTGTGTGCCCCATTACTAGTAGCCTTTTCTGGTGTTACTCTCATAGCTTTTATGGATTTCCTAGTGTACTAGGTTTCTACTTCATCAAGAAAATGTCCTCCCATTCTAGTTATTTCTCCCGGCATTTTCTCCCTCCTATCAACCTGGTCCCTCCTGTTCCCAACACCAAACACCCCATTTTACCCAATAAATCTATTCTGTTTGTCCTTCCCAGGGAGACTCTTTTGTCCCTCTCTTAAGACATCCTTTTTTACTTAGCCTGTCTGTGTCTGTGGACCCTAACATGATTATGTTTTATTTTATAATATCCACTTACAAAAGAGTACATACCATGTTTGTCTTTCTGGGTCTGGGTTTCCTCATTCAGGATAATTTATTACTAGTTCCATCCATTTGCCTGCAAATTTCCTGATGTCATTTTTTTAACAGCCTAGTACTTCTCCATTGTATAAATGTATCACATTTTCTTTATCCAATCTTCAGTGAAGGAAAAAAATAGGTTTCTGGCAACTATGAATAAAGTTGCTATGAACAGAGTGAGCAAGTATCCTTGGGGAAGGATGGAACTTCCCTAGAGTATAAGGACAGTGGTAGTTTGACTGGGTCTTGAGGTGGATTGATTCTCAGTTTTCTTCAAAACCACCAAATTGATTTCCAATGTGATTATACAAGTTTGCACTCTTACCAGCAAGGGAGGAGTGTTCCCCTTGCTCCATATCCTTGCCAGCATGAGCTGTCACCTGTGTTTTTGATCTTAGCTATTCTAATAGATATAGATGAAATCTCAAAGTCATTTTGATTTTAATTTCCCTGATGACTTAGGATGTTGAACATTTCTCAGACATTTTGATTTCCTCTATTGTGAATTCTCTGTTTAGATTTCTAGTGTTTTTAATTGGATTATTTAGTTTGTTAGTGTGTACTTTCTTGAGTTCTTTATACGTTTTAGCTATTAGCCTTCTCAGATGTAGAGTTGGTACAAATCTTTTCCCGTTCTCTGGGATGCCGTTTTGTACTATCACCAGTGTCCTTTGCCCTGCAGGAACTTTTCAGAGGCTGAACGGCAGCCCACAGAATGGGAAAAGGACATGGTAGAAGATACAATATCATTCATTTTTTCTCACTTTGATACATTAAAGTTCAGTATTCTTTGTGTGATAGTGAGTAGATAAGTTTTCATATTTGGTTTTTACCATTACATTCCAGCTATTTGGAGAGACTGGTCTTTCCATGAGTTGTGAAAATCTTTATTAAAAGCTCAAATCTTTCCATGAGTGATAAAACTCATTAGTTGTTTTTTTTCAAGAGATTGTATTAGTTTATTCATTTTGAGGAAATGTGTGCTTTTCACCTACACGTTGTTTTTAAGTGAAAATATTTTATAACACATGATTTTCTCATGGAAATTTAAAAACTTCAGGGCTTTTTGTTGAGGCATCATGGTAATTTATCAAGCAGCAAAGGCATCTTTTCCATGAATTCCCTTTAAGCACACAGAATACAAAGAAGGCATGAACTCAGCCGGTGATATTTAATAAATCAATAGTCTTTACTGTTATATCAAGGACACTGCTTAGTACAACTGACTGTGCTTTCCCTGTGCTGTAGAGTGATAAACAACACAAGGTCCTAGTAACCCAGGGTTTATGTTGATTCACTCTGAAATGCAAACAGTATGAATCACAGATGCTATCACATCTTCAGCATAGATGTCATTTCTTTGAAACACAGACAAGCATCCTTTGATACTAAACCTCTAAATATTTTAAAGAAATCTTTGAGTTCCACATAGCATAGCTAGTGATCTTATTGCATTTAAAGAATCCCATCTTCATTCTTATTTCATTTACATCCATTTAAACAAAGCTTGGTTAAAACTGAGAAAAGATCAATAAATCTTACTCTTTCTCAGTTGGATACACAAAATTATATTACTAAAGAAACTAGAATGAAGAATTTAACTTGCTGTTCAAATAAAAGTCACTTCAAATATTGGTCTGTGCTTTTTGGATAAAACTAACAAGTAGATTTTATTGGCTACATAATAAGTAAATCGTTTCAGGTTTCTTGTTTATAGAAAAACAAATGCAAGGATGAATATTTAATAGTCTATGGATAGACTGATGCTCTTGGCCATAGTAAAAAATAGAGATATCTGGGTAGCGTTATTGATTATTTGCTGTTCTTAGAAGCTGGAAAAATAACTCCGACACTATGAACACTAGTACTCACAGAAGAGGCATCTAGTACAATACCAGCTTGACTTCTCCAGTATCTTCACATGTGATGTCTTCAGCAGTACAGTCTTACGTTCAAGTTCCAGGAGTCAAATAAGAGCAATGGCATTATTTTGGTGGGTTTTCTATGCAACAACTTGAAGGGGTTATTTGTATTGTTTTACAATGGGTTTTTGCTAGATAGCATGTAGCTATTTGGGGGAGACACATCACAGAGAGCAGCTTCAGTTAAACTATATATGTAGATAATATGTGTATGCATAGGTTTAGGGTAAGAATATACAAATAATGTTACCTTGTGGCATTTTCAAACATCCTTAGCATTATATACCCCTCTTTCCTATTTTTCCCTATGTATTATCCTTCCTCTATTAACCACTAGGTCCAGTCCAGCAACATATTCCCCATTGTACAAAAGTGGCACTTACATCATGGGGTAACCAACAGCTTTCTGACTTAACATATGGTCTGCTGTTCCTTCTCTAATATACAAAGAATTCTCTTCCACAGACCACCAGAAGCTTCACTTTTACTTGAACAAAAGTATCTCAAATCTAATGACTCATTGTCAAATGCAATGAGAGTATCATAATGCAATGTGCTTTGTGGAGAATGGAGTTTAATTCCAGAAAGATATTTTTTAGAAGTTAAAATTAAGGTGGGCATAATTGTCTGGTGATTAAACATCTTCAAGCATTGTTTCAAATGCCCACCAGAGTAATATTCTAGTCCTTATAGCCCTATCAAAAATTACTTTGTAAGAGTTCAGTAGTGAGTTTCTGAAGATGAATTTAATTTACTTTGCCCATTATAATATCTTCTCTGGTGAACTGATATTTGTGAGGAAAGCAACTGAACACTACTCCCTCACTTGTGTAATATTGGTACTTGAAAAGGATGCTTTAAGTACTTTTGTATTATGTATATTGCAAGGAATGTGACTTTTACTTTGATAGAAAACATCTGTAAACCTCTAGGTGACTAGAAAAGGATGTACTGTTCAGATATATGATCACAATAGCCTCACAGACATTAGGAGGACAAGGCTTTTAGCTGGATATCATTCTGTGGATTTTAATGTATACCCTAAGTTAGGTAACACCCAGATTCAGTATCATCTTGATGTTATCCATTAAAAAGTACCATGTCTTGAGGCATCATATTATTTTTAAGCCAACAAAATACAACTGTTGTGCATCTATGACCATTAAGTATAAGTTGGGTCACTATGTGCATGTGTATGTGACATTTGTGTGCATGCTCAAAACAGAATGATTACTAATTTCCTCTCTCAAATCAATCTCTATAATTAACTATCAGTTTTCTTAGTAACTTTGATATTGTTTTGCTCTTTATATGGAGATGTGAGTTAAGCAGCTTGAGGCAACTGTGCCTAGGGAGGACTGATTCCATGCAGATAACACTCTTACTGTAAGCTGTGCTAACTAGGTAACTCACTGCTTTGCTGCTCTGACCTCCTCTATGAAATGAGGCTGCTGCCCTGGATGTGCCTTTCCAATTCCATGACCTAAATTTCATTCCTAAAATAAGTGGCTCTGGTTCCTTCTATATTAATGTTTAAATACATTCCATTAGGGTTTATTTATGCTTCTCTTTCTTACAAGTAAATAGTACTTCTCTGTTGGTATGTTTATTCAGCCATATACACAACTCATAATTTTGCTAGATGATGATGAATATGATAAAGATGAAGGATGAAAACATTAATTTGGACCAAATATGTTGTCTCATCTCCAGAAAGGTCCAGGTATACATGCAAAAATACAAACATACATACATATATGTATGTATTTGTAACAAAACAAGACAACAGTGCTTTCCATGTTTATTAGAAATTTAAACTTATAAATAATATTTTCTCTGCTTTTTTCCATTCATGATAATTATCTGGTTCTAAATAATGGCATGCTGCATATATATCGAACACTATCAATATCATACTATGTCATTATGGATTACTGTGATGTACTTCATGGAGAAATGATTGAAGACAGGAACTTCTTTTAGTGCACAAGATGAATAATAAATCTATCTTTCTTTGTAGAGAATTTTAATTATACTTGTGAGTGTATGCGTATGTAAGTGTGTATGGGGGCAGTTTTTATGAATGCTATAGCATTAGTGTGCAGGTTATAGGAAAATTTATAGAGTAAATTCTCTCTTTCCACCACTTTGGTTCAGAAATTGGGCACAGGTCATCAGATTTGGTGAAAATTACCTTCATTTGCTGAGCCATTTCACTAGCACATTATTTTAGCTAATAGATGTCTGGTATAGGAAGGCTATATATATAAACATATATATACTGGTATTCAGATAACAAGTAAAAGGAGTTTAAGTTATAAGAAAGAAGCATACTTTAGTCTAGAACTAGATGTTTCTGGATTAATTTCTTATGTAATAAATTAGCACAAGCAGATGATTGTGTTCAACAGAATTCTTTTCTCAACATTCCAGAGATTTCAAAATGTTGTTAGTGCTGGACTTTTTTCACAATTCATAGGGTAATACTTTCATGTCTTTTCCAACTCTACAGGCATCAGGAGTTCATGCACATCACTCCAATCAGATCTTCATCTTCTATGGCCTTCCTGTGCCATTTCCCAGTAGTCAAGCTTATCTGTGCTATTAGCATAACATAATGAACATTAAGTGGTTGTCATTTGACTCAGTGATTGATAGTTGAGAATGATATCTTCTTGAGGCTTTTAATTATGTTTGCAAACACTGCAATAGATAATAGAAATTAATTTAAGGTTTGAGAAATGTTGATATTTATTTTTGTATAGCTACCATCCAAGGCATTCAAACTATATACAAATGTGCTCTATAAAACTGCTATTTCAGCTGGGCATTGGTGGTACACACCTTTAATCCCAACACTCAGGAGGCAGAGGCAGGCAGATCTCTGTGTGCCAGCCTAGTCTACAGAGTGAGTTTCAGACAACCTCCAAAACAATACAGAGAAACCCTGTCTTGAAAAACCAAAAAACAAAAAAAACAAAAAAACAAACAAACAAACAAAAAACAACCAAAAACCAAAACCCAAAAACTTCCAGTTTATTACTCTATATGCCACCTATGTCTAATCAGAGGGAGGGACATTTGCAGATGTAAAGGACCTATTGTACACATCTTTCTATCCCCAAGGCCAAGCCAATTTTCTGAAAGAGAAGCACAACATAAATCTACTCAATAAGCTGTTTTAATAACTCCAACCTGAAAGCTGTATCATTATTTCTATTTTTAAAAAACTTCTAATTCTGATTCAATTATCGCTTTCTTACTCATAAAGTTGAAGAGTGAAGTGTAAGGATGGTGCTGTGGAATGTGCCACATGAAAGAGTTAAGATTTTGTTCTATTACTTAGAAGATTTAAGAAATGTGCATGGTGATCTCTGATCTACCTTCATTGAAGGGCTTATCCATTGTAGCTCTCTTTATATTTTATTTATATAATAAGGCTAAATTTATAAGAATAATAAGCTTCTGGAATTTATCCACCTTCAGTGGTAGTCTGTAAAAAAATAGTGATTGTTTTGTTGAACTAGAAGCTTTGAATATCAATACAAACATCCTTAAGTCATTATAGTCTCTTGCCTGGATGCCTGTAGTTTGAAGGGAAGCATTCGATAGCATTGTGAAGAGAATCCTTTTGTCTCTCTACTCTGATGTAGTAGGGATCCAGAAATTCAAATTATACTTAACAAGGTGTTTTCATAAACACCTCTAGACACTGTTGCGTACAGCTTGCACATTTTCTGACCTCGAACACTAGATCTTTCTCATTGAGATCCACAATTCATTTTTCAACACTGTGGAAGCTGATAATAGTGCAAATATCCCCAAATGTTTCCCTACCTGTAACTCATTTCAAAATTGGAGTTATTGGGAAAAGTAGACAGAGACACAAATAAAGGGAGTTTATTGCATTTACTGATTAACCTATAAGGAGTTGGGCTGTAAATGTAGGAAGGAGAAAATCTTTCAATTATGGTGTCTGAAACTGAGCAAAACAACATTGCTTTCAACAGTAATTGAGTTTTCTTATGCAAGAAAAGCATTCCCTCTGATTTAGCAGGTTAACTGTATTTGATTCCTCCATTGTTGCTTGTGTCTTTCCATTTGTGTAGAAATTTGACTGTTACCAGTTTTATGCAGAGTGGGATAAAAATCACTAGCATGTATTTCAACAAACCTTTGAATTCTTTGTCATTAACAGTAAAAAATGTATATCCTTTCCCCCCACTCTTCTTTTCCTCTTTCCCCACTCACATGGATTGTAAAATCCATAGCATAAGCTGTGGATGATGCTGATCCCACCAGTGAATTGCTCAGTGTTCCATTATCCAGTAGTATCTTTTCAAAAATATAAATTCATTAGCTCTATCCAGACTTCCTGAACTGGAAAGTATGGGTTATATCAGACCATCAGTTCTACAAAGCCCTTCTGGGCACTGTAATGTAGGCTTGAATGTGAAGGCCCCTGGGAGATTGCTTTCCAGAATCCTCAAGTTGAATGATCCTATTCTCTCACAGAATTTCTTTAAGTGTAGGAATATGAACACTGTACATGCAGATGCAGGATAAATTGCTCCATCAATATTTTGGACAGGTCACCAGCTTCTTTATAAGGACCACATTATTTGCATACATTGATTCACAGTGTCCTTAACAATTTAAAAGATTTAATTTTTTCCTACTTTCTTTTGTTTTTATTGGATTTTCCACTGATGTTTTTTATCTTCTTATGTTCAACTATTTGTTGCCCCACCGCTCTATTTTTTAATCATTTTGGGAGCCCATTCCAAATAGAGGGATGCTCTCTCAGCCTGGGCACATGGGGAAGGGCCTAGGTCCTGCTCTGGATGAAATAACAGACTTCAGAGATCCCCCCAAGGAGGGCCTCAGCCTCCCAGGGGATTGATGCGGGGATTGGGTGGGGGCCTGGGGGGGCTGGTGGAGGGACAAGGGAGGAGGGGTGAGAGAGGGAGCTGGGATTGACATGTGAAGCATTTATGTTTCTAATTTAAATAAAAACATTAAAAAAATTTGAAACAATCTTTTCTAATTTTATATACCAATCCCAGTTTCCACTCCCTCCCCTCTTGCTGTTCCTCCCACCCCCAATCCACTCCTCAGAGAGGGTAAGGCTTCCCATGGAGAGTCAACAAAGTCTGACACATCACTTTGAGACAGGACCAAGGCCTTCTCACCTATAACTAGGATGAGAAAGGTATCCTTCCAGTGGGAATCGGCTCCAGAAAACCAGTTCAAGTACTAGGGATAAATCCTGGTCACACTGCCAGTGGCCCCACAGACTGCTCAAGCCACACAAATGTTATCCACATTCAGAGGGCCTACTTTGGCCCAATCCAGTTTCTCCAGCTCTCACTCTGATTCAGTGAGTTCCAACTTGCTCAGGTCAGCCGTTTCTATGGGTATCCCCAAAATGGTCTTGACCCCTTTGCTCATAGTGCTCCTCCTACTCTGACTGGACTCTGAGAGCTCATCCCAGTGCTTCCATGGCTCTATCTTAATAAAGAACCAAAAACTTTTAGACAATCGAAGACAGGAAGTCTGCCAGAGTCATTTGCACACACTGTATGGATCATTTCTTGACACCAACTGTTAGTATTTTCACAGCTGTGCTACAAGATAACTTAAAAAATGTAATAGGTAACTATCAAAAATATAGAGTTGTAAAAATTTTGCTAAGTTGATGATATATAGCAATTACCAAAGCTCAGTTAACACTCTTTCACTGTATCAAAAAGACCCAGTAGATGCCATAGATGCACAGGACATTTGGTGTATATGGAAGTCTTTCAAACGGTGTCCTTGGTTTCTAGCTTCTTTCCCTTTGCATGTTTTTCAGTTCACTCAAGGAGCCTGATCTGCCCCACAGCTTCTCCCCTTTGGAAACACCTCTTTCTCCTCACCTTTCCTGAGTAAAATTTTTGGTATTCATCAGTTTTGTCAGCATTTGTAAGGTTTTCAAGCTTCGGTGATTATAAATGATTTTCCCATCAGTATTCACACATACTTCTGCAGGGATTTATATATTTATTTTTATGGGGCATTAAACCATGAACACTTAATTGTAATCTGATATCAAATATTTTAAAAAGAAACCAAAACATTTCCCACAGCATTCACACTGTTGTATATTTTTTGTTTGTTAGATGTATGAGGTTTCAAATTTTCCGTATTCTTCTAAGTTTGTTTCCTGGCCTATATTATATTTCATTCCTTTCATGAGTATAAACTATTTCAGAATTATGTTTTTAATTTACTTCCTTCTAATAACTAATAATATTAGTTATTAAACATCACTTAATACACTTACTATTTTAATATCCATGTTTGTAGTACATTTGTGTGCTTCCATAAGTTCTTCATATATTCTGAATAGTTATCTAATAACAGATAAAATTTCTTTCAGACAATTTTTTCAACGCTTATGTTTTTCTTTGTTGTTATAATTTTGTCTTCAAAGCATAGTGTTTTAATATTTAATGAAGTATAATTTTCTATTACTGTTCTTTTAATATATTTTTTGTGAAAGTTTGCAAGAACTGTTGAGTTATCCAAAATCATGAAAACTTTTACCATATGTCTTTTTTGTAGATCTGTTACAGTTTTGGGTCTCTTTGCTTTGTTTTAATTTGTTAAAATAAAATAATACAATAGATGCTTTAGTAATATACCTCTTTTATTGTCTTGGGGGATTAAATCATTATTTTAGTATAACTTTAATCGTTTTGCCTTTTTGATTTGGAGTTTCAACATTTAAAATTATATTTTTAAATATTTTTATATTTAACTAGTTAAAATATACATTTTATTACAGCACATGTTTTGAAATCTTTACATTATAGAACATCAAAATTGAGCCTCTTACCATCTTCATCTTCAAATGCATTCATCATTTTTCTGACAAGAAGAGTTAAAATATAGCGTGTTAAATTGTCAACAAGTAGCATTATACCAACTGAGTAGATTATATTTAGGAATATATATATACATATACACATATGTGTGTTTGTGTGTGTGAGTGTTTATTTACATATATGCATGCAGTAACAATTAGTGAAAAAGGAGTCATGAATTTGAAATAGATTTGTAAGGAATATACAAATCTTTGGAAGAAGAAAGGGAAGGGAGAAATGTCATGATTATATTATTAAAATAAAAGAAAACTTTGTTATTAAATATAGTCACTTTGTTATACAACACATATTTAAAATTTGTATCATTTGGACACTATCTTCCCAATGATTATTATTCTATTCTCAGATGTATAAGTCTAATAATGCTTAAAATTGATGTGTAAGTCAGATCCTGTACTTTTTGTTTTTCTGTCCTGTATTTTTCACTTGACATAATATCTTCCAATATCACACAAGTTGTCACAAATGACAAAAGTTACCTTTTAATGGACTGGATAAGTAGTATTTCAGCATTGTTTGTTAATTCATCAATGGGACACTTTTTTGACAAGTTGCAGTACTTTATTTAATGCATTATTTTTTAATTTTTTAATTTAAATTAGAAACATGAATACTTCACATTTCAATTCCAGATCCCTCTCCCACCCTTCCTCCTTTGTCCCTCCACCAGCTCCCCCAGCCCCTCACCCAATCCCCACATCATTCCCCAGGGAGGGTGAGGCCCTCCTTGGGGGTATCTCCAAAGTCTGTCATTTCATCCAGGGCAGGACCTAGGTCCTTCTCAATGGGATAATTTTAAGTGAAAAATGTATTCTTTTTATTAGCCTTCACAACTCTTCCAAGTGAGTGATAACTATCCATTTATCTTTCAAAATCCAATCTAGGAAACACATTCATTTAAGAATTGTCTTCATATCATTTTTGAAGTATGAGTTCTTTATATATTTGCAATAATTATAATTCTTTTAGGAAATATAACTTCATGTTATCACCAAGAGTAAATTTTCAGTGAAAAGAAGAAAAGAACATGGAATATTTATCATCT